>NC_037689.1:140576918-141222793 GCF_003255815.1 Theropithecus gelada | reverse complement strand
AGATTTGGTCTTTTTACATAATCCCATACTTCTTGCAGGCTTTGTTCATTTCTTTTTCTTCTTTTTTCTTTTGGTTTCTCTTTTCGCTTCATTTCATTCATTTGATCCTCAATCGCTGATACTCTTTCTTCCAGTTGATCGAGTCGGTTACTGAAGCTTGTGCATTTGTCACGTATTTCTCGTGTCATGGTTTTCATCTCTTTCATTTCGTTTATGACCTTCTCTGCATTAATTACTCTAGCCATCAATTCTTCCACTCTTTTTTCAAGATTTTTAATTTCTTTGCACTGAGTACGTAATTCCTCCTTTAGCTCTGAGAAGTTTGATGGACTGAAGCCTTCTTCTCTCATCTCGTCAAAGTCATTCTCCGTCCAGCTTTGATCCGTTGGTGGCGATGAGCTGCGCTCCTTTGCAGGGGGAGATGCGCTCTTATTTTTTGAATTTCCAGCTTTTCTGCCCTGCTTTCTCCCCATCTTTGTGGTTTTATCTGCCTCTGGTCTTTGATGATGGTGACGTACTGATTGGGTTTTGGTGTAGGTGTCCTTCCTGTTTGATAGTTTTCCTTCTAACAGTCAGGACCCTCAGCTATAGGTCTGTTGGAAATTGCTTGAGGTCCACTCCAGACCCTGTTTGCCTGGGTATCAGCAGCAGAGGCTGCAGAAGATAGAATATTGCTGAACAGCGAGTGTACCTGTCTGATTCTTACTTTGGAAGCTTCCTCTCAGGGGTATACACCACCCTGTGAGGTGTGGGGTGTCAGACTGCCCCTAATGGGGGATGTCTCCCAGTTAGGCTACTCAGGGGTCAGGGACCCACTTGAGCAGGCAGTCTGTCCCTTCTCAGATCTCAACCTCCATGTTGGGAGATCCACTGCTCTCTTCAAAGCTGTCAGACAGAGTCATTTGCGTCTGCAGAGGTTTCTGCTGCTTTTTTGTTGTTGTTTAGCTGTGCCCTGTCCCCAGAGGTGGAGTCTACCGAGACAGGCAGGTTTCCTTGAGCTGCTGTGAGCTCCACCCAGTTGGAGCTTCCCAGAGGCTTTGTTTACCTACTTAAGACTCAGCAATGGCGGGCGCCCCTCCCCCAGCCTTGCTGCTGCCTTGCGGTTAGATCGCAGACTGCTGTGCTAGCATGAGGGAGGCTCCGTGGGTGTGGGACCCTCCCGGCCAGGTGTGGGATACAATCTCCTGGTGTGCCCGTTTGCTTAAAGCGCAGTATTGGGGTGGGAGTTACCCGATTTTCCAGGTGTTGTGTGTCTCAGTTCCCCTGGCTAGGAAAAGGGATTCCCTTTCCCCTTGCGCTTCCCAGGTGAGGCGATGCCTCACCCTGCTTCAGCTCTTGCTGGTCGGGCTGCAGCAGCTGACCAGCATCGATTGTCCGGCACTCCCTAATGAGATAAGCCCAGTACCTCAGTTGAAAATGCAGAAATCACCAGTCTTCTGTGTCTTTCGTGCTGGGAGTTGGAGACTGGAGCTGTTCCTATTCAGCCATCTTGCTCTGCCCCTCACGAATGCACTTTAAATGTATCTCTTTTAAGAAGAATATAAATAAACTTTTCTCTCATCTGATAGTCACTGTCGTGCAGTAGATGAGTTTAAACTTTTGCATTTAATGTGATTATTGATAAATCCTAACTTGTTTCTAAATTTAATTTAATTCTTAATTATTATGTTTTCTTTCCTCTACAGCCTTCTACTGAGTTTATGAGACTTTTTTTTACTTCTTCATTTTCCTCAGTACTGATTTTGAGGTTAGTCAGTCTATTTCTGAATGTGCAGAGGTTACCCTTATCTTTTCTGTTGTGGTTGTGGTGGTGATAAGGTTTGGTTTTATCCTTAGTTTTTATAATTCATATTTACATTATGAAAGTCTGAAGTTTATTAGTACCGCAAATACACAGAATATAGAAATATTTAAATCCAGTCACTCACCTTGGCTCCATCTTACTCATAGCTTTCATGATATTGTTGTCTAGCATTTTTTACATTTCTAGTTCCAGCTTCTTCTAAGGACATACATTTTCAAGTCCTTCTTACTTTGTGAGCTCATAGCATATCGGTAGATCATTATTCATGAGATTTGGATAAGCCAAATAAAATCTCACTGTAGTTTGTAGGAATTTGTTATCTGCCCAAGATCCTAATCCATAGCCTTGACCAAAAGAGAACCATGGCATTAATAAAATAATACGTGATAGTAAAACACTTTATTCTAGCAATTTACAGGGTAGCAGGGTTTCCTGCAGTCCTGGAGATTGTCTGCTGATAGGAGTTTGAATGTTGCCGGGCTTTCTGAGTGTATAATGAATACACTTTATCCTATTTCAATTAAGGAGTTCTTTGAAATCCAGAAAAGAGTGTATTTTACTTGAGGCAAAAAAACCAGAAAAGAACGACTGCTCAGGACCAAAAATAAACTGGGTTTTAGGAGATTTTGATGTTCTGACCTTGAAATTGAATAATATTTATTAGTTGCATTGACTGGGATTGTACTCTGGTTGCATTTTATGTATTAGTATATGTGTTCAGTTTGAACTTTCATATAGAATTTGTTTCTACTCTGGGCTCTACTGTGTATTATTAGCATTTTCACCTAATGCAGAATATTAAACGTTTTCTGAGGTTAGTTTCTTTTAAATGAAGAAAGATGACAATACTTGCCCTCAGTAACTCACAGAATTACAGTGAGAGTGAAAAAAAAAGTCATGCAGGATAGTGCTTTCTGAATTATAAAATATTTTGCAAATGTAAAGGAAGGTTACTAAACAGAAAAATAACAAAAAACTGCCTGTGATTTTGTCATGTTTCTGATAAGTCCTCTTGTCAGAAATGTAAGAAATATTATAAAATCAGAGGATATTAAGATGTTTAATGTTCTTCAAACATAAGTTATTTGAAGCAGAATAATGATGGAAGATGGAAAAATGTCAATGCACCAGAGACGCTAGGTCATTTTTTATTTCTTTATAATTTACCTCTGGTGTAAAAAGCTGGGGATGGGTCTTATTTTATATAGACTGCAAATCTAGACAGATCAGAGATCTGAGGGAAATCTAAATTTAGAACAATTCTATTTTATGTTCAAAAAGTGAGCAAAGAAGATTTTTCCCTATAATGTGGTACCATTAAAGGAGGTACAAAGAAAGCCAAGTGAAAAAAAAAAGTGATCAAACAGTGGTACATACAGCAAGTATAAGTGGTATCTTTGACTACTCCAATCTAAGCCACTGATTAGTTTCTTTTAGTTATGAGACTCTCATTTAGTAATTAATGAGTTATAAAATTTTCTTTTAGGTGTGCATTCCTTATGCCAATTTCTTTTTGCCATTCACAATGGGGTCAAATGCACCAGTATTTAATCTCGATTTGAGGAGGATTTGGAGATAGAAGACAAATAAATTTAGCAACTGCTATAGGCAGACAATGATAAAGCTCATTTCTGTTAGAAGAAAAAATAGTAGCTGAATTACGTCTACTAGAGTTTAATTAAGCAAGTAATGATTTGCACATTGGTCAGCCTCTGGGGCCTCAATAGGCTCAGTGATTCCAGCACAGCTATATAGTGGAAGGAAATTTATGCATAGACAAAAGAAAGTGATGTACCAAAAATGGAAGTAAGGTACAGAAAGAACTGGATTGGCTATGGCTAGGTGTTTGCCTTATTTGAGCATGGTTTGAACAGTTGGCCACTTTTGATTGGCCAAAATACAGTAATTGTCATGAGAATAGGCTGTCCTTTGTTTACAACTTCATTTAGCTTATAGTTGATGACATACAGAGAAACCTTTAGGCCGACCTTAATATACGTTAGCAGGTAGCTTTAGAATAAACTTCATTTTAAAATTCCCCCCTTTTGGTCATCCTCTCAATTTTGAGAGATTGACCAAAACTTTAACCATTGATGTCACTATCACCACCATAAAAGTACTTATTTGGCCTTGAAACCCACTGAGAAATAGCATACAGTGGGTTTTATAAGGTGAGGACAAGGACATGAAGTTATTTCTTTTGTAAGTATTAGAGAAGAGGATACCTCTTTAAGATGGAATGTCCTGTTTATAGGAGAAAAACAAAACCTAGTCTGTTCTAGAATTTACATGTTTCCTTAAAGTCTGAATTTGATTATGTCACATTTAGTATAAGTGACTCCATTTTGGTTTGGTCTGATCTGTGGGGCCTAGTGCATGAGCTCAGTCCATAACAATGTCCTCTCATAATTTATTTTAAAACTCCCCCTTTTGGTCAGTTCTCACTTAAATTCTAGATTGTGAAGAGGTTGACTGTCCTTAGTCAGTGAACCATGAAAAGTTTTCTTTATCTGGTAAAAATACACTGTGACATAATGATCTACTGTTCTAACTGTCTCACATGTGTCCGTGTGAAGAGACCACCAAGCAGGATTTGTGTGAGCAATAAAGCTGTTTATTTCACCTGGGTGCAGGCAGCCTGAGTCTGAAAAAGGAGTCAGCAAAGGGTGGTGGGATTATCATTAGTTCTTACAGGTTTTGGGATAGATGGTGGAGTTAAGAGCAATGTTTTGGAGGCAGGGGTTGGATTGCACCAAGTACATTTTCAAGGTTGGGGAGAATTACAAAGAATCTTCTTAAGGGTGGGGGAGATTATAAATAACCTTCTTAAGGGTGGGGAAGATTACAAAGTACATTGATCAATCAGGGTGGGGAAGAAACAAATCACAGTGGTGGAATGTCATCAGTTAAGGCTATTTTCACTTTTGTGGATCTTCAGTTGCTTCAGGCCATCTGGATGTATACATGCAGATCACTGGGGATATGATGGCTTAGCTTGGACTCAGAGGCCTGAATTTCCTGTCTTCTTATATTATTAAGAAAAAAAACCCAAAATAGTGGAAAAGTATTGGGGTGGCGAAAATTTTGGGGGGTGGTATGGAGAGAGAATGGGTTATGTTTCTCAGGGCTGCTTTGAGCAGGATTAGGGGCGGTGTGGGAACCTAGAGTGGGAGAGATTAAACTGAAGAAAGATTTTGGGGTAAGGGGTGATATCGTGGGGTTGTTAGAAGGAGCATTTGTCATACAGAATTATTGGTGATGGCCTGGATGCAGTTTTGTATGAATTGAGAAACTAAACAAAAGACACAAGGTCCAAATAAGAGAAGGAGAAAAACAGATATTAAAGGACCAAGAATTGGGAGTACCCAGGACATCCAATTACAGAGTGTCCAAGGTTCAGCGTAATTACTTACTTGGTTGGCACAAATTTAGGCTCTATCCTTGAGGGTTTTTTTTATGTTGTCATAGACCATGCCAGATTGATTTAGGTAAAAACAGCACTCTTCATTTAAAAATATACAGAGTCCTCTTTTTTTTAGCAGTGAGTAAGTCGAGGCCTCAGCGATTTTGGAGGAAAGAGAAATGCAAAGCCAGCAATTGTTTGTTAAAGAAGGATTTGAAATGGCTAGGAGAGAGTGAGTTTGACAGTGTGGTGCAGGTAGCTGGGGAGAGGTAGAGGGTGGCATAAGAACGGGAATGAGAATAAGAGTAAGTATAAAAGTAAAGAATAGGACTTCATCAGGGTGAAAATATCGGAGGGTACTTTGTCATTGAAGATCTTCTACCCACTTCAAGAGAGACTTAAGGGTGGCAGTTTGAGGTAAAACCAGGAGTCACTAAATACCAAGAGCCTGAGAAACTGCTTGGGTGATTTGACTAATAAAGTCTTGTCTGTTATCAGACTGTGTAGAGGTGGGAAGGCCAAACCGAGGAATTATGTCTGATGGAAGGAAAAAATTGACCGCAGTGGCCTTCTCAGACCCTGTGGGAAAGGCCTGTATCCATCCAGTGAAAGTGTCTACCCAGACCAGGAGGTATTTTAGTTTTCTGACTCGGGGCATGTGAGTAAAGTCAATCTGCCAGTCCTGGGCAGGGGCAAATCCCTGAGTTTGATGTGTAGGGAAGGGAGGGGGCCTGAACAATCCCTGAGGGATAGTAGAATAGCAGATGAAACACTGAGAAGTGATTTCCTTGAAGATATATTTCCACAATGGAAAGGAAATGAGAGGTTCTAAGAGATGGACTAGCAGCTCGTAACCTACATGGAAGAGGTTATGAAATGATGACAGAATAGAATGGGCCTGTGAGGCTGGAAGGAGATATTTTCCTTGGTCTAAAAACCATTTGCCTTGTGTGGGAAGAGATTGATAGGTGGAAGTTTCAGCGGGGGAGTAGGTAGGAGTGACCAATGAGAAGGAGAAAAACTGGCCGCGAGGGACAGAAATTGGAATTCTAGCTGCTTCTTTAGTTACCTTAGCAGCATAAGCATTGCCTTGAGCGATGGGATCTGATGCCTTTTGGTGGCCCTTGCAGTGTATGACTCCAGCTTCCTTTGGAAGTAAAGTGGCCTTGAGAAGAGTTTTTATTAAAGAGGCATTAATGATGGAGGACACTTGCATAGTGAGGAAACCTCTTTCTGCCATATAACAGCATGGTGGGGCAGGATATGGAAGGCATATATAGAGTCAGTATAAATACTGATGTGTAGTCCCTTTGCAAGAGTGAGGGCTGGAGTTAAGGCAATGAGTTCAGCTTGCTGAGAGGTAGTGGAAGGGGCAGAGCAGTAGCCTCAATGATAGATGTGGAAGATACTACAGCATAGTCTGCCTTTGCTGGTTTGTGGTGATTAGGCCTAGTGGAACTGCCATCAATAAACCAAGTGTGAAAAGGGTGAGGAACAGGAAAGAAGGAAATATGGCGAAATGGAGTGAATGTCAGGTGGATCAGAGAGATACAGTCATGGGGGTCAGGTGTGGTATCCGGAATAATGTGGGAGGCCGGACTGAAGTCCAGGCCAGGAACAATGGTAATTGTGGGAGACTCAACAAAGAGTGAGTATAGCTGAAGGAGCCGGGGAGCAGAAAGTATGTATCATGTGTGAGGAAGAAAATAGATTTTGGAAGTTATGAGAACTGTAGAGAGTGAATTGAGCGTAGTTTGTGATTTTGATGGCCTCTAAAAGTATTAGGGCGGCAGCAGCTACCACACCAGACACGAGGGCTAGGCTAAAACATTAAGGTCAAGCTGTTTGGACAGAAAGGCTACAGGGCACGATCCTGGCTCTTGTGGAACAACTCTGATCGCACAGCCCTGCACTTTGGCTGCGTGTAATGAAAAGGGTTGGGATGAGTTAGGGAGAACAAGTGTGGGGGCTGTTTTTAAGGAAAGAGGAGTGGCAAAAGAATTTAGTATCTATGGGGTCAGTTAGGTTTGGTTTTGTGAGTTTACATAATAGTTTAGTCAGGATGGTAAAACTAGGTATCCAAAGGCAGAAGTACCTAACCATGCCTAGGAAGGAAAGGAGTTGTTGTTTTGTAGAAGGGTTTGGGGTTTGGGAGATTACCTGGACACGATCAGCAGGGAAAGCACGTGTGTTTTCATGAAGAATTATGTTGAGATAAGTAATGGATGAGGAAGAAATTTGGGCTTGACTGAAGTAATGGGGGCTGTCTGTGAAGCCTTGCGGCAGTACAACCCAGGTAATTTGCTGAGCCTGATGGGTGTCAGGGTCAGTCTAAGTGAAAGCGAAGAGAGGCTGGGATGAAGGGTGCAAAGGAATAGTAAAGAAAGCATGTTTGAGATCCAGAACAGGGTAATGGGTTGTGGAGGGAGGTATTGAGCATAGGAGAGTATATGGGTTTGGCACCACGGGGTGGACAGGCAAGACAATTTGGTTGATAAGGCGCAGATCCTGAACTAACCTGTAAGGCTTGTCTGGTTTTTGGACAGGTAAAATGGGAGAATTGTAAGGAGAGTTTATAGGTTTTAGAAGCCCATGCTGTAACAGGCGAGTGATAACAGGCTTTAATCTTGTTAAAGCATGCTGTGGGATGGGATATTGGCGTTGAGCAGTATAAGGGTGATTAGGTTTTAATGGGATGGCAATAGGCATGTGATCGGTTGCCAGGGAGGGAATAGAGATGTCCCATACTTGTGGGTTAAGGTGGGGGGATATGAGAGGAAGACGCAAAGGAGGTTTTGGGTTGGGAAGAAGGGTGGCAATGAGATGTGGCTGTGGTCCAGGAATAGCCAGGGAAGCAGATAATTTGGTTAAAATGTCTCAGCTTAGTAAGGGAGCTGGGCAGGTGGGGATAATTTAAAAAGAGTGCATAAAAGAATGTTGTCCAAGTCGGCACCAGAGTGGGGGAGTTTTAAGGGGTTTTGAAGCTTGGCCGTCAATACCCACAACAGTTATGAGGGCAAGGGAAACAGGCCCTTGAAAAGAAGGTAATGTGGAGTGGGTAGCCCTCGTATCAGTCAAACAGGGGAGGGACTTATCCTCCACTGTAAGAGTTACCCAAAGCTCGGCGTCCATGATGGTCCAGGGGGCTTCCGAGGCAATCGGGCAGCGTCAGTCGTAAGCTGCTAAGCCAAGAAGATCTGGGAAGGAGTCAGCCAAGGAACTCTGGGTTTGGGCTCCAGGGGAGCAGCGGCGATGCGAGTCGGACAGTCCGACCTCCAGTGGAGGCCCACACAGACAGGGCATGGCTTAGGAGGAATCCCGGGCTGTGGGCATTCCTTGGTCCAGTGGCCAGGCTTTTGGCATTTGAAGCAAGGCCCAGGAGGATGTTTTGAAGGAGCCCCTGGGAGCTGTGGCTTGGATGTTCTAAGGTTTTTGTATGCTGGAGATGTGGTTGTGGGTTGTCTTACAGCAGAGGCAAGTAGCTGTAACTCAGAAATGCATTGCTGTCTGGCTACCTCCCCTCTGTTATGGTGCACCTTGAAGGCGAGGTTGATTAATCCCTGTTTTGGGGTTTGAGGGCCGGATTCCAATTTTTGAAGCTTTTTTTCTAATGTCAAGAGCTGACTGGGTTATAAAATGCATATTAAGAATAAGGCAGCCTTCTGGCCCTTCTGGGTCTAGGGCAGTAAAGTGTCTAAGGGTTGCTGCTAAGCGGGCCATGAACTGGGCTGGGTTTTCATCTTTACCTTGGGTAGTTTCTTTAAGTTTGTCCTAATTAACAGCTTTGTAAGCTGCATTTTTTTTATGGCTTTTTTTTTTTTTAATTATACTTTAAGTTCTAGGGTACATGTGCACAATGTACAGATTTGTTTCATATGTATACATGTGCCATGTTGGTGTGCTGCACCCATTAATTCGTCATTTACATTAGGTATATCTCCTAATGCTATCCCTCCCCCTCCCCCCTCCCCACAATAGGACCTGGTGTGTGATGTTCCCCTTCCTGTGTCCAAGTGATCTCATTGTTCAGTTCCCACCTATGAGTGAGAACATGCGGTATTTGGTTTTCTGTTCTTGCGATAGTTTGCTGAGAATGATGATTTCCAGCTCCCTCCATGTCCCTACAAAGGACATGAACTCATCCTTTTTTATGGCTGCATAGTATTCCATGGTGTATATGTGCCACATTTTCTTCATCCAATCTGTCACTGATGGACATTTGGGTTGATTCCAAGTCTTTGCTATTGTGAATAGTGCTGCAATAAACATACGTGTGCATGTGTCTTTATAGCAGCATGATTTATAATCCTTTGGGTATATCCCCAGTAATGGGATGGCTGGGTCAAATGGTATTTCTAGTTCTAGATCCTTGAGGAATTGCCACACTGTTTTCCACAATGGTTGAACTAGTTTACAGTCCCACCAACAGTGTAAAAGTGTTCCTATTTCTCCACATCCTCTCCAGCACCTGTTGTTTCCTGATTTTTTAATGATCGCCATTCTAACTGGTGTGAGATGGTATCTCATTGGAAGGGGAACATCACACACTGGGTGGTGTGTGATGTGGTTTTGATTTGTATTTTTCTGATGGCGAGTGATGATGAGCATTTTTTCATGTGGCCACTTACCCGATTTAAAATCGGTGAGATGTTTCCTGGGCTGGTTGGTCTGAGGACCTGAAATCATAGGTGGATCTCTTCATGGAGTGAGGGTGAGGACAGGGGACTAGTCTCCCGAAGGAGTCCTGTTGACCCGGGTCTTCGGCACCAAATGTCTCACATGTGTCCATGTGAAAAGACCACCAAGCAGGCTTTGTGTGAGCAACAAGGCTGTTTATTTCACCTGGGTGCAGGCGGGCTGAGTCCAAAAAAGGAGTCAGCAAAGGGTGATGGGATTATCATTAGTTCTTATAGGTTTGGGGATAGGCGGTGGGGTTAACAGCAGTGTTTTGGGGGCAGGGGTTGGATCTCACAAAGTACATTCTCAAGGGTGGGGAGAATTACTAAGAACCTTCTTAAGGGTGGGGGAGATTACAAAATACATTGATCAGTTAGGGTGGGGCAGAAACAAATCACAATGGTGGAATGTCATCAGTTAAGGCTATTTTCACTTTTGTGGACCTTCAGTTGCTTCGGGCCATCTGGATGTATACGTGCAGGTCACTGGGGATATGATGGCTTAGCTTGGGCTCAGAAGCCTGACACTAACACCAGCTCTCTTGCGTAAGAAAGCTTTTATACAAGCAGAAAACATGCATTAAAAATGGACAGTTACATGAAATCCCTCTATAAACGTTTACACGGCCCATCGGGTAGTGAAATGTACCTGAAGTTTGGATTGTCTTCTTAGGAATGTGGGCTTGAAAAACCAAATGTTGGTCATAAACTATTTCAGCAATTTAGAAGTCACAACATAAACATATATCTATATATATTTGGATCATTTTGTCATTTCCAAGATGAGCATTAGAATGCAGAACTCTTCATAAGGAAATCTTTAAGGAGTCAGTGAAAACAAAGCTGTTGTCCTGGTTCTCTCTGAGTTTATGCTTAACACTGGACTTATATATATTTGAATACCAGTTGTTTCTCCAATTTAGGTGCATAGCACTGATACCTAATAGGTTATCATATGAAATTTGATTTATACCATGGAATTCATTCAAATTGTATATCTAAAGAACTTCAGTACTGGCTGATTTAGCAGGAAAATCTGGCGAAGTATTTTCTTCGTATTCAATTTTTGTCTTGCTTGCATTAGCAGTTTTATAAACCAGTCAGTGTCTTTACTAAAGTTCCAAGAATTCTTATCCAGTTTAAATTATATGATTCTAAAGTTATCACAAACCTTTATTCAAGAGTGCTTCTCAGAATCCTTTACAATTTTTCATGAATCTCCTTAGAGATACTATATTCTAGGATTTTTTGTGCTCGTGAAGTTTTCATAAACTGCATCAGATTTAAGCAATTAACTGTGAAAATGACATTCAACAGTCATAGCAAAGGACAAAATTGACAAGGAAATTTGATTATTTCTATGGCCTACAATAACAACACAATATACATAATTATGATTAATAACATGTACTCTGACAAATTAGAACTTTACAAATCCCATACAATTTTGTAACATATGTTAATAACATTTTTTAAAATATAACCTGAAGAAGGTTAATCATCATTTCTTATTTGACAATGCTTCTTATGTAACTTAACATGTAAAATAATTTTGTTTATGTCTCTTTTGTATGCTTCAGGGGTGCTCCATAGCATCCCAAAGTTAGAGGTCAACTATATTTAATTTTGAAGCTGAAATTAGGTTTTGGGAAGCCTGTCAGATATGTCAAAGGTTTAAAACACTTGACCGAAATAGGATCACAGGTCACCATAAAACAACATTCATTCATTTAACCAAGGTGATAATTATAAGATTGTACTCTTTGATAAAAAAGACTCAGTTTTCAAAACAATCAAAAGACCTAAGACAGCATGAAACAATCTGCCTTTTCTTTTGTCTCTTTTTTCCTTTTTACAGTTTACTTAAAAGGTGAACAAAAATATTTTACTGTGTCTTATTAAACGACACACAATTTTTGTTCAAAAGAGTAAATGAAATTTTAGTTTTTTATTACTGTATTATCAATAGTAAAATTAATTTTAATAAAACCTTAGAAATAAATTTATCAAATCTGTCATCTTTTAAGCACAAAAAATTTCCATAAATATTTCGCTTTATATTTTCCCCAATTTTCTGTATTCATTTTGGTGTAGCTATTTTTTTACTCCTTCTCTTTGAAACCTTTAAGCAACTTCAAACCAGACAAAATTTATTTTTTATTTTATTTTATATTTTTGGAGACAGAGTTTTGCTCTCGTTGCCCAGTCTGGAGCACAATGGCGCAACCTCGGCTAAACTGCAACCTCCGCCTCCTGGGTTCAAAGGATTCTCCTGCCTCAGCCTCCTGAGTAATTGAAATTACAGGCACCCACCACCACGCCCCGCTAGTTTTTTGTATTTTTAGTAGACACGGGCTTCACCATGTTGGCCAGGCTGGTCTCGAACTCCTGACCTCAGGTGATCCACCAACCTCGGCCTCCCAAAGCAAACCAGACAAAAGTTTTAACACACACTTTTATGTCTTCATAACTTTCCTCATCAAATGCATATCTTGCTTTTGCTTATACACTCTGTATACAGAGATGTTTCTCTCATATGTAGTATTTTTTAACTCTTAGTAACACTAATTTCAAGGGTTTCTTAGAAATGCTAATTACTTACTAGTATAGAAAGTAATTTTGAACTGTTTTATGTCACTATTTGTAGCTAAACATCGTTTTATAATTTTTAGAAAGATAGATCTTCAAATTGTTTATTAACAGATCTAAATATATTTAAATTTCTATACTATATAAAAATAACATGTCAAGGTATAGAGACAAACTCATATTTAATATCTCAGTATCTTAACTTACAGATAACTCAGACAATTTATGATTATCTATTACTTAATTTAACATAACATGACTCAAAAATTTTAAATTACTGAAAAGAATATTGAAACTATGACACAGGTTGCCTCACTAATGCCTTCCCCCAGTCATTCTAGGTCCCAAGTAGTCACATGACACCCAGCAGAATTATGAACAGAAGACAGAGCTGTGAAGACTACCTGAAAGGTCCAATCCCTCCAAAAATAGCCAGGAGGCAAAACAGGAAAAAGCAGAGGAAGAAGGGACCATGCTGGCTTTGATTTTGGCTTGTAGCCTCTGGTCTCGGCACTTAGAACAAGTCTCCAGATGTCATCATGGCCACCTATCCAGACTCCTGAATCCAGAGACTCTAAACCAAAGACATAAGCTCATGGTCAAATCAAGCAAGCATCTAATGATATTTACCTGATAATTTTTAAGTCCTTTCTATTTTACCAACAGTTTAAAAACTAGCTTTATTTACCAAATATCACAAACACATATAGATATACAAACACACAGTAGCAGATCTTATAGCTTTCATAAAGAATTTCAATTTGCTGGCTTTTAAATAGTTTTTCTTTCTTTTTCATTTGGTCTATCAGTCTTCTAATTACCTGTTTCATTGCCCTAAGCAATTGTTAACAAGGCAAAAAATTTGCATTTCTAAAGAGACAACTCTTAGTTGGAACAAAACAAAATGATATTTTATAATGATAGAACTGAGATTTTAGGCTTAAATATTCTACTTGCTCAAACCAAGGGAGAAAAAGCTGCTCAAGTAAAAATGTACTCAAGACAAGATGGCCAGAAAAACATGTTAAACAAAGTATGACACATTATATAAATTTAAACGAATGGTAAGGGTTTCTAGTGTACGTCGGCAGACATCTTTAAAAATAGATTTCCTTTATAGTTGTAATTTTGTGTAAAACTGTGTTCAAATAGGGCAAATGCCAAGCTGTAACTAATCCAACTGTTTCTGTACCTCATTTCTGTTTTTTTTAATGTCACTTTGATTTTTCTGTGCATAAGTCTTCTTCCACCATGTGGCTGCACTGGAGTCTCAGAGTCTACTCTGCAAAAGACACAAACAAATAGAAAAACATTCAATGCTCATGGATAGGAAGAATCAATATTATTAAAATGGCTGACCTACCCAAAGCAATTTACAGATTCAATGCTATACCTATCAAACTACCAATGACACTCTTGACAGAACTGGAAAAAACTATTTTAAAATTTATATGGAGATGAAAAGGAGCCTGAATAGCCAAGGCAATCTTAAGCAAAAAGAATAAAGCTGGAGGAATCATGTTACCTGACTTTAAACTATCCTACAATGCCACAGTAACCAAAACAGCATGGTACTGGCACAAAAACAGTCATATAGACCAAGGGAACTGAATAGAGGGCCCAGAAAAAGGGTCACACATCTATGACCATCTGATCTTCAACAAAGCAGACAAAAACAATCAATGGGGAAAAGATTCCCTATTTAATAAATTGTGCTGGGATAATTGGCTAGCCATATGCAGAAGATTGAAGTGGGACCCCTTCCTTATATCATATACAAAAATCAACTCAAGACAGATTAAAGACTTAAATGTAAAACCCACAAATATAGAAACCCTGGAAGACAACCTGGGCAATACTATCCTGGACATAGGAATGGGCAAAGATTTCATGACAAGGACACCGAAAGCAATGGCAATAAAAGCAAAAATTGACAAATGGGATCGAATTAAACTTAAGAGCTTCTTCACAGCGAAATAAACAAACAACAAAAAAACTATCAACAGAGAAAACAGACAACCTACAGAATGGGAGAAAATATTTTCAAACTATGCATCTGACAAAGGTCAAATATCCAGCATCTATAAGGAACTAAAACAAATTTACAAGAGACAAAACAAACATCCCCATTAAAAAGTGGGCAAAGTACATGAACAGACATTTCTCAAAAGAAAACACATACGGCCAACAAGCATATGAAGAAAAGCTCAATATCACTGATCGGTAGACAAATGCAAATCAAAACCATAATGAGATACCATCTCACACCTGTTAGAAAGGCAAATTATTGAAAAGTCAAAAAGTAACAGATGCTGGTGAGGTTGCAGCGAAAAGTGAAACTTCATACACTTCAGGTGGGAGTTTAAATTAGTTCAACCATTGTGGAAAGCAGTATGGCGATCCTCAAAGAGCTAAAAGCTGAACTACCATTCAACCCCAAAACCCCATTACTGGGTATATACCCAGAGGAATATAAAGCATTCTACCAAAAAGACATATGCACATGAAGGTTCATTGTAGCACTGTTCACAATAGCAAAGACATGAAATCAACTTAAGTGTCCATCAATAACAGACTGGATAAAGAAAATGTGACACATATACACCATGGAATACTACGCAGTCATAAAAAGTAACAAGATCATGTATTTTGCAGGAACATGGATGGAGCTGGAGGCCATCATCCTTAGCAAACTAACACAGGAACACAAAATCAAATACCACATGTTCTCACTCTTAAGTGGGAGCTACATGATAGGAACTAATGCACACAAAAAAGAAAACAACAGACACTGGGGTTGACTTGAGTGGGGAAAGTGGGAGGACAGAGAGGGGCAGAAAAGATAACTTTTGGGTACTTAGCTGAAAACCTGGATGATGTAATAATATGTACAACAAACCCCCGTGACACGTGTTTGTGTAACAAACTTTCACATCTACCTCCAAACCGAAAATTAAAAAAATTCTTAAAGTCAGGAAGTAAGCACCTTTTCAGTGAATTATATAAAGTCTACATTCTTCATTTATTGAAATCAAACATTTCTTGATATGTATGGAGAAACTTATGTCTGAGCTGACATTTCATATAGTATGGCTTTTAGGTACTCTGGAGGGATATTTGAAAGAGTGTGAGCTGTTAATATTTCTATAGGGCCAAATAGTAGAAGTCATATAAGATTATTCAATTTAAAATAATAGTGGATTTGACTCACCTGTTAAAGCATTTCTAAAATTAATAAGGAGAAAGCTCAAAGAATACCTTCAGAAAATTTAGTAACCAACTTTAGCCAACATGCTTTGAGGTTGCATCTTGTTGCATAAAGCACAGACAATTTTACATACAATATCTGCTGCATCCAGTGGGACCTGTGTACATGAACTCTTCATTTTTAAAAGCCTGAAGGATTAACTTAATTTCATGCAGGCACTAACTTTTTTGGAGAAGAAGCAGTCTATCTTACAGTTACCATGGACACTTACTTTTAACATTAAAGTAATACTGCCCATATCTTTCCCTGTTCATTCCTTCTGAATGGATATTAGAAGAGAAACTACATTACCTTCTGTCTTGTAGGCCTCTCTATTCAGCACACGGCAGATCTCTTAGCATATATTGCCCATATTGCTGGGGACAGTGCTCCATGGAAGATGGACCTATTACTACCATTTCAATGGACATTTCAGACATTTGTCTAGTGCCTACCCCAGACCGGGTAATTTAAAATGCAATTGGCATAAAGAGCCAAATATGGACACACTCCCGCCATGAGAAAACTATCAATCTGAGGGGAGAGGCAGCCTTCACAAACAAGAATTGTGATTATATAATTATGTAATACTAGGAGCAGTTACGCTGGAATGTAGAAGCTCATAGAAATGCATTGTTCCCTGGGGTATCAGGAAAATGTTATGGGGTGGCTGCATTTGAGCTGTTTCTTAAATGATATGTAAGAACTTGCCACACTGAGGAGTTTTGAAAAAGAGAGGAAGGACGTCAAATCAGGAAGATCATATTGTACAAGGGCACGTATACCCCAAAACTGTCCTAGAAATTGTCTAGAGATGCCCAATATTCCTGTCTTGCAGATGTGATATGTGGAGATTGGAAAGGGGATGTGACCTGCCCCATCTCACAGAGTGAAACCAGTTGCTTTCAATTAAGTGTTCTGGCCAGTACATACTATTTCTCTTCATGCAAATAAAAATGTCACGACATTCAGAACTTATAAAACAGTCCATCCCCAACCTCATCCCCTTTTACTTGCATAGAACCTTGTATTTTTATTTTTATTTGGTTCTTCAAGTTTTATTTTAAGTTTCAGGGCACATGTGCAGGATGTGCAGGTTTATTACATAGGTAAACATGTCATGGTGGTTTGCTGCACAGATCAATCCATCACCTAGGTGTTAAGCCCAGTATCGATTAGCTATTCTTCCTGATGCTCTCTCTCACCCCGCCCACCCTGACAGGCCCCAGTGTGTGTTGTTCCCCTCCATGTATCAATGAGTTCTCATCATTCAGCTCCCACTTATAAGTAAGAACATGTGGTGCTTGGTTTTCTGTTCCTGTGTTAGTTTGCTGAGGATAACTGCTTCCAGCTCCATTAATGTCCCTGCAAAAGACATGATCTTGTTCCTTTTTATGGCTGCAAAGTATTCCATGGTGTATATGCACCACATTTTCTTTACTCAGTCTATCACTGGTGAGCATATGGACTGATTCCATGTCTTTGCTATTGTAAGTAGTGCTGCAATGAATATACACCTGCATATATCTTTGTAACAGAATTATTTCTATTCATTTGAATATACATCCAATAATGAGATTACTGGGTCAAATGGTATTTCTGGTTCTAGGTCTTTGAGGAATCTCCATACTATCTTCAACGGTTGAACTAATTTAAACTCCCACCAACAGTGTAAAAGCATTTCTTTTTCTTTGCAACCTTGCCAGCACTTGTTGTTTTTTGACACATATATATGTCAAATATATATATATTTGTATATAAATATTTATTTATAATACATATATAAATAAATTTATACTATATATAAATATATATTATATCCCAGAGCTTAAAATATATATTTATATTATTTATATAAATGTATTTATATATAAATGTATTTTTATATTATACATATTTTATATATAAATAAATATATATATATTATATAAATATATATTTATATATTTATATATAAAAATCACCATTTTTATATGGTTACATAGGTAAATCACCATGGCACACATTTACCTATGTAACAAACCTGCACATGTATCCCAGAGCTTTAAATATATATATTTATATGTTAATATTTATAAATATATATGTATATTTAATACATATTTATATTTAATATATAATATATATATTTAATATATATATATATTTAAAGCTCTGGGATACATGTGCAGGTTTGTTACATAGGGAAATATTTATATTTACCTGTGGTTAACAGGTTATATTTATATATAACAGGTTATATTTATATATATAATTATATATAACAGGTTATATTTATATATAAAACAGGTTATATTTATATATACAATTATATATAACAGGTTATATTTATATATAAAATATATATGTATTTTAATATATATTTTAATATTATATATAATATATACGTATTTTAATGTATATTTTAATATTATATATAAAAATATATGTATTTTAATATAATATTTAATATACATTTATATTTAATATATAATATATTAAATATATATTATATATTATATATTAAATATATATTTATATTTAAAACTCTGGGATACATGTGCAGGTTTGTTACATAGGTAAATATTTATATTTACCTATGGTTAACAGATTATATTTATATATAAAACAGGTTATATTTATATATAACAGTTTATATTTATATATAAAATATACATCTTTATATATATTTATATATTATATTTATATAAATATATATAAATACATATATTATGTATTTATATACATGATGATTTACCTATGTAACCATATAAAAATGGTGATTTTTATATATAAATATATAAATATATACTTACATAATATATATGTATTTATATATAAAAATGTATATAAAATATAAAAATATATATATAAATATATAAAAATATAAATATATATTTTAAGCTCTGGGATATAATATATGTTTATATATTATAAATTTATTTATATATGTATTATAAATAAATATATATGTGTATATATAAATATATATATATTTATATATTAAAAAATATATATTTTAAGCTCTGGGATACATGTGCAGGTTTGTTACATAGGTAAATGTGTGCCATGGTGATTTGCTGCATCTATCAATCATCACCTAGGTATTAAGTGCAGCATTCATTAACTATTCTTCCTGATGCTCTCCCTTCCACCACCCCCTCCCCAACAGGCTCCAGTGTGTGTGCTTCCCCTCCTTGTGACTATGTGTTCAACTCTCACTTAAAAGTGAGAACATATGGTGTTTGGTTTGCTGTTCCTGCATTAGTTTGCTGAAGATCATGGCGTCCAGCTCCATCCATGTCCCTGCAAAGGACATTGTCTCATTCCCTTTTATGGTTGCGTAGTATTCCATGGTGTACATATACCAAATTTTCTTTATTCGGTCTGTCATTGATGGAAATTTGGGTTGTTTCCATGTCTTTGCTGTTGTAAACAGTGCTGCAATAAACATACACATGCATGTATATTTATAATAGAAACATTTATATTCCTTTGGGTATATACCAGTAATGTGACTGCTAGATCAAATGGTATTTCTGGTTCTAGATCTTTGAGGAATCACCACACCATTTTTCACAATGGTTGAACTAATTTACATTCCCATCAACAGTGTAAAAGCATTCATATTTCCCTGCATCCTCGCCAGCATCTGTTGTTTCTTGGCTTTTTAATAACTGCCACTCTGAAGGCATGAGATGGTATCTCATTGTGGTTTTGATTTGCATTTTTCTAATGATCAGTGATGTTGAGCTTTTTCTCATACATTTGTTGGCTGCACGAATGTCTTCTTTTGAGAAGTGTCTGTTTATGTCCTTTGCCCACTTTTCAATGTGTTTGTTTGTTTTTTTCTTGTAAATTTGTTTAAGTTCCTTGTTGACTCTGGATATTAGACCTTTCTAAGATGAATAGATTGCAAAAATTTTCTTTCATTCTGTAGATTCTCTGTTTACTCAGATGCTAGTTTTTACCAGAGGTACAAAGAAGAGCTGGTACCATTTTTACTGAAACTATTTCAAATAATTGAAAAGGAGGGAATCTTCTCTAACTCATTTTATGAGGTCACCATTATCCTAATACCACAACCTGGCAGAGATACAAAAAAGAAAACTTCAGACCAATATTCTTGATGAACATTATTGCAAAAATCTTCAATAAAATACTCTCAAACCAAATCCAGCAGCACATCAAAAAGCTTTTCCATCACGATGAAGGCGTCTTCATCCCTGGGATACAAAGCTGGTTCAACATACACAAATCAATAAATGCAATTAATCACATAAACAGAACTAAAGAAAAAAACACATTATTATATCAATAGATGCAGAAAAGGTCTTTGATAAAATTCAACATCCTTTTCTGTCAAAAATTATCAATAAACTAGGTACTGAAGAAACATACTTTAAAATAACAAGACCCATCTATGACAGACCCACAGCCAATATTATTGTGAATGGGCAAAAGTTGGAAGCATTCCCCTTAAAAACCAGCACAAGACAAGAATGCTGTCTCTCACCATTCCTATTTAATACAGTATTGGAAGTTCTGGCCAGGGCAATCAGGCAAGAGAAAGAAAGAAAGTGTATTCAAAGAGGAAGAGAGGAAGTCAAATTATCTTTGTTTGCAGATGACATAATCCTATATCTAGAAAACCCCATTGTCTCAGCTCCAAAGCTTCTTAAGCTGATAAGCAACTTCAGGAAAGTCTCAGGATACAAAGTCAGTGTTCAAAAATCGCTAGAATTCCTGTACACCCAAAACAGGCAAACAGAGAGCAAAATCACGGATGAACTTCCATGCACAATTGCTACTAACAGAGTAAAATATTCAGGAATACAGCTAACAAGGGAAGAGAAGGACCTCTTCAAGGAGAACTAGAAATCACCGTCCAGGAAATCAGAGAGGACACAAACAAGTAGAAAAATCTTCCAAGCTCTTGAATAAGAAGAATCCATATCATGAAAATGCCCTAACTGCCCAGAGTAATTTATGGATTCAATGCGGTTCCCATTAAACTACCATTAACGTTCTACACAGAATTAGAAGAAGCTGTTTTTAAATTCATTTGGAACCAAAACAGAGCCCAAAGAGCCAAGACAATCCTTGCATTTTTAGTCCAGATTGAGTGAATAGCCTCACATTCTGATGCACCAGTCATTTACCTGTGTGGAACAGTGGGACCCACAGAGATAAGCACAGAAGGAAGCGTTCTTCCCAAACAATTTCCTCAAGCTCGGACCCTTCATTCTCAGAGCCTTCCAGACAGCTAACTCCTTAAAGTTACCCCTCTGATTTAAATATCTGCTCATTTAGTACATGTATCTGCCTTTAGAAATGTGTGATGTTTAAAACATAGCAAGAGAGAAAGCAGGCAAAAGCATGCTAGTAGGAACACAACCAGATATGTTCAACTATTGCCATTTATGTTGCTATATTAATGAAACACCACATTAAAATCAATAACAATAAAAAAACTCACTTGAGTGAAAGAAAAATTTTACCTAAACGGAGAAAAGCTAGCATACAGTATACCCCAATATACCCCAATACACATTTCTTTTTTTGTTTTTGAGATGGAGTCTCCCTCTGTCATCCAGGCCAGAGTGCAGTGACACGATCTCGGTTCACTGCAACCTCCACCTCCCAGGTTCAAGCAATTCTCCTGCCTTGGCCTCCCAAGTAGCTGGGACTACAGGTGCACATCACCACATCCGCCTAATTTTTGTATTTTTAGTCCATGTTGACCAGGCTGGTCTTGAACTCCTGACCTCAGGAGACCCACCCGCTTTGGCCTTCCAAAGTGTTGGGATTACAGGCATGAGCCACTGTGCCTGGCCACACATTTCTTGAATAAATCAATCTTGATGCTAAATGCAATGGTTTAGTGATTAGAAAAAGTGAGTTAGAAAAAATGAGTATTAGTTCAGTTCTGTCATTTGCCAGCAGGGATACCCTAGATAACCTCTCAAAATCTCAATTTTTTCATCCATAAACTAATATGAATAACTATGCATGGTGAGTGCATAGAAAATAAAATAGAGTAATTTAAGTCAAAATATTTTGAGAAAATAGGAAATGAGATTATGATATAAGATACTAATATTATTTAGACCTACTTTTAAATGCTGTACTAACAATTTTGAGTGCCAGTTTCCTTATATGTGATATATATTTATTTTATTTCCACTTTAATATTGCTGTATTAAATGCTGGTGAGGTTTTCCAAGTTCTCTGGCTATTATCAACAGTTATATTTTATTAATGAAATATAATTATGCAAAATAGAAGCTTGCAGAGTTTCAAAAGAAAATAGATAAATACAATGTTATAAATTCATCTAAAAATATGTTAAGGGGGCTTACTTTGACCACACTATACCGCATGGTTGGCTAGCATTCATGTTACATCTTTCTTTTGCTAATAAGAAAAATAAATAAAGTTATAAGAGAAAAATTGTCTCTTTATGAAAGATAATTTTGCATGTATGCAGTTATACAACTTGCAAAGCACTTTCATAGTCACTATTACATCGATCTCCCAAATCACCTTCTATATTGGAAGAAAACATACAACTCTAAGTATCTTGTTACCGTTACCTCTCCTTTGTGGATGAGAACAATGTTGCTGAGATTTACAAAGGTAATAATAAGAGGTAGAGCTTGGTCTAGGACCCAGGCTGCTTGTTGTCTTGACTTAACGCTTTTTCTCCTATACCACAACACTGCTTCAATCGTACAGCTTGAACTAATAGCCAGTATTACATCAAAATGAGGACTGTGTTTCTTTGCCAATATCTCAGCTGCACTATGTTCTAGAATTTGGGGATTTAGCAATACTTCATGAAGAAAACTGACCACCAAGCACAGAAAAATGTATTTATGGGGTTTTATGTAATGCGGGTTTCAAATATGGGAGAACATTTCTTTTAGGATTTATTTTAATAGTTTAAACAGACATCTAAAGTAATTTTCAAAAAGTGATTTTTAAAACAGGCTATACTGTTTTTATTCTATTCAACATTAGCCCTATAAATATGATATTAAATGCATGTTTTTAGCTGGTATTAAAGGATTCTTATAATGAGTTACACAAAGATGATTAGCTATTTCCTGGTGACTCGTTTGTTTATGTGGCTTCTTTCCTCCTTAAATCAAGTCAGGTTTTAACAACAGTCTCCTCGAGCATGGCTTTTGCTTTTAAGAGATAATAATAAATCTTAATGAATTATCCTTTATCCCTGAGTACTACAGATCCTTATATTACAAACATGGGAAACCTGTAATTCTCTCTAAAAGCCTGCTTCTTCTAATCATTTTTTAAGCTTTCGCAGTAGACTGCTGTAAAGAGGTTCTATTCTACAAGGGGTTCCTGACTTTAGCCTAATATCCTGGGAAAGCTTACCATAATTGAAATAAAATTATACACAGAGAAAATAAGTAAGCGAGGTACAATTTGTAGGAGAGTGGATATACTGGATTTTGTTAATTCTCTAAGTTTCAAAAGCAAATACTTTTATTGGCCTAACAGAGTTCAGCTCAATTGTATATAAAATTCTCATCTGAAGTGATACATAAAATACTAGGTAAGAAGTGCTATGTTATTTAAACTGTCACTTTACAACTTTCAAGGTAATATATACTATATATGTATATTTAATTGTCAGTTAGGGATTTGTATCCATTTTCTAAAACTACTGTAGAAAATTGCCACACATTGGGTGGCTAAAAACAACTGAAATTTATTGTCCCACAGTTCTGAGCTCTGTGAGCTAGAAATTCAAAATCAGGTTATTGGCAGGGCCACGCTTCCACTGAGGGCTGTAAGTAGGAGATTTCTTTCTTTCTTTCTTTCTTTTTTTTTTGCTTCCTCTAGTTTCTGGTAGTCCTGGGCATTCCATGCCTTCTGGCTTCTGACAGCAAAACTCTAATCTCTGCCCCTGTGGTCAGGTATTCTCCCCTTGTGTCTGTGTCTCTTCTCCTCTTTTTATAAGAACAGCAGTTGTACGGGATTATGGTCCCACTCTACTCCAGTATGACCTCATTTTAATGAACTACGTCTGCAGGGACCTTAGTCCCAAATAACATCACATTCTGAAGAATTAAGATGTCAACATACCTTTTTCTTGCGGGGTCGGGCGCAGTGTATGGGGACACAATTCGCCATGTAGCAGGGCTTCAAGCACATGGTCCAAAATTAAACTATCTATTAATAATAACTCTTCCACCCTTGTGCCTCATTTGTCCAATTCCCATCACATCACCAAATGTAATTACTGTTTCTTATATAGAAATCAGTGATTTATTCAATTTTTTAGAAATTATATTCTAATTTCTTTGTTATATATATATACACACACATGTATATGTATGTATATCTGAGTTTAATTATGTATAAGCAAGAAAATGCAAATGTATCTCCTTACATTCTTTCTTTCAAACAATGGGCAACACACAGTAACTTTGCTTTTTACTTATATTTTTACTTGAAACCATTTTTGGAGACTTTTGCAAATCAACAATAGCAGAAATAGCTAATGCTTATATAGTGTTTACTACATATGAAATGAGCTAATATATCTAAGGTTGATGAAAATCCTAAACAGTAAGTTCTAGTATTTATCTGCATTTTGTATATGATGAAAATGAACCTTAGGAACTTACCCAGGATTACAGGAACCCAGGAACCCAGGAACCAGGAAGACTTGTTCTAACATCAATGGCCTAAAACATTGCATTAAACTGTCTCTCTAAATGGCCTAAAACATTGCATTAAACTGTCTCTCTAAAGAAGGCCCTTGTTCTTTCTTAAAACAGGATTGTACTCCAATATATAAATGTAGCATGACTTATTCATCTTTTGATCAATTCACATTGAGATTTTTTTATCATCATTTTAACAAATACTTTTGCAATAAATAACATTATGTAACATTTCATTTTACACAGACACAGGACCATTTATGGGTTTAATTCATGAAGTGGAATTTGGGGGACAAAAAAACTCTAGGTATTTGAAATTTTGACAGATATTGTCAAATTTCATTCCAATTTGTATTCCTACCAGTAACAAATGAAAGTGATTATTTATATAAAGCTTCGCCAATAAGTTTATTACCAAGACTTTCAATTATAGCCAACCTGATAGTTTAAAAAGAGAAATTTCAAGTAGTTTTAACTAGTATTTCTTTTATTACAAATGAGGATAGTTACCTTCTCCATTTGCAGGTACTCTTTGTATATTAAGAAGATTCGTTTTTTCCTGATGATAAAAGTAACATTTTTGTTCTGTGTCATTTTTTTGTACTTTACTCACAGTGTTTTCATTTGTTGTAGTTGCTTTGTATTTTGATCTTAGCCTTACAAGTTTTGCTTGTATTTCATGAAATCAAATTTATTAATCATTTCTATTATATTTTTTACTCTTTTAACTGATAAATGATAATTGCGTATATTTCCGGGGACCAATATAATGTTTTCCTCTATGTATATGTTGTAAGAAGATTAAATCAAGCGAATTAACATATCCATCATCCTACCAACTTATTTTTTGGTGACAAGAATGTTTTAAAAATCTATTCATTTAGCAACTTTGAATATACTATATATTATCATTAACTGTAGTCACCATGTAGTGCAATAGGTCACTAAAACTTATTCTTGCAGTCTAATTGAAATTCATCTTTTAAAGGTTCCTGATATCAATGAATAGATTAAAATACAGGTAAACACTTGTTTACAGTCTTTGTTTAACAAACCTTGCATTTAACTCTAGGTGACATCAACACCTAGGAAATAGATGTATGAAGATGTGACTTTGAGATTACAGTTAGTCCAAAAATGTAAATAAATGTGGAACATGTCCTTGTGGAGGCAGGCGGAAGAAAGGCCGCTTTCACTCAATGGATTTATGCAAGTTATCTATTATTTACTACTAGTTACCCAGTAAAGCTATGTTCACATTTAAATTACTGCTTCATTTGAAATGTATGCTGACATACGATTTAAGGTACAAACCCAACTTCTGTTGTTTGCCAAATGGTTACTCAAGTTTTTCTAACACTGTATATAAAACAGGTTTATGTTCTTGCACTGACTTGAAGTGACACCTGTATAATACTAAATTCTTATATGCAGTGAGGTCCATTCCTGGATGTCAAATTCTCTTCACTGTTTGACTATTCGTGTATCAGTAACAAACATTCCATTTTAAAGTTTAATTGTATCTTTTATTTAATGTTTAATTGACTGATAATAATTACATACATCATATATTTATGGCATACAATATGATATTTTGCTATATGTTTACATTCTTGAATAATTAAGTCAAACTATATTTAAATAGCCATCATTTTGCATACTTATTTTCTGTGGTGAAAACATTTAAAATCTACTATTTCAGCAATTTTAAAACATGCAATAATTATTGAGTGCAGTAGATCGCTAAATCCTTCTAACTAACTGAAATTTTGCACCCTTTGATTAACATCTTCCCTTCCTCCATCTACCCCATTCCCCTAGCCCTTGGTAACAAGCATTTTACTCTGTTTCTGTAAGTTTGACTTTTTTTAAGATTCCACATGTAAGTGTGAGCATGCAGTATTTGTTGTGTGTGTGTGTGTGTGTGTGTGTGTGCCTGCCTTATTTCATTTAGCATAATGCCCTACACATTTATGCATGTTACTGCAAATAACAGAATTTTAGTTTTTAAGACTGAATAGTGTTATATTATGTATATATACCACATTTTCTTTATCCATTAATCCATTGACCCACATTTAGGTTGTTTCCATATCTTGGCTATTTTAAATAATTCTGCAATGAACATCAGAGTGCGGATATCTTTTGTACATATTGATTTAAATTCCTCTGGATAGACACAGGTTGAGTATTCTTTATCTAAACTGCTTGGGAACAGAAGTGTTTGTAGTTTTAATTCTTTTTCCATTTTTAGCATATTCACATATACATAATGAGACATGTAGGGAATGGGACTCAAATTGAAATACAAATATGTTTGCTTCATATACTCTTTATACACATAGGCTGAAGGTAATTTTATATAATATTTTAATGATTTTATGCATGAAGCAAACGTTTGTATACATTGAATCATCAGAAAGAAAATATGTCGCTATCTAAGCCACCCACGTGGAAAATCTGTGGTTGTTTGTCATCACCATCATTCTGCACTCTAAATTTGTATGCTACTGATAAGCAATCATTTTCTCACATTTATTCACACATAAATACTTAATGGTAAAAATTATGACATGCTGTTAATACAGTGAAAAATAATATGCTCAGAGTGACAAAATAGCACAGTAGCATCATCATAATACTTGTATTAACTGTTAAACAACAAATCACAGCAGCATTTTAGTTTCCACCCATGATGCTGTGTTTTGATTAAAAGGTTATAGTACATTGTGTGTGTGTATTTTTTTTTTTTTTTTTTTTTTTATGAGAAGAAACATCAGAAGCAGTTGAAGGACCAGGAAATGGGTCCTGGAGGGATGAGGAGGCATTCTGCTGGATGGCTTTTAAAATTTTTCCTCCAGATTCATTTGTCTCATTAACAACAGTTTTTGTCTTAGAAGTCTCTCTCTGATTTTATAAACAGACATAATTTCTTATTCTATTATGAATGCGCACATTCTAGTCCTCAATAAGACTAGTACACATTTTAACCATGTTATCTATAGGCCCTTCTTTTTGCAGTGTTAACAATATCATCTTCATTTTGATTATTATCAAAATCACTTTGATTAAGAGCCATTTTGGCTATTTCACCATCAGTCAACGAATGAACTACTGGAACCTCATTAGTGATATTAAAAATTTCTTTGATGGTCACTTCTTCCATATTACTGATGGACTCTGAGGGTATATTTTTTGCATATGTAAGGAGGTCAGACATTGTTTTGTTCTCACTTTTCATACGTAATTATTCAGTCACTTCCTTGTTTACAATCATCACTGAAAATAGTTGCAGGCCAGAGGTTGTGCCACGCATGCACAACTGTATCTTTAGTCACTGTGTTCCAAGGGTTAGCAAAAACATATAGGACAACCTTCATGCTAAACTCCTTCTGGAAACCTCCCACACCCATGCCTCTGTTCACTGCTGCAAGCATACTGTTCAAAAAGTGTCTTATATTTACTCTTCATTGACGCAAGGATACCCTGGTAACATGGCTGAAGTAAGAAGTCACATTTGGGGAAAAGTCCATTGCACAAACAGTATTTTTGATGATAATTTTAGCTGGAGGATGAGCAAAACAGTTATAAAGGAATAACAAAATCTTGCAGTCATTTTCCACTCAGCTTCCCTGTAGTGAGCATGAGCTGCTGGTATAAAATTGTTTGAGAAAAATCAGAAAACATGTCCCTGGTGACACATGCCCTTTTGTTAACATAATAATGGATGAGTACTAAATTCACTCCTTAAAACCAGTGAGAATGCAAGCTTTTGCCTATCACAGCAAGTTTAGTCTCATGCATGCCTGCTGCATTAGCAAATCCTAACAGAGCTATTCTGTGCTTTGCATCCTTAATTCCTGTCTCTTAGCCTGTAGTCTGTGACTTTCTGGGGCAATAATTCCAAAATGTGATATTTTATCATCATTGTAGACATGTTCTGACATCAGATTTTCATCAGCAATGACCTTGGTAAACTTGTCATTGAATTTCCCTGCTGCTTTATGACAGCAGATGCTTTATCACCACAAATTTCTTTTTTTTTAATTTTTATTATTATTATTATTATACTTTAAGTTCTAGGGTACATGTGCACAACGTGCAGGTTTGTTACATATATATACATGTCCCATGTTGGTGTGCTGCACCCATTAACTTGTCATTTACATTAGGTATTTCTCCTAATGCTATCCCTCCCCCCTCCCCCACCCACAACAGGCCTCAGTGTGTGGTGATCCCCTTCCTGTGTCCAAGTGTTCTCATTGTTCAATTCCCACCTATGAGTGAGAACATGCAGTGTTTGGTTTTCTGTCCTTGCAATAGTTTGCTGAGAATGATGGTTTCCAGCTGCATCCATGTCCCTACAAAGGACATGAACTCATCCTTTTTTATGGCTGCATAGTATTCCATGGTGTATATGTGCCACATTTTCTCAATGCAATCTATCATTGATGGACATTTGGGTTGGTTCCAAGTCTTCGCTATTGTGAATAGTGCTGCAATAAACATATGGTATGACCACAAATTTCAATGGTATAATGTTGTGTCTTTTTCTACATCTCTGAAACTAGCTTGCTGAATATTCTAGTTCTTTTCAATTTTCGGTTCATTGTGATAGATCTTTCTTTGTTTCATGATCTGCATAAGTGGCATGTGTTCACTGCAGTGATCATGGATCCATTCTTTCAAAATACAATAAAGATCTTCATTTGATTTTTAAGTTTATACTTTTTAAAAAAATTCACTAACTTCTGTTCATCATGTTCAGCCTAAAACATCAAAAGTTTAGCATCGTTTTTCTTCAGGTCATATATGGTGCTCATTCCAATACCATACTCTTCTGTAAGACATTTCACACTTGCACTGCTCTCTTGTTTCTCCAACAGCTTGACTTTCTATGTCAAAGATAAACATAAATGGTTCCTCTTCTATTTAATTATTAAATAAATAAATTATATTTGTTAGTAGTTTATATATAAATAAATTTATTTCATTATTTATAAATAAATTATATTTATTAAACATAAATGCTTTCATCTTATCACTGTTACTCATAAAAATATCTGCAGGCCTTCTTGATATATTTTTTTTTCCACTCTTTTGTTTTTATTATTATACTTTGTAAGTTCTAGGGTACATGTGCACAACGTGCAGGTTTGTTATCTATGTATACATGTGCCATGTTGGTGTGCTGCACCCATTAACTCGTCATTTATGTTAGGTATATCTCCTAATGCTACCCCTCCCCCCTGCCCCCTCCCCACAATAAGACCCGGTGTGTGATCTTCCCCTTCCTGTGTCCAAGTGATCTCATTGTTCAATTCCTACCTATAAGTGAGAACATACAGTATTTGGTTTTCTGTACTTGTGATAGTTTGCTGAGAATGATGATTTCCAGTTGCATCCATGTCCCTACAAAGGACATCCTTTTTTATGGCTGCATAGTATTCCATGGTGTATATGTGCCACATTTTCTTAATCCAGTCTGTCACTGATGGACATTTGGGTTGATTCCAAGTCTTTGCTATCATGAATAGTGCTGCAATAAACATACGTGTGCATGTGTCTTTATAGCAGCATGACTTGTAATCCTTTGGGTATATCCCCAGTAATGGGATGGCTGGGTTGAATGGTATTTCTAGTTCTAGATCCTTGAGGAATCTCCATACTGTTTTCCACAATGACACTCACCTTCTTGATATTTTACACTGTGTCTTTACAGCCACACAACAGAGAATGAACCAAAAATAATAATAATGAATAAAGCCTGTAGGTCTTGGTCCCATGTGGGGCATCATGGGAAACCTCTTGTTGGTGCATCTAGCCTATACACACACAATTTTATTGCATTTTGTGGGCATGTTTGTTTGTAGGAATCTGGGCATGCACAGAAAAGACATACTACAGCTGAGAGAAGCTGGGAAAATCTTTTTTCCCTTGGGGGTACTAAATAACCTATGTCTTGTGTACCTGTTTTGACTGCAACCTGTCACATGAGGTCAGATGTGAACTTTTTCACTTGTGACATCATCTCAGAACTCCAATTTGGGAGTATTTTGGATATTGAATTTCTTTTTTTTTTTATTATTGTACTTTAAGTTCTAGGGTACATATGCACAACGTGCAGGTTTGTTACATATGTATACATGTGTCGTGTTGGTTTGCTGCACCCATCAACACGTCATTTACATTAGGTATTTCTCCTAATGCTATCCTTCCCCAATGCCCCCTCCGCACGACAGGCCCCAGTGTGTGATGTTCCCTGCCCTGTGTCCAAGTGTTCTCACTGTTCAATTCCCACCTATGAGTGAGAACATGCGGTTTTCTGTCCTTGCGATAGTTTGCTCGGAACGATGGTTTCTAGCTTCATCTATGTCACTACAAAGGACATGAACTCATCCTTTTTTATGGCTGCATAGTGTTCCGTGGTGTATATGTGCCACATTTTCTTAATCCAGTCTATCATTGATGGACATTTGGGTTGGTTCCAAGTCTTTGCTATTGTGAATAGTGCCACAATAAACATACGTGTGCATGAGTCTTTATAGTAGCATGATTTATAATCCTTTGGGTATATGACAAAAATCACAGCCATACTGGATGGATATTGAATTTCTGGATTAGAGATGTTCAAAATGTATATCCGGAAGTGGGATTTCTGGATTCTATGGTAATTCTATTTTTAGTTTTCTGAAGAAACTTCCAATTCTTTTTTCTATAATGGGTCTCATTTATTACAGTTTTATATTTTTCAAATCCTCATATAATTATTCCCTTTTTAGTACTCTTTCAGGATGTCTTATATATACTTGTTTATTTTTCTCTACAGGCATGACAATCAGTTTTTCTAACTTCCCATAAAACACTGTTAGTGTTTTTACTGGGTTTGTATTACATTTACAGACTAGTTTATGGAGGATTAATACCATCATGTTTTTGATCATTTATATGTAGGATAGTATATATTGCTTTTATTCTTTTTTGTCCTTCTTGAGTGCTTTTATAGTTTTCTCTTTATATAAAACTTGCCTATTGGTGTTAACACATCTTACATATTTAGTCTGTTTAATTGCTATTGTTAAGGTGTGACTTCTTCCATCACACTCTCTATTCCATTTCAATAATAACCATATTGGTGGTTATGCAGTCATATCAAAGTTATTAATTTCTGTGTATTATTTTGCACCTCACTGATTCACTGCTTTTAATTACTTTTTCATTTGATCTACTTGGATTTTCTATAAATACAATCTTATCACTTGCAAATAGGGATAGTTTCACATCCCTCTCTGCAATTTATATCTAATTTCTTTCCGAGGTCCAATTGCTTTAGCTAGTATTTCCAAGTTAGCATCAAATAATAAGAATAATTGTGAACATTCTCATCTACTTTTTGATTTTAACGTGAATGGATCTATTATTTACTTATTAAGCATAATGCTGCTTTTGGGGTGAGAATTTTATTAGCTTAAGAAAATATCCATGCATTCTTATTTTATGAACTATTTTTACAAATCAAGAAATTGTTGAATTTTGCAATATGCTTTTCGGCATCTATAGAGTCAATCAAAAATTTTTCTTAGGTCTGCTATGATAATGAGTTAAATTATCAGGTATCCTATGACCATACTGTCTTTGTATTCCTGAAACAAATCTTAGTCAATATGGATTTGCTTTTTTAATGTGCTGTTGAATTACTAATATTTTAGGTTGAGTTTTACATCTATTTTTCTAAATGAGATTGGTTTAAAGTTTTATTTTTTGTGCTGTTGTTTGAAATTTTCTATGAGTCTTAAGTAGCTTCATGAAAAATAAATAGGTTTAGGCTCTATTTATTTCCATGCTCTGAAGCATTTTTTTTCCAGAGATTTTTTTATTACTATAGGGAATGTCCTTACAGGTCTACACTCTATTATTATTATTATTATTTTTATTATACTTTAAGTTCTAGGGTACATGTGCACAATGTGCAGGTTTGTTACATAGGCATACATGTGCCACATTGGTTTGCTGCACCCATCAACTCGTCATTTACATCAGGTATTTCTCCTAATGCTATTCCTCTCCCATCTCTGAAGTAAACTGGTTTTTGTTTGTTTGTTTTTTAAAGTTAGATGGAATCTTCCAGATAAACCTTTACCTGAGTCTTTTTGTTTCTGTTTATGTGAGGTGGGGTGATCTTTTGGATAATTTTCTCAAATTATTCTGTGCAAATTAGTCTGCTGAGATATTCCATGTATTTTATGGTCATTTTTGGTAAAGCACATTTTTCTAGAAAATTATCTATTTCATCCAATTTTTCACATTTCTTACCATAGAGGTGAAAATATTAGTTTCTTATAGTTTCAATTTTATCAGTTTATTTAATTATTTCTAAATTTTCATTTCTTTATCTCACATATTTGTGGTTTTTGCTAATTAAGTTATTTAAAGAGTTGATTATGTAATGAGAGGGCAGGACAGGATGGTAGAGTAGAACTCTCCAGGGATTATCCTCCAATAAAGACATTAATTTGAACAACTATCCACACACAAAAAACCACCACAAGAACTCAGGAACTTAGGTGAAAGATTATAGTACCTCATTTCAGTATAATAATAATAAAAGATGCATTAAACAGGGTATGAAGGACAATTTTACATTACCCATGTAATTTCCTACCTAATTTAATAAAAAATTAAGAAAAAAATGTATTTAAACTGTACTTGAGACCAAATGGACATAATAGACATGTACAGAATATTCTATGCCACAGCTACTGAATACAGTTTTTTCTCAAATCCACATGAAACTTTCTTTCGGTTAGATTATATAAGGCTATAAAACAAATATGAACAAATCTAAGATTTAAATCATATCAAATATCTTCTAACCACAGTTCTATGAAACTAGAAATCAATAATAGAAGAAATCTTGAACATTTTACAAATACATGAAAATTAATCATGCTGTTGAACAAGCAAGTGGTCAACAGAAATAATTAAAACAGAAATTAAAATGTTTGAGACAAATGGAAATAGAAACAAAACATACTGAAGCCTATAGAATATAGCAAAAGAAGTTTAAAGAGACTACTTTATACCAATAAACATTTACATCAAAAAATAAATAATGGTTTCAAATAAAAAACTCAATATTACACTTCAGTTAACTAAAAATACAAGAGCAAAGAGAAATCCAAATTAGAAGAATGAAAGAAATTATAAAGATTGGCTCAGAAATAAACAAAATAAAGAGTAAAAAGTCAACAAAACAGAGAGGTGGATTTTTTAAAAGGTAAACACAATTGACAAACTTTTAGCTAGACTAGCTAAAATTTAAAAAAGGAACCAAATAAAGCCAGAGATGAAAAAGCTGATATTACAACTGCTACCACAGAAATATTAAGAATCATTAGAGACGATTTTGAACAAAGATATACCAAGAAAACGGAAAGCCTAGAAGAAACAGATAAGTTCTTGGAAACAAACAACCTACCACATTTGAATAATGAAGAAATAGAAAACCCTAACAAGATTGAATCAGTGATAAAACGTTTTCCATAAAAGAAAAACCCAGTACCTAATGGCATCACTGCTGATTTTTCCTATATATTTAAATAAAAATTATTATTCATTCTTTTCAAACTATTTCAAAAAAATTGTACAGAATGGAATTCACCCAAGCTCATTCTATGGGGCCAGCTGGACAGGATGGAATTCTTTCAAACTCATTCTATGGGGCCAGCATTACCCTAATACCAAAACCAGACAAGGACAAAGCACTAAAAGAAAACGGGAGTGTAGGGTAATATCTCTGATGAACATAGATGCAAAAATCCTCAAAAAGCACTAGCAAACCAAATTCAACATTACACTAAAAAGGTTATTCATGATGATCAAGTGACATTCATCCAAGGGTTGCAAGGATGGTACAATGTATACAAATGAATAAATATAATAAACCACATTAAAAGAATGAAAGACAAAAGTATGTGACCACTTCAATAAATGCAGAAGTGTTTGGAAAAAAAAAAAAGACATCCTTTTTGTTTTTTAAACTGATGTTTATTTTCAATCAACCATTTTTCCATGTTGCTTAAGAACCCATGCAAGAACAGCTTAAGACCATTCAGTGGTTGCTCCTACCCATTCAGTGGCCTGAGCAGTGGGAGCTGCAGACCAGTCTTCCCTGGCAGGCTGAGCACTCCAGTTTTCAGTAGGGAACTGCTGAATAGGCACAGAGGGCACCTGCACACCTTCAGACCAGTCTGCAACCTCAGGCTGAGTAGCAGTGAACTCAGGAGTTGGAGCAGTCCATTCACCCTGAAATTCCTCCTTGGTCACTGCCTTTTCAGCAGCAGCCTGCTCTTCTTTTTCAATCTCTTCAGGATCTCTGTAGAAGTAGAGATCAGGCATGACCTCCCACTGGTGTTCACGGGAAATGGTGCCACGCATGCGCAGAACTTCCCGAGCCAGCATCCACCACATCAAACCCACTGAGAGAGCTCCCTTGTTGTTGCATGGGATGGCAATGTCCACATAGCACAGAGGAGAATCTGTGTTACACAGAGCAATGGTAGGTAGGTTAACATAAGATGCCTCTGTGAGAGGCTGGTGGTCAGCCCTGGGGTCAGTAAACACAAGAAGCCGTGGCTCCTGGAAGGCTGCCTGGATCTGGTTAGTGAAGGTTTCAGGAGTGAAGCGGCCAGCAATTGGAATGGCTCCAGTGGCAGCAGGGCGCTCTGGCCAGTATTCCTGGAAGATATAACACTGACATCAGCAGGGTTTTCAATGACAACAATGGCACGAGCCGCCAGCAGAAGCTTCTCCCAGGTCCTCTTCAGATTTATGATGTAGATGCCATCACTTTTCCTTTTACAGATGTACTGTTCAATCTGGAAGTCAAGATTGGTGCCACCTAAGTGGGTTCCTGCTGCAAGGAACTTAAGGACATCCTCCTTCTTCATTTGCAGGACATCAAGGGCTCCGGACATTGTGAAAATTTCCCTTTAAGTTACAACGGGAATCCAGAACAACGCCGTATGGACCCCTCTGTAGGTAGCGCGGAAAGGGAGACATCCTTTTATAATAAAAATTCTCAACAAATTTAGTATAGAAAGAATGTGTTTCAGCACAATAAAAGCTATGTATGGCAAAACCACAGATAACATACTAAATGGAAAAATGTTGACGGTTATTCCTGTAATATCTGAAATAACAGAAGAATGTTCACTTTCACCACTTTTACTCAAATTAGTACTGTAAGTCTTAGGCAGATCAATTAAGAAAGAGAAGTAAATAAAAGGCATCCAAATTGGAAAAAAAGAAAGTCAAATTTTTCCTGTTTACAGAAACATGATGTATTTTTAAAAAATAAAAACTTCATAGAAACACTGTTAGAATTTTAAAAATGCATTGAAGTTTCAAGATGCAAAATCAACATTAAAAATCATAATATTTCTATATTCAAGCAGCAAACTATCTGAAGAACAGCAATCCAATGTACAATAACTAAATAAAATAAAATTAGGAATAAATTTAATCAAAAGGGGGAGATTTATGCAATTAGTGCTATAAAATATTCATGAAATAAATTATAAGGACAAAAATAAATGGAAACACATCCTGTGTTCATGGATGTGAATAATTAACATTGCTAAAACATTAATATTACCAAAGTAATCCATAGACTCAATGGAATCTGTCAAAATGCTTATGATATTCTTCACAGAAACAGAAAAAACAAACTTAAATTTTATATTAAACCATAAAGACCCTGAATTGCCAAAGAAATACTGAACAAAAAAGAGCAAAGCTGGAGACATCACACTACCTGACTTCAAAATATATTGCAAAGCTATTGTAAACAACACAGCATGGTAGTGGCATATAAACATGCATCTTGCCTAATGAAACAAATTAAAGAATAGCGAAATCAATCCATAGACTTAGAGTCAACTGATTTTAAACAAAGGATCCAAGAACACACATTGGTGAAAGGATAGTTTCTTCAATAACTGGTGTTGGGAAAAATGGAAATCAACTTGCAGAAAAATGAAACTAGCCTTGTATCTCTCACCATATAAAAAATGATCTAAAAATGGATCAAATGCTTATATGTAAGACCCCATATGATAAAATTACTAGAAGACCACATGGACAAAATAGTTTAGGACATTGTAATAAACACAAGGTTTTTTGGATAAGACTTCAAAAGCACAGAAAACAAAAGCAAAAATAGACAAATAGGATTATATCAAACTAAAATGCTTATCCACAGCAAAGAAACCAATAATAAAACAATCAACAGGGTAAAGAGACACACTATATAATGGAATAAATATTTGAAAACTGTAATAGTTAATAGCCCATTCTCACACCGCTATAAAGAAATATCTGAGATTTGGTAATTTACAAAGGAAAGAGGTTTAATTGGCTCATGGTTCCACAGGCTATTTAGCAAGCATGAATGGGGAGACCTCAGGAAACTTTCAATCATGGCAGTAGGCAAAGGGGAAGCAAGCATGTCTTACATGGTCCAAGCAGGAGGAAGACAGTGAAACAGGAGATGCTACACACTTTTAAACAACCAGATCTCGTGAGAACTCACTCAGTATCATGAGAACAGCAAGTTGGAAATCTGATCCCATGATCCAATCACCTTCCACCACGCCCCTCCTTCAATAATGGGGATTACAATTTGATATGAGATTTGGGTGGGGACAAGAATCAAAACAACATCAAAAACTATGCACCTGACATGAAGTTAATTACTACAATATATTAGGAACTCAAGCAAATCAATAGCAAAAATAAAATAATCTGATTTTTAAATGTGCAAAATACCTGACTAGAAATTTCTCAAAAGAAAGCATACAAGTGGCTAAGAGGTATATGAAAAAATGTTCAATATCACTAATTGTCAGAGAAATTACAATCAAAACAACAATAGAATATCAGCTTACTCCCATTAGAATAGCTATTGAGAAGAAGATAAAACATCAAAAATGCTGGCAAGGATGTGAAGGAGAACACATACACTGTTGGTGGGGGTATACATAAGTACAGCCATAATTGGAAACTGTATGGAGGTTCCTCAAAGAATAAAAAATGGAACTAACATATGATCCAGAAATTATACTATTTGATGTATATCAAAAGGAAATAAAATTCATATGTCAAAGAGATATCTGTGCTCTCGTCTTTATTATGGCATTATTTCCAGTAGTCAGGAAATGTAATCAACCGAGATGTTCAATAAAGATAAATGGATACAGAAAATACGGAGAGGCTAAGCAAGATGGCAGAACAGAAGGCTCCAGCAATAATCCCCAACAGAAGGATACCAATTTAACAACTATCTACGCAGAAAAAAAGCAAATCATTAGAAGAACCAAAAATTAGGTGAGTCCTCATAGTACCTGGTTTTATTCTCGTATTGCTGACAGAGGTACTGAAGAGAGAAAAAACAATACTGAATTGCCAACAACGCCCCTCCCCCACACCCCAGCTGCGATGACCTGGTGCAGAGAGTGTCTCTGGGCATTGAGGGAGGGAGAATACAGCAGCAGGTAGGCACTGAACTCAGTGCTGTCCTGGTAAAGCAGAAAGAAAAAGAGGATCAAGCTCAGCTGACACCAGCCCACAGAGGTAGCATTTAAACCAGTCCTAGCCAGAGGAGAATCTTCTATCCCAGCAGGCCACACTTGAGTGTCTGCAAACCTCACCACTGAGGACTTCAGTGATCTGTGTCTATAAATGAACTTAAAAGTGAGTGTAGGCCATAAAAACTGTAACACTTAGGTGAGTCCTAGTGCTGAACTAGGCCCAGAGACGGTGAATTGGGTGGAGTGGGGGGGAAACCTACTCAGACACCAGCTGGGACAGCCAACAGAGTGCTTACATCACCTCTTCCATAACCTACACAACTCCCAGACCCAAAGAAGATCCCTTCCTTCTGCTTGAGGAGAGAAACAAGTGGGGAGGACTTTGTCTTGCATCCAGGATACCAGTTTGGCAACAGCGTGATAGGGCACCAGTTAGAGTTGCGTCTGGCACTTAAACTTTCTCACCTGCTCTCCTGTCACCTTGTGAAAAAGGTGCCTGCTTCTCCTTCTGTCATGATTGTAAGTTTCCCAGGCCTTGCCAGCCATGCAGAACAGTGAGTCAATTAAACCTCCTTTGTTTATAAATTACCCAGTCTCAGGTAGTATTTTCATAGCAGTGTGAAAACGCACTAATACAAATACTTAACTGAGAACCTAGTTTAGGTCTGTTGGTGTATAGTGAGAAAACATAAAACTCCTAAAGGGATAAAATAAAAAATAGATCTTTTTTCTGGATGTATAGCTCTATTTTTTATCATTTGGATTACCCTTTGGCAATCTCACTTTACCTTAGTATGTTAGGCATTCCTAACAAGGGCATTATGTATAGCTGCTTACAAAAGATATAATAACTTAAGCATAGATATGCACGATTTAAATTGTAACTAAATTAATTGTGAAACACATGAGAGAGAATCTAAATATTGCTATTCCTGGATTAAACAGGCAATGCATATCTTTTATAAACTTAACCATGTTATTTGATCTATATCTTAGAAGCTGTAAAATATTTTAATACTTCTACCTTCACAATAATGCATTATTTCGCGTAGTCATATAACACTAGATGAGTGCCAATACAAAACACAATACAAAAAATGACAAAATCTCTCACCTGGCTTTCTAGAAAATTCATAATCACCCTCTATTTTCCTTCTCGAGCTTTCCACCAGGTTCTTTTTGTTGCTCCAGTAAAGCTGAAAGTTTTATAGAATTTTAGTTTTCAGTACCCAGATCCTTTACCTTCTTAGTGGAATTTACACCTAAGTACTTAATTCTTTTGTTGCTACTATAAATCATATTGTTTGCTTAATTTTCTTTTCAGATTATTTGTTACTAATACATAGAAGTGCCACTAATTTTTAATGCTGATTTTGTATCCTGCACCTATACTCAATTTATTTATCATTTCTAACAGTTTTTTGGTAGAGTCTTTAGGAGTGTTGACTGCTTCTCCGATGCCCCATTCCTTTGACCTCCAGCTCACCCAACACAGCTTACAAAAACATTATAAGAGGGAGCAGCATAGTCCATTGCAGTTAATGGCATGCACTTTGGAACCACTGTCTAGTTTTGTGATTTGGGGCAAGTCATATAGCCCCCAATGTGCTTCACTTTCCCCACCTCGTTGAGTTATCAGGATAATTAAATCAAATTAATAACTCATTTGTAAAGCACTTAGAACAATTTCAAGCACATAACAGGTATTATGCAGAAAGTTTTAAAATCAACAAATAAGTCTTTCCAGGCTTAGCATAGACATGACCACCTCTAAGACTCTTTGCATAATCTTGCTCTCACAAAACCAGGTTACATGCTCCTCTCCTTTAAATTCCTCCTCCGTGTGCTCTGGCTTCTCATTGTATTCATCACACAATAATATAGTTGTCAATTGTTCTTAGGCTTTTGTTCTTGAGCTGATAAATGCAAGTTTCCTCATGGCAGGAATTTTATCTTTTTTCCATCTCTCAGATCCCCAGTGCCTAGAATAGTACCAAGTGCAGACACATGTAACTAAAAACAATTGTTGAATGAATTCTCTAAATTATTCATCTGCTAAGATTCTGACTCCTTTTATATGCCCATCTGTTATAGTACTTCACATTATAAATACTCAGTAATAATAACATTCATAGTAATAAGAATAATCAATATATACCTGTCATGAACTATCTTAGTCTGTTTTGTGCTGATACAATACCTGAGACTGGGTAATTTATAAATAAAAACATATTTTTCTTACAGTTTTGGAGGCTAGGAATTTCAAAATCACGTCATCAGCATCCGATGAAGGCCTTCTTGCTGTATCCTCACATGGTGGAAGTGAAAATTTCTCCATTTGTTGATGACATAATCTTACTTAAGAAAACCCTGGGCTGGGAGCGGTGGCTCACACCTGTAATCCCAGCACTTTGGGAGGCCGAGGCAGGCAGATTACGAGGTCAGGAGATCGAGACCATCCTGGCGAACACGGTGAAACTCTGTCTCTACTAAAAAAAAAAAAAAAAAAAAAAAAAAATTACAAAAGAAAAAAGAAAACCCTAAAGACTCTACCAAAAACCTGTTAGAAATGATAAATAAACTGAGTATAGGTGCAGGACAGAAAATCAACGTTAAAAATTAGTGGCACTTCTCTGTATTAGTAACAAATACTCTGAAAAGAAAATTAAGCAAACAAGATGATTTATAGTAGCAACAAAAAAATTAAATATTTACGTGTAAATTCCACTAAGGAGGTAAAGGATCTGGGTACTGAAAACTGTAAAACACTGATAAAAGAAATTTAAAAGACACAAATAAATGGAAAGATTTCCCATGTTCATTTTTACTATGAAAATGTCCATATTACTCAAAACAATCTAAAGTCTTATTGCAATCCTTATAAAAGTGTCAATGCCATTTTTAAAATAAATGAAAAATAAATGTTATGGGATCTTTTGGTATCACTTTTCTGGCTGGACATTTCTGTAGCCAGAGGCACTTTTGCCTAAGTTCTTGTCCTGCATCCAGGAAGAATGAGATATGCACAGAAGTGGATGGTGAGCAAGACAAAAAGGAGTTTTATTGAGTGTTACAACAGCCCAGAGGGGGCCGGCAGTGGGTAGCTCCTCTCTGCAGCTGGTTGTCCTGATGTCTGCTGCTCTCAGCAGAGAGGAGGCCCTGGAAAGGGTGGCTCCTCTTTGCAGGCATGTCATCCCGACATCTGCAGCTCTCAGTGGAGAGGAGGCCCTGGAGAGGGCACCTCTTCTCTGCAGGTGGTTGTCCTGATGTCTGCAGCCCTCAGCAGAGAGGAGGCCCTGGAGAGGGCAGCTTCTCTCTGCAGCTAGTCGCCTTGATGTCTGCTCTGCTCTGGCTGAGTTAAGGCTTTTTATGGTCTTCAGAGAGAAAAAGTACATGCTAATTGTTCCATGGACAACCATGGGCAGGCCCAGAAAAAAGCATCAGCAGTCCACCTCCAGTCCACAGGATTGGCAGACCAGTTCCCAGGCACAGGCCTTCCCTGGCCTGAAGGTGGGGCTTCACTGGGGACCCACCCTCAAAAACTGCCCAAAGAGTATCTCTGTCTCTCAGTGCCATTCTGGTGCCCAGGCTGCTTGTGCCTAGTGGCACCTGCAGACCAGTACTGTGCTGCCCTCAGCGCTGCCCCCTTGGCTTTCCTCCTATACTTGTCAGTGCCCAAAATCCACAGGGGGCCAAGGTGGCAGGGGGCTGGTGTGTCAGCACTGCCGTGAGCACGCACCCACCCAGGCAGGCTGCAACAGCACCCGGCTCAGCCCAGCCTTGCTCCAAGATCAGAGCAGGCTCTGGGAGAAGGGAGAGGCCAGGCAGCAGAAGAAGGCAACTCTGAGTCTGGGGGGTAGGGGTATGGGGACCTTAGCATTTCCCCTAGAGCACAGAGATGTCTGGGTCCGCAGTCGGGCTTGGGCAGCTGCAGCTGCATCCGAGGACATCTTGCCTAGCCAGTTCCAAAAGGGTGGGGCTCCCGCTTGTCCACAGCTCCCGCTGGCTCTGTGGAGCATGCATTTCCAGCCACACCTCCAATATCAGAGCAGATATCAACAGTGGGGAGAAGCCAGACAATGGGAGAAGGCACTTCTGAGCATGCCGGGGGCAGGGGAACTTCCCAGGCACCCAATAGCACAGAGACACCCAGGTCTGGAGCTGTGGTAGGGTTCCAGCCTTCTCTGTGGAGCAGGAGGCCTGAGCCTGGGGGCACAGGGTTCCTGCCTGCTCCATGGAGTGTATAGTCCTGGTCACAACTGTCCACTTCAGTGGCATCTTGGCAACAGCCACTCCAGATGGGCAACTGCTGCCATCAAAAATACTTCAAGTGCTATGGATCCACAAAAGACTACATAGCCAAACAGTCTTGAGCAAAGAGAACAATGCTGAAGACATCACACTCCTTGATTTAAAAATATATTACAAAGCTACAGTAATCAAAGCAGCATGGTACTGGCACAAACACAAAACACAGACAAATGGAACAAAATAGGAAACCAGGAAATAAACTAAACCATATATGGTCAACTGATTTTGAAAAAGGTACCAAGAATATACAATGGGGAAAGGAGAATCTTGTCAATATATGGTATTGAGAAAACTGGATATCCATGTGCAGCAGAATGAAATTAGACCCTTTTCTTACACCATATAAAAATTGAATCAAAATGAATTAAAGATGTATTTTTTAACTCTTATTTTACATACAGGAGTGTATGTGCAGGATGTTCAATTTTGTTACATAGGTAAACATATGTCATAAGGGATAGTTATACAGATTATTTTATCACCCAGGTATTAAGTCTGCTACCCATTAGTTATTTTTCATGATCCTCTCCTTTCTCTTACCTTCCACCCTCCTATAGACCCCAGTGTGCATTGTTCTCCTCTATGTATTGATGTATTCTCATCTAAGCTCCCACTTATAAGTGATAATATGCTGTATTTGGTTTACTGTTCCTGCTTTAGTTTGCTAAGGATAATGGCCTCTAGCTCTATCCATATCCCTGCAAAGGACATGTTCAAAGACATAAAGACAGAAATACCATTTGATCCAGCAATCCTGTTACTGTGTATATACCCAAAGGAATAGAACTTACTCTATTATACAGACACACATGTGTATGTTTATTGCAACACTATTCACAATATCAAAGACATGGAATCAACCTAAATGCCTATCAATGATAGATTGGATAAATAAAATGTAGTACATATACACAATGGAATACTCTGCAGCCATAAACAATGAATACTTAAATAGAACACCTGAAACTGTAAAACTGCTTCTAAAAAATCATAAGGAAATAGCTCCATGACATTGCTCTAGTAATGATTGTTTGGATATAATCCTGAAAACATGGACAACAAAAACAAAAGTTAGACCAGTGGAATGGCATCAAACTGAAATGCTTCTGCACAGCAAAATAGAAAATTCACAAAGTGAAAAGGCGACCTACAGAATGAGAGACATATTTGAAAATCATACATCTGATAATCTGTTAATACCCAAATTATATATGGAACTCAAAAGCTCAATAGCAAGAGGCAAATAACCTCATTTAAAACTGGGCAAAAAACCTGATGGTCTATTCATGCTCTTTCACACTTTTTGATGTAGGCGTTTAGCGCTATCAACTTTCCTCTTAGCACCACCTTTGCTGTATTCCAGAGGTTTTGATAGGTTCTGTCACTATTATTGTTCAGTTCAAAGAATTTTTAAATTTTCATCTTGATTTCATTGCTGATACAATCATCATTCAGGAGCAGGTTATTTAATTTCCATGTATTTGCATGGTTTTGAAGGTTCCTTTTAGAGTTAATTTCCAATTCTTTCCACTGTGGTCAGAGAGAGTACTTGATATAATTTCAATTTTCATAAATTGATTCAGACTTGTTTTGTGGCCTATCATATGGTCTATCTTGGAGAATGTTCCATGCATTGATGAATGGAATGTGTATTCTGTGGTTAATTCATAGAATGTTCTAAAATATCTGTTAAGTCCATTTGTTCCAGGGTATAGTTTAAATCCATTGTTTGTTGACTTTCTGTTACTATAACTTTTCTAATGCTGCCAGTGGAGTATTGATGTCCCCCACTATTATTGTGTTTCTGCCTATCTCATTTCTTAGGTCTTGTAGTAATTGCTTTATAAATGAGGGGGCTCCAGCATTGGTGCCTATATTTAAGATTTTGATACTTTCACGTTGAACAAGGCTGTTTATCTTTATATAATGTCCCTCTTTGTCTTTTTTAACTGCTGTTGCTTTAAAGTTTTGTTTTGTTTTTTTTTTTTTTTTGTCTGACATAAGAATAGCTATTCCTGCTCGTTTTTGGTGTCCATTTGCAAGCAATGTATTTTTCCTCCTCTTTATCTTATGTTTATGTAAGTCCTTATGTGTTAGGTGAGTACCTTGAAGGCAGCAGATGGTTGGTTAATTCTTATCCATTCTGTGATTCTGTGTCTTTTAAGTGAAGCATTTAGGCCATTTATATTCATCATTTGTAGTGAGATGTGAGGTGCTCTTCTACTCGTGATGCTATTTGTTGCCTCAATATCTTTTTTATAAATTATTATTGTGTTGTTGTTTTATAGGTCCTATGAGATTTACGCTTTAAGGAGGTTCTATTTTGATGTGTTTCCAGGATTTCTTTCAAGATTTAGAGCCCCTTTTAGCAATTCTTGTAGTGCTGGCTTGGTAGCAGCAAATTCTGTCAGCATTTGTTTGTATGAAAAAGACTGTATCTTTCCTTCTCTTTTTTTTGAGACAGAGTCTCGCACTATTGCCCAGGCTGGAGTGCAGTGGCACAATCTCGACTCACTGCAACCTCTGCCTCCAGGGTATAAGCAATTCTCCTGCCTCAGCCTCCCAAGCGGCTGAGATTACAGGCACCCACCACCATGCCTGGCTATTTTTATTTATTTATTTATTTATTTATTTTTAGTAGAGATGGGGTTTCACCATGCTGGTCAGGCTGGTCTTGAACTACTGACCTCATGATTCACCCACCTCAGCCTCCCAAAGTGCTGGAATTACAGGCATGAGCCACCATGCCTGGCCATCTTTCCTTCATTTATAAAGCTTAGTTTCACAGAATACAAAATTCTTGGCTGATAGTTGTTTTGCTTAAAAAAGCTGATGATAGGGCACCCATTCCTTCTAGCTTGTAGGGTTCCTGTTGAGAAATCCTCTGTTACTCTTCTAGGTTTTCCTTTATAGATTGCCTTGTGCTTTTGCCTCATAGCTCTTAATAATCTTCCCTTAATCTTGACTGACTTTAAATAATCTGATGACTATGTGTCAAAGCGATGATCTTTTGCAATGTATTTCCCAGTTGTTTTTGAGCTCCTTGTATTTAGATGTTTAGATCTCTAGCAAGGCCAGAGAAGTCTTCCTTGATTATTTCTCCAAATATGTTTTTCAAACTTTTAAATTTCTCTTCTTCCTCAGGAATGCCAATTTTTCTTAGGGTTTGTCATTTAACATAATCCCAAACATCTTGGAGACTTTGTTAATTTTTTTAAAATCTTTTTTCTTTGTATTTGTTGGATTGGGTTATTTCAAAAACCTTATCTTCAGGCTCCAAAGTTCTTTTTACTGCTTGTTTGATTCTATTGCTGAGACTTTCCAGTGCATTTTGTATTTCTATAAGTTTATATTTTCTATTGCTTAGTAGGTTGGCTATGGTTAACAATAGTGTATTGTATATTTCAAAATAGCTAGAAGAAAGAATGTTAAATGTTTTAGTAACAAAGAAATGGTATGTATTTGAGGTGGTAAATGTGCTAAACATTCTGATTTGATTACTACACACTGTATATATGTGTCAAACCATCACACTGTATCCCATATATATGTACAATTATTGTGTGTTAATTAATAACAAAATAAAAACCTAAAAAAGATTTGCTTATTTTATTTTTTAGTCAAATAATCATAATTTAGAATTATTTATATGTTCTGTTGTTTATTCTAATTCATGTCTGCTTTTCTATTTATTAATACTTTCCTTCTGCTTTTTTTGTTTATTTTTTCTTATCTTAGATGCCTATTTCAATTATCTGTTTTTTTACTGACATACATATTTAAGGTTATTGATTTTTCTCTGATTACTCCTTTAGCTGTCCTCTACAGGCTCTAACACTGTTATTTTTTATTTGTATGAATTTTTTAATTTTTGTTTATTGCCAATTTTACCCAAGAATTTATTTTTTAATTGTTTTTCTAAATTTGGGATGTAAGACTCTTTGTGTATTCTGTAATCAGAGCATTTTATCTATCTTTATTTCTACTTCGTGAAGGCACAATATGTAGCATTACACACTCTAATTTTGTGAGTATTCAAAGGACACTTTTGAAGAATACATAATTAAATATGTCATAATCATGCAGAGCCTCTATTTGCAATTTGTCTTAGGCCTGAAAATTTTAGGCAGGGTGCTGTCTGCTTTTATTCTAACACTCTTCATTATTTGGTACTATCTTTCTTCATCTTTATTATATTGTATTATATATTATAATATATAATATATAGTTATATATTATTTTAGTAGATTATAAGCTCCATGAGGGTAGGAATCACGTTTTCCTTATTCATAACTATACCTTTACCACCCAAAAGTGTGCTGGGAACATAGTAAAAGTTGCATAAATATTTGTTAAATGAATGTGTATTTCTAGAACAGGAAATTCTAGGTCATAGGCAATTAGTTCTACAGGCTAAGAGGACTTTGAAACCCAGAAAATAGAAACTTCACTAGATATTTCAGATGTAAATTAAAGACTCTGATATTGGCTTTTAAAAATATCGTGGGGAGTGACAACTATTTCTCTTTTTTTTTTTTTTTTTTTTTGAGACGGAGTCTCGCTCTGTTGCCCAGGCTGGAGTGCAGTGGCGCGATCTCGGCTCACTGCAAGCTCCGCCTCCCGGGCTTACGCCATTCTCCTGCCTCAGCCTCCCAAGTAGCTGGGACCACAGGCGCCCGCCACCTCGCCCGGCTAGTTTTTTGTAATTTTTAGTAGAGACGGGGTTTCACCGTGTTCGCCAGGATGGTCTCGATCTCCTGACCTTGTGATCCGCCCGTCTCGGCCTCCCAAAGTGCTGGGATTACAGGCTTGAGCCACCGCGCCCGGCCAACTATTTCTCAATAAAAACCTTCTCTCCCTTTCATAAAGTCAGTAATTTTACCTGAGTAAAATATTAAGTGTCCTACTCTCAGTCTTGATTATTTATGGCCAGGTTACTAGATTACCGCACAAGAAAAATTAGTAGAAACAATCCGTGTAATTTCTGACTCACTTACTTGAAAAGAATTTTGTTGCCCTGTACTTCCTCTTTTTGTCTGCCCTGTGAACTAGATTAAAGATGTGACTATGAGGCAGCCTTGATCTTGCAAAAGAGTTGTCTTATTTTTTCCTGTTTAGCCTTTAAAAGTGTTTGCATATTTTTACATTTACACATAAAATTTTTCATACTTTTATAAAGTGAGAAAGACATATTTAAAATATTGAAATTTTAACACGAACAGTTTACATCGGTCATGCAATTATGTCAAGTGGAATTTAAATACATTAAATCACTTACTTTATGCTGACCCTGAAAGATACAGAGAGCCTGGAGTCACCCATTATTGCTGCTGCTGCCAGAGCCAATGGTTACGAGCACTACACTACAGTACCAAGACTGGTGGAGCATCAGCTGCCATCATGTCCCCTGGAACTTTAATGTCAAGCAGAACCTGGAATACTAGGTTGTCCATCCTGCTTCTGACATTCTCAAAGGCATTATAAGAAACCCAAGAAAGAAAGAAAAATGTCTTTCTTTCTTCTGCCTTTCATTCTCCCTCTGTGCCTCCAATAGACACATCCTGAATCAATGCTAACTAGCAAGAATGTCAGGAAATTAGTTTGCAAGTGTCCAACACCCTGCAATACAAAAAGAGGCATGAAAGGATGGAAATAAAGCCAATAGAAATGCCTGACACAGTCCATGAACCTGGCTGCTTAGAATCCATTCTTACCATCTTCTCTTATTTAAAATTCTATGTAACAAAAGATAACAAGAACATTGTGCTCCTTCTGTAACAATTCTTTATGAAAACAAAGATGGTCTCACACTCTCCCGCCAAAAAGGAAGACTCAAAACCTCAGTATCCGATACTGGAAGATGTTAATTCTTCTTCGAATTCAGTATTTATCCCATAGGCATATTATTTAATCTAAATTTTAAATTATAAAATTAACCACTACAAGTATATCCTAAACGAAATAATAGGAGAGATAGAGAAAGAAAATATTTCTGTAAGTATGAAAACTCATGTGCAAACCTACTTTGTTTCTTGTTCCTGTAACAGTCATGAGACCATAGTTGATCACCAGAATGGTTGGTTCAAAGTAAAAAGAACATAGGTTCATAATAAGCTGTCCTACCCTTTTTATTACATTTTACTATTGCCCATAGAAGTTCTAAGAAATATGAGTAATTGGAATTCACTTCATCCATTAGTTTAACTCCTCCTTCATCTGTCAATTGAGTGTCATAAGGACCAAAAATGTCCAGGTGGAAGTTTTACTATCCAAAAGAATAAAACCATTGTTGTGTCTACTGGTAGAACTATTCACTTCATGGAAACTGAAACCTTTGAATCAGCAGAGCTTAAAATTGCCAGAACATAAACCAAAAATTATGTTATTAGGTTGTTAGCTGTCTTGGTGAGAGGAATCACACCTACTTCCAACCTTCATTCATAGCCCTTCATTCATTGTTACTTCATTAGTAACAAAATAGTTTCTCTGCTCTTTCCAATATATTCAGTAAATTCTAGGCACCATGGTGATTTGAATATATAAACGAGGTCTTGCTTATACTAAAAAGCATGGATATCTTTACTTTTTTCTCTTTGAATGTTTGTTACCACTTAATTCATAACAGAATTGTATCCTAATTACATATATTTTATGTTTAAAAGTCATACTCATTGGAAATTTCTTATTATCCTATAACTCTAAACTTTAACTTTTAAAAATCGCACATGTACTAAGTTGTCATTATAATTCTTAGTATAGCATTGATCAAAACAGCAAAATTAAACTACAAATTTGATAAATTACAATTAAACATGGAAAGGAAATGCATGTTATTGAGATGAAGAGAGCATTTTTTAAGTAATGCATTTATTTGTGAAAAAAATCCTTATTAAATGAATATCATTTTTTGAGCTTTGAATGAAACAAGATTCTGCAACTATTCATTTGTGCCATTTTGTTGCTTCTATAGATACATTCTGAGAAAGTTGTAACACAATTACTTAAAAACATTTTCTGAGTAATATAAAAACAATTTGTCAGCTGAAAACTCCAATGCATCGCTTTCAGTTTTGCTATACAAAATATATGAAAATCACCTAGCTTAGTCAGTCTTTTCACTTATTCAATTTCTCAACACTATCACCAATATTTCAAATCATCCCCTCATTTGGTACTCTGGTAGTTTTTAATAACTTTGGGAGAATGCATCATAGTAACAAAAAGTAGTGAGAGGTGTGACACCTTCTTTTTTTAAAATTGGATAGAGAATCGAGAAATAAGAGGTGTCAGAAAAAGTGCCATGAGGGAAATTACATTGATGTAATGGTGGCATCCAGGTTTACTGCCAAGGAAGTTATCCCAGAAGTCATGGAACACAAAGGCCCACATAACAAATTAAATGCAGGCATATCTTGGACATACTGCAGGTTTCATATCAGACCACCTAAATAAAGCAAATATCACAATAAAAGAAGTCACCATTGTTTTTTGTTTTTTCAGTTCATACAAAAGTTATGTTTACACTATACTGTATTAAGTGTGCAATACCATGTACACATCTTTTTTTTTTCTTTTTTTTTGTTAGATGGAGTCTCGCTCTGTCGCCCAGACTGGAGTGCAGTGGTGCAATCTCTGCTCACTGCAAGCTCAGCCTCCTGGGTTCATGCCGTTCTCCTGCCTCAGCCTCCAGAGTAGCTGGGACTACAGGTGTCCACCACCATATCTGGCTAATTTTTTTTTTTTTTTTTTAGTAGAGACGGGGTTTCACCGTGTTAGCCAGGATGGTCTCGATCTCCTGACCTCGTGATTCACCCTCCTCAGCCTCCCAAAGTGCTGGGATTACAGGCGTGAGTCACTGCACCCGGCCACATATCTTAATTAAAAATACTTTATTGCTGATAAAACACTAACAATAATCTGAGCCCCAGTGAGCCATTATCTTGTTGCTTGAGGGGTGATCTGGCTTTGATGTTGACGTATGCTGCCTGATGAGGGTGATGGTTGCTGAAGGTTGGGGTGGTTGTGGCAATTTCTTAAAATAACATGATGATGTTTGTCACATTGATGGACTCTGCCTTGAATTAAAGATTTTTCTGTAACATGCAATGCTATTTTATAGCATTTTACCCACAGTAAAACTTCTTTAAAATTGGAATCAATCCACTCAAACCCTGCCACTGCTTTATTAACTAAGTTTATGTAGTATTCGACATATTTTGTTGTCATTTTAACAATGTTCACAGCAACTTCACCAGTAGATTCCATTTTAGTAAACCATGTTCTTCACTCATTCTTAAGAGGTACTCTTCATGCTTTCAAGATTTATTATAAGATTTCTGCCATTCAGCCATATATTCAGGATCCACTTATAATTCTAGTTCTCTTGCTATTTCTACCACATCTGCAGTTGCTTCATCCACTGAAATATTGAGCCCATAAAAGTCATCCATGAGGGTTAGAATTAACTTCATTAAACTTCTGTTAATGTTGATATTTTGACCTCCAGTGGATCACAAATATTTTTAATGGCATTTAGAATAATGAATCTTTTCCAGAAAGGTTTTAGTTTACTTTTCCAAGACCCAAAAGAGGAATTTTATATATGGCATCTATAGCCTTACAAATGTGTTTCTTAAATAATGAGACATGAGTAGAAATTATTCCTTGATACATGGGCTACAGAATGGGTGTTTTATTAGCGGACATGAAAACAACATAAATATCCTTATACAGTTCCACAAGAGCTGTTGGGTGACCAAGTGAATAATTAATAAGCAGTAATATTTTTAAGTTAATCTTTTTTTCTGAGCAGTGGATCTCAACAGTGGGCTTAAAGTATTCAGTCAACCATACTGTAAGCAGATGTCATCCAGGCTTTGTGGTCCCATGTATACAGCACAGACAGAATAGATTTAGCATTAATTCTCAAGAGCCCTAGAATTTTCAGAATGGTAAATGAGCATTGGTTTCAACTTAAAGTCACCAACTGCATTAGCCCCTAACAAGAGAGTGAGCCTGTCCTTGTAAGCTTTGAAGCCAGGCATCGACTTCTTTCTAGCTGTAAAAATTCTAGATGACATCTTCTTTTAGTTAGAAGTCTGTTTCATCTATATGGAACATCTGTTGTTTATTGTAGCCACCTTCATCATTATCTTAGTGAGAGCTGGAAAATTTGCTGCAGCTTCTATACTTGCTTCTTCACATTGTGCTTTGATGTTAGGAAGACATCTTTACTTCAAAGTTATACCGGCTTCAAATTTTTCTTCTGCAGCTTTCTTGGCTCTCTTTGCTTTGATAGAATTGAAGGGAGTTAGGGCCTTGCTCTGAATTAGGCTTTGGCTTAAGGGAATGTTGAGGCTAGTTTTTGATCTTCTATTCAGACCACTCAAACTTTCTCCACATCAGCAAAAAAGGGTTGTTTTGCTTTCTTATAATTCATGTATTCACTTGAGTAGCACTTATAATTTTCTTCAGGAACTTTTCCTTTGAATTCACAACTTGGCTAATTTGTGCCAGGGCTCTATCTTGACTTTCAACATGCCTTCCTCACTAAGGTTAATTATTCCTAGCTTTCGATTTAAATTGAGATATGTGATTCTTCCTTTCACTGAAACACTTAAATGCCATTATAGAACTCTTAGTTGGCCTAATTTCAACATTGTTTTGTCTCAGGCCTGAGGAGACGAAGAGAGATAAGGGCACAGCATGTGGATTGAGCAGTCAGAACACACACCACATTCACTGATCATTAAGTTTACCATTTTATATGGGCATAGTTTGTGGTACATCAAAACAATTACTAGATTAACTGCTTTGAATCACTGATCAAAGGTCATCAGAATATATAATAATAATAAATTGTAAATATTATAAGAATTACCAAAATATTACACAGAAATATGAAGTCAGCACATTCTGTTGGGAAAAAGGCACTGATTGATTGCTGGATGCAAGATTGACACAAATGTTCAATTTGTAAAAAACACATTATCTGTGAAAGACAAGAAAGTGAAGCACAATAAAAGGAGGCATGCCTGTAATCTGAATTTTGACTATGCCTTATAAATTACTTGCTTACCCAATGTCAATACTTAACATATGTATATGAGTTGTTCCGATATACTAACTACTATCGACTATCCTTAACACTTCTCATGAACCATACTTACTATTTTTCTTGTTTTTATTCACCCCATTTGTAAGGAAGTAATTCCCTCCCTAGGGTTATTGAGACGGCTGAACACACAACACCTGATACTAAATAAATGCTATCCACAGCAATTTATTGGTCACATATACTCAAAGCCTGGAAAAGGAAGGCATCACAGGCCACATAGGGATGAGGTTTGCACTCAGGAACAAAGTAAACAACCAGGGACTATGGGAAGCAGGCTTCCTAGGATCAAGAGGGTACACTGTTCCTTATTTCCAGTAGGAAAAAAATGATTGGCTTGTTTAAATAATTCTGAGGCCATGAGAGAACTGAAACTCCTTTTTTTTTAATTAAAAAAAATTTTTTTATTATTATACTTTAAGTTCTAGGGTACATGTGCATAACGTGCAGGTTTGTTACATATGTATACTTGTGCCCTGTTGGTGTGCTGCACCCATCAACTCATCAGCACCCATCAACTCGTCATTTACATCAGGTATAACTCCCAATGCCATCCCTCCCCCCTCCCCACAATAGGCCCCAGTGTGTGATGTTCCCCTTCCCGAGTCCAAGTGATCTCATTGTTCAGTTCCCACCTACGAGTGAGAACATGCATACTTAGAGATAGGCAGATACTCTACCTGGTCCACTTAATAAGAGGATGTTTTGGCTAGAAGAACTTAATTGAAACAAAGTATGTAGTTTCAATTGGAAACACTTAACTCCATTCAGTAACAAAACATGTTTTTAATATTCCAAAGATTTTGGATTACTATTATCAAAGATGTACAGACTTAATAGTACAATACCTCTAGATTCACGTTTTTACTTCATCATCTCTCAAGATGTTGATTTCACTTGTCTACTCTTGTTTAGGAAGTTTGTGGCCATGTAAAATAGGTGTTTTTTAACAACAAAAATATGCTTTTAGCTCTACTTCTAAGAAAGTAATATTTTGTCCAAAATTGATAGATAATGAGATGGTAATAAAGGAAACACCACATCTTTATATAAATATATTGTTAAGCCAATCTAATTGCAGTGCATTTTAGTACGGCCAGCTTACTGTGATCTTACAGATATTTGTTGCTTCACATTTTCTTTCTTATGAAAGTTAAAAAGTTTGGAAGAATGCACTCTTTTGATGAGGATAAAGATGGAGCTATTTGAGTTAGAAAAAGAATGAAATGTCATCTTGTAATTGATGGCAATGAGAAACACCTGGTTAAATTCAGCAATGTGTCAATCATTTTGTCCTTTCAATTATTTCAGTGTTTGCTTAATAGCATTATTAAACAGGACTGGAAAATAAAGTAATTACTGACATAATTGTGATTTTTATTTTATGGAACTTGCAAGTTTAAACATTTATGACAAGATGAAACTCAAGACAGAAAATCTCAAGGAAGAAATATTTGTCAGGCATTTTGCAAGTTTGTGTGCTGAATTCTATTTTTTACTGATATTCCTTGAATTATTAGCAAAAAGGTAAGCAATATCCAAAGGCTGAATGGCTGTAAATAGTCTTTTCTAGGGAATTCAGTAGCTCTTAGGTCCTTTATATAGTCGTCTCTTTACTCAGTGCAAACTGTGAAATAATCAAAGGTGATATTGTCACCCTGCAATATATCAGATTTTTTATACACATGAACATACCTTCCTACAGTAGTCGGTATATGAAAAATTTATTTCCTCCAATCTTCACCAATAATAAATGTAGTCTTTAAAGGTGTTTTTGTGATCATTTTTCCAGTGAAAAAGTACAATTTATACTGCTATAATTTGTACTTCTGTTATTACTATTGATTGATGGCGTATTTCATGTATTTTTTTTCTGATTCTTTTCTCAAAGAATTAGATGAATACTACTGTATTGTAACTTATTAGAACTTTCTTATTTTAATATTTTGTAGAGAAATGTTCTACTGTTTAACTTTTTATTTATTCCTGGCTACATTTAGGAACGTTTTTCCAGATAATCTTCAGAATATTTTTGTTATTTCTCAAGTGCTATTGAAATCATTAATGGAATTTCTTACCTATACATTAATTAGGGAGTAATTCAGAATGTTAAAATATTATCTTTCCATGCCAGGCACAAACCTCGACTCTACGTTCCAATAAAGTTACATGTATGTAAAGCTTTTTGTTAGTGCTCAAATGCTATTGAGATTTTTACTGGAATGTCTTACTTATACATTAACTAGAGAGGGATTCAGAATGTTAAAATATTGTCTTTCCAAGCCAAGCACATGCCTTGACTATACATTCAAATAAAGTTATACACACATAAAGACTTTTCATGTATTTTATTAAATGTGTTATTAAACAATTTTACATTTTTTTTTTTTTTGCTGTTTTTGTTTTTAAGTGATTTTTTTTGTATCCAACCAGATTACACACATTTTGTATGAGTTCTAAGAATTCGGCCAGGCGCGGTGGCTCACATCTGTAATCCCAGCACTTTGGGAGGCCGAGGCGGGCAAATCACGAGGTCAGGAGATCGAAACCATCCTGGCTGACACGGTGAAACTCCGTCTCTACTAAAAATACAAAATATTAGCCGGGTGTTGTGGAGGGTGCCTGTTGTCCCAGCTCCTCAGGAGGCTGAGGCAGGAGAATCACTTAAACCCGGGAGGTGGAGTTTGCAGTGAGTGGAGATTGCGCCACTGCACTACAGTCTGGGTGACAGAATGAGACTCCATCTCAAAAAAAAAAAAAAATTCTTCAGTTGATTTTCTTGAATTTTCTAGGTAGAGAATATCCTATGCAAATAAAGATATTATCTCCCACTTTCAATTAGTTTACTTATTTTTATAATTTTATTATGTGAATCAGAACTTCCCAATGTAAATTAATGAGGTGATTATTAGAATCTGAATCTAATCTTTGATTTGCAGCATACATTTTCTATATTTTCTTTGGAGCAAATGATATTCATCATAATTTAAAGACAGATATCTTTGATTTTATTAAGAAAGGGAACATTTTATTTTAAGAGAGCTTATATTTGCAAGTTTTACTGAATTTTATTAAATGTCTCTTTGTCATCTGATTTATTCAGAATAATTTAATCCTTTAATCCATTGATATTGTAATTACTATATTAAGTCATATTAAGCTGTAATTTTATGAACAAACCAATTGGACATGAAAAATTACTTTTATTGTATTTATCTTTCTCATATTTCATTTAGGAATTTTGAATGTATATATTAGTGGTATTGGTCTATTGCTTTATGTGTGAGCTTTTTTATAGCTCACACATAAAGCAATAGCATTGGAAAATATTTATTTCTCTTTTTTCCACCTTTACTGAGGTATAATTTACAAATAAAAATTGTATATGTTTAAGGTGTACAATGCGGTGTTTTGACATATGCACAGATTACGAAATAATAGCCACAAACAAGCTAATTAACATATCCATCACCCTGCATATTTATTCTTTTATTTTTCCTTTTATTTTTTTCTGGTGAGCACACTTGATTTACACCCTTAGCAAATTTCAAGTACACACCGTAATGTTGTTAACTATCCTCACATTGCTGTACGTTAGATCTCCGGGACTAATTCATTTTGCAAAACTAAAAATTTGTACCCTTTGACAAATATCTCCCTTATTCACTGTATTCGCTCCCCAACCCCTGGAAAACACCATTCTCCTCTCTGCTTCTATGAGTTTGATGTTTTAAATTCCACATGTAAGTGAGATTTTACATATTTTTCTTTCCATGCCTGGCTTCTTTCACTTAGCATAATGTCCTCCAGCTTCGCCCATGTTGTCACGAATAACAAGATTTCTTTATTTTTTAATTCTCATTAGCATTCTATTGTGTATTTACACCACATTTTCTTTATCTATCATCACGTATTTGGTTTGTTTCCACATCTAGGCTATTGCGGATAATGCTATATTAAACATAGGAATACAGATACATCTTTGAAATCGTAATATTATTTCCATTGGATAGCTATGAAGAAGTGAGACTAATGAATTATAAGCTAGTTGTATTTTTTAATTGTAATCTTTATACTGTTTTCCATAAAGGTAATATGCATTTACATGCCCACCAACAGCGTACAACACTTTTCTCCAAAACCTCATCGATACTTGCTGTAATATCTTTCTGATAACAGCTATCCAAACAGGTGAAGTAATAGCTCATTGTTTTTTTTTCTTTCATTTTTATTTGACATGTAAAAATTGTACATATTTGTGGAATACAGAATGGCATTTCAACATGTGTATACATTGTATAATGACAAAATCAGGGTGATTTGTATGTGTTGGGAATATTCAAAATCCTCTTTTAGGTTTTTGAAAGTATACAGTAAATTACAGTTAACCATAATCATCCTACAGTTCTGAAGAACACCAGAACTCATTCTTCCTATCTAGCTGTAATTTTGTATCTGTTAACCAATACCTCCCCATCTTCCCTTCACTGACTTTCCAGCCTCTAATACCCACAATTTTACTCCCAACTTCTATGAACTCAAAAATTATTTTTGCTCCCACATATGAGTAAGATCACATCGTATTTATATTTCTGTGCCTGACTGATTTTGCTTAATACAATGTCTTCCAGGCTCATCCATGTTCCCAGGAATGACAGAATCTCATTCATTTTATGGTTGAATAGTATTGCATTGTGTATATATAACACATTTTCTTTATCCACTTGTATATTGATAGACATTTAGCTTAAAGCCATATCTTAGCTATACAGTACTGCAATAGATGTGGTGATTCACCATTGCTATTCAACTTTTTAGTGGACATTCTAGACAGAAAAATTGGCCAATAATAATAAATAAAAGGGATCCAAATAGAAAAATAAAAACTTTGTTTGCAGATAACATGATCCTATATACAGAACACCCAAGGAATTTACAAAAAAAAAAAAAAAAAAAAACTATTAGTGGTAACAAATTATTTTTGAATGTTACAGGGTACAAAATAAGTGTGAAAGAATTATTTGTCTTTCTATACCTTCGCAAAGAAAAACAAAAAATATTAAAAAGTATTCAATGTAAAATATCATCCAAATAATAAAATACCTAGGAAAAAACTTTTAAAAAGAGGTGAAATACTTGTGCACTAAAACCTGCAAAGCACTGCTAAAGGAAATTAAAGAATACCTAAACGAATGGCAAAACATTATGTTTATTAGTTTATGCTGTGAGAATACTGTCCAAAACAAATTCAGTGAAATCCCTGTTAAGTTTTGATTTTATGTTTATTTTGCTGAGGTTTTGCATTTATATTCATAGGAGATACTGTGTTCGGAATTGGTGGGTTCTTGGTCTCGCTGACTTCAAGAATGAAGCCCCGGACTCTCGTGGTGAGTGTTACAGTTCTTAAAGATGGTGTGTAGAGAGTTTGTTCCTTCAGACGTTCAGATGTGTCTGGAGCTTCTTCTTTATGGTGGGTTCGTGTTCTGGCTGACAGGAGTGAAGCTGCAAACCTTTGCCGCGAGGGTTACAGCTCTTAAAGGCAGCGTGGACCCAAAGAGCCAGCAGCAGCCGCAGCCGCAGCAGCTGCAGCAGCACCAGCAGGATTTATTATAAAAAGCGAAACAAAGCTACCACGGAGTTGAAGAGAACCCAAGCACCTTATGGCTATTTGGTGCCGGCAGCCTGCTTTTATGCACTATCTGGCCCCACCCACATCCTGCTGATTGGTCCATTTTACAGAGAGCTGATTGGTCTATTTTACAGAGAGCTGATTGGTCCGTTTTGACAGAGTGCTGATTGGTGCGTTTACAATCCTTTAGCAAGACACAGCGCTAGACAGAAAAGTTCTCCAAGTCCCCACTAGGTTAGCTAGATGCAGAGTACTGATTGGTGTATTTACAAACCTTGAGCTAGACACAGAGTACTGATTGGTGTTATTTACAAACCCTGAGCTAGACACAGAGTGCTGATTGGTGCGTTTATGACCCCTTAGCTAGACATAAAGGCTCTCCAAGTCTCCACTAGACTCAGCCCAGCTGGCTTCACCTAGTGGATCCTGAACCAGGGATGCAGGCAGAGCTGCCCACCAGTCCCCAGTTGTGCCTGCACTCCTCAGCCCTTAGGCGGTGGACGGATCGGGCGCCACAGAGCAGGAGGCGGCGCCGTTCGGGGGAGGCTCGGGCCGCTCAGGAGCCCACCGCGGAGGCGGAGCTCAGACATGGCGGGCTGCAGGTCCTGAGCCCTGCCCCACGGGGAGGTGGCCCAGGCCCCGGGAGAATTCGAGCGGTGCATGCTGGCCAGCAGTGCTGGGGGACTTGGCGCAACCTCCGCAGCTGCTGACCCGGGTGCTAAGCCCCTCACTGTCTTGGGGCCGGCCGGCCGCTCGGAGTGCCGGGCCCGCGGGGCCCGCGCCCGCTGGAACTCGCGCTGGCTTGTGAGCGCAGTGCGCAGCTCGGGTTCCCGCCCACGCCTCTCCCTCCACACCTGCAGGCAAACAGAGGGCGCCGGCTCAGGCCTGGGCCAGCCCAGAGAGGGACTCCCACAGTGCAGAGGCGGGCTCAAGGGCTCCTCAAGCGCCGCCAGAGTGGATGCCGATGCCAAGGCCGAGGAGGCACCGAGAGTGATGGCTGCTAGCACATTGTCACCTCTCAATACAGGTCTGTCATTTTCTTTTTTGTGATATATTTATGAAATGGGTATCAGAGCTATGCATATCTCAAGGAATTAGTTGGGACTTGTTACAAGCAATGTACCTTATTCTATTATTGAATCAAGTAATTTGATTTTTTTTCTCTATTTTTCTTGGTCAGCCTATTTAAAAGTTTGTCAGTTTGCTTTTTTTTTCTCATTGTCTTTGAAACCAACCTAATAGTCCCATTGACAGTTTTTTTATTATTGTTCTTGTGTTTGTTTTTGCATAGAAGTTGACCATTCTGGTCTTAAAGCTTGAAACTTATATTTGTGTTCTCTGAGTTTCTTCCTCAGGAAAGGACCCATAGGCCTCTCAGAAAGTGTCAAAGAACTGAAACTCACTAGATCATTGCATCCAGAAAATAAGACACCAGGCCCCTCATTTATCATGATTGCTTCTTTACCTCTGCTGATTTCCTGGTTTCCCACACATAGTTACATTTATTCCCTACTTTATAGACTACTAATTTTAGTCAGTCAGGCAGATGGATTTTAGACTGATCTCCCATCTCCTTGGCTGCAGCACTCAATTAAGGCCTTCATCCTTTGCAATAATTCTTCTCAGTGACTGGCTTTCTCTGCTGCAAGCCCCAGTACCTAGACTGAACCCCTGGTGTTTTGGTAACATCTTCAAGTGATTACAGTGGAAGGTTAAATTATTAATGTGTGTTTTGTTTTTAATATAGGCATTTACAATGATGTTTCCCTCAGAGCACAGCTTTAGCATACATTTTGATATGCTGTGTCTATATTTTCATTCATATCAAAACATTTTATCATTTCTCTTGTGATTCCTTCTTTGACTCATTGGTTATTTAGGAGTATGTTGTTTAATTTTCATATATTTGTGAATTTCCTTCTGTTTTGATTCATCATTTCATTGCATTTGAGTGAGAGAACGCACGTTAAGATTTGAATCATTTAAAAAATATTGAAGCTTGTTTTATGCCCTGACATATTGTCTATACTGGAGAATGTTCTATGTGACTGTGAGAAAAATGTGTAATCTTCTATTATTGGGTGGAAATTTTCATATATTCCTATGAGGTCTAGTTGTCTTTTTTAGTGTTTTTCAACTCTAATATATCCATCTTAATTGTAAGACTAGTTTTATTTAGTAATGCTAGTGGACAGTTAATCCATTGTTTGTATATACAACATTTTGTTTATACATTTATCAGGTGATGTACATTTAAGTTTGTTTCCAACGTTTTTGCTTTTATGAATAATGCTACTATTAATATTCATATGAAAGTTTTGTTTCATATATGCTATTTTTTCTCTTGCGTATGTATCTAGGAGTGGAATTCCTTGGTCAATGATAATTCTATGTTTAACTTTTTTTTTTGGAGAAGCAGCCAGACTGTTTTCTAAAGTGCCTCTAACATTTTACATTTCCATCTGCAGTGCATCAGCACATAAGGACCCCAACTGGCCTGTAGTATTTTTTTTTTCTTTACTTGTTTTTCTTTTGTTTCTTTCATTCTTTTTTTTTTTTTTTTTTTTTTTTTTTTGATTCTTTGTCTTGTTCTAGTATCAAGGTAATACTGGCCTCCTAAAATGAATCATATATGTTCATTTATCTTTTACTTATTAGAAGGTATAGTGAAAAATTGATTGTAATTATTCTTTAAATTTTTCATAGAGTTCAGAAGCAAAGATACCTGGATTGGGCTTTTTTTTTTTTTTTTTTTGAGACGGAGTCTCACTGTGTCTCCCAGGCTGGAGTGCAGTGGCGCGATCTCGGCTCACTGCAAGCTCCGCCCCCCGGGTTCACGCCATTCTCCCGCCTCAGCCTCCCAAGTAGCTGGGACTACAGGCGCCCGCTACCGCGCCCGGCTAGTTTTTTGTATTTTTAGTAGAGACGGGGTTTCACCATGTTAGCCAGGATAGTCTCGATCTCCTGACCTTGTGATCCGCCCGCCTCGGCCTCCCAAAGTGCTGGGATTACAGGCTTGAGCCACCGCGCCCGGCCTCTTGGATTGGGCTTTTATTTGTGGGTATATTTTGATTACTAAATCATTTCCTTTACTTACTATATGTTTATTCAGATTTTCTATTTTATCTTGAGTCAGTTTGGCAATTTGCATCTTTCAAGGAATTTGTTCATTTTATCAAAGTTGTTTTATGTGTTGGCATACATTGTTCCTAGTATTGTATTTCTTCTTAATTCCTTTTATTTCTGTAAAGATTTTAGTAAAGGCTCCTCTTTTTACTTCTGATTTTAGCAATTAGATTTTTTTCTCTCATTCTTGTGGTCATACTAGCTAAAGTTTTGTTACTTTTATTGATCTTTCCAATGAAACAACTTTTTAAAATCTTTGCATTGGGCTTACTTTTCTCTTCCTTTTACAATAAATTAAGATGGGAAATTAGGCTGTTTATTTGAGATACTCATTCTTTTTCAGTATAGTTACTTATAGACCATCTTTTCTGGAAGAGAGCTTCTGCAACATGAAGTTTGGGGAATAAAAAATGCTGACATCCTCCCCCTCCAGTGGAGCCCTAGACTGAGATATGGGAATAGAAGGAGTCTTTTATTCTTACCTACACCTACCACCAGTAGAGCTTAAATTGCACTGAACTGGGGGTGTGAGTGTGTCTCAAATGCCACAGTATCTCACTTTTTTAAAAAGATTGAGATTCTCTCAAGTAAACACGTATCTATTGGTTGTATACTCTAAGAAAAAATTTTAGAGACTTTAAAGAAAGATTTCTTTAAAATTTATAATTGTTTGGTTGGGAAGAAGATCTGTATAGCTTCTCATTCTATTATTTCTGAAATATCTCTCTATTTTTGAGGACTGTAATTATCAGAGTGCAAGATACTGCCATCAGACCTTCTGGAACTTTGGTTTTAAAGTACTATAGTGTCCAATATTTTGTAGAAAACTAGTTGAGGAAATACTCTGGTGGCATCACAAAGAGGTGCTTGTGAAATAGAATGACAACTAACCAGATTTCAAAATGAAACACTTTATGAATAAGAATCAGGTAGCACAAGATTAACAAAAAATGTTGGCCATTTTAAAATCAGATTGTATATTTCATAAAGCAATGTATGAGTAGATCATAAAGTGAATTCGAAGTAATTTTTTTCAATAGATTCCTATCAGCTTTATCGTAACTGGAAACTTTTCTCGTATTTGTCAAATTGTTTTCCCAAGGATTACTTTCCAGTGAAATTGTCAATTTTTACTTTTGTATCGGTTTAGTTTGTGTCAGGAACTGTTAATTTATGTCATTTTTGAATGTGAATGTCTATAATACACTGTTAAATACACTGAAAACATTCAAACAGGGGTAAAAGGCACCAAACAACCAGCAAATGAAATTCCTGTGTATGCTTACAGTGCTATCAAAAATCATATTTATGCATTCACTCAATATTTATGACAAAATCTTTAAATTTCATTGATCTGTGTTTTGAAATATGAGGGAAAAATAACTAATAGCCCACAACAATTACTTCAAGAGGCTTACTAAAAGACGTTAGCTATGACTTCTGTTATTTTATTTTTTGACAATAATAGTTTTCACCTTCCTCAACGTTTTATGCTCATTGATTATTCTTTCATTGTGGCTGCTTCGTCTGACTTCATAGATTTAATGTCTGGATTTTCTTTTCTTTCTTACAGTACATCTCTTTCAAATAAAGATTGTTGTTCTAACTTTTCAGGGGAGCTTTTTGAATTGCACGACATGTCTTTGGGTCTGTTGATTTTCCTTTAATTTTACATTCTTATAGAGAAACGCCTAGGCATTCCAAATATTCTTTTGTTATCAATAAAGTTGATTTGAAATGGATATCTCGTGAAATAGACAGGGATTCTGCCAAATTCTAAAGGTACAAGTGAGGGGAAAAGGAAATATTACATTTGCTAGAAATATGTTTTTTAAATTCAGAGATCTAGTTCGTTGGCAGAAGTGTAGAAAAAGTTAGGAACAAGAATATGCTCAGTGGGGACTTTCACATGTGCCTCTGTTTTTGCCAAGAAGACCATGTCAGGAAGCAGCATTCAACTCTTAGCCCAGCCTTGCTGCTACTCTCCCAAAGCTCTTTGTTTGTTATAGGAGCTTTGGCCATAAATGATTTCTGGGTTCACCAAGTAACACTACTGGACTCCACATTGTGTTGATTTGTCCTTATTGTTGAAGAGAAGCCCAAGTCATGTGTTGTGACTTCTCATGGCATGCTTTCATCTCCAGATGTGAATCACATAAAATAAGAGGTGTCAAATTCAGTTTTAGATATACTGTTCTCTTACTATAGAGTATGTCAAATGTCGGCCCTGTGTCTTTTTTCAAAGAGGTCACATCAGTATTATATTGAGTGGAAATTGTTTACCTTTTTTAGTCATTAGCATTAATGTAGATTTTCCTCCACTCTTATATGCCTTAGCCGGTCATTTTTGTTAGTTTTCTATTGCTGCTGTAACAAATTACGAAAACAGAATAATTAACACAACACAAATTTATTCTTTTTCTTTGAGATGGAGTTTCACTCTTGTTGCCCAGGCTGGAGTGCAATGGCACAGTCTTGGCTCACTGCCACCTCCACCTCCCAGGTTCAAACGATTCTCCTGCCTCAGCCTCCCAAGTAGCTGGGATTATAGGCACCCACCACCACACCACCATGCCCGGCTAATTTTTGTATTTTTAGTAGAGACGGGGTTTCACTCTGTTGGCCAGGCTGGTCACGAACTCCTGACCTCAGGTGATCCACCCACCTCAGCCTCCCAAAGTGCTGGAATTACAGGCATGAGCCACCGTGCCCAGCCAAATTTATTCTTTTATGGTTGTGGATGCCAGAAATCCAAAATAGAATTCACTGTACCAAAGTCATAATGTCAACTGGGCTGTGATGCTGCTAAAGTTTCTATGGGATAATCCATTTATTTTTCTTCTATAGCTTCTATAGGCTGCCCTCATTCCTTGGCTTATACCTCCTTATCATATTGTGTTTCCTGCCCCCACTTTTATTATCACATAGCCTCTTCCTCCTTCAAATATTTCTCCTCTTCCTTCTTATTCTTCAGTCTTCAAATCTCTTTCTGCCTCCCTCTTCTGAGGACACTTGTGTTTACATTTAGGGCTCACCCAGAATCAGGTAATCTCCCCATCTCAAAATATTTAACCTAATTACATATATAAACTTCTCTTTTACCATATAAGTAACTTTCACAGATTCCAGGAATGAAGACCTACGTGTCTTTGTGAGCCATTATGTAGCCTTTCACAGTCATATAGATAAGAATTCAAAAGAGCAATAATTAGATTCTGGTGTTAATGTTACTTCTTCACAGAAGTCTATGACAAAAAAATAACAATTTCTCTTTTAAATTAGATTTATTTAGCAAATATTAATTTACATTTATCATACATCAGAAACAGTTCTGACATCTTCACAAATATTAATTCATTTTGGTCTCATAACAACCTCAATTTACATATGTGGAAAACAAGACAAGGAAAGTTTAAATAACTTGAAAAAAGACTATGTAATTTATAATTGGAGGAGACAGGATTTTAACCCAGGCAGTTTGGCTCCAGATATTGTTTCTAATAAATGCATTGCTTATGATAAATATCATTCTTTTTAAAGGATGAATGTAATTTTCTGATTTAATCCAAGTTGGAAAAAATTTAAAGTTTCCTACATTGAATACATTGGATAGAACCATAAACATCCACATACTCCTTGTATAAATTAAATATATTTTATCATATTTTAATATTTCTTTCATTATTTCAATGGGAATAGGGATGACAAGAGACAAATATATATGCTCACATATTAATCTTGACTATAACTCCATTTAAATCTTTGTTTTGCATCTTTTGGCCTTGAAATAACAAAGCAGCATAATGTAACAGAATGGAAAAAAAATGGAGTTAGAGATACCTGATTTCGAATACTGCCTTAAAGAGTTTAGTTATCTTTAAGCCTTGGATAATGTGCTTCATTTCTCTCATCTTTGATTTATATCTATGTAAAATAGAACAACTGAATCAACTTCCCAGGTATTTTGAATGTTTAAGACAAAGTAATATCCATCACCTACCAAGTACAGTGTTTGGGATATAAGAGGTGTTACTTAATATTATTTCTCATTCCAGTGTTTCTTTTCTTCACATGCACATGTGTAGATATGTATTGCTGTCTTTCATATTTTTATTAATATTTTAACATTGTACAAATCTTTATGCCCATTGTCTTATTTGCTTTTCTACAATTTCTCATTCTGTGACTCTCTGCTAAGCCAAGATTCTATGCTTAGAAACTCCACACAAGGTGTTTCTGATGCTTTTCCTTGTACCTAAGTATCAAAGCCTACCTCCTCCTACGATGCTGCCAGTTCTCCAGTGAACCGCTGATTTTACTTCTGCCTCCTCTGAGAGACTGTATGATAAGCAGTGTTGATCAGAGACAGGAGTATTAGGCAATAACTCATTGGGAGATATGTAATTGTATGAGTTCTTAATAAGAGATTCTCAATACTAATGTTTTGCTTTTTATTTTTTCTATTTCCCAGTCTCTTTTGTGGGTACATAGTAGGTGTATATATTTACAGGTTACATGAAATGTTTTGATACAAGCATGCAATGAGTAGTAATAATTTCAGGTTAAATAGGGTGTCCATCAGCTCAAGCACTTTATCTCTTGTGTTACAAACAATCCAATTATATTTTTTAGTTGTTTTATTTATTTTTATTTACTATTTATTTATTTTGAGACAATATCTCACTTTGTTGCCCAGACTGGAGTGCAGTGGTGCAATCTTGTCTCACTGCAGCCTCAACCTCCCTGGCTCAAGCGATCCTCCCACCTTAGCCTCCCAAGCAACTGGGACTACAGGTAGTCAACATCATGCCTGCCTAATTTTCGTATTTTTTGTAGAGATGGGAGGTTCTTAATGTTGCAAAGGCTAGTCTTAAATTTCTGACCTCAAGCAATCCACTTGCCTTGGCCTCCCTAACTGCTGTGATTATAGTGATGAGCCACTGTGCTCAGCCTATTTGTTATTTTAAAAGTGTAATTTAATTATTTTTGACTATAGTCACCTTATGATGCTATCAAATACTAAGTCTTACTCATTCTTTTGACAATTTTTGTACTCATTAACTAATCTCCACTTACCCCCACCCCCCGCTACCCTTATCAGCCTCTGGTAACCGTCCTTCTACTCTCTATCCCCATGAGTTCATTTGTTTTGATGTTTGGGTCCCACAAGTAAGTGACAACATGAAATGTTTGTCTTCCTGTGCCTGGGTTATTTTACTTAGCATAATGATCTCCAGCTTCATTCATGTTGTTAGAAATGAAAAGTTGCTTTCACATCTTGGCTATTGTGAATATTTCTACAGTAAACGTGAGAGTGCAAAACTATCTTTAGTATACTGATTTCTTTTATTTTGGACATACAACCAGTAGTAGGATTGCAAGATCATATGGTAGATCTATTTTATGTTTTTGAGGAAACTTCATTCTGTTTTCCATTTTGCTGTACTAATTTACATTCCCATTAACAGTGTACTGCTGTTTGCCTTGGCCCGTGTCCTCAGAATCTTGGCAAACTTTAGATTACCTATGCTGATCAACTATCAGAAGGGGTGTGCCTTGAGTTTCACTGCCAGTGGGAATTATTTGAGGATAGGCCAGCTGAACACTGTGGCTTATTTTTATTTGTGAGATAATAGCTCATGTTCTGGTCTCTGGCCATAACAGAATCAGTGGCAAGAGAATATGACATACTAGGGTAATAAAGAGTGGGAATCAAGGAGAATTTTAGCTTCCAATATTTTGCAACAAAGAATAGGATGAATAATATTAAAAAAAGATGTCATGGGGAAAATTATAGATAACCAAGGGACTTGTGGGCAAAGGTAAAAAAAATAAAAATTAGAGTAAAATACAAATTAGGATGGAAAGTAACTTGTATCATTTAGCTATTGCTACAACAAAACCCACCCCCAAACTTACTGTCTTAATATTACAATATATATATTGATTCTATATATATAGATGGATTCTGTAATCTATATATATAATCTATCTATCTATGTATATATATAGAGAGAGATTCTGTGAGTTAGCTGGTCAATTCCTCTGCTGGTTTTTTCAGAGCTAATTTATGTAGAAGTATTCAGCTGGAGGAGCTGATGGGCTGGAGGGTCCAAGATGTCTCTCTCACTTACATGTCCAGCAGTTTCTGATGGTTGTTGACTCTGGAGGATCTGCTACACTCAACACGGCCTCTAATTCCTCAATACGTTAGACTAGCTACCTTATATGACAAACTCAATACAACATTCCAAGAGATTGTAAACAGAGGCTGCAATGCAAGTTTAAAACAAAGCTCTTGAACTTGCATAACATTTCCATCACATTTTTTGTTTCTTTTATAATGTTTTATTTTTAGTTTTTGTAGGTACATAGGTGTATATATTTATGTGGTACTTGAGATATATTTTATTTTAAAAACTTTGGGAGAACAGGTGGTTTTTGGTTACATGGATGAGTTATTTAGTGATGACTTCTGAGATTTTGGTGTACCTGTCACTAGAGTAGTGTACACTGTCCACAATGTGTAGAATTTTATCTCTCATCCCCTTCCTACCCTTCCCCTCAAGTCCCCAAACTCCATTACATGATTTTTATGCTTTTATGTCCTCATAGCTTAGCTCCCACTAATAAGTGATAACATAACATGTTGGTTTTGCATTCCTGAGTTGCTTCACTTAGAAAAATGGTCTCCAACTCCACCCAGGTTGCTGTGAATGCCTCTCTCTATATATGTTTCTAAGTAGTATTCCATGGTGTATATATACCACATTTTCTTTATCCACACGTCGACTGATAGGCATTTAGGCTGGTTCCATATTTTTGCAATTGCAAATTATGCTGCTTTAAACATCCATGTGCAAGTGTCTTTTTCATATAATGACTTTTTTTCCTTTGAGGAGATACCCAGCAGTGGGCTTGCTGGATCAAATGGTAGTTCTACTTTTAGTTCTTTAAGGAGTCTCCATACTGTGCTAGTTTACATTCCCACCATCAGTGTAACAGTGTTCTCTTTTTACGACATCCATGCCAAAATCTATCTTTTTTTTTATTAGGGCCATTCTTGTAGGAGTAAGGTGGTACCTCATTGTGGTTTTAATGTGCATTTCCATGATAATTAGTGATGTTGAGCATTTTTTCATATGTTTGTTGGCCATTTGTGTATTTTCTTTTGAGAATTGTTTATTCAAGTTATTTGCCCACTTATTGATTGGGTTATTTGTTTTTTTCTTGCTGATTTGTTTGAGTTCCTTGACAAGTCTGGATATTTGCCCCTTGTTGGATGCATAGTTTGTGAATATTTTCTCCCACTTTGTGGGCTGTCTGTTTATGCTACTGATTATTTCTTTTGCTGTGCAGAAGCATTCTAGTTCAATTAGGTCCCATCTATTTATTTTTGGTTTTGTTGCATTTGCTTTTGGGTTCTTGGTCATGAACTCTTTGCCTAAGCCAGTGTCTAGAAGACTGTTTCTGATGTTTTCTTCTAGAGTTTTTATGGTTTCAGGTCTTAGATTTTAGTCTTTGGTCTGTCTTCAGTTGATTTTTGTATAAGGTGAAAGATGAGGATCCAGCTTCATTCTTCTACATGTGACTTGCTAATTATCCAAGCACCGTTTGTTGAACAGGGTGTCCTTTCCCCACTTTATGTTTTTTTTGCATTGTTGAAGATCAGTTAGATGTAAGTAGTTGGCTTTATTTTTCTAAACAGACCAATAACAAGTGGTGAGACTGAAATACTAATAAAAGAAATGCCAACAAAGAAGTCCAGGACCAGATAGATTCACAGATAAATTCTATCAGACAGTCAAAAGTAGAATTGGTACCAATTCTGCTGAAATTATTCCAAAATATGGAGAAATGGGGAATCCTCCTTATGATATTCTATGAAGCCACTGTCATGCTAATATCAAAATAAAGAGAAAAGCATAACTACAGGCCAATATTCCTGATGAACATAGATTAAAAAATTCTCGACTAAGTACTAGCTAACTGAATACAAATGCATATCCAAAAGATAATACATCATGATCAAGTGGGTTTCATACTATGGATGCAGGCATGGCTTAACATATGCAAGTTAATAAATGTGATACATCACATAAACAGAATTAAGAACAAAAATCACATGATCATCTCAATAGACATAGAAAAAAGCATTTAAAAAAATTCAGCATCCCTTTATGGTTAAAACCCTCAGCAAAATCAGCATACAAGGGACATACCTTAATGTAATAAAAGCCATCTATGACAAACCCACAGCCAACATAATACTGAATGGGGGAAATTGGAAAGCATTCCTTCTGAGAACTGGAACAAGACAAGGATGCCCACTCTCACCACTTCTATTCATCTTAGTACTGGAAGTCTAGCCAGAGCAATCAGACAACAGAAATAAATAAAGGGCATCTGCATTGGGAAAGAGGAAGCCAAACTGTCACTGTTTGCTGATGATATGATTGTATACCTAGAAAACCCTAAAGGCTCGTCTAAAAAGCTCCTAGACTTAGTAAAGTCTCCAGATACAAAATCAATGTACACAAATCAGTAGCACTACTATACACCAACAGTGACCAAGCTGCGAATCAAATCAAGAACTCAGTTCCTTTTACGACAGCTGCAAAACAATAAATAAAATACTTAGGAATATATCTAACCAAAGAGGTGAAATATTTCTACAATAAAAACTATAAAACACTGCTGGAAGAAATCATAGATGACCCAAACAAGTGGAAACACATTCCATGCTTATGGATGGGTAGTACCATTATTGTAAAAATGACCATACTGCCAAAAGCAGTCAACAGATTCAGTGCAATTTCCTTCAAAATGCCGTCATAATTCTTCAGAGAACTAGAAAAATCCATCACATTCTTTAGCACAAAGCAAGGCACACAATTATCTCAGATTGAAGGGGTAAGGAAACAGACCTTATCTCTTCAAATGAGGAGTGACAAAGTCATTACAAAAGGACATACATAATGGGATGGGAGAAATTGTCATAAACTTACCACATACTAAATGATTTTTAAAAGGGGAATCATAAAATCTGATGTTTTTAAAGATTACTCTGGCTATTGTGAGGTGAATGATTCTACTGGGACATAAGCAGGATACCTCAGGTAGAAGGTTAGTTCAGGAAGAAACTGTCTTCAAAATGTTTAATAAATATTACTAGACATTTCTGCATGAATAATGTCATGGACATTGCTAAAAGTTTGCACAAGGTGATTATCTTTCTAGATTCAATCCTTCATAGTTAAAAAGAATTAGCAAAGATAAATATCTTTTGGAAAAAATCTTTAAAATAAAATGTTCAGATAGCCTCAAAAAAGGTAATCACCGAGTTCACCCAATGTATATCTACAGTAGATTACATTGAATGTATTTTAGTCTCTGTTCAAAAAGTAGTATAATAAAAGCAAAATGTTTTAAAATGCAATTTATTGTCCATCCTTTCCCTTCATACATTTTGTAAAACCTAGATAGCTATTTTGCAAAGGAACATGGAGTTTTTACTCCTTAAAGCCAAAAGATATTTCTGTGATCTAATTAAAATTTAAGACATAGGAATTGAATGAATCAATTTACAGTCATGGGGAACTGATAATGAAAATGCTGTTTCTAAAAATGGCTCCATTAGAAAGATAAAAGGGGTAGATGTTGTATGCAATGATGGGAAATGATATGCTGCTCTATTGCAAGAAAAGACGTTGAATGAAATAGCCGTAAAAGGGGAAAATGTCTATTAATCCTAAATAAAGAATTACAGAGTTGAGCTGAATAAAGACACTTAGAAAAGCAAGTCAAATGACGAGTTAATGGGTGCAGCACACCAACATGGCACATGTATACATATTTAACAAACCTTCACGTTGTGCACATGTACCCTACAACTTAAAGTATAATTAAAAAAAAAAAGAAAAGCAACTCAAAATTTGCCAGAACTTTTAAATTATCTTATTATCAAAGTGCATATACTTTTAATGTTAATTCTCAGTAATGGTAAGGGTATAATAAACAGCACTACGTTGCTAGAGGAGTTAATCCTTGTGGTCTTTTTTTTAAAGACTGTGGCGATACGTATTTTTAACCTTTAAAAATTATGTTTTTGACATAATAGTTCTAGTGACAGGAATGGCTTAGGAAAGAATTTATATGCAAAAATATACATCACAGTTCATAAAGGCAAAAAATTGAACCTAAATGGCCAATAGTAGATGGTTAAATTATGATGTCTTGGTACATAGGATTTCCGTGTGATTTTTAAAAACCAAGTTTCAATGTATTTACAATGACATGAATAATTCTAAGCTTATTGAAAATATCTGGATATAAAATCTTATTACGAATATGACCTCAATTATGTATTCATAAACTCATGGAAGGGTGTTGCTTATGGCTTTGAAGGAGTGAACAAGGTGAAAAACCCTATTCCCTAAAATAGTACGAAATTGGACAAGTGTTTGATAATAATCATTTGAAGATTGTGGAAATTGATCTAAGGCAAACAACACATTGAGAATAGTTTACTCCTAAAAATCAAGTAAAAACTGTGGGAGTCTATAGTGTTCTGGCCTGAGGCTATATCTATCCCTCATGACTTTAGTCAGAACAGTAGAGACACCAGGACACTTCTTTTAGGAAACTAAAAGAAGAAAATAATGTGAAAAGTTTTGGAACTTTGAAAGGCCTCCCTTGAGCCACACACAAATCCACTGTCAGAAGATGGAAGACTGACTCAAGGTGTTTGATAAAAAATTGTGATCAACTGTTGGCAAACCACTAAGCCATGTAGAAATAAGGGTTACCCATAGGAAATCAGGCAAATATGCTAAACTAATCCAAACGTATTCAAACTAAACTACACTAAAATGACATAAAATAAAAACTGAATATAAACATTACTGACCACACAGAGCAGGGAAAAAAAAATACCACAGATTAAGTTCAGGAAAAGTCACTTATAAAAACAAATGATAATGCAGATGAACCTGGAGGACATTATGTTAAGTGAATTGAGTCAGGCACAGAAAGACAAATACCACATAATCTTACTCACATGTGGAATCTAATAGAGAAGTAGAGAGTAGAACAATAGTTATCAGAGAATTTGAGTGGTTAGGAAAGAGGAGAGACGGGAAGATGCTGATAAGGAGCTGATCGTAATCCTAAAAGACACAATCCCCAGCATTGAAATTTCAAAAGATCAAAACACCCATTATTACTTCTGCTCTTTTGTTCCTGTCCTCTTCTGGCACTCCATTACATGTACATTGATGTATTAATGACGTCCCACATTTATTGGATGTGCTGTTTATTCCTGTTCATTCGTTTTGCTGCTCTTCAGAATGAACAATCTCTGTTGACATTCTTTGAATTCACTGATACTTTCTTATACTAGCTCCTCCAATAAATTTATCTGCATAATAAATTTATTTCCAGAAAATTCAACTCTGGTTATTACATGAATTGGAGAAAAAAAAGTTCAGTGGGAAACATGTTTTCTGAAATCTGTGTCCAATGAGAGGCAGCTTTTAAAGTTTGCATTTTTTTTTTCCCGGTTATGGCTCCCATTTTCCTATTGTATTGTAATTTTTTGGAATTGTGGATATTTTAGATAATGGATTTAGTGGTAGCCAATCGTGATCTTGAAAGGCAAAGTCCTAAACATCTTAACCCCGAATGCTGAAATCCTGAAAGATAAAAATCTCTGTTGTCCAAGTCCCTAAAGTATAAAAACCCTAATGTCTAAAAATCCTCAAAATAACAATCACAGAATAGTTCCATTGTGTCACGTAAACTATTACCTTGTTATTGTCTTTATTTGGAAATTAGTGTTATTTAGGAAAATGAATATGCATGCCAAGTTGACAAGAAAAAGGCAAAGGCATTGTGGTGATATATTCAAAGTGCTGAAAGAAAGAATCAACTGAAACTCTTATATGCAGAATAACTACCTCTAACAAATGAAGGCAAAATAAAAACTATCCCCTGATAAACAAAAATCATGAGAGTTTGTTGCTAGCACACACTACTTACAAAAAAAATAATAATAAGACTACAGGACGTTCTTTATATGAAAGCAAGTGGATCCAAGTGGAAATTAAAATTAACATGCAAAAAACAGAGTTTTTCTAAAGATAATTATTGAGCCAATTATAAGTGGCACATAATTGTGTATTTCTTTTCTTTGCTTAATTGATTTACAAAGCAGTTGAATAAAACACTATAAATTTAATAGTATTGATGAGTCCACAATGGAAAAAATGTAATATATTTGACAGTAATTACATGAAGGCAGTGTGTGGGAATAGATCTGCATTATAATAAGAAAATGATATGAGATGGTAACTTAAATCCACAGCTAAAAATAAAGAGAACCAGAAACATAAATAAGAAGGCTAACATAGCAATAATGTTTATTCTCTCAAGTACTTTAAAAGACACAAAATTATATAACATAACATAAGCGAAATTGTGGGCAACAGAATCCTCCTGACACTGAATGGCCAGCGCATAAAGGTTCCTTTGGACAAACCATAGCAGAACAATGTGGACCTCAAGGTGAAAACTTTTTCTAATGTCTGTAAAAAGCTCATGAGCAGGGATGTTCATTTTGAATTCTCATAGTTGCAAACAAAAATGATTTTTAAAATGCATATTCACAGTTAAAAGAAAATTTAGAAAAAGATATAGACTGCAATCCATAGCATGGCAACAGGGTCCTCCTTGCTCTGCACCACTGGCAGAGAGAAGATCCTGGGAGCTTTTGCTTATTTTTTGTGTGACTTTTTCGAGTTGGTGTAGACACGATTCTCCTCTGAGCAACAAAGACAACATGTTTCCCACTGAACTTTTTTTTCTCCAATTCATGTAATAGCCAGACTTGGATTTTCTGGAAAGATTTCAGTTTAGGAATGGGAACAAAGATTATAATAACTTTCCAACTATAAGCAATTTCAAATTCCTTGGTTGCTGTTATATTCAGTTCCCTGAGCTGAGGCTTGACGTCTGAGTTCATCTCCAGCTCCAGAAAAGCTGGACTCGAACTCATGTGGCTTCTTGTGGTTGCGCTTCATAATCCTGGTGCTCAAACTGAACATGACTTTCTCTTTGCTGAGCGTCAGCTTAGGAGGAGTGCGGCCTTTATTCTGAAACATATTGACAGCCATTTGTTTTAAAGCAGGGTGTGACACAGTATGACTTCCATTTTACAGAGATTTTTAGAGCTACTCACTAGAAGCCATCAGTATTGGAAAAGAAAGAATCAGTACTGTTATTCTTTTTTCTTGCTTACTTATGATTTTTTAAAAATGTAATAAAACAAAACTGTGATAATGAACTACATGTGTTGTATTTCTTGAAGAAACTTCTTGCAAATTAATGTGTTAAATGTCCCCACGATATTACTAAAGTGGCATTACAAATTAGGATTACTATATGCTATAAAGAAACAAAGTAATTTACAAATCACGTAAGAGTATTCAGGGAGAGAGGAAATAGTTTAAGACATCACCTAAGCTTGAGACAGTTCTGCTATGGTTCTGTCTGTCTTTTAACCGCGACTTTGTTGTCTCCTTGTACATTTGAAAAAGTGAAAAGGATAAAGGATTTATCTAAACGCTGGTGATAATGTGAATTATACTTTTTCTTTTAACAGTGTTAACAGTTTGAAGTTGCTGAAAGGTAACAATCAATAAGAAAACAAGGCATCACTTTGAATAATAACAGCTCTCTCCCTTACGTGTTATCATATGTCAGGCGTGGTTCTTAGCAAAGGTGATCATATAAATTCTCATATACACAAGGACACTTTTGAGATTGAAAGGAGCCACTAATTAATAAATACATAGTTATAGGAGAACACGTTAGTAATTGGCACCTAGAATAAAGTAAGACAATTCCCTACTCCATAGAGGTTCACAGTCTGATTTCTGCTATGATCTTGAGGTTTAGTTGTTTATTGGGGCTAAAATACCTCTTGCTTTCCAAAAGACCACTGGGACAGTCTTTATAACAGCTGCTCTGTGTTCTGTGCTTTTCTCCCCAGGTCGTAATATGTGGCTTTGAGGCTGCTGGCTCATACTGAGGTACTTGAGCAAAGAGTAAGAGTAAAATCAAGACTGTTCCTCCCGATAGCTAAGCAAAGCCTCTGGGTGAGCTTGTCTGTTTCAAATGGTTTTTACCTTGAAAACCTTTTGGCAATCAGGCTGAATGGCAGTGAGAAAGAAGGTTAGGCAGAAGAAAAAGTCATAGTAGCAAATCCTCCTGAGGGCAGGAAATAAGGATCTGGAGCAGAAATTTCAGTTCACCAATGATTTTCTGCTTTGCAGAATCAGTGTCCAGTATAAGAGGGGAGAGAGTGGAAGCGAAGCAGGCAGTAAATTGACACTTGAATCGTTGGTGACATCCTTTTCTTCATATGCCCTTCATATCATGGGAGCTTACAGATTGATGCATTGGGTTCTGAGAAATATCATACAATTGCAGAGATTTTGCAAGGCCTGTGCTGAGCAGTGTAAACCCTAGAGTCATGGTATCATACCATTAAAAGCAAATTCTCCCACTTTTAGTAAAATGGGCTCTATGTTACTTTTTAATGTAATTGCGGAAACCATGTAACTGTCTTCTGGGTGACTATGAAAGTGTGTCAAATCATACAACACTACTAAAGTGAATGGACACTCACGATGATCAGTTCATGGATTTAAACAAACGATGAAATATAGTTCACATAGCATAAAATTTACCAAAGTGCACAAGTCAGTGGTTTTCAGTATATTTACAGAGTTGTACATTCCCACTCATGTAAAACTTCCTATTATCTATTTTCAGAAATGTTTCTTCACTTTCAAAAGAAACCCTGAACCCCCATTCATGGATCGTTAAATGTAGCAGGATCTCTTAGGTAGCAAGGACATAAAGGAGATGGGCAGTCCATAACACTGCCGATCCCAGAAATTTGCTAGGAAACCACCTTCTTGCTTGTTCATGAAATCATTGCTTCCTTTATATATTCATACATCTATTCATTCTTTAAAGATTTATTGAGTGCTTACTAATGCCAAGCCCCATGCTAGATGTTGAGCATATAACAGTAAACCAGGCATTCATAATTTCTACACTACTAAACTTTCAATTTAGCAAAAAAAAGTATTAATCATATTAACAAAAATAAATTAAAATTATGATAAATCCTAGGAAAAATAAAATGTATAAAGAGCATTGGCTAACTTAACTGGGAGTCAGAGAGGTTCCTTTAGAGTAAGAAGTATTTCAGCTGACATATCCATGAAAAGTAGCAGCTAGCCTGATAAATGTTGGCCCTGAGGTGGAAAATAGTTTAGTTTATTTAAGAAATTGAAATAATAGTAGTAATAATACTCTAAATATATTAAGTTCTTAAATGTGCTACATTTTCCAATTCAATTATCCATGTTTCTTGACATCAGTTTCTGTATTCCCTGGCTTGTTCAACCATTTAGACAATGCGTTCTGGATTATTGACTTCAGTTTTCTATAAAATAAGGTGTCTTTTAACAGTATCCAGGCCGGGCGCGGTGGCTCAAGCCTGTAATCCCAGCACTTTGGGAGGCCGAGATGGGAGGATCACAAGGTCAGGAGATCGAGACCATCCTGGCTAACACGGTGAAACCCCGTCTCTACTAAAAAATACAAAAAGCTAGCCGGGCGAGGTGGCGGGCACCTGTAGTCCCAGCTACTCAGGAGGCTGAGGCAGGAGAATGGCGTAAACCCGGGAGGCGGAGCTTGCAGTGAGCTGAGATCCGGCCACTGCACCCCAGCCTGGGTGACAGAGCAAGACTCCGTCTCAAAAACAAAAACAAAAATAAAAAAAAGTATCCATAAGCCGCTTTTAGTTCAAAAAGAACAGTGCTCCAAAATAGTGGCTTCTCCTAAACTGCTCCTCGAGGTGTGGTGGTAGATTTAAAACTTTACTCCAGGTCTTTTCTGCCTAAAGAATAATCTGATATGTCATCTTCAATGAGTTTCCTGAGCAATTCGAAAAATTTTAGTCTTCTTTTGTATAACACTGGATCTCAATTTTGTATTGAAAGGAGCTTAAATGTGATGCCGAAAGTTTCCAGCATTTGAAAATCTATTCTCAGAAGAATGAGTCTGAAAAATGTGAAATATGCATTCATGCACTAGGTAAAAATGAGTAAAATGAGAAACACGTGCATTTGCATGCATACATGCAAAATGACCTGAATCTGCTCGTACCTAGATCTTGGACTTCCCAGCTTCCAGGACTATGAGAAATAGATTTCTATTGTTTATAAACTACCCAGTGTAGGTTATTTTCTTATAGCAGCCCAAACCAACTAAGACAGAAGCTGTCCTGACTTCCTGGACTAGGTAGAGTCCCCCTGTGTCTTACTTCTACAGTCAATCCAAAGTCCCCTGTCATTACATTCATCACACTGTATTGCAAATGCTTCTTCAATATCTCTCTTCCCTGCTGGGCTATAAGTTACTTGAAGTAATGAATGAATAAATGCTAAGAAATTAAAGAGAAGGAAATGAATTCTTTACTCTGAGGGGCTAGGCTTCTTGAAGTGATTTCCAACATTCCCTCCTTTGTGTAATAACACTTTTATATTTATTCGATTTCAAAAGCCTCTGGCCTACTTATTAATTTGCTTTTGATAAAGTTCATGACAGACTATAGGATGATTGGAGACATGTTCATTCCATTGTCAATTAATTGGATGTCTTCTCTGTGCCAGAAATGCCGCAGCAGGGTACTGAACAAGATAATGGAATAGTACATACAGTGTAGCTGGGGAAGCTTTCTCAGTGGGAAGAACAGGGTGCTATGGGACCTCATAGAAAGGGCACCCAAGGGAAAGTGTAATGTGCTCTCAGCCAAATGAAGGTAGTTCATTATGCTTATTTACATCTGTAGATATTAATAGGAATCATTGTCCTAGAATGCTATCTAAATTAATACATTTGTCATTGGGCCCTTAAAGATCTCTGTAAAGTCCTAGGAATGAAAGAAAAATGTTCCTGGCAGTTTCATAGAAAAAAAATTGTTAAATTTATCTGTACCTTTGATTCTATTCCAAGAAGTACTCTGTGCTCATGTGCCTTCATTCTTTAAGTATGACATGGGAAGAATAGTCTCAAAAACCAAACTCTCGCCTTTTATACCCTTTTAGATTCTTTCAATAGATAACTTTCCATTAAACAATCTGCATCTATTTGAAGCATCACGTCAAACACCATTGGTTTGGCATTAATATGAAACTGGAAAAATAAATGTTAAAAAAGATGACCAAGTAAGATTCTGGGCTGGTTTTAAATATTACCTTTTGTAGAACACTGTGCGCTTGCAAGCTTTCTTGGTCTCTGAGCATACTGGCTGCTAGCTGAGGCAAAAAGAAGGGATGCTTTTCAAGAGATCATTCAATCATAGTAAACATTTACAGATTTCTCCCACTCCTGTCTCCTCCTCCTCCTCTTCTTCTTCCTCTTCCTCTTCTTCTTCTTCTTCCTCTTCTTATTCTTCTTGTTTTTTTTTTTTTTTTCTGAGACAGTCTCACTCTGTCACCCAGGATGGAGTGCAGTGGCATGATCTCGGCTCATTGCAACCTCCACCTCCTGGGTTCAAGCGATTCTCCTGCCTCAGCCTCCCAAGTAGCTGGAATTACAGGTGTCTGCTACCATGCCTGGCTAATTTTTGTATTTTTAGTAGAGACGGGGCTTCACCATGTTGGCCAGGCTGGTCTTGAACTCCTGACCTCAAGTGATCCGCCTGCCTTGGCCTCCCAAAGTGCTAGGATTGCAGGCATAAGCGACCGCTCCCGGCCTTCCTTTCTTTTCTTCTGCATTATAGTGTGCCAAAGCTGTCTGTTTTTGATACTTCTGGAAGCCAAATAGCATGTCTTTGGTTGGCAGTTCATATCATCACTACCCAGAAATTAATCTTTTCAAACCAAAAAAAAAAAAAATTAAGTGATGCATCTAAAAAAAGAAAATTATGATTAATTTGTGGTGGAAAATCATGTATATAAATTTATTGTCTTGAAAGAAATTATAGAGTAATCTTTCCCCATGTTAAAATTTTAAAAACCATAATTTGATACAAATTAAATTTTAAAGACATTATAAATTCATACAAATGGAAATTAGCAAAGCAAAGCACAACAGTCTGACAAAACTCATCATTAAAAAATGTTTTAAAATCCAGCAAATCTGTATTTTTTAAATTCTAGATTGGAATAATGAATAAGTACTGGAATGCTCTTTTAGATGTCATATATTTGACCTTTAGGTTTCCAAATATGAACGGTTTAGGAAAAGACAAGGAGAGTGTTTATATACTTATATATGCATATGTATTTGTGTGTATGAAAATAATATATGATACAAATTGCAACAATAATGTTTAGTTATGATTTTCAAATCAGTAGATATGATACAGGAACTTAAACAATTTAAGTTACATATACTTAAATTTATGTGTATTCTCCATTTTTGTTGGCAATCATAAATCTTGAGTATTATTGATGTTTTTAGGTTTATAAGACAGAATATTTAAAAATGAAATTCTCAATTATGATTTTGGCATTATATCAGATAATGCTTCCAAAAGACACGCAATTTGAGAACCTTTGCAATGTCAGTTTCTTTCTGTATAGGACAACATCATTCTAATGGTGAAATAGAATCACATGACATTCAATTTGAGAATATGAGTCAACCAGCCCTCAGTTGCAAAAGGATGGGGTTAACTACATTGAGCCAAGCCAGCCCTGTGAGCCACTGCTCATTAATGGGAGTTCTGTCGCAGTCTGAGGACAGATTGATCTTTAAATCCTTTTGAATTATTCATATGTATTCATAGAATACACACAATCTGGTATCCTCTTCAGTGATGTGTTTGTATATGATACACCATGAGTGTTTTGTAATCTCATACTTGCCTAGCAGAGAAATATATTATAATATCTAAATGGCAACTGGTTAGGTACAAACATCATAAATTTTCCTATCACTCAACTGTATAGAACTTACCATTTTGTACGTCAAAATTATCGTTTCATTTATTATTATCAAGCCAGAACATATAATTGGAAAACAAAATTACAGGCTTTAGGGTAGACAACAATTGGATTCACATTCCAGCTCTTCCAGATTAAGCTGTGCTCAATTTAACCAACTCTGAAGTGAGGGATAATATTAACTACAGAGATCAATTGTGTCAGAAAACCCTATTTTTTTAAAGAAAGTTTTATCAGACAGGCGCGGTGACTCACACCTGTAATCCCAGCACTTTGGGAGGCCAAGATGGGGGGATCACGAGGTCAGGAGTTTGAGACCAGCCTGACCAACGTGGTGAAACTGTCACTACTAAAAATACAAAAATTAGCTGGGCGTGGTGGTGCCCACCTGTAATCCCAGCTAGTCAGGAGGCTGAGGCAGAAGAATCGCTTGAACCCGGGAGGTGGAGGTTGCAGTGAGCTGAGATAGCACCACTGCACTCCGGCCTGGGCGAGAGAGTGAGACTCCGTAAAAAGTTTGGAGAAAGCCCTGACTTTCAACCTGGCTTAACCATAAGAAATCCTGAAGTAGGGCAGCCTCCGAGTAAGATATGCCAATGATTAGCTTTATTTCTTTGAAATTATCTGTCCTCTTCTCTGTGTTGGCTTTGCATCCATCTGACTTGGAGCAATGTATCTGCCACATATCAAGGCATCCTATCCAGAGAAGCCAACATCCAAAGGAAGGAGAGAGACCATCTCTTAACAGTGTCTCTTTTAGTAATAAGTGAACCTATACCAGAAGACTTCCTACTCAGCAGACACTCCTTCTGTGTTGTTGACCAGAATTGTGTCACATTTCCACTCCTGATAATTATTGATTGGCAAGGAAACTGAGACTACCTTGAGCCTTAGTCCACCAAGACTAACTCCTAAGGAAACAATGGGGCTGCCTATATTCTGCCATGTTGTTGGGGGGTGGTAGATATCTGAACAAACCAGGGATACTTTTGGCAAGAATAAAAGGAAAAATGAAAGCTAGACAAGGCAAACAATGAATGAAAAACACCTCATAGGGTATTCTGATTAGTAAATGAAACTACATGTGATGTGAAGTCCATCCTTATATGTCTAACACAAAGTAAATACTCAATAGATAATTGCTACTGGTATTATCCTTGTTGTTGTTAGTATTATTATTAAACTATACTGTAAACACTATAATAGCAGCCACAGTTGGGATACAAAGGAAATATACTTCTATTTTTATTACTAACTCTCTGCATGGCTTAGACTCTATACCAGGAAATGGAAGATGTCTCCAAAGTAAAAAATAGTAAATATTTTAGTCTTTGTGGGGCACATAGCTCTTTTTTGTCATATATTCTTTTTTGGTTGTTTTGTTATTTTTCTATCCTTTAACTATGCCAAAACCTTTCTCAGCTCCCAGGAGGTACAAAAGCAGGCCACAGGCAGGCTTGCTGATCCCTACCTTAAAACAAGTACTCTTTAGCTTCATTGTGCCTCAGTTTTCCATTTGTAAAATGGAAGACTAAAAGTGCCTTCTGTGGAATGTTGTAGTGAGGATTAAATAATTTATGTATTCAGGTTAGAAACTAAACTAACACATGGTAGCAGCTAAATGTTAGTGATGGAGGTTGTTGTTGCTTTAATTCACCCCATTTATGCATCCATCAACTGAAAAACATATTGAGACATAAAACATACCCACAGATGCAAGTGTGTATATTATAAGCCAATAAAAAAATATATGGTATGAAGGGGTGTAATGGGTTCAAGTGAAAGAGAGCTTGGCACAGAAGAAAATCATGAGTTTATGAGTTAAGCAGTCCTGGGTTCCAATCCTGAATCTGTCACTGAGTAGTTGTTGGGACCTCAGAAAAGTTATTTGATATCACTAAGTCTCACTTCTTTCATCTACTAACATTAAATACTAATAAAGACCTTCTTTATTGGATCAATGTGAGTGGTAATTAAAGATGCATGTCAAGAGCCTGGCACATGAGAAGAACTCAATAAATGATAGTTGCTATCACTTCTCATTTTCCTTTGAGTTGCATTACATGCCTTTGAGGCTGTGTCTCCAAAACGGCCAGTCCATGCTTGGGGGAAAGTAGCAAGTGCTTGATTGTGATTTGACTATTTTTTGACTGGCATGCCCAACCCAGTGACTCAGAACAACCAACGTATATAGAAAAACAAAAATTGGCCGGTTAATTAAGCTTAAAATATTGATCGAATAGCCCTGTGTATGCATACAGCTTGATTATGATTTCTTTAAGTTATATGCAGCATTTCTTAATATATCTGACAGGAAAGTGATTGAATTTTAATTACTCAATTTTAAAGTTTATGCCTCAGGCTCCCAAGCTTCAATTTAGCTTTGTTACTGAGGTAATTTGGCATTCCCACCCAGGGTGGGAAACTAGGCTAATACTAAATTTTACTTTCTCACCCTAGATGTCTGCTAATATAGATACTAATTTGAGACAAATCTTTCGGGTCTTAGTAAAATCCACCAAGTCTGAGACGAAAACCAAATAATTATGTGGCTGTAGCACTGGCAGCTTGAAGAGAAAGAAATGTTAGTTATAAAAAAGATTGAAAGTAGAAATTTACATGATTTTCTTTCAACTATCAAATTTGGATTTTGACAAAATGCGGATTAACATTGCAGAAATGCCTACTATGCACTACACATTGGAGAAACTGAGGGACGGAAAGATCAAGTAATTTTTCCAAAGTCATATATATAATAAATGTATGAGGGAAAAACAAATCAACTGACCCTATCTACCTGTTACCCATTCAGTCTTTTCACTCAGTTCAATGACATATTAAATTGGAGCTTCTCAAATCCTTGAAAAACACGCATGGAATGACCCATTTCTACCTCTCTGTTTTTATTTCTGCTTAGCTCACGAGAAGAATAGCTGACATTTACCAAATTACTAGGATTAGCTATTTTAAGAACAAATTTTATTCCCTTAAAATCTGTAGATACCTGAAGGAAAAGAACCATGTTTGCCTTACTCACTGCTGCGTCCCAGGTGTCTAGAAGTAGCTAGAGCAATGCTTGACACATTTTAGACACTCAATACTTATTTCTTGGATGAAGGAGAATGTGGAATTTTACAGAAAGGAACATGAGATTTAATCTCTTGACTATAACTTTTGCACATTGAGACTACAGAGATCTGAGAGCTCCAGAGTCAATAAATCTGCATACAAGGCATACTTAATGTAATCCTTGGAAAGTGGAATGCTGTAAATCCCAGCTGTGTAATGCCCCAATGTGCATAGAACTGTCCTACAGTGAGTATTGTGATGCTTCACTCAGATCCCTCTTTCAGAACTGAAAGATTTATTCCTCCAACTAACAAGAGTGTAGGTGGCAAGGTAGCACTCAATTGTCAGTCCTCAACTGGAACTGCCTCAACTGAAGAGATCCACCTTTCTTAAAGTCACACCCCCATCTTCCTGGGGCAGCCCATAGCCCCTGAATAATTATTGCAGCAGTACAAAAGCCCAGAATCCTTGCCCAAACTCAGAAAATTCTAAAGGATCATCCCAGCTTCAGAACTCCTCATGGCATTGGCTGAAGCCTTTGTTGAGACTATCACAGACCAACTTTTCCCTCTACCCAATTCAGCTTCTTTCCATTCCCTTCCACTGGTGTTAATCCCAAAGACATTCCTTATTAGACATCTTGCACTCTGATCTCTGTCTCAGTATCTGCTTTATACAGAATCCAATCTATGACAAATTCCTGTATGTGCTCCTTTCTCCTAGCACATTTTTCTCATGTGGTAACTCTCTTTTCTAGTATGGCAAGACCTCCCCCATCCAAGAATAAAGGTTTATATAAGTTTTCAATGAGATATGGGATACAACCAATCACACTGGCACAAAGGAGAGAATGAACGCTTCTGCTCTTCCTTGTTAGATCCAAGCATTGTGGGGTTAATAAATTCCTTCCACAGACATCTTAAAATATTTCTCAAACCTCTCCCTAAATTGTGAAGAAAGAACAGAAAGACTGGGCATATAGCTTTAAGTGGACAAGTGAACTCAGTATCTTTTTGAAGTCCCAAGTTTTAATGCTAGATGTAATTATAAATTTGGCATTTAAGTCTATTAAATGCCATGTAATGGATTCCTTCACCATTTCAAAAACTGAGTAAAATTAACTCTCTAAGAAAGTGAGTATTGCTCTGACTGTGGCTGTTTACACAGTGAGACATGTATCTGAGTTAGAGTGTGGCCTAAGATAAAAACTCCTGGTTGGCTGGTAGAGTCATACTGGGGAGTATACAGAATGCCCATTCTGACCAGTCAGTTCCTGCACCTTAGGGTTGTTAACTATTTTAAATATAATCCCTGCCTAAAATATATCCCTTTCAAGGAAACTGGTTTGTTTCACATTTGTCATATTGAATATTTTTGTCCTCTTGGAGTTTTCTTTCTCTTCTTTCTTTTGAGCTTCTTATATCCCTCCCTTTCTCTCACCTCATTCCACCATCTCCCCACCTCTATTTTTTTTCTTTCCATCTCCTCTCATCATCATCTTTTTATTCTTCACTTTCTGTCTATATATTTTTCAGTTAAGTTTGAAGCAAGCAGCTTAAGCATGTTGATGTAGGGCTGATACTATACATATTAAATAATATCCAAACTTGTAATTATGCTAAGGGCTTCAAATGATTTTGGATAACATTGCTTTATTGAATCTAAAAGGCTTGATCAATTAATCTACGTGGTTTTGCCTAATTCTGATACTCTGATACTCTTGCCAGATTCCATGTCCAATGAGCTAAAACCTATCAAGACAAATACTTTCCGTATTCTGACTGAGTTCAGAGTGCATGCTAGGTAAAACCTAATTCAAATTTTGAACACTGTGATGTAAAACTCTGAGTAGCTGCCTGTACCGATAGTAACTGTAACATCATCAACAAAGACAACAAGATTAGCTACGATTTATTGAGTATTTATTGTGTCTGGCATTGTGCTAAGAGGTTTGCACATATTAAGCAACTTAACCTTCACAACAACCCAATGAGAAAGGTAATAGCATTTTGCTTTTTTTTTTTTTTTTTTTAAATAGATGTTAAAAACTAAGCTTGGTAAGGTTATGTGTTTGGCTAAAGGTTATATAGCTACTAAGTGATGAATCAAGAGTTGAGCCCATGTAGTCTGTCAATAGAATCATCTTTTCTGGAATCTTCCCATTTTGCTTCAGCATCATCAAGGGGACCCAATGTCTATTGCTATGTGTCAGTTTCAGTACAATATTGATAGATTATCATGTCCTTTACTCTTAGGTAAGCATGTGCATTGTGTGTGCATGCATATGTGTGCCCTCCCCACATACATAAACATAATACAAAGTGATTCATGCAGTCATAGAGATTTTCACTTCCAAGAGAGCTTTTTTATTCTTGCTAGGCTGACTTTGCTATTTCTCTTTGATATTCCCATAGTTTCTGCCTATTCCTTTAGTGAGATATTATTTCATTATATTCAATCATATGTTATACCATCTGTTTTTTATCACTGAATCATGAACTCTTTACAAGAAGTCTACTTGGCTTATCTTGGGATCACCAGCTTTTACCATCATGCCTATTCTATATTAGGCACTACGTAAATGAAAAAGTAGCAATAAAGGCAAAAAGAAGGGACCTACTAAATCTTATGAAAGGGGAGATGGAAAGATTTATTAGGGAAGAGATGTTCTAACTAGGAGTGTACTAAGTACGTAAGAGCAGGAAGAACATTACAGGGAAAGGGAATAGACTATTTCTAGGCTTCAAAGAAAATGTGAAATATGCTGAGGGATGGAACATAGGTTGCATGGAATAAGGTGCTATGTTGCATGAAAAGCAGAATAAAGAAGCCCACAACCAGGCTGGAAGAGTGATTGGGTCCAGTAAGGGAATCTATGATAATGTCCCCCCCTCCGCATAAAGAGTTAAGATTTATATATATATATATACACACACACACACACACACACACATAATCTTATGTATAGGAATTAAGAATATATATATAAAAGGAGGTAAGATTTTATATACACACACACACATATATATATTTGATGAAGAAATGAAAAGCATTTTAGAGGTTTCTATAGGGATTGACAAGGCTTATTTCAATTTCAAAAATATCATCCTGGGTGCAATATAGTGAAAGAAGGGAATCCAGAATAAAGACAACATAGCAGTTAGGGGTCACTGTATGTACAGATGGAGAGAAATAAATCAATTCAGGATTGGGGGGAGAGAGAGAGAGAGAGAGAGGTAAGATTGGCATAATAGGAGGCGATTCATTGGATATGAAGAAAAATCAGAAGAATTCAGAATGAGTACAGGAAAATAACATGTTTGGGGATGAGCTAATGTATTTGGTCTGGTGTGTCTCATATATAATTTTTATAGGTGCACCAATCTTTTCCCCATAGTTGAAACACAAAGATTACATTTCCCATAAAATAAAAGCAATGCTACATATGACCACTACTGTCCTTAAACCACTTCTTTGACTCTCAGTTGTTGTTCATAGAAATGAAATTTGATTGAATCAAGTTCATATTTGTAGTTCTATATCATAATCAGAATCATCTACCATTTTACTCTGTCAAAAATTGTCCAAAATAATTCTTCTTGAACTTTATCCTAGAGGTTTATCCCCTGCTACAAATTCTTATAATTCAAATGTATGGTTTGTTAATTCCATATAATGTTGATTAATGTTAGCATGTTGTATTACATAAGGCCAATTTGCAATCCCACCAACACGCCTAGCTAATTTTTGTATTTTTAGTAGAGACGGAGTTTTACCATGTTGGCCAGGCTGGTCTCGAACTCCTGAACTCAGGTGATTCACCTGCCTCAGCCTCCCAAAGTGCTGGGATTACAGGCATGGGCCACCGCACCCGGCCAGGTTTTTTCTTTTCTTTAACATTACTCAAAATTGGGTTTTGTTATAAGTCTTCATGCTTCAGCATCCAGGCAGTTGTGGTAAATGGGCAAGGCAGACCAGTTATAAGACAATACAGAGTGGTGGAACCTATAGTGACAGGGGAAAAAAAGGAGTCTTTTTTACTGTCTTAAAAAAGAGAGAAAAACAAGGGACAGTAAAATGCTGTTTAAGCATAATCCAAATATATCAAATATATTTTCTAGCAAACTGTATGGGATAAGGATTCCCATGGTATGGATAATGTCTGCTACAACCAGAGACTATCCTATCTTGGTGATAAAAGATTAGGTATAAAAAAATCCTAGGTGTGGATAATGACAGGCCAGACGGTAAGGAAAGAAAGCTAGACATGAATGGAGCTGGGCTAACCTAGAACCAGAACTGAGATGAATTGGGGGCTAGCCACTGATACAGTTAAAGCATCCAGATCACGATATTTAATGGGGATGTTTAACTCAGCCTAGAATAATCAGTGTGTTTTTAGTCAATAAGGACTGATATGATGAATAGGACATGGCAGTAGGCATTTTTGAGATGTAATGTTGCTGAGAGTCAGACCAGTGACAGCAGCATGCATTCTGGGTGTTGGGGGTGGGCATGTGGCTAAAAATTAGGCATAAAGGAAACTCGATTTAACTCTTGAGGAAAGTTGGGTAGCATGAGATCATGAGATTAATAGAGGTTCTATTAATGAGGAAGTACACTAGAGTTTTGAACAGATTTCTAGGAATTCAGAGTACAAATTGAGAAAATAAAGATGGAATGCTGTAATATGGGTTGAGCATAAATGAAGGAGAACACGGAATGACTGTGAAGCAGCGAATACTTACGTACACAAGACACACTTCCAGGCACATGGCATATCAGACTGAAGACGGCATTATCAACTCTAGATTCCATCCAATTGATTCCTGCTATTCTGCCAGGTAAGATTACTATAAACTCACATAAAGTCAGTGGGGCTAAACCTACAGTTTGGAAGTATAATGGGAGCAACTAAGTGGGGCTGAGGGTGAGATGGGGAAAGTTAGGAAATAACAGTCCTTCAGCTTCCTTAAACTTGTCCCTGCTCTTCACTTTGGTGAATATGTCATCTTTGCCTTCTTGGTGTACACAGAAGAAAGACTTATTTTTTTTCTAATTTTATTTTTCTCTGAAATCAGTGACCTTATCTTAAAGTCGAATACAATTCCCATGTCATATTCCAACCTCCTGACATGCTAGAATGAAAGGAGAAGCTGCAATAGATGATCTACGTTAGAGTTTGGGGCTTAACCCAACTTTATTGCTAGTCTCTGAGGGATGTAGTCTTCTGTCAGGGGTAATGTGAACAAATGATGATATTGAAAAAGCTTTTAATGTAGTGAATAGGTGTGATGGTTAATATTAGGTGTCAACTTGACTAGACTGAGAGATGAGTAGATGGCTAGTGAAGCATTGTTTCTGGATGTGTCTGTGAGGATGTTCTCAGAGGAGATTGAAATGTGAGTCAGTAGACTGAGAAGATCCTCCCTCAATGGGAGTGGGTACCATCCAATAGTCTGGGAACACTCCTACAGTAAAGCAGACAGAAGAAGAAGGACATTCAGCTTATTGGTTTCTTCTTTTTTTCATACTCTCACTCCCTTCAGGAGCAGGAAACCCTTTTTCTTTCCCTGCCCATAGACTTCAGGTTCCAGGTTCTTTGGCATTTGGACTCTGGGATTTGCCCCAGAGGCCTCCTTGGGCCTCTCACATCTTCGGCCTCAGACTGGAGGCTGCCCTGTCCTATTCTGTAGTTGGAGATTTCAGATGTGGACTGAGCCACACTACCAGCTGCTCTGGAAGCCATCCTACCATCTTTTGTCATTCTCCAGCTTGCAGACAGCCAATCCTGGGACTTTGTCTTTGTGATTGTGTGAGCCAATCCCTTTCATATCTATCTATCTATCTATCTGTCTATCTATCTATCTATCTATCCATCCATCCATCCATCCTATTGGTTATGTTCCTCTGGAAAACCCTGAAAAATGCTAGTGCAGTAGGGTACAAGAATAAGATTCTCCCACAGATAAGATACTCTGCATTTAAATAGGAGGCAATGTCTTAATTCAGAATGGAATGTCTTGTTTGGCATAGAACCTAATATGGTTTGGCTATGTCCCCATCCAAATCTCAGCTTGAATTTCCATGTATTGTGGGAGGGACCCAGTGGGAAGTAATTAAATCACAGGGGTGGGTCTTTCTCATGCTGTTCTCCTGACAGCGAATGGGTCTCATGAGATCTGATGGTTTTAAAAATAGAAGTTTTCCTGCACAAGCTCTTCTCTTGTCTGCCACCATGTGAGGCATGCTTTTCACCTTCTGCCATGATTGTGAGGCCTCCCAGCCATGTGGAACTGTGAATCCAATAAACCTCTTTCTTTTGTAAATTGTCCCGTCTTGGGTATGTCTTTATCAGCAGCAGCATGAAAAGACTAATACAGAACCCAAGCCATCACTTGTGAATAGAAGACAGGGTCCAACTACTAGATGAGAAGTTGGCAAGGACTAGATGGAGAAATAGGGCTGAATCTAAATGGAAAAGGGCTTGGGGGACACAGCTCCAAAGGGAGACTAAACAGCTATAAAGGAATTGTGGCAGATGCCCAGTGTTGATAGTGAGGTAGATATTTCAGTGCTCAGAACAGCAAGACCAGTTTCAGACTCCAGCCTATGATGTAAATAGAGTTCCTAATATTCTGCTAGCTTGGACAAATCTTACAATTTTGGCCCATCACTTGGTGGCACAAAGCCTACAATTTGATGAAATAGTACCTGTGGCTGAGTAGGGCTGAAAAAGTCAAGGCTTCACACTTTGATTTTAGAAATTCAGAAGACTATTTAGCATAATTATGAAAATTGATTGACTATTAAATCAGTGTATACCTAGACCTTACTATACTGAAAATCAGAGAAAATTGCAGACTATTGCACGTTACCCTTAGCCTTCACTCCTGAAAGAAAATAATTATAAATTGTAGAAGAAACAATAAAGGAACTGAGTATCACACTGTAAATTGAATAGACCTTGTTTCACTGTTATTAGAAATGATTTAATGAAAGCTGCTCTCCAGATATGAAACTTTGTAATCAACAGAGCACCAAGACCAGAAAGAAATACTTTTAATTTGGTGGCTCAATGATAAGAGTACAGTAAGTGAGATCAAGAGTCAGGCTCAGAAAAAGCAGTAAACCCAGCCAAAGTTGCAGACCCATGAGGAAAAGGGAAGCAGGAGAGGGTCCCGTTGTTCCCACTTCCTCCCAAGTATTTGTGTCTCCATCTGCTGGATGAAATTATAATAGCTCAGGCCTGTGTTTCTTAAACACTTTGATTATGAAATAAATACATCTCAGTAGCTTTCCTACTGTCTGTGGTTAACATTTAGAATGAAAAGACATGACAACTGAGAGGAGTTCTGTAAGTAGACATGCAAGCTTCTAACAGGGCACTTTGACAGTTGCCTCTGAATCTAGTCTTTCTTCACATTGCATGGTTGAAGCTAGGTGATCTGTCTGTTCCAAATTTCTCCTTTTAATCATACAAGGAAGTCCTTTTATAAAGACATGAAGAGCTACCATGGGTGCTTGCGTTCCACCTGAGGGATGCCTCAGGATATATTCCAGACCTATCTACATCTAGACTACTTTTTCATTTATTTTACTATTCTCCTCTCCACCCTGTTTAAAATCTAGTGTTAAATTTGCTGATGAAGAAAGACCTTTATATTGGAGACAGTTTGGGACTATTTACCTCGACTTTGACTCTAGTGAATTACAGTAAATGACCTGTGCATTTGTTTGTTAACTGCCACACATATCACTATTATTGGTCATCATCATCCTACTCTATGTTTGTACATGAACACTCACCACATCTCTAAGGACTCTGCACAGCTTGGCCTTCCCTTAGATTCACCAGGAAGTGAATAAAACCATCATGTTGCTTTTTAGCACTAGTAGGCCATATTCTATTTTGCCGCAGCCCAACTTGTTAAAAATGACTATCTCTATCTTCAGGTGAGTTTATTTTGTCCCCAGTGAAAACCATAATAGAAAACGCCACATGGGCATTTGACTCTTTGCCTTGAATATAAATGATGGTATACAAGAAAAGATTTAATTACTTACACAGTAGCTGAGAAGCAATGCCATGCAGTGTTTAGGAGCCAGCTGTTGCATGCATGGATGCAGACTGACAGCAGAATCAGCAAACAATTGGCTCAATCTTTGAAAAACGTTTTTGTGCCAAGCACATGAAGTTTTAATTACAAGCACTTTGAAATATTCATGGTTACGGAATTTACTTATTCCCAAGCAGAAACAAGATAAAAAGTTATTTTGAAATCTAATGACAAAAAAACACTTAATACTGACAACACAGAGTTGTGTAATGCCTAATTAATTACTCGTAGGAAATAAGCATTTTGTTCTGAGTTGTTTATTATGCTTAATACCGCAGTATAACAAATCAAAATGTGGCCTCTACCATAATTCTGCATCTCTCTAAGAGATATACTCAACATATGCAGAGATGACCTTTGTTAATATGACAGTTATTGTAGGTATCTACATGTACCTTGCTAAGCCATAAAAGTTTTTTGGCTTTCCAAGATCATCTTGTCTCACCATTCCTATGCACACATATATCCTGGTATGTATATACTATTCCCTGAAACATGTATAATACCTCATTTTTCTCTGAATTCTGGCCTCTATGAAATTCAAATATTTACTCATTAAATGGAAACCAGTTGTGCATACTCCATACTAGGAACATACAATACTAAAAATAATAAGATATAGCTCTGCCATCAAGGAGTTCATAATTTAGAGGCCAAGCTACTCATGTAAACAAAGAAGACTAACACAAATTAAAAAGTGAGAACTGAAGAAAAAAGTTTAAATAGAATTGAAGTAGGAAGAAAGCATGCTTTGGTAACGCAATGATTTGGTAGAATCAGCCACCAAATACCTGTTCCAATAATACCTGTTTCCATAACACCTGTTCCAATCCAATCAATCTATTTCTTCTTCTTAATAAACACTTTCTATAGCCCATATGTTGTGTGATGGCCCCAGTTATTTGTGTTTGCTCTTCGACTAGTATTAACTGTAGCCACCAAATCTCTTCACAGCCAGTACTTATCTGTGAGATTCACGTTAGAGGTCATCGCTGAAGATCTGAGTGAAAGGAGTACTCAACTCTTATCTCAAAGCTTGACTGTCCCTATTAAGTGCAGTTTTTCCTCCGTAATTTATTTAGACTCTTCTCACAATATAATTTTTAAAAAATGTTCTCAATATGCAAATCTAAGACTAGCTACATCAGAGTCATTTGGGAATCTGTTAAAACCTCACATTCTTGGGCCACACTCTCAGATACACGAAGTCAAAGTTTCTTGGGATAGGGCATAGGAATTTCTGAAATGAATTCTGTTATAATTTGAAATTTGCAAACAACAGTTCAAGGACCATGTCTTGTCAAATTCTCTCAACTTTATATCCTGGGCTACTTTTCTCTTGATTCTGCCTTCAAATTATTTTCACATTGATTCATTCATTTCTGAATAAGATTGACAAGATTCCTAGGTTTATGAATCTTACATTCTACAAAAATTCTAATAATGCATTAATACAAGCTCTTGAGAGTATTTTAACATTTTTATTGAGATACAACATATAAACAGTAAAATCCAGAAATCTTAATGTATACCTTAATTTTCTTGTGTTCATACACCCATGTAACCACCAAGAAGAGCAAGAGATTAAATATTTCTGGCACCCTAGAAGGTATTTTCATGTCCCTTCTTAGCCAATATCATCTCATTCACCTTCATGCAAGGCTACCACTATTGTGATTATCCCCATATATTAGTTTTCCTTGTTTTATCACTATAGACTAGCATTTGCTTGTATAACTGTTACACAATATTTATTCTTTTGTGTCTGGTTTTTATGTTTGGATTTTATGTTTGTGTCACATCCCATGTTTTTGTATGTAGCAATAACCCATTATTTTTATCATAGCTTTTCATTATAAGAATATTAAACTATTTATACATTCTACTGTTGCTGTACATTTGGATTATTTTCAGTTTATAGCTATAATAAATTAAGCCACCATTAATATACTTGTACATATCCTTTGGGAAACCATGCAATCATATCTCTTGGGCATATACTCAGAATATGATTGCAGGCTCATTGGATGTATGTTTACTGCCAAGCTATTTTCTAATATGGCTCTAGATTTTGCATTCTCATAAGCAATGTAGAAGATTTCCAGTTAATCTACATCTCTCCCAACTCTTTTTATTTTTACTTTTTTAGAAAACAATTTACTTTAATCTCCAGGATACATGTACAGAACATACAGGTTTGTTACATAGCTATACATGTGCCATGGTGGCTTGCTGCACCTATCAACCCATCATATAGGTTTTAAGCCCCGCATGCATTAGGTATTTTTCCTAATGCTCTGCCTCCCCTTGTCCTTCACCTACCTACCCCAGTGTTTGTTGTTCCTTTCCCTGTATCCCAGTGTTCTCACTGTTTGGCTCCCACTTATGATTGAGAACACGTGGTGTTTGGTTTTCTGTTCCTGTGTTAGTTTGCCGAGGATGATGGCTTCCAGCTTTATCCATGTCCTTGCAAAGGACATGATCTCATTCTTTTTTATGGCTGCATAGTATTTTTTATGGCTGCATAGTATTCCATGGTGTATATGTACCACGTTTTCTTTATCCAGTCTATCACTGTTGGGCATTTGGGTTGGTACCATGTCTTTGTTATTGCAAACAGTGCTGCAATAAACATACATGTGCATGCATCTTTATAGTAGAATAATTTATAATCCTTTGGGTATATATCCAGTAATGGGATTGCTGGGTCAAATGGTATTTCTGGTTCCAGGTCCTTGAGGAATTGCCACACTGTCTTCCACAATGGTTCAACTAATTTACATTTCCACCAACAGTGTAAAAGAGTTCCTACTTCTCCACAGCTTCATGAGCATCTATTGTTTCTTGACTTTTTATTAATAGCCATTCTGACTAGCATGAGATGGTCTCTTATAGTGGTTTTTACTTGCATTTCTCTAATGTTCAGTAATGATGAGCTTTTTTCCATATGTTTGTCGGCCACATAATGTCTTCTTTTGAGAAGTATCATTTCATATCATTGTGGTTTTGATTTGCATTTCTCTAATTATCAGTGATGTTGAGCTAAAATTTTGTTAGTCTTCTCTTTTATTGTTCTTTTTAAGAAATGTTGGCCGGACACAGTGGCTCACGCCTATAATCCCAGCAGTTTGGGAGGCCAAGGAGGGTGGATCACGAGGTCAGGAGATCGAGACCATCCTAGCTAACACGATGAAACCCCGTCTCTACTAAAAATACAAAAAACTAGCCGGGCGTGGTGGTGGGCACCTGTAGTCCCAGCTACTCCGGAGGCTGAGGCAGGAGAATGGCGTGAACCCGGGAAGTGGAGCTTGCAGTGAGCTGAGATCATGCCACTGCACTCCAGCCTGGGCGACAGAGCGAGACTCTGTCTCACAAAAAAAAAAAAGAAATGTTTGACTATCCCAACCTCTTGAAAGTCTTCGTCTATGCTCTTAAAATGAAATACATATATATTTATTTACACCTGGAATGTTCTTATATGTATGGTGTGAGGCAGGTATCCTATTTGACTTTCCTCAAGAGATACATAGTTATTCCAGCTCCACTAATTGAAAATAATCCAGCCCCCCAATGATCTGCAATGCTTCCTCTTTCGTGAATGAAAACTATGAAGATATTCTCGTATGTTTTCTCCAAGAAGCGTTATTGTTTTCCCCTTCCTGTTTAAAGAATGTTGTCAAAGTAGCCTTAGTGAATCAATCCTTGATGATTCACTTAAGCTTAAGCTGAGATTTAAAGGATCTACCCTAAATAACAGGGCAAAAAGTTACATACGAAGGGAAGAGTCTAACATTGTGAACGAATAAAACTGCAGGTAAGAGCAAACTTAAAGTAGGAGGAATATGACATTTGGCAGACCAAAACAAGAACAGTTTGGTTAAGATGCAGAGGGAACTAAGCGTCTTACTAAATGAAGCCTTAGAGATAGTGAGGGACTGGAAAATACAGGCTTTTGTATAAATGTTTAAAAATTTGGCATTTAATAGCGGTAGCAAGAGATTTGAGTTTTGATAATTAGCGCGCTGACTACAATGTGAAGAAATATTTTGGAGCGAGTAGTGTAAATAAGGGTAAATCAGAAGGCAGAAGTTCAGATGAAAGATGATCACAGATACACAACACTGTACAAGAAAAATAGAATTTGGGGATGGAGTGGAAGTATGGAGGGAAGATCATTCATTAAATATTTGATGCATTCATTTCAATTTGTTTTTCATACAACCAAGTGGGTATGATAGCCAGATATTTAGATGTATAGTTCTGGATTTCAAAGAAAAGAGCTATTAATTACAAATCCTTCCCCATACCCTCTGTTACTTATACAAAATTATTAATAATACTTTTCTCCACAAACTGTGCTAACTAAAGCATATGTGCCCTTTTGAGTTGTAATATCCCTTTTCAAGTGGTGGCTCGTCATCTATTTCAGAGTAGGAAGTGATATCCATCATTCTTGTTTCCTATGAGTGTAATAAGGCCTTTCTTCTTACCATAATAATATAATTTTTTTTGCTCCTTTGAGACTTATTATGTCCATCTGTGTGCCTCCTATTCTTCCACCTTGTCACTGTCATCTACAGACTGGTTCAATCTATTCCTCTCTATTCTGAATTTTTTTAACATCCTGGAAAAGACTTCTCTTGTATCAGGAATCTACTCAACATCTTCGTTTTTCAGTTCCTTAAACTCCCAGTTTTACATAAAAATTCCTTCCTTTCTCCATCCACTGTTAAGGGCATAAGCTGAATATTGTCATCACCTAAATATGCTTCATTTCTAAAATCATTAATTCAAATGTCCCACTCACTAAACAGAAATTTCTGTCTCAATGTAAATCCAGTTCTGTTAGAAGCATTGTCTTTTATCCCAAAAGGAAGCTCTTCATACACCCACAGTCCTCCACCATTCAGATTTTAGAATTGAGATTTATGTTCTACTGGCTTCACAAAATTGCTTTCCAAATATTATTAATCCACATTTTATTTTTTTAAAATACATCTTGCTATTTGTGAGCTTCATGTCTTCTAACTAAGCCATCTTCTCCCACTTCTTACTGTATTTGCACATCTCCCCATCACAAGCTTTCCTCTTCCAATTATTCATTCAAGGCAATGGCACCTGGTGTACAGACTGCTAGTTAGTCCAAGCTTTGCTATTATCCTATGTAACTTTTATGTATATACACATCAGCTGCTCAACATTCCTGTCTCTCATTTTCTTGACATCCAATTCATCTCTTCTACAGCCTACTTCAGCTGACTTGTGCGATCACACACAAGGACCATCATTCAAAAGTATTTCTCCTTCAAATCATTCCAGTTTTTGAAAACTTTTAGTATATTCATAAAGTCACCTTTATTCCTGGAATGAAAGGTTACCTAAAACATATGCAAATCAATACATTTGATTAACCACATGAATAGAATTAAAAGCAAAGATGATATGACCCATCTCAATAGATGTAGAAGAAGCTTTGGATAAAATCCAACATCCCATCATGATTTAAAAAACAAAAACAAAAAAAAACTCAATAAACTAGGCATGAAAGGAATATACTTTGAAATATTAAGAACCGTCTATGACAAACCCACAGCCAACATCATATTAACTAGACAAAAGCTGGAAGCATTCCACTTGAGATGTAGAACCAGACAAGGATGCCCACTCTCACTACTCCTATTCAACATAGTACTGGAAGTCCTAGCCAGAGCAATCAGGTAAGAGAAAGACATAAAAGGCATCTAAATAGAAAAAAAAAAAAGTCAAACTATCTCTCTTCACTGATGATATTATTCTATACCTAGAAAATGCTTAAGACTCTACCAGGAGGCTCTAAAAACAAATAAATGATTTTAGTAAAGTTTCAGGACATGAAATCTATGTACAAAAATTAGTAGCATTTCTTTCTATGATTAACGTTCAGACTGAGAGCCAAATCTAGAGCACAATCCCCTTTGCAATAGCCACACACAAAAAATGGAAATATCTAGGACTACAGCTAACCAAGGAGTTGAAAGAGTTTTACAAGGAGAATTACAAAATACTGCTGAAAGAAATCAGAGGTGACAAAAAAATAAATGGAAACACATTCCAAGCTCATGGATTGGAAGAATCAATATCATTAAAATGGTTATACTGCCCAAAGCAAATTACAAATTTAACATTATGCCTACCAAACTACCAACATCATTCTTCATAGAATTAGATAAAAAATAGTGTAAAATTCACTAGTAGAACAAGAACAAAAAAAGAGTCTGAATAGTGAAAGTGATCTTAAGCAGAAAGAACAAAGATGGAAGCATCACACTACCTGACCTCAAACTGTACTCTATATTGTAATCAAAACAGCATAGTAGACATACAAAAATAGACATACAGAGCAATAGAACAGAAAAGAAAAATCAGAAATGACGCCATTGGAGAATAAGATTTTGAAGTCATGAGATTATCTATAATTAAAGCCATAGGCTTGATAACATCATTCATGAAGCATGTGATTGAAGTAAGTATAAGGCAGATATCTGAAGAATAACACATTTAGGGTTAAGGTAGAGGAGATATATCAAGAGAGTATAGTGTCAAAGAAGTCAAGTGAAGAGTTTCAAGAAGGAAGAGGTCACCTGATGTTTGACAAAATCAACAAAAATAATAAATGGGAAAAAGAGTTTCTATTCAATAAATGGTGCTATGATACCTGGTTAACCATATGCAGTACATATACACCGTGGAATACTACACAGCCATATAAAGAATGAAATCATGTCCTTTGCAGCAACATGGATGTACCTGGAGGCCATAATCCTAAGTGAATTAACGCAGCAACAGGAAACCAAATACCACATGTTTTCACTTATAAGCGGGAGGCAAACTTTGAGCACTTATGGATGTAAACATTGAAACAATAGATACTATGGACTACTAGAAGGTGGAGGTATGGAGGGGGATAAGATTTTTAAAACTACCTCTTCCATACTATGCTCACGACCAGGGTGACAGGATCTGTGCTCCAAACCTGAGCATCATGCAATATGTTAACTTAAACAACCTGTACACTTACCTGCTGTATCTAAAATAGAAGTTGAAAAACACATCTGTCTATCACATACGATCCTGAGCAGATGAGTTCACCATCTGAAAACCTACATATGTCCATACCTTTTATTTTTTCATTCCCTCCAGTTAGAGTGGAAGAAGCATGCCTCCTCCCATCCAAATAATATCATTCAAATTGTGCTTGGGATTCCACACTGTCCCACCTTTTCATCATTCTTGTATCACTATCTGTCTTTTTCTACTGAACTGTTCTCATCAACAGGTACATGTTCTAAATTTAAACCTTTTTTAAAATTTTCTCTTGATCTCACTACCTCAGTCAATCCTAATTCAGTCCTTCTTAGGAACAAATTGCTCCACTAAAAAGCTGTCTACATTTCAACACACTGGCCATTCATTTCTCAACCAAATCTAGACTATATTCCACTTCGATGACTATAAAGCTACTGCTCAAAATCAATATAGATGAACCTTATTTTATTCTAACAGATGCTGTTAGTCCTCATATCACCTCATTGCTCTCTAACACTATTCAGTTTATATAGTTTGGATGTTGTCCCCTCTAAATCGCATGTTGAATTTTAATCCCCAATGTTAGAGGTGGAGCCTGGTAGGAGGTGATGGGTTCGTGGGGGCAGATTTCTTATGAAAAGCTTAGCACCATCCCCTTGGTGCTGTCTTTGCAATAGTGAGTGAGTTCTCATGAGATCTGGGTACTTAAAAGTGTGTGGCATCTTCCCTCTCTCTCTTGCTCCTGTTCCTGCCATGTGACCTTCCTGTTCCTGCTTCAAATTCTGCTATGAGTAAAAGCTCCCTGAGGCCTCCACAGAAGCCAAGCAGATGTTGTAACCATGTTCATACAGTCTGCAGAACAATGAGCCCAAAAAACCTCTTTTTAAAAATGAATTACCCCATCTCAGGTATTCCTTTATAGCAATGCAACAAGAATGAGCGAACACCTCAGTTGATTCTGTACCCCTTCCTTCCTGAAAGACTCTTCACTTGACTTCTTTGACACTATACTCTCTTGATATATCTCCTCTACCTTAACCCTAAATGTGTTGTTCTTCAGATATCTGCCTTATACTTACTTCAGTCACATGCTTCATGAATGATGTTATCAAACCTATGGTTTTAATTATCACAGATAATCTCATGACTTCAAAATCTTATTCTCCAATCTAAATCTTTCTCCTGGACACCAGGTTCATATAAACAACTTTCTATTGAGCATTTTCCCATTGTTTTTATAGCCCTCAGACTCAATGTATTAAAATAGAACGTTGTTCTGTCACCAGAAACTTGCTTTTTCTCCTGTGCTCCCAGTTACAGTAAAAGGTAAAACTACCTACAAAAGCAAAAACATGAGACTTAATTTGATTCTTCTCTTTCACTTTATCCTCACCATGTACCATAGGTTTACAGTCTTTGCCTTGACTCTACCTATTTAACTCAATCTCTGTTGCATCATTTTCATAAACTACTGAAAACAGTACCCAACCAGATCATACGTTCTTGCCACCCTCTTGTCCCTTTGACACACAACGTGCATAATGATATGGAACAAATCAATTTTGATCATTTATGTTCCTGATTAACAAAATAAATAACTCTCATTTAACGTCTTTTATCTACAGATGTGAGTCTTTCACCCAAAAAATCTGTATCTGACTTATGAGTAGACAGCTAGATGGTCACTTTCTTTTCTTAGTCTTTATTTATTTAAAATTAGAAAACACGCATTCACTATTATAGAGTGTTGGCAAATGGCAGCAAGTATTTGATGGCTCTCTTAGATGCATTGCAATATTAAGATGAAATGAAGACTGAAGAATAATAAAGAGATGTCTGAATAAAAACTATTAGTGCACCATTAGATGTGAACTTGACAAGCACATTACACTCAACAGCTGGAAGGTTGGACATTTCAACTTAGAAGATGTCAGAGAATAGATTCCAATTCTAGTTTCTGGTTTTATTTGGCTCTGAAAAACATTCAACACGTTCTGTTACAGCATTTAAATGTCGGTTTTAACTATGCCTAATGATATGCTATCAGTTTCCTTCTGCAGTGAGTGAGGAAGATGTTTAGATTTGGAGACAGAGCCAAGTTGTTGATAATCTTTTTGCAAGCCATTTCTTCTTAAGATATTTTGATACATTATTGACAGTATTATAAATTCGTTCCATTTTGTCCATAAAATCATTGGTTTTGGGCTGTTCGAGACACAGAATGTGCCACTCTCCTGGTGTGAAGACAGTATTTTATTTCATCTTTCCCTTCAAAAACTCTTATGTACATATCTTTTTCCTTAAAAGCAAGCATACATCACTATATGAAAGATGATTTTTACCATTTCTATAGAACCATACAAAAAAAAAACCATTCAATGGCCATTATTTGATTAGTTTCATAAATTTTCACTGGATCAACTTCAGGAGGTATGAGTGATTTGTGTGATTAAAGCAGTCTGTGAAATTATTTTCAAGTGCTACTTTATTGTCATAACAAACTAGCACTAGCTCCATCACAGATACTCTTAATGAAAATACTCTTGTCTTAATATTGGTTACAAAAGAATCATTGATTAAATGAGAATTTTAATTTTTTTCTCTTGTACCATGGGTTTTCAGTGATAAATAAAACATGTAATCTAGAAGTTCTTCAAGATATGTGTATGATATGTATACAGGAGGCTGATTCATACTTTGCAAATCAGTAAAGAAAATTAGAAAAAAATATTTTCATGTATGACAAGTATCTATTTTATACACTTTGTTTGCCATAGACATAATGAGGTTTCTAGTAGTATCTATCATATTTTTCCCAAATGGTTTTCTGCTTTTTTACTATGTAGAATGTTTATCATTAACTTGGCAAATTTTTTTAGCATGTAGACCATACCTAATTGATATATTTTTTTTTCTTTTTGATTAGCTGCTTGAGACTTAAACTATTGTAAGCTACTACATTCTCTGTTCAAATAATCTCAGATAAGTTCACATATAATATGAGAACCTAAAATTGTGTATTTCTGTTTTCCCACTCTCATACTTTGTGCTATTATTGTTGTGTATTTTATTTCAAAATGTTAAAAACCAAAAGGAAAATGTTGTTGTTACTAAAATTAATTCTCAAATAAAAATTAAAAGTTAAAAATTATTATTATTTTAAAACTTTTAGGTTCAGGGGTACTTAGGTGCAGATTTGTTATATAGGCAAATTCATGTAATGGGGGTTTGTTGTACAGATTATTTTGTCAATCAGGTACTAAATAAGTACCCAATAGTTATGTTTTCTGCTCCTCTCCCTCTTTCCATAGTATCTGTTGTTCCTGTGTTTGTGTCCTTGTAATCTCATCATTTACCTTTCACTTATAAGTGAGAACATGCCATATTTGGTTTTCTGTTCCTGTGTTACTTTGCTAAGGATAATATGGCCATGTTTTTTTGTTGTTTCGCTGCCAGGTTATGGTATTAGGATGATGCTGGCCTCATAGAATGAGTTGGAGAGGAATCTCTCCTCCTCAGGTGTTTTTGTTTTGTTTTGGTTTTTGTTTTTTGGAATAGTTTCAGTAGCAATAATACCAGCTTGTCTTTGTATATCTGGTAGAATTTGGCTGTTAATCTGTCTGTTTCTGGGCTTTTATTGGTTGGCAGCCTGTTTATTACTGATTTGAATTCGGAGCTCGTTATTGGTCTGTTCAGGGAATCAATTTCTTCCTGTTTCAGTCTTGGGAGGGTGTATATGTCCAGGAATTCATTCATCTCTTCTAGGATTTTAAGTCTGTATGCATGGAGGTGTTCACAATTGTCTCTAGTAGTTGTTTGTATTTTTGTGGTGTCAGTGGTAACATCCCTTTTGTTGTTTCGTATTGTGTTTATTTGGGTCTTCTCTCTTTTCCTTTTTACTAGGCTACCTACCATTTTATCTATCTTATTAATTTTTCAGAAAAACAGCTTAGGAGTTTGTTAAACTTTTGAATTTTGTTTTCTTGTCTTGATCTCCTTCAGTTCAGCTCTGATTTCGGTTATTTCTTGTCTTCTGCTAGCTTTGGGGTTGGTTCGCTCTTGCTTCTCTAGTTCTTTTAGTTGTGATGTTAGGTTGTTGGAGACCTTTCTAACTTTTTGATGTGGGGGCCCAGTGCTATACATTTTCCCCTTAACACTGTTTTGACTGTGTCCCAGAGATTCTGGTATGTTGTATCTTTGTTTTCATTAGTTTCAAATAAATTCTTGATTCTGCTTTAATTCCATCATTTACCCAGAAGTCATTCAGAAGCAGGTTGTTCAATTTCCATATAATTGCATGGTTTTGAGCAATTTTTTATTTGTGGTTCTTTTTTTTTTTTTTTTGAGACAGGGTCTCACTCTGTCATCCAGGCTGGAGTGCAGTGGTGCGATTTCAGCTCAAGGCAACCTTGGCCTCCTAGGTTCGAGCAATCCTCCCACCTCAGCCTCCAGAGTAGCTGAGACTACAGGCACGTGCCACCATGCCCGGCTATTTGTGTGTGTGTGTGTGTGTATTTTTTGTAGAGATGGCTTTTTGCCATGTTGCTCAGGCTGGTCTCAAACTTCTGAGCTTAAGCAATCCTCCAGCATCAGCCTCCCAATGTGCTGGGATTGTAAGTGTGAGCCACTGCGCCCAGCCTTGATTTCTATTTTTATTGTGTTGTGGTACAAGAATGTGTTTGGTATGTTTTCAGTTATTTTGCATTTGTTGAGGATTATTTAATATCCACTTATGCAGTTAATTTTAGAGTATGTGCTATGTGGTGATGAGAAAAATGTATATTCTGTTGTTTTGGGTGTAGAGTTCTGTAGCAGTCTATCAGATCCATTTGGTCTAGAGTGGAGTTAATGTCCTAAATATCTTTGATAGTTTTCTGCCTCGATGATCTACCCAGTACTGTCAGTGGAGTGTTGAAGTCTCCCAGTAATATTATGTGGGAGCCTGAGTCTCTTTGTAGGTCTCTAAGAACTTGCTTTATGAATCTGGGTGCTCCTGTGTTGAGTGCACATACATTTAGGATAGTTAGGTCTTCTTGTTGAATTGCATCCTTTACCATTATGTAATGCCCTTCTTTTTCTTTTTTGATTCTTGTTGGTGTAAAGTCTGTTTTGTATGAAATTAGTATTGCAATCTCTGCTTTTTTCAGTTTTCCATTTGTTTGTTAAATTTTCCTCCATGTCTTTAATTTGAGCCTGTGGGTGTCACTGCATATGAGATGGATCTCTTAAAGACAGCGTAACATTGGGTCTTGCTTCTTTATTCAGGTTTTCACTCTGTGTCTTTTAAATGGGGAACTTAGCCGGTTTCATTCAAGGTTAGTATTGATATGTGTGGATTCAATCCTATAATTTTGTTGTTAGCTGGTCATTATGATGGCTTGTTTATGTGATTGCTTTATAATATCACTCATCTGTACTTAAGTGTATTTTTTTTAGTGGCCAGTAATGGTTTTTCCTTTCCATATTTAGTGCTCCTTTCAAGATCTTTTGTAAAGTGGTTCTGCTGGGAACAAACTCTGTCATCATTTGCTTATGTGAAAAGGATCTTATTTTTCCTTTACTTAAGATGCCTAGTTTAGATGGATATGAAGTTATCCATTGAACTTTTTTTTAAGAATGTTGAATATAAGCCTCCAGTCTCTTCCGGCTTGTAGAGTTTCTGCTGAAAAGCCCACTGTTAATCTGATGGGGTTCCTTTCATAGATGACCTTCCCTTTCTCTCTGGCTTCCTTTAACATTCTTTTATTTCATCCTTCAAAAATCTCATGATTATGTGTCTTGGGGATAAACTTCTTGTGCAGAATCTTGCAGGGGTTCTCTGTATTTCCTGAATTTGACTGTTGGTGTCTCTAGAAAGGTTAGGGAAGTTTTCATGAACAATATTCTGAAATACATGTTCCAAGTTGTTTGCTTTCTCTCAGTCCCATTCAGGAATACCAATGATTCATAGATTTGGCTTCTTTACATAATTGCATATTTCTCAAAGGTTCTGTTCATTCCTTTTTATTCTTTTTACTTTAATTTTGTCTCGCTGTCTTATTTTAGAGAGCCAGTCATCAAGTTCTGAGATTATTTCCTCAGCTTCATCTATTTTGCTGTTAATATATGATTATGCAACAACAGTTGTGATTGCATTGTGAAACTTTTGTAATGTGTTTGTCAGTCCTATCAGATAACTTGGGTTCTTTTTTATACTGGGTATTTCATCCTTCAGTTCCTCACCATTTTATTGTGATTCTTCATTTCCTTGAGTTGGGTTTTGCTATTCCCTGAATATTGATGATCTTCATTCCTATCCATATTCTGAATTATATTTCTGTCATTTGAGCCAATTCACCATGATTAAACCCCATCAGAGATTCTTGGTGTTTCTCAAACCTTTGTACTCATTTAAACTGTAGTATTTTTCCTTAATGACTCCCAAGAAACTAGAATGTGTGAAGTATTTTCAGTGCCCCAAGACAAGAGAGCTAGAATCCAGTCCTTTTGGAAGCAGCCAGGCAAGTTGGGGTACTAGATAATGTGCTTCAATTCCTTTTTCCTTGAGGAAGAAGCTGGGAGCTGAATTTTATCACCTTCTTTCTCTGGATCGAACTGGGAAGAAGAACTATGGCAAGTGCCTGCATGTTTATTCAGATCAGATGCTGTTTCAAACCATTGCTCTGCCCTCTGTTTCCACATCCCTGTGAAATATACTTGAAATTGCCTGCCTATAAAAATTCAGGGGACATGTAAAAATCAAATTGTCTGTTTCCATTTTCTCAGAGCTCAGAGTGCTGTGTTGCCTATTGCCCAGTATTTAAAGACAGTTTTTCCATTTATTTTGTCCACTTTGCTAGTCATTTGTAGCAGGTGAGCTATTCCCATACCAGTATTTTTTCTTTTTTTTTTTTCTTTTTTTTTTTTTTTTTGAGACGGAGTCTCGCTGTGCTCCCAGGCTGGAGTGCAGTGGCGTGATCTCGGCTCACTGCAAGCTCCGCCTCCCGGGTTCACGCCATTCTCCCGCCTCAGCCTCCCAAGTAGCTGAGACTACAGGCGCCCGCCACCACGCCCGGCTAGTTTTTTTGTATTTTTAGTAGAGACGGGGTTTCACCATGTTAGCCAGGATAGTCTCGATCTCCTGACCTCGTGATCCACCCGCCTCGGCCTCCCAAAGTGCTGGGATTACAGGCTTGAGCCACCGCACCCGGCCTTCCCATACCAGTATTTTTTCATGAGAGATACCATATAGCTGGTTTCTTTACAGAGCATTAATTGTATATTATTGTACCTATTTTTTCATGATGACTATGATGTTGAAAGATGCCCATTTTTTTGTGCTTCCCCTTTTTCAAGAAACAAATTTATTAATTTCTTGATATATTTATATCAAACTTGGTTAAGCAAAGATTAGTTTACCAGTGAAGTCATTGTATTTTGTTTAAAAATAATTTTTAAAAATATAAATTGCTTTAGGTTATGGTTTACCACCTTTTTGTGGCAATGAATTTATGGAACTAGGAGAACATTCACCACCAATTAAATAAAATCCAGTTTTTCAAACATTCTTTGTATTTTTTCCTAATACCAGTTACTCTTCTGGATCCTCTAATAAAATTACTACGTTAATATATTTACTCTTTCTTCTTGAATTCAAAGATATATATTCTGTTTTATCACTGGTATACTACTTTCTAGTTATGTTCACAGCATTATTCTGAATTGTACTATTTATATTACCATTGTGTTACTACCTTTGCATTATTTGTGTCTGTTGCTGCATTTCTGTGGATTGATGATATATCTTTAAATATTTGTAATAAAAAAGACATATATAATATATACGAGAAATAACATTAAAATGACATTCTAGCATATTTCCAATTATAAAAATCTGTGGTGATATAAGTGAGAAAAATTGCTTCTATTTGTAAGGATAGTGAATTGGAGGGGATACCAGTGAGGTTTAGAGATTACTGGTAATAATCTATATCTTAATAAAAGTGTTGGTTATGTGGATGTGTTTACTTAGTGTTGTTTGGATACTTTTAGTATTTTTGCATTTTGGTTTTTTTTTTTTTTTTTTTTGAGACGGAGTCTCACTCTGTTGCCCAGGCTGGAGCGCAGTGGCGCAATCTCGGCTCACTACTAGCTCTGCCTCCTGGGTTCATCCCATTCTCCTGCCTCAGCCTCCCGAGTAGCTGGGACTACAGGCGCCTGCCACAATGCCCGGCTAATTTTCTGTATTTTTAATAGAGACAGGGTTTCACTGTGTTAGCCAGGATGGTCTCAATCTCCTAACCTCGTGATCCGCCCGCCTGGGCCTCCCAAAGTGCTGGGATTACAGGCATGAGCCACCGCGCCTGGCCTGTTATGTGTACCTTATACATTGCAAAAATGTTTTGTTAATGACATACAAGTATATAAACTTAGATGAACTATATTTGCTAAATGAGGTGCCATTGAGATTAATCAGTGCAATCTTATAGTACATGTGGAAATTTTAATAGCATAATAAAATTTGAAAGATGATTTCTGTAAAAATTATGATTAATCTTGCTTTTAATTATTAATTTTGTTTCTTTCGACATCACTATATTACCTGAGGAACAGCTAATATATGTACAGGGCAAAGTTTCAGTAACCAAACATTGAAGAATGCTGATTTAGAAAGTGGATTTCAGGCCAGGTGCAGTGGCTCATGCTGTAATCCCAGCATTTTGGGAGGCCAGGGCGGGCAGATTACCTGAGGTCAGGTGTTTGAGACCAGCCTGGCTAACATGGCAAAACCCCATCTCTACTAAAAATACAAAAATTAACTGGGCGTGGTAGTGGGTGCCTGTAATCCCAGCTACTTGGAAGGTGGAGGCACAAGAATCTCTTGAACCCATGAGGCAGAGTCTCCTGTGAGCTGAGATCACACCACAGCACTGCAGCCTGGGCAACAGAAGACAGAGTGAGACTTTGTCTCACCAAAAAAAAAAAAAAAAAAAAAAAAAAGTGAATTTCGGATACTTTGCTTTCTACTTTGCTAATTTTGCTTAAAGCAGCAATAATATTTGAAGAACTAACATATCCCATATGGTGGGTTGACGCATACTGTCTCTCTGGAGAAAACATTCAGTGGGCATGATGTTCCAGTTAATTCATAATTAAATTTTCTGACAGATACTAGTGATGCATATGTATTTTGTTTGTTGTTAAACTGAGAGTCTAACAACTTAACTTTTCATATATAATAATTTAAAGTAATACATGAATGTGGTCAAATTTTAAAGGGAAAATGACAAGGAAGACCTTGTGAGGAAAAGTATCCACCTCTACTAACCCTCCACACACCCTGTTCTATTTTACAGAGGCAAGCTATTTTCATCCATTTATCAAATGTATTCACCACTTAACGTGTCAGTTTTTGTAGTAGTTGAGGAAACATCTATTTTGATTCGCACTGATATTTACCTGTTTAACTCAAAATGATAATAATGCATTATTACGTCATGATGTATCAACTTTAATACTATGTATTGACACCCACAGATAAAAGATAAGACTATAGCTCACTTACACTTCTTTGTCTTGGGGAAAAGAGGTACTGGGAATTTCAGAGTTGAAGAAGATTTGAGTCTCCATACTGCTGGGAGTGACCAGTCAAAACACTGCAGAAGAAAAAAAAATCATAATTAACCCAGTGGATACATCTTGCCTGCTGCCTAGACAGAACTGATTTATCAAAACAGAGGAGTTGCAATAGAGTAAGAGTCATTCACGCAGAGCTGGCTGTGTGGGAGACCAGAGTTTTATTATTACTCAAATCAGTCTCCCCGAGCATTCAGGGAACAGAGTTTTTAAAGACAACTTGGTGGGTGGGGGTAAGCCTGTGAGCTAAGAGTAATGATTGGTCAGGGATGAAATCATAGGGAGTTGAAGCTGTCTTCTTGTGCATAGTCAGTTCCTGAGTGGGGGCCACAAGATCAGATGAGCCAGTTTATCGATCTGGGTGGTGCCAGCGGATCCATCAAGTTCAGATTCTGCAAAATGTCTCAAGCGCTGATCTTAGGAACAGTTTAGGGAGGGTCAGAATCTTGTAGCCTCCAGCTGCATGATTCCTAACCCATAATTTCTAATCTCGTGGCTAAAGTTAGTCCTATAAAGGCAATCTAGTTCTCAGGAAAGAAGGAAGTCTGCTTTAGGAAAGGGCTGTTATTGTCCTCATTCCAAACTATAAACTATAAACTATAAACTAAGTTTCTCCCAAAGTTAATTCAGCCTACACCCAGGAATGAACAAGGACAGCTTGGAGGTTAGAAGCAAGGTGGAGTCAATTAAGTTAGATCTCTTTCACTGTCTCAGACACAATTTTGCAAAGGCAGTTTCAGTAACATGGTAATAAAAACTTTTCAAAACTAAACACTGAGAAGTAAAGATTGAAAAAAACAACATGTAACTATAGGGACCTATAAGAAAACATAAAGTAGCCTAACATATGGGAAATTGAAGTTCCAGAGAAAAATTGATTGTCAGCAACTGATGAATGAAATATTTTCAAATTCGATAAAAGTTATAATCACAGATATCTAAGAAACTAAATAAACTCTAAATGGCAGCATGACATAAAAAAAGACCAAAGCACAGCAAAATTAAATTGTTGAAAATCAGTTATAATGGGAACATTTTAACAAAACATTTTTGCTCATTTTTAAACTGCTTTAAAAGACATTTGATTGTTCGACAGAAAATAGGAACACAATGTGGAGATTTATAATGTATTTAGAAGTAAAATATTTGACAATAGCAGAATAGCTAAGGGGAGAGGAAAGTACCATACTCTAAGATGCTTATACTATATTTGAAGTAGAGTTTAGTTTATAGTTTAACTTTGAAACATCGATGATAATACTCTCTCACTAAAACTGACCCCTCTCCTTGTTCAGGGACTGAAACCACTTTTGTTAGACTTATAAAAGGCCCCAAGATTAGGATTATGGGAGGGGTCTAAATTCCGCTAATATGTAGGCCTAGTTAAATGATAAGCAGCCATTGTTGTTCTATAATCCCTTACTGATCAGGAATCTTGTGGCCAGAGGTCACAAGATTTCTGACTTCCCCAATTGCTCCTAGAGATAACATCACTATTGTAGCACCTAATATGTGTCTTTTGAGATGGTTTTCAGACTTTTACATTCTGGCAACTGACTGACTCCATCAGAACTTGTGACTCATGACTACCACCCAGAGACTGACTCAATGCGTAAGGACCATTTTCTACATCCCTATGAGTACATCCCCAGCGAATCAGCAGCACCTATTTCCTAGCCAGCTGCCCACAAAATTATCCATAAAAACCTTAGTCTCAAAAGTTCTCAGAGAGGGTGATTTGAATAATAAACTCCCACCTTCTACTTGACTAGGCCTGTGTTAATTAAACTCTTTATCTATTATAATACCGGTATCTTAGTGGATTGGTTTTATCTGTGCAGTGAACAAGAAGAATCCACTGGATGATTGCAAAAGCTCAAGAGACACCACCAAAAATAATACAATAAAATAAAACAAGAGGTTTAGCTAGGAAACCTGCAAAAGAATTAAACTGGAATTATAAAAAAAAAAAAAAAAAAAAAAAATGCAAAGCACGCAGGACAGAAAGTAAGGAAAAAGTAAAACCAAGGAAAAATAGAACATGAGATAGTAAGTTTTAACCCAAATATGTAAATAATTATCCTAAATCTACATGATGTAAGCACATGAATTAAAAGGCAGATTGTCAGATTAGGTTAAAAAAAAATCAGGACCAGACTATATAGGTAGTCTTTAAAAATAGTCAAAAGTAAAAAGCATATATATATATATACACACACACACACACTAAGCCCTGATCTGAAAAAGAGTGATGATATTAATTTCAGACAAAGTGGATTTAAACAAATCTAGGTTATTGCTTTTGCCAGAGATAAAAGGTCATTTCATAATTGCAACATGGTCGATTTGACTTTGATTTTGCACTCCAATAGGTAAATAACTTGGAAGTCATAACTCCTGCTTTCTTAATGAAAGAAATGCTCAACAACCTAAAAATGAATGGTACTCTTAGATCTATCAGATAATTGGCTTCACAAAGCAAACCACCACCCCAGAACCTGGAGATATACGCAAATACAGAAAATCATAGCCTACTGGAAGAAGAAACTACTGGAGCCAGTAAGAGGTAGAAACAATTTCTGGAGGCAGAGCATGGACTAGCTTAAGAGTTAAAACATCCTCAGGGCCTGGTTTTAGAGAGGGCATCAAACTTTCATGTGTTTTACCTCCAGAAGCCCGACCAGGTTCTCATGAAGAAGATTGGAAGAAAATCCCCTCTTGCTTTCAACAGCAGGTGAAAAGTAAACACTTTGAAATACAGGGAGATCCTGATCTTAGGGGAAGCTACTTAAGGAGTACCTTATATGGCCTAGGAGTAGAACAATGAGACAATTTAGCCCTCCCTAGCCTTCCTGTCTCAACAAAAGGGAAGAAAAGAAAAGGCAAAGAAACTCTCCTAAAAGTCATATCCCAGGGACTCAGGCCCATTAAAATAACTCAGATTGGGGTATTCACATAGATAATGAAAGAAAACACCCAACCTCCATCACCCCATTCCCCAACCTCGAACCACTGAAAACTAGGGGAAATGTCACCATATAGGACAAAGGTAGGTAAGGAGATCCCAGAAGACCCCATCAACACCTTGGACACTTACAGTCCATACCACTGGGGTTCCCTGCAGTCCTCACAGACACTAAGCCAGGGTAAGGGAGCTTCCCCATATAGCTGTGTTCTCCATAGAGGAGCTGACACTATGACCTGTGCCCTGTGGCCCACATGGCTACTGTGCTATGCCATCTTGGAACTGGAACTATTGCTGGAGTATGTCTTGCTCTGGAGATGAATGACTGTGACATTCTCTTCATCCCTGAGGATAAGCCACTGCTGAACTAACCCTGTCTGGCGGTCCAACATTTCCAAGCCAAGCGGCAGCCCTTCCACCTGAAACCAAGTGGTGGTTCAACCACTCCACCTACCCTTCCGAGTCCTCAGTCTGAGCTGTGATCATGCCCCGCAGAAGAGAGCTGAAGCTTATGCTCCCTCCTGGATAAATGGTGCTTTGGTAGAACCACTCTGTCTGCCTTTCCTAGTTGTGGCTCCACCTTGCCCTAGGGGCCTAGCCTGAACACGCACCTTGCTTCCCTGGGTTAATGGTTCTTTGGTGGAACTTCTCTATCTACCCTTGCCAGTCATTGTTCTTTCCTGCCCTTAGGGGCTTGAGCTGAAGCCGCACACTGCCTCCTGAAGAAACTTTTCCTTGGTGAAATTCCAGTCTAAAACTGGAATTCCCTTATATATGACTTGATTATTTTTCTCCGGGTCTTCTTAGAATTTACACTTTGTCTTTAACTTTTGACAACTTTACTATAGTGAATCTCATATACCTCTTCAAGTCACCGTTGAGTCCTGCAACTGGGGACCTGAGCTAAAGCTGCACACTCCCTCCTAGGGAAATCATGCTTTGGTAGAACCGCTTCATCTACCCGTTTTAGTTGTGGCTGTGCCCTGCGCCCCCAGGCCTGAGCTGACGCTGCAGCATTCTCTCTTGAGGAAAAAGTGCCTTGGCAGAGTTGATCCATCTACTCCTTATAGTCACTGATTCTGCATCCGGCCGCTGGGAACCAGGTCTAAAGTTGCACACTTCATTTTAGGGAAACAATGCTGTCCTGGGGCTGTTCCATCTACCTCTCCCAGTCCCTACTGCACCCTGCTCCTTGGGGTCCAAGCTAAAGTTACACACCCCCTTCCTGGGAAATGGTGCCTTGGTGAAGTTGCTCCATATGCCCTTCAAAGTCACTGCTACACCCTGTCCATAGGGGCCTGAGCTGAAGCTACACACTTCCTCTAGAGAAATTTAAAAACAGTAACAACAGCAACAACAACAACAAAATCTGCCCGTTGCTGCTGCACCCTTCCCTAACCTTGCTGGTGCTGAAACAATGCCAGTCATTCTGGGAAAACTTTGCCTTGGCTGTCCATTATATTCACCCCGCTCTGTGCTTGAGCTAAAGAATTATTCTGCCTCCTGGATACAATACCATGGCCACCCAGAGCAGTCATGCCCTCCCACTGTCTAAGTTGAAGCAGCAACCTGACTCCCAAGAACAAGTACCTTGGTCAACCAAAGTGGTCACTCACCCTAGTACCTAAGCTGAAGCAATATCCTGTATCCTAGGGAAATGGTGCCTTGGCTGCCAAGAGTAGTCACACACACTGAGCCTGAGCTGAAGAAGAACACTCCCCCAGGGGAAGTGGTGCTTTGGCCTAGCTGAGCAACTGTGCGTCCCAGAGCTGAGTTGACATAGCATCCCACATCCCAGGGCAAAAAAAAAAAGCAGTGGCTGAGCTAAAATACCTTGTCCCCCAAGCCAGACAACTCTAGTAACCTTCATCCCTGAAGCTGGACTAGGCCCCTGGAGTCTGAGCTTCTGAGAAACCTCTCTCTGGGTAAAGGAGTAATCACTGTGCTACTCCCAGTTCCCACAAGTGTAAACAATAGCTGTGCTCTGCCATTCTGAAGTTCTTGCTGCCACTACACCTGGCCTCACAGAGAGTCTAGGATATAGCAGCACCCCACCATTCCAGGAACTACAGTTACCACTAGCAGTGCCCAATTCCTGAGGACCTGAGTTTCCACTGGGCTCTATTGGCTCAGGTTCCCAAATTGCAACCACACCCCGATTCCCAGGTCCAAACATCCAGATTGCCCATTCATTCCTGGAGGCAGACCAGTGCAATGCCCTGCCCCCAGTGATGGAATTGTAGCAATAACCTAGCTCTGGGGACTAGGGATACAAATGGACTGAGACCAAAAATTGGTCCTGAGTAGTAGCATGCTGAAAGATTTCTGCTATAAAAGCTGCTGTTAGGCTAACTGGAATTCCTTTATATATGACTTGATTCTTTTCTCCAGTTCTTAGAATTCACTCTTTGTCTTTAACTTTTGACAATTTTACTATAGTGAATCTCAGAGAGAACGTTTTTGGGTTGAATCTATTAGGGAACTTTTGAGCTTCCTGGTTGTGCAGCATCTAGGAGTAAACTAAAAGTGGAATATATAATTAGAAGAAAAGCAGAACACAAAAATTTGAAAAATATGTAGATTGGCCATGTGGTAGGGAAGAGAAGAAAAGAAGATTCTCAGGCAATAAATCCAAGGGTTTTGTGGATCAACAACTTGCTAAAGACATTAGCACAGATAAGAGGGAGCCAGGTGCTGATAGCCAAGACAATGATAAAAACTCCCCAAAGGCATTTCAGAAATCTTCAAGTTCACCCCTCCCATCAGAGGCGCAGAGGCGTAAGAGGATAGATTGGTTTTGGGGTCCAGGACTGGGGCTGCTGTTGCCTGGGATTGCCTTGGGAAGCTGCTCCTTACATTCTCACCACTCCAGCACCAGCCATGGCTCAAATGGCCCCAGGTACCGCTGGTGCTACTGCTCTAAAGACTACACATGATAAGCTTTGGCAGCTTCCACCAGATGTTAAGTCTGCAGGTGACCAGGATGAAAGAGGCTTGGTGGCTTCCAATTATATTCAGTTAGTCATCAGAAGACTTGAGACTTTGGGACAGTGAGAAAGCAGCCCTCTTTCATCAGCTCTTCTACCTGGTATTGGGAAGTGAAGAGTTTGAACGCAAACTTAAATGTATTCTAAGTTTGCTTCTTCTATGAAGTAGCTTCTTGTATCACAGGACCTCTCTTGGGTTCTGGAAAGATAGCCACGTGGATATGGTAAGTAAGGCTCTGAGGAGTCAATTTTGAAGCACGAGTTTTTTACAAGAATGCCCCCAGAATACTACTGCCCCCATTCCCCTATTTTATACACTGAAAACTATATTTTAAGATTAAATGGACTGCAAATGCACTAAGAAAGTTCACTGAGGCACAAACCAAAATCAGTTCTTAGGTAAAAGAGGCTAAAAATTGTTGTGGTTCATATGGACTATTGATTTCATTAGCAGAAAAAATAGTTTCATTCATTTGAAAAACCACATTCAGTGCTCCATGGCAAGAGTATTAAAACAAATTCTCTTCAAATTCTCCATGTTTGGTGTTCATAACCCACAGGGTCAAGATAGTAAAGTTGGAGCAGTCCCTTTGTCAGGGAATAGAAAGAACTTTGGGAGGAAGTCCAACAGAGTTAAAGAGTCCAATGATTAGAAAACAGGAAGCTGCCCTCTCAAGCATGCAGATCCACCAATAGGGTCTAGCCATCAGGTATAAACAGAAATCTAGTCTAGACAGATAGTACCAGAGAATTCTGGCATTACGCAGCCAGTATCACAGACAGTATTGAGCCAGAGGGCTGAGTCACAACAGTCACACTTTTGGAAGGATTAGGTGATGCAAAGTGAAACACTAATCCCTGATTCTAAGTCCTATAAAGCTTGAAGGAAAGGAAACATGTGAGGAACATAGAAATGGGGAGAAAAACCATGGATCCAATTACTGAAATCAGAGTATAAGAAGCAGTTTGATTTCCAAGGGGAACAGGCAGGGTCACAGAGTTTGAGCTTTAGTAAAAAGGAAAATGTCCTTTCAAGAATACAAACGTACCACACTTTGGGAGGCCGATGTGGGTGGATCACAAGGTCAGAAGATCGAGACCATCCTGGCTAATATGGTGAAACCCCATCTCTACTAAAAATACAAAAAAAATTAGCCGGGCGTTGTAGCGGGCGCCTGTAGTCCCAGCTACTGGGAAGGCTGAGGCAGGAAAATGGCGGGAACCTGGGAGGCGGAGCTTGCAGTGAGCCGAGATCGCGCCACTGCACTCCAGTCTGGGGGACAGAGCGAGATTCCGTCTCAAAAAAAAAAAAAAAAAAAATGCAAATGTGCTAAGAGCGTCAGACTCAGAAAGAATGGTAATATAATGCCATTTCTTGCTACTTCGGAAGTTCAGACTTAATTGGCAAGTTTAAGTACAAGGCATTTTGTATGTTTTTCTTCCTTTATCCAGAATATATGTGATTAAAGTTTATATAGATTATGATCTCCACAAGCAACTTGGTTTGAGGCTCCTCATTTTTCCACCATTAGTAGCTAAAAAAGGGGTTCTCATATAATTTATCTGAGATGAGAATTAACCTCCACCATGAAAAATTTTGCAAGATGTCTCATTGTAAAATAAGAAAATAACGCTGCTCATAGAGAATGAGGCCAGGAGACAATAAAAGCAGCACACAGTGGTTCACAGAAAAGACTTTAAAGTGAATCATTTTGAAGTGAATCTGACCCCCGGGTCCTTAGACTTGACTGAAGATATTAACACATTTATAAAGGGAGTGCCCCTGCCAAGAGAGTATAAAAATGAGACAATCTTGACACAGTCTGAAGCCCAGACACTGGACTATAGTGAATTCATTAAAGTTACTTCTCTCAATAGGGCTTCTATTGGAAACACTGAAATATATATTGAGCTTTTCATAATTACACACACACACACACCCCACACACACCCCTACTTGACACAGGAGTAGTATGCTTTATCAGCAATGGTTCAGAAAGGTTAGTTTAAAACTCACATATTGGAATGTGTTTTGCCAGGGCTGACATCTACAGCTCTCTTGACTTTGTGATGTTAGATACTCTGAATAATAGTCTTAGAGTCTTAAAAATAAAATTAGCTAAGTGAAAATATTGTTCAGAACCCTTTAGAATCATTTTCTGAAGTTTGCAGCTCATAGTTTTCCTTTAATTAAACTCTGCTTGTTCTGTTCAGCTATTTAAATTACACAGAATTTGATGTTCTGTCAAATGCTCTTAAGGTTAATGTAGAATTTCCCTCACTAATTTCCATCTTTCATTCAACAGTTCTGTGCTGCTAACACAATGCGATGCCAGAGAAAGAGGTGCTTGCTTGTAGCTTTCTTAGCAAAGTGAAGAGGGCAATGTGCGAACAAAAAATGGATTGTAGGAAAAGTTACTGTGGAGACGTTCAGCAACCGTATTTCTTGTAACCCATCAGTTTAAAAGCCCAAAGAGTTTGCTAGAAAGAGTGTGTACTTCTGCAAACCTGAAACTCCTCATTTAAAGACAGCTCTCATTTCTGAGCAGGAGGGTGCTTCTAAAATCATCAGAGGAGAGTACTCCGTGTAGCTTCCAGCTGACAGAGAAAACAGGCACTTAGCTTGCCTTTAAGGGCCCTTGGTACACTTTAGGGCCCTCAAAACAGTGACCTAGCAAACCGGAGAATGGATAGGTAGGAAAAGGTGAAATCTCAGCCATGCAGAACTGGTAATTACAAAAATAAAAAGGAGATCTTGCACTGAAACGCACTGAAGAAGCGATAGCCTTGAACTGAAGGGATATACTTCGTCTGTGATGAAGTCGAGGACAAAAATGACTAACTTTGAGAACAAGGATGGCATGAGAGTTTTTGTAAAGCCTCTCTCTACCAATAAGCATCACATCTCTTTTATAACTTTACCTTTTGTTCTGTTTTCTTCTCCTTTCTGTTTCTTATCCCCTCTTCCACTCCTTTAGAATTTTCCTTTCTACAACTCTCTGGCTTTTCTTCTTCTCTGTGAGTCAGCCTTTTCAAGTGACCTGAGGCACCAGACACAATGTAGCTTAGTTGGAGACAATCACACTAATGTAGCCACTGATCCATCCCTGAAACTGTGCGTGGCCCTTGGCAAATCTACTATGTGTGACTAAAGCATTATGGTAAACGTGTGCAGACACGTTCACTGAGTCTTCTAGAAATGTTTGAATACTGTGTGCCGTGAGTATTGGCCCCATTTCAGGTTCATTTTCAGATGAAAAACAAGTGTCCCTGATTTCTGAATTGCTGCCCTTGCTGGAGCTGAAATCTCCATGGATATCCTGGTGTAAGAGCCTGACATTTCTGAATCAGGATTGTCGAGTCCTCCTATTTCTCTTTCTAACACTGTCTCCCTTAACCTTGGACAAGTTTGTCTGTGGGCTCCAATTTTCTCATGTAAATTAAGGGAGTTGACAAGGAAGGAAAATAAGTTTCACCTTTTTTAGCAATCACCACTGATTGGAAGAAGTTGTTTGAGTCACTGTATTCAGAAAGATTCTGAGTATCCTGGTTCAGTATGGTCACTGTCCTCTATCATGATTGCATTATAACACAACAGTTAGGTCCAGGGATTAACAGCACTAGATTTGGAGTCAAACTTTTCTGGACCCAGTTATCAACTCTAACCATTATCATGTTACTTAACATCTCTAAGCCTGTAAAATAAGATGAATATTTCCTACATTGCAGTTTTTCTGTAAAGAATGCATTAGATAATGCATATAAAGTTCATAGCATAGCACCTTCACACTGTAAGCCCATAGTATATATTATATACATATATATATATATGTGTGTATATATAGCTAATTATCTTTATGGAAATCAGTTCACTTACAAGTAGAGGATTGTGGAGTGGTGCCTTGCCAGTACAATCTCTACACTGAATACTTGCTAAGGTGCTTTCCATCTCTGGAGTTACACTTTCGTGGGTACCAAAACAGCACAGATTGTGTGATTCAGCAAGTTTGATGGAATTTATGTTAAGAATCAGTGGGCTGTTGACAGCTTTCTTTAGTTAACTATGTCAGTTCAGTTTGTCATCCAACTTTTGGATTTCTTTTAACTAATTGTTTCTCCCCACACGGGAAACAATTAGAACCAGGAGGGATAAAAAAACAAACAAACAACAACAACAAAAAAAAACCAAGTGATTTTGTTCAATGAGTAGATTACACAAAATTGATTTATATCAGCTTATTTATAATTAACTGGTTATCTTTTTCTGTGTCTAATGAATCTAGTATTTTCATGGTTTTCAATGAAGTTACAACTTCCATTTAAACATTTCTAACTCTCACTCTTCTGTGGATTCTGGTAAAATAATCATTTAACAATTTTTCTTAATGAATGCTTGTGTGTCAGGCATTTTCATAGCCATTAGAGATACAAAATCATATAAGACATTGCTCTTGGAGCATCACTTCCCTTCCAAGAAAGTCAGTATTAGGCGAAAGTGTCCATGCTCTCTCTTTGCCTAACATTGATACACTGGATGCTCCCAGTTGAAATGGTGGCATCATAAGATGGTGAACCATCCATTTAGCTGTGAACTACCCTACCCACTCTGTCTTACTCCCTATTTGTGTTGAGCATGTAGAGTGAGCAAATTATAAGCCATAGTTGTAATACATCACTAAAATTTTTGGTATTGTTACTTCAGCATAGTATCAATTACATTTATCCTTTTTTATATAAAGGCTTCCCACCACATAAAGATCATACTCTGTCCTATGCACATGAATTACTTTCTCTTCATTTAACCAAGTATTTGCAGATGAAGAATATTTAAAACATCATTTATGCAACAAGGGGCACAGGCTAAAACACCAAGAAAAATGTAGTCCAAATATCAAATTTGTTTTATGTTTATTTTATATACAACAGTGCTTTTTACATAATTATTCAGTTTATCTTCTAATGCTAGTGAATTTTATGCACTGTGTTTAGTGCATTTAATACAAAAGTGAGTGCATTTTGTGTTATAATAAATACATCCAATTCTTCAAATGCTTTCCAAAGAGAACATACTATTTTTACTTAGTTGTAGAGCTGAGTAATACCTGTGTTGATAATAGAGGGCTTGGTTATGAGAAATTGACTTGGGAGTATAACCAAGTATATAGATGATAACCAAATCCAAATCATGTCCTCTATAGTATGTTATTTCATGGGTACTTATAAACTACTTTTCTGGTATTATTAAAATAGTGTAATTATTCCTTCATAATTAGAAAATTTGTAAGTATTCAGAAACTTTGGTCACCCTTTTGCAAAGAAAGAATAGAAATGTGTAAATAATTTGTAAATGGTAATAAATTTATAGACATATCTATCATTTTTATATACTAACAAGTTAATAAATTCATAGTCCATGTTGATTTCCATGTGCTTTTAATTGATAAAACTCATTATTTCTTTAAGTATCACGTGGAGATATTCTCCATAAAATTATACTCCAGGTTGAAATGGAAACATTCAGTAACATACTTGTGTATTTTGCTTTTCAATACCACCATATGATTATTTAGATATATCTGTGCAATTGGTGACATTCAAAGTTCTCACATTCAACTCATGAAGCTTCTAATCTTGTTGTGCACACATAACAGGAAACTAGAAAGCAATTCACAACCTTATGCCTTTATTAAAACTGTTATTGCCTTGTATTAAGGTAAACCTTTGTTTATAAGTCTATCTCCGTAAGCAGTGTATGGGCTCCTTGAATTTTGCCTCATATCACTTCCTGCCTGCAGTCCTGTTCCCACCTCACCCAATGTATTATCTCACCCTGAATCCAGTCATCTTCAGCACTTCAATGGTCTTCCATTAACAACGTGTGTAATATCCAATTTCCTAATCATACCATTCAAGTTCCTCCAGGACCTGGTCCTTGGTACTCCTCTTCTCTTCTTTCTTCAACCAAACACTTTATGTGAGGTTTACAAAAGTGTGGTCCACAAATTTACCTTATGAGATTCTGTTAAGATATTACTTCCTCAGAGAATCTTTTTACAACTCCCCTTGTCCCTTCTTCATGTTTTCCCAGTTCCTAACAATTCTTGGTTTGATAGTATAAAGAAATGAGCAGAATCACACCTTATTTACCATTTGATAGCTGTAGCCTTAAAACAGACAGCCAATATTGTATTGAAGACAGATCACACCAGCTTCTGAGAGCCAACTGTATTCATATCTTCCTGATTCTTTATAGAGTGACATCATTTTGGTGGATTGAAAGAAGTCAGGGTGACTGAAAATGCCACGCAAATTGGTTAAATGATACATATTTTTTCCTTCTAGAAAGCTTGTCATTTCAGGATACCATCACACCACTGCAAAATGTTTGACTATGTCAGTAACGTGATAAATCGTGAAAATATGCCATTAATTCAAATGAAATAGCTAAATTACATCAAAATTTGAAAATGAAATTATTATTTTCTTAATTAAAATATGATGCTTTCCAAGTCACAGCTTCACAAATGGTTTGAGGATAATTGGTATTTTTTCAGTAATAGTTGCCTAAGAATTTGAGTAATTTTGTGTATAACAGCTATGGTAATTTTGTTAATTTAGTCATCTTGATAACTGTATCAGATTAGCTGTGCAGAAATCTCATAAATGTCAACATGTACTTTGGTGAGAGAAGGTTGTTATGACAAATGCGAAAATACATTCATTTAGTCCTACCAAAAAGCAGTCAGTCTGTACCCAACCAACTATTTTTGAAGTTTGCTCCAAAGAGAAGTTTCAAGCCAATAGCCCTTCTACCAGATAGCAGTTTGCATAGATCTTGAAGTACTCAAATCTCCAGCTGTGCTGCTATGAAAATACCAGACTGGGACAGCTCTGATCAGGAGTTTTAGAGAAAATAGTTTTCTCTCTATCAATTTCCATGATATATAAATAGTGTTGTAAGAGGATTCAGATAAAATGCTTGATTGTGAACTATCAAATATATAAGAATCCTTCTAGTGAAACTCAACTGCTAAATATTTGCTATGATGTAGTTTAATAATTCCCAAACATTAATTGATGTTGGCCAGCCGAGATGCATCAAAATCACCTGAACAGATGGTTACAAATACATATTTATGTATCCCATAATGAGAACGTATATATATAACATTATATTTTAACAGGTTCTCTAGATGCTTCCAGTATATTGATTGAAAGCACTAGTGTGGTTTTTGACACTGTGTCCTCTCCCACAAATATTTTGTTCTAGTTTTCAAGTTTGTCTTTTATTTTAAAACATATGCTCTCATATCTGAGTAATGACCATGAGAGATGCCAGAATTCTTCAGTAATGTCAACAAATAGCAAAAACAATGTTTTCAGTATAGAATACAAAGTATCGTGCTTGCACATGAAAAATGAGTGGGGAAATTTAAGCAATTATCTCTCTAATTTGGCTTGCCTTTCACTTGATAAAATGTTCTTTCTGATGACCTGTCCACATAATTGAGCGATGGGTGCTGTGATCATTGACTTCTCCAGGTAATTTCCTCAATTCTTCTTTTCGAATATGCAAGTTATTCTTTAATTGAATAAACAAAATCTGGGGCATTGGCTTTTGTTCATTATTGCTCTACAAAAAGCTTTGCTTATTTCCATATGATAAAACTACTTCTTAATTGTTTAAAAGCTGGACACAAACTAGAATGTATTGACAGAATGGCAAGTTAATGTCTCAAAATATATGTGAGTACATAAACAAAAGTAAACCTGCTTTGTTAATTGATAGATTCATTTTCATATATACCCTTCTTTCCCTGAAAAAGATTTTACTTACCTCCTTTGAGTTTGCCTTTGTATTCACCCCAGAGACTGCATGGTGACTTTAAGGACAGCAGATGGACAGCATCACAGCTATGAGCCAATACTCTGCTCATCTTAGTAATGTGTCATTCATTTAGGAAATACACACTAGTTTTAGAAACACAGGGTGTGTTTTCTTTAGTATCCATGAGTACATAACCATTCTCACTTTTGTATTTGGTTACACATATTTTTATCGGAAAGCCAGAGGTTTCTGTGTTCCATAACCATAGAACTGTTATATTACTCTGTTGTTGAATGCCTCTAAATATCATTATAACACCATGTAATTTTTGTCTTAATTCATAAAACATTTTAAAAATGTATCTTAACACTTGGAAACCTGGGGAGTACCCTACTTCTGAAAACAAAAATAGTAACACTTAACAATACTACCAATACTTAATACAGGGACTGCTTTGACTGTGTGTGTGGGAGGGTGAAGGTTGGATCTGCGTTACTGACTTTATCATCTTGGTTCTAATGTCTTGTCCAGAACCACTCATTTAATTACTATTTTGAAACACTCATAACACAACATGGCTATAACTGTACATCTGTTGGGCTTTACTTGAAATTATTTTGAAGACCAGTTATAATACATGATCTGGCATTCTTTTCTAAGTGGTGTCATTAATCCAAATTAAAATACTTAGTTAATGTGCTTTCTGCCATACATGGGAATTAACACGTCTTTTATTGACAGTGTAGATGATTTGGGATGATAGGATCAGGGTAGATTACATTATATTTATTTTCACAAAACTAAAATTAAAGGTTGAAATAATGAGAATATGACAAATACGTTGGAACTTAAAGCATCTCTGTTAGACAGTCATATCGATACATGATAATAGAATGGAGAGAGCTCCAATGCAGAAGTTAAGATCCTTGAGTTCTAATTTAGATACAGTTACTATCAAGCTGTGTGACTTTGGAGAACTTACTTAACCCCTCTGGACATCAGTTTTCTTGATTATGATATAAGGATATTGAATTGGATGTTCTCTATAAGCTTATCAAACTAGTGATTTCTATGGGAGAAAGTGAAATCACTTAAAATTGGTGCACTACAACAACAGGAAGTCATTCAGCATGACAGTTTGAGGCCACAGAGGGCTAGAAACATGACAGCAAATATTTTCACAGATTTATTTTAAAACAAACTGGAAATAATTGTTGAACAGGACATTATAGTGTTAGCTGTATTCTACAGTTTCAGCTGACAAAGCCCTTATAATAAGAGCAAATGTATCTAGAAAGAAAAAACATAAAAGCAGAATTAGTTGAAAAATACTTATTTTAAGTTGATTAGGCACAAAAATACCACTGCAATCCAATTTGGATTTAGTTTACAAAAATAATTGTAATGTGATTCAATCTAAAGTGGTGGTTCCTGCTGGACAAAGCCAAAGGTTAAAAAAAAAATTGATACAACTTTAAAATAGGTCAAGAACTATGAAATGTATGGTTCTCATCTTAGACTGTGAAAGTGTGAAAAATGAATCGGAATGTAAATACAGAAAATGCATATATTATTTGAAGGAGAGACTCAGCTGAGAAACATGAGATGTAGATTGAGAATGTAGCTCATCTTTGAGATTTAAATACTCACAAATTTCCACTAGTTGGGAATAATAGAATGGAGGAGCATTTAATACGAAGAGTCCTTTTAGAAAAATAAATACTTAAGCAGTGCTACAGAATGACTTCCATTCAGCATAGACGTATATAATATTTCATCAGTTTGCTTCCCTTCATAGATGGATCATCTTTTTGCTAGGTGAGATTGGTTAGGGAGGGAGAAACCTAATTCATTCAAAATGTCACTGGCCATGTGAAAGACTTTCATACATTTATTCTGTCAGAGAAAACTGCTGGTAAATAAATAAAAGATAGGGAGTAAGTTGAGTAAAAACATGAAAAAAAAGCATAATAAAACAAGTTTGTAATTTATAATTGTATACAAATTAAAAGATGTTATTAAAAAAAGACCTTCATAGATCCCTTTGATAAGAAGATCCACCCTAATTTCAGGAAACAAAACATTGTGAATCTCAAAAATAAAGTGACTGATTCACTTGTTTTCCCCTCTGCCCAAGCTCATAGATTCTATTCAATGTTTTCATTTTATTGAATTATTTCTGATGAGATCTGGGTCACTCTTGACACTCGGGATGTAATTAAGCCTGAACTCACTGTAGTCTAAATAATATTTATCTTTGAACCACATTATTTTACCTTTAAATAATTTTTATCACCATTTGTAGCCACCATCTTTGATGCTTTATGGTAGATGGGAATTGAAAACCTTGCTCTGCCACTGAATAGTTTGATGACCTTGGAAGATCACTTTCTTAGGTCCTCAATTCCCTCAAGTATAAAATGAAGATTCATAAGATCCCATTCAGATGCACAGCTCAGTGGATTTTATCTCCTCTCATGTGGATCAGCTGTAGGCTTTGTTCTGTGTATTTACACTTCTGTAATCTTTTGGAGGATCCAGTATGGATTTACTCATGAGCAACATCCCAAAAGAAGCATGGTGTTCTAAATGAAAAAAAAAAAAAAAATCCAGCTATTCAAATTATCCACTATTTAATCATTTTCTCATTTAATAAACACTTACTGAGACCCTACTAATTGTCACTGAGATAGTGGGTTTCAAGTGTAATGTAGGAACAAATAAGAAAATAAACAATTATAATACAATATGACAAAGGCATGATAGGGATACAGATCCTGAAGAACAGGTACTGCAGGAGCATAGAAATGAAGAAGCCAGACGATTTACAAGTTTTCTAATTAGATAAAATTTAAGGCTTTTAAAAAAATAACCTATATCAATAATATATAAATTTCCATTTAAAAAAATCCACAAGCAAATGGATGAAGGGTGACTTTCATAGATTTGTTTAAATGGAAGATTACATACACACACACACACAAAAATGCACACATTAATGTGGTAAGGCTACTGTGAATATACAGCAAGCTAACTGGAATCAATATATCATATGTCTTTGAAAGTATCAACCATAAACAAACCAGAACGCACTAACCAGAAGCAATGACAAGAGGAGAGGAAAGAGAGCATGGCTGCACTGTCTCAGAACCACACTGAATATGCCCTTTGAAAGGTATACTGATAATTCATTAAAACCACAAAGAGAATCTTACATTACGTTTGCTGGATTTGACTACCTTGCCTCATGATATGACTAATTACCTGTCAAATTCAAATCTAAAATTACAAAAGAAAAATTATAGGGTACCTCTAAAGAAAAAATGTGGGGAAATTTCCACAGATCTTCCCCCCACTCTCATTTGAATAACTAATAAACAAACACATTTGTAGATCAAGTTAAAGAAAGGAATGAGAACTGAATCTTTCAACAGTTTCTACAGAAGTGAGTGGAATGGAGAACTGAGATAATTAATTAAACAATCTGGGAATAGAGACCTAGAAAGGCAGAATGAGCTTGGGTCTAGGTCACCTGGATGAGTGATCTATGTAATTACACTGCTTGAACAAATGCTCAGTTTTCTATTTCACTTTCCAGTTAATTTTGCAGTCCAAAAATACAACCAAGACAGGGTCCTTATCACAAAAGTAAAGTGTTATATTAAAACAATTTATTCAGATGCTTTCAAGTCACAGTGACTATCGAGGACATCTTTAGACAAAAAAATACTTTGCTTCCTTTATTTTTGTTAAAACATAGTTGTACAGTGTAGCTGATTCCTCTGATTCTCCACATCACATCTGCTCAGCCCACATCTTATTTCACCTGCAGCTTCAGTGGATAATTTCATGTGAGCTCAGACTCACCTCATGCTGGCAGCATCTCCCCTCAAAAATTTGCCACAATGTCTCTCTACTTTCTTCCCAGGGCCTTCTCCAATAGCACAGGAATAAGAACATTGTTTCCACATATCACAAATGGGAGATTATTAGCCTGAAGAGTAATTTTTAACCAATGAGGGAAAAGAGATGTTATATTGCCTCTGTTCATCAGGTGGAAAGTTCTGGCAGTCATTCTCTGCACTTTTCAGAAAGTCTCAACACAATTGAGCCCCTATTGCCCACAGCGAGGGTCTCAGTTATATACCTTAGATTGGCATATTTATTTTTCCACCTTCCTCTCTTCTCTCTGCTCCCTTACTCCTGCTCCTGGTAACTCCCAAATAAACTACCTGCACTTTGGTCTTTATCTTGGGTTCAGCATTCAGAGGAATTGAAACTAAGATGGTGTGATACATTGTTTTGCGTTCATCAGAATGTCTTCTTCCTGAGTTTAAATGAAAACAATGTTTCTCAGTCTCCTGGAAGTAATGGTAAGGTACCTGTGATAGATTTCTGACTAGTGGAATGTCAACAGAACTAACCTAAGCTGTTTTTATAAACCTCAAAGTATAAGGAGAACAAATTCAGCACTGAAGATCTCTCACCATTCCTGTAGCACCCTGCTTTTCTCAACACTAGCTCAAGCACTTAGTATACACTACAAAATTATTGCTTTATTTATCTTTCCCCTTATGCAAACATCACTAGATTGTTAGATTTTCACACAGAGCCTGTCACAGAGGAAACTTAGTAAATGTTTTTGAATCCATAAATAAATAAAGCCTAATGTCTGAGCAAAAGCTCACCCAAAATCTTAAGTCACTAAGAAGTTGCAAAAAATTAAATCCCCTTACTTTACCCTACATCCATTCTCTTATTTAGCCTTTCTCTATGAGCCTTTCTTATCAACAAATATTTTTGCTCAAATATTTTTCCAAAACAAAACCAAACAAAAACCTTCCTGGATTCTTTTTTATAGCATCCAGGTTACAGGTTATCCTTCTTATTCAATTTCACAGCCAGATGTCTTTAATGAGCTGTCTAAATTCAACATCTATGCCTCCTCACTTCCTACTCACTCTTCAACTTACTTCATTTTGGCTTCTGTCTGCACAAGTCTGTTGAAACTCATAAATGTCACTGAAGAATTCTATGACTCTAAAGCAAAAGAATATTGTACAATCTTCGTCTTACTTGACTTCTTAGCAGCAGCCTTCACAGTTGGCTATTCCCTTCTCCTCAAAACAGTGTTTTAACTTGATTCCTGTGATATCGCACTCATTGAAATTTCTTCCTCTCTAATTGCCTTTTCTCAGTCTGTTTTGGGGGCTCATGTTCCTCTCTATGATCCTTGAAATAAGTATTTCTCTAGGCTCTTTCATTTTCTCTTGGTGCACTAGTATTATGTGGCCTCACCTGTCATTTGTGCACTAATTATTCCCAAATTCATAACCATATTTCTGATTTCTCTACCCATTTACAGATATGTATTAGCTTTCAATCTGCTGGATATATATAATATATATTATATATTGCATATATAATATATATTATATATTACATAATATATATATACACAACCCAATACCAAATAGATAAACAAATAACCTTGTCTAAAAATAAGCAAAGAACCCTAATAGATATTTTTCCAAAAAGACATGCATGTGACCAATAGGTATATGAAAAGATGCTCAACACCACTAATCATCATGGAAATGAAAATCCAAACCACCTCACACCTGTAAGGAGGACTGTATGAAAAATACAAGAGGTAAAAAATGTTTGTGAGGGTATAAAGGGAACTTTTGCACACTGTTGGTGGGAATGCAAATTGACATAGCTATTACAGAAACAGTATGACGATTCCTCAAAAAATTAAAAATACAACTACCATATTATCTAGAAATCGCACTTCTGGGTATATATCTGAAAGAAAGGAAATTAGTATATTGAAGAGATACCTGCATTCTCATGTTTATTGTAGCATTATTCACAGTAGCCAAGATAGAAAAACAAACTGAATGTCCATCCATGGATAAATGGACAGAGAAATGTGGTATATCTACACAGTGAAATATGACTCAGCTATGAAAAAGAATGAAATCCTGCCTTTTGCACCAACATGGATGAATCTTGAGAGCATTATTGTAAGTGAAATAAATCAGATAAAGAATGCCAAACACTATGTGACCTTATATGTCGAAACTAAAAACATCAAACTCATGAAAACAGAGAGTAGGATGGTGGTTCGCAGGGTCTGTGGGTCAGGGGAACAAGAAGAAAGTTTGGTCAACATGTACAAACTTTCAATTGTGAGATGAATGAGTTCTGAGGGTCTAATTTATAGGATGGTTACTAAAGTCAATAATACTGCATTATGTACTTGAGATTGGCCTAGAGAGTCGACACTAAATGTTTTCACCACACACACACACACACACACACACACACACACACACACACACAATGGTAAGTATGTGAGATGATGGATGTGTTAGCTAACTTGATTGTGGTAATCATTTCACAATATATACATATATAATCATCATAGTTTATGTCTTAAAGAGATACCAATTTTGTCAACCACTGCTCAGTAAAGCTAGCAAAAAATTTTATCTTCAACACACAAAATGACCTACATAATTTCTTGAGAACTGATGAATAATCTGGTCTTTCAAAATATCTTTTTAAAGACAATCACATCATCCCATTTTTTAAAAATCTGTTGGTTCAGATAAATACAAGTTTTAAGAAACCAAATATATTTCAGCTACCTTAAGGGTATGAGATCAGCCAGCTAGAAAAAAGAAAAATGATGAGTTAATTCTGTCAAACAACTTGAGAGTTTTTTGTTTTGTTTTAACAAAATATGCTAATTTGTTCAAATAAACCAGTTATGTTGGTACTGTCTAGCACAATGTATTTGCTAGATGTCTAGTTATTTTTTATTATTTTCCAATGCTTCCAAAGTTTTGCCTTCCTTGCATGTAATCAATACATTATAAAGGTATTTCTTATTAAAGTCGCTTAAGCCTTAATTATTTAATTTTTATAATAATTTAATACATCGTGGACTTAACTCTCCTTTTGGACAGTATATGAAGAAAATGCAATCTTAGTTATAATGTTAAAGAAAAATGTTAAGTGATAGTAAACTGCTTAGAGAAATAAATGCTTCCAAGGACTTTTGCAAAATCAACTTGAATACAATGAGTCAATTACAAATTATTATTATCTATTAATTAAATTGAAACTCATTAAATGTTCTATTAAATTATGCTTTCCTGATTATTATTTAAATTAATTAAAGCAAAAAATTCATATAAACAAATTGTAAATACTGAAGACTTTTCACCGATTTAGACTGGCTATCTCTCTAATGAGTCTGATGTAACAATGCTTTATTGTGTCTGAAAAAATACTTTGAAAAAGTAATGCACTCTCTATTGAATCTGTGCACTACAGATTTTTATCTTCAGAACAGTTGGATTTTCTGTATATAGGTATGGGTATACATTTATTTCTATGGAAATACTCAGGCATTTCTACTTAACCTATTTTCAATTTAGTCTGCATCATATATACTAGAGAGACAAACATTTGACCTCTTGTTCATAGGACCATTTTTATTAATAAGAAGTAACTGATTTAAATGAAATTTTCCCTTTTCTTCAGGTAACTCGCAAACATATTTCTCCTTCACAGTTAAATAAAACAGACAATGAATGTGCCCTGGACACTTAAAAGTATTTGGTTATTCGAAAGTAAGGAGACACTCTTAAAATTTAGAAGACTCTTTCTCTATACTAAGACTTTCATTCTAATAGGTTCGGATCTGATAACATTTGTACATGGATTCACATGAAAATCATTATTAAATATCAACTATATTGAGTAGTTTTGAACATTGTCTACAAGTCACATCTGCATAGTCTGTGGATTGTAGACTTTCTGCCAATAGTTGCTATTTAATTTGACCTTGGAAGAGTTCCGGCACATTAAGCATGACATTTATTTAAGTGTTAAATTTATACTATGCTTTTCTGATCAAAAGTTCAAGGAACCAAGTGCAGTGGCATGATTTGCCATTATAAAACTAGTCTCATTAAAATTGTGATAACATGATAACACATTTTTTTTTTCTTCTGTAGTGTCTTTGTCTGGCTTTGGTGTCATGGCAATGCCAGCCTCCTAAAATGAGTTGCAAAAATTATCTCTACTTCGATTTTTGGGGAAGAGTTTGAGAATAATTGATGTTCTTCTTTAAATGGTTGGTAGAATCCAGCAATGAAGCTGTGTAATCCTGTGCTTCTTTGATAGGAGGTTTTTATTGCTGATTCAATCTCCTTACTCATTATTTGTTTAATCAGTTTTTTAATTTCTTCATAATTCAGTCTTTGTAGTGTTATGGGTCTAGGAATTTATCAGTTTCTTCAAGGTTATTCAATTTGTTGGTATATAATTGTTAATATTAGTTTCTTATGATCCTTTGTATTTCAGTGGCATCAGTTGTAATGTCTCCACTTACATTTCTAATCATGTTTATTTTTATAGTCTCTGTTTCTCCTAGTCTAGCTGAAGGTTTATACAAACCTTTATCTTTTATCTTTTTATCTTTTCAAAAAAAGTAACAGTTTTGTCGTTTTTTTCTATTGTTTTTCTAGTCTCTACTGTCTCCTCTGATCTTTGTAAATTGCTTCCTTCTGCTAACACTTGGCTTAATTTATTCTCTTTTTCCAACTCTTTGAGGTGTAACATTAGATTATTTATGATCTTTATTTTTTGATGCAGGCTTTTATCACTGTAAATTTCCCTCTTAGGATAGCTTTTGCTGTATCCCATAGTTATGGCGCAATGTGTTTCCATTTTCATGTTTCACAGAATTTTTTAGTTTCCATTTTCATTTTGTCTGTGACCTATTGATTGTTTAGGAACATGTCGTTCAATTTCCCATATTTGTCTGTTTTCCAAGATTTCCCCTGGTTTTGATTTCTAGTTTCATTTCATTGTGATCTGAAAAGATACTTGATGTGATTTCCATCTTTAAATTTTTAAATATTTATTTTGTTGCCTAACATGTAATCTACCCTGGAGAATGTCCAATGAGCACTTCAGAATAATATGTATTCTGCTACTGTTGGATGGAATGTTCTATATGTGTCTGTTGGGTCCATTTTGTCTAACATATAACTCAAGACAAATGTTTAATTATTACTTTTCTGTCTAGATTATCTAAAAGTGGGGTATTGTAGTCTCCTACCATTATAGTATTGCAGGCTATCTCTCCTTTCTGATCATTTAATAACTGCTATATGTATTTAGGTGATCCAATATTCGATGTAGATATACTTAAAATTGCTATGTATTCTTGATGAATTAGCCTCTTTATCATTACATAATGACCCTCTTTGTCTCTTTCTATAGTTTTCAACTTAAAGTTTATTTTGTCTGATATAAACATAGTGACTCCTGCTCTTTTCTGGTTTCTATTTGCATGGAATATATCTATCCCTTTAATTTCAGTCTATGTGTGTTCTACTGTAAAAGTGAATAAGCAGAATATGGTTGGATCTTGTTTTTCAAAAAATTCAGGCACTCTTATGTCTTTTTTTTTTTTTTTTTTTTTTTACCTTTTGTAAAATGCCGAAGTCATTTTCTCTTTTATTTTATTCTTTTTTTAAATTTTATTTTATTTTATGTTAAGTTCTGGGTTCATGTGCACAGCATGCAGGTTACACAGGTAAACCTGTGTCATGGTGGTTTGCTCCACCTATCAGCCCATCACCTAGGTATTAAGACCCACAAGCATTAGCTATTTATCTTGATTATCTCCCTCCTACCCCCCTGCAACAGGCCCCACTGGGTGTTGTTTCCCTTCCCGTGTCCATGTGTTCTCAGTTCAGCTTCCACTTATGGATGAGAACATGCAGTGTTTGGTTTTCTGTTCCTGTGTTAGTTTGCTGAGGATGATGGCTTCCAGCTCCATCCATGCCTCTGCAAAGGACGTGATATTATTCCTTTTTATGGCTGCATAGTATTCCATGGTGTATATGTACCACATTTTCTTTATCCAGTCTATCATTCATGGGCATTTGTGTTTATTCCATGTCTTTTCTATTGTGGATAATGCTGCAATGAACATACGTGTGCATGTATCTTCAGAATAGAATGACTTATATTTCTTTAGGTGTATACCAGTAGTGGGATTGCTGAGTCAAATGGTATTTCTGGTCCTATGTCTTTTTGTAGGCAAATTCAATTCATTTACATTCAAGGTAATTATTTTTAGGTGAGGACTTGCTACAGAAATTTTATAATTTGTTTTCTGATTGTTTTGTAAGTCACTTATTTCTTTCTTCCTCTCTTGCTCTCTTCCCTGTGGCTTAATAAATTTTTGTATTCTCTGAATACTTTCTTTTTATATTTTGTGCAACCACTATAGGTTTTTCCTTTGTGGTTACCATAAGGCTTACCTAAAATATATTTTTAACTTTTATGTTAAGTTCAGGGCTACATGTTCAGGTTTGTTACATAGATAGACTTGTGTCATGGGGTTTGTTGTTCAGGTTATTTTATCACTGGTATTAAGCCTAGTACCCTTTAGTTATATTTCCTGATCCTCTCCCTCCTCCTACCCTCCACCCTATGAAAGACCCTGTGTGTATTGTTGCACTTTATGTGTTCATGTGTTTATAACAGTCCACTTTAAGCTGATAATAACTTTCCTTTAATTGTATACAAAACTTCACATTTTCACTACCTCCCTAACCTTTTATAATATGATGTCAACATTTACACTTACTTTTGTAATTTGTATCTCTTAACAATTTATTGTCGCTATAGTAGTTACTTTTAGGTTTTTCTTTTAATCCTCCTAGTAGGGATAAAATTACTTTTCACACTATACTTATAGAATTAGAGAATTTTGAGTGTGACTATGTATTACATCATTGAATTTTTTTCAAACGTTTTTGTTACTAATTAGCAGTCTTTCATTTAGATTAAATGACTCCCTTTAGCAATTTTAATAAAGGGGTGCTACTGGTGACAAACTTTCTTCACTTTTGTTTGTCCTGGAAAGTTTTAATTTTATCCTCATTTCTGAATGACAGCTGTGTCTGTAAAATATTCTTGGTGGGCTGTTCCTTCTTTTGTTCCCTTCAGCACTTTGGATATATCACTCTATTAACTCCTGGCCTGCAGGTTTTTTGCCGATAAATTCCCTGAAAGTTTTATTGTGGTTACTTTAAAAGTGATATGTTATTTATCTGTTGCTATTTTCAGTGTTTTTCACCTTTGATTTTTGATAATTTGATTATAATGCCACTTGGTGCATCTTTTGGGTTAAATTTGATTGGTGGCATCTGAGCTTCCTGTATTCGGATGCTGTCATCGGTCCCCAGATTTGGGAAATTTTCAGCCATTATACACTGAAATATCCTTTCTAGGCCTTTTCTTCTTCAATACCTCTTATTATGCAAAAGGTAAGTTCAATTGATAGTGTCTCATAATTCCCACAGGCTTTCTTCATTATTATATTGTGTTGCTCCTCTGATTGAATAATTTCAGAAGTTCTGTTTTCAAGCTCATTGATTCTTCTTCTGTTTGATCAAGTCTGCTCTTCAAGCTTTCTATTGATATTTTTTTAGTTCAGCGATTGTGTTCGTTATCGTTAGGATTTCTATTTGTATTTTTAATTGTTTCTAATACGTTGCCAAACTTTTCATTTTGTTCATGAATTGTTTTCCAAATTTTATTTAGTTTTCTACCATTACTTTTTATAGTTCCATGAACTTCCTTAATATTATTCTGAATTCTTTGTTGGTCATCTAATAAATCTTCATTGCTTCTGGGTCCATTATTAGAGCTTTATTAATTTGTTTTGGTGGTGTTATATTTCCCTGATTTTTCTTTATTGTTGTGTCCTTATGTTGAAGCATGCACATTTGAGAAAACGGCTGACTCCTCCAGCCTTTGCAGGTGTTCCTTGGTGGTGATAGATCTTTACTATTTAGTCTATCCTAGGTTTCTGTATAAGTTGACAGTAATGCCAAACAGGCAGACCTTGGTGTCAGATTCTCTAGATGGGCTGGACCACCTCCTATGGTCTGAGGTTGAATGGTAATGCTGGCTGTATTCCATGGTCTGGTGAAATCAATGGCCGAACTCTGCCATCAGGTGATATTATTGCCAGTGATCTATAATTTTCTCTGAGCAGGTAAGGTTGAAGGCCGTCATCCCTGGCTCAATGGTACTGTTGTTTAGAATCTGTAGCTGAGTAGGTATGTGTTGTGGACTTCAAGACTGGTTGAAGTCTTTGGGGTTACTACTCAGCCACATGGGTTGGGAAAACCCAGAGGCTCTGATCCGTGGATATGTTAGACTTGGGCTTGCCTCCTGGCCTAGGGTAGGCTTCAGCATAGCACTGAAATTTGGTGAAGTCACAACTCTGTAATTGGGGTTGAGTGAAGCCAGATGCTTTCTCTATGGGTAATTTCTGGCCTTCAGTTGCTTCCCAGTCAGAAAAAGACTGAATGTAAGCATTGGAACTTGGTTGGATTACCTATTCACTGCTAAGATTGAGCATGATCTCATGCTCACCCCACACGTAATCACTGACCTGCAATTGCTTTCTAACCTGGGGAAGAATTAATGTGAGCCCCAGAGCTTAGATTATCTCTTCACTACTAGGGTTGAGTGGGGTCCACATGCTCCCTCTATGGGTAATCACTAATGTACAGTTGCCTGTCAACCTGAGGAATACTTAACAAGAGCACCTAGGTTGTGTGGGGAAGCTTGCTAGGGATTCAAACCTGTAAGATCAATGGACCACATTTCTAGCAGTGTGATGCTGTTGGTTAGCTTCTCTAGTGTGGTGCTTTTCTTGGCCAGAAGGCATAGCAATCATCTGGATCCACACATTGGTAACTGTGTGTCTCACCGGCATTCTTTATTTCTAACTGAAATAACTGATCTAGTGCTGCTAGTACTCCTAATGTTCCCTGTGGGTTGAGACATGAGTGACCCTCCTTTGAAGGGGCTCAGCATGGCAGTGAAGCTTCATGGGCACCTCCAACTCACTTTTCCCACTGTAGAAACCATAGGACCAGGCACATTCTTTTTGTGTGGTGCTGTGCTAGCTAGGAAGAAGGGAAGTGTGATCAAAAAGAACCATTTGTCTTATAATTTCATTGTGGCTTTTCTTGGTTTTGCATCCAAGTGTCTCAGTCTCATTGCCACATTCTGGGATATTTGGGATGGGATTCTTGCCTGTGGGTAGTTGACAGTTGAATTTCTGTGCTGGGGAGTAAAGCACAAGAACTCCTATTCTTCCAATTTGCTGACATTACTGATCTTGTTTTGCCTTTTCTTTAATTTTATATACATTGAATAATACATGATGTAGTCTTTTTTAACTTCTTTCATGTAGCATAATTTTTATAAGATAAATTTATGTTGTTGAGTTCACAAGTCGTTTATCACTTTCAATATAGAGTATTTTTGCATTGTATGAATATACCACATTTTTCTTATCCTTTCCCCAATTGATGAAAATGGCTTCTTCCAGTTTTTGGTGATTATGAATACATTTACTCTCACCATTCATATAGAGGTTTTTGTGTAAATACAAGTTTTAATTTTCTTTACCAGGGAGTGGAATTGCTACTGGGTCATGTGTTAAGACTATATTTAACTTTATGGGAAAATGCAAAACTGTGTTCTAAAGTGGTTGTCCATTCTGCATCCCCACAAGCAATCTATGGGAGATCTCTTCACTTTGCATCCATACCAGCATTTGTTATTGCCATGTCTTTTATTTGTAACCATTCTAGTACATATTAGTGATATATAATTGAGATTTTAATTTGCATTTCCTTAATTAGGTAGTAGTATTTTTTTTCCCAGAAATGTGTATTCCATTTCTTTTGTCAGGCTGTTGTTAATACGTGGTGTTGAGTCAATCTAGTCAGTAGTCGAGCTCAAAATGCTTGAAGTATTATTGTCCTGGTAATCCTGTTCCACCCTCAGCTTTTGGCAAGCCTCGTATGCCTGTGCAGCAGAGTGTTCTCACTCCACATGCTTGCATTTTCTCAGCAGTAGACTGCTTTTGCTTGTTACTCAGTAAGAGTCTTGTGCTGTTGGCAGAGGAGGTCCTCATTCTTCAATTGCATCCTCACTTTTTTACACTGTACACATGAGTCCCAGAGATGGCGATTTCATAGTGCCCCTGCCCTCTTTTCTGGTGACAGTCAATCTCTATCTTTCTGTGTATTGGATGGAAAAAAGTTTTGTGCCCTTTATCCGCTGGTAGCTTATCTCCTAGGACTGAGAAGGTTTTCTACTCTTTTCCCAAAGGCAGATGAAACTTGTGTCTACCTTTCTTCCAGAAATCATAGGACTTTGTCCTGGGGCAGTAGGATTTCCTCCCCTTCTTCCTGTAGCAGATGGTTTATGATTGGGATGCGAACCAAGTCCAGGGAAGTAGGCAAGATTTTCTACCTGTCTCTCAGTGGCAACTTATCACCACCTATTTGCCTGCAACACAAATAAAGGGCACCCTGTTAGGTCTTGTTGCTTTCAACTTTTCATATGAGCAGCTAGTGAAGGCCCAGAAAAAAAACATACTATGAGTGAGGACAGACTCTCATTTTGTCTGAGCCTTTCAAGTACTCTAGATTAATTAGTAACCCACAGTAGATTTTTAAGAATCCATTAAAATTCAAGTTGTTTTCTATTTACCTGCTTTATGTGGGCCGCCCCTTTCTCCCATGCTCTCTAAAAGGTAAAATAGTATATGTTCTTTGCCTCTCTTCAAAGACAAAGGGACTTGTCACTCTTTGGAATTTAGTTCATCTAGTTGCTTTGAAACCTTTGCAAACTGAGCAACTCAGAAATAGTTATGTTTTTGTAAATTATCTGGTTTTTTATTAATGTTAGGATAGAAGCAACACGCTCTTGCAGCTTTCTACATCCTAAGTGGAAATATAACTTCTTTCAATCCATGCTTTTTGTATTTGGTCACTCAGCTCACACTATATTTCTTGGGACAGACCATGCTACTTTGCAGGTCACTGCTATGGCTACTGTTATGCTGGCAAAAGACACTCTATAGCCATCTCAAGTCCTCAATATACTACTGGCGCTTGCTCCTAACTGAACATGTTAACTCTGAGAAGGTTATGAGAACTCTGATGTAAATAGGACTTAATATGGACCATGAAAGGAAGAAAGGCTAGGGATATACCGTCCAGAGGGTATATGTAATGAAAAATGATAAGCTTTCTTCTCACTTTTTCATCCTCTTTATATCTGAGACATGTCAGCATTGATCCAACTATGGCACAACCTTTTTAGGGCACTTCCATCTGATGAGGAGCGCTCCTCTCTCCACACGGTCTTTTTCCATTTTATGGCTGTGTCTTCATCCAAAATAACTGGCAGTGTAACAACTCCTGTGAGGTAATTTGCATGTGTCCAGAAGGAAACATTGCCAGAGAATCGCCCTCTGGCAAAGCCTTGGGTTATACAAATTGTAGATTTATAACCTGCCAAATATCAACAGGCTTTAGCAGTGAGCTTGAAAAGATGGTGTTTTCCCATGATTTCCAGCCTGTGATTTGTACTAGTCTAAAAACCCATTCCACTTTGAATAAATCCTTCTCCTCTCCCAATTGAGCTGATACCTGATGATTCTCCAGTTATAAAGTGCATTCCTTTGTCTTCTATGAACACATAGATATGTCTAGAAAAACTGATGTTTTGGGCCTTATCAGTTGAAAACATCTCAATGTGAATGAGTATATCATGACCCTTCCTGAGATTCAGGTGAGATAGAAGAGGTGTAGAAGAAAACATTGGTGGGGTATGGACAGACCTTATGAACATAGAATAAAGAAAGGAGAACAGAAAGAAGAAAATAAACTCATTGAATATGTATTTCCTGTATTTGTGCCCAACCTAGCTGGTCATAAATTACTATGAGGAAGAAATGTTCTAAGTAGACAAGTATCTTGTTAACAACAGAAATGATGAGTCAGTCATTACCTTGCCAAAGATGACAAGGTTTCTGTTTATCCCGTTGCTCTAAAAAGAACTCAAGAGAAGAACTTGATGTGAGGTACTAAGCAGACACCTTCTGCTCTCCACACCTCAGTTTCCTCATCTGAGAAATGATGACATTAAATTTGAATATTTCTCACGACCCTTCCATATGTACTGTGATAAGTTTCTAATTTGTGGTGCTATTTCATTTTGGTGATATGAAAGTTATTACTGTGGATACATAATATGAGACTGACATTTTAGACTGCTTTTCTAGCTTTGCATTTGCTAGTTAGAAAACTCATATCAGTGGCATTGATTAGGTATTTCATTGCTTTTCCTTCCGTGATTATTGATCATCTTCCAAGTAAAATTTATTTTAAAACACTAAGGCAATGGTCTTGGAAATGAAATAAAGATAAATTGTAATTCTTTATGAAAAAAGTGGGTTTTATTTCAGACCTGGTTTCTCATCATCTCTTTTGGCACACGCTACAAGGCACTGTGAAGAAAACTACGCATAGCCTGAGTAAAGAAACATCTCATATTCTTTTTACACTCAACCTCCTTGCCAAGAATAAGAAAAACACATGTGATACAGATGGAATCCTGCACTTTCTATAATAATTTTAATTATAATATCTTAATAAACAGGTTGTATCAAGTCACAAATATGTCCTAAGTACATATTTACCATATAAATATATCGATCTGTCTACTTATCTAATCTTTTATTGACTTTCTTTACTTGCATGGTCACTATCAGGAATTTATTTGATGCAAAATTTACTATAAAATCAAGATCTGAGCTTCCAGTACTGGAGAGCCTTCAATTGGAGAGTTAGGAGCTATGCTAGGCATGTTGCAAACATTATCCCATGTAGTATCCAAAACAACCAAACGAGTTCATTATTATTGTACCCATGTGTCAAATAAGTTATCCAAAGTGCATATAGGTAGGTAAATAAAAAATAATTTGAAAATGGCTTTGTCTGATTCCAAGTTGAGTGTTTGTTCCCTGCTTCCTCTCAGTTTTAATTGGCAGTGTACTTCTGAATTTTTTAAATTTATTTTTTTTCTGATAACAAAAGTAGTAAATAAGTGTGGTGGGCAGAATTCTAAAGGTGCCTTCCCTCCCCAAGATTCTCATCCACTGGTTATTCAATCAAACATGAATTGATGTACTACTGTGATGGGATTCTACACATATAATTCAAGTTCCAAGTAAATTGACTTCAATAGATGGAGATTGTCTGAGTGGACCTGACCTGATCAGGTGAACCCTTTAAAAGCAGTGAATTTCTCTGGCTGGTCGTAGAAGTGGAAGAGAGAGAGAGATTTGAATCATGAGGGAGATTCAGTGTGAGAAATCCTGCTGCTCACTGTTGAGACAGGGCCTACGAGAAGGCCCATAACAAGGGACTGTGAGAAGCCTGTAGGAGAAGAGCCTGATACTTCAGCTGAGAAATGGGATTTCAACCCTATAACCATAACAAACGGATGTAATGTAAGTCACATCTGAGCAGAAGTTTTAAATGTTATTGTGTGGTTCAGATTAAGCTCATAGTTCATGCTTTTCCTTTTTAGCACAAGGATAGGAATGCCTAACACAGGGGCTGTTCCTTTAGCCAAGGACCCAGAATCAGAACATATATGGAACAGAGTAAATCAGAAGTAAGGAAAACTAAGCAGAGTCACAGTAGCTACCAGTGCCCTGAAACTTATAACATGTAATGCAATTTAAAAGTAGATATTTTTTGTAAGTCATTGAGGTTTTGGGGCTTTTATGGAGAAAAACTACAAGAACAATACACAGTTTTCATCCTGCTTTTTCAGTTAGTATTTTGTAATATATCAGTTATCTACTGCCACTTAAAATATCAACACAAGCTTAGTTGATTGAAAGAATACATACTTACCATCACACAGTTTTTATGGATCAGGAGTTTGATAACAGCTTAACTGGATCCTGTCTTTCAGCATCTCACAAAGCTGCAGCCAAGATGTTGGCCAATGATGTGGTCTTATCTGAGGCTCAACCAGAGGAGAATTTCCTCTCAAGCTCCAGTTGTTGCTGGCAGCATTCCATTTTTTGCAGGCTATCAGACTGAGGGCCAGAATTTCTCAATGGCCATCTGCTGAAGATACCCTTCACTTTTTTGCCATGTGGCTTTCTCTATAGGAAAATCTCACAACATGTCAGTTTGCTTCATCAAATCCAGAAAGGGGATTTATGTCCTCTAGCAAGATTGGTGCTATGAACTATGTAGCATTATCACAGTAATGATATTCTGTCACATGTGCTGTATTTTATTGATTGTATGAAAGGCATAGTTACTGACCATACTCAAGGGGAAAGATTATACAAAGGTTTAAACTCCAGGAGGAAGGGATCATGAGGGACCTCCTTACAGCCTGTTCACCGAAGATAGAATTTCTCATGTTACTAAGCATTCTTCAAAAAGGATGCTTTCTGCATTTATTAAAATCTTCATGTATATTTTTCTTTATTTTGTGATTGCCATAAAATATGACAAATGGTTTTTCTAGGGTTCACAAAATACATAAATTTTAGTGTTTACACAATACCTCATATGAATGGATAATAATGTAATTAATCAGTGTATTGTTCAATAATTAGGTGGTTTACTACTTTTTACTATTAGAATTATCTTTCTGATAATTGTGTACATCAATTTTTTCCATATATTTACTTATTTTCTTCATATTGCTAGGTGACTACTAACTAAATCAAAGAATATTACTTCTTTTAATGTCCTTAATGAATACTGTCACAATAATTTCCAGAAATGTATAGAAATTTACAGTTTAAATGCCTATCAGTAATGCATTGTCTTACCATAACTCAGCATGTGTGTGTCTCTTCACTAACAATAGGATTCTACACCATAAAATTGCTAAAGATTCTGCCAAAGTCCTCTAGACCCAATAAATGACTTTGGTAAAGTTTCAGGTTACAAAAGCAATGTATAAAAATTAGCAGCATTTATTTTTTTCTTTCCTTTTTCTAAAAATTTTACTTTAAGTTTCGGGATACAGATGCAGAACATGCAGGTTTGTTACATAGATATACATGTGCCATGGTGTTGCTGCACCGACTGACCCGTCCTCTATGTTCCCTCCCCTCACCCTCCACCCCCCAGCAGGCCCCAGTGTGTGTCCTTCCCCTCTCTGTCCACGTGTTCTCATTGTTCATCTCCCACTTATGAGTGAGAACATGTGATGCTTGGTTTTCTGTTTCTGTGTTAGTTTGCTGAGAATTACCATTTTCAGATTCTGATTTTTTGAGATATGTTCCATCAATACCTAGTTTATTGAGAGTTTTTAGCATGAAGGGGTGTTGAATTTTATTGAAGGCCTTTTCTGCATCTATTGAGATCATCATGTGGTTTTTGTCATTGGTTCTGTTTATGTGATGGACTACGTTTATTGATTTGAGTATGTTGAACCAGCCTTGCATCCCAGGAATGAGGCTGACTTGATCGTGGTGGATAAGCTTTTTGATGTGCTGCTGGAATCGGTTGGCCAGTATTTTATTGAGAATTTTCACATCAATGTTCATCAGGGATATTGGCCTGAAATTTTCTTTTTTTAATTGTGTCTCTGCTAGGTTTTGGTAACAGGATGATGCTAGACTCATAAAATGTGTTAGGGAGAAGTCCCTCTTTTTCTGTTGTTAGGAATAGTTTCAGGAGAATGGTACCAGCTTCTCTTTGTATCTCAGGTAGAATTCGGCTGTGAATCTGTCTGGTCTTGGGCTTTTTTTGGTTGGTAGGCTATTAATTACTGCCTCAATTTCAGAACTTGTTATTGGTCTATTCAGGGATTTGAATTCTTCCTAGTTTCATCTTGGGAGGGTGTATGTGTCTAGGACTTTAACCATTTCTTCTAGATTTTCCAGTTTGTTTGCATAGAGGTGTTTATAGTATTCTCTGATGGTAGTTTGTATTTCTTTGGGATCAGTGGTGATATTCCCGTTATCGTTTTTTATTGTGTCTATTTCATTCTTCTCTTTTCTTTATTAGTCTGGCTAGTGGTCTATTTATTCTGTTAATCTTTTCAAAAAACTAGCTCCTGGATTCCTTGATTTTTTGAAGGAATTTTCATGTCTCTATCTCCTTCAATTCTGCTCTGATGTTAGTTATTCCTTGTCTTCTGCTAGCTTTTGAATATGTTTGCTCTTGCTTCTCTAGTTCTTTTAATTGTGATATTAGGGTGTCAATTTTAGATCCTGCTTTCTCCTGTGGGCATTTAGTGCTGTAAATTTCCCTCTAAACACTGCTTTAGCTGTGTCTCCAGGATTCTGCTACATTGTGTCTTTGTTCTCATTGAAGAACTTAGGTTTCAGAAGAACTAAGGTTTCAAAGAACTTACTTATTTCTGCCTTAATTTCATTATTTACCCAATAATTATTTAGGAGCAGATTGTTCAGTTTCCATGTAGTTGGGCGGTTTTGAGTGAGTTTCTTAATCCTGAGTTCTAATTTGATTGCACTGTGGTCTGAGAGACAGTTCGTTTTGATTTCTGTTCTTTTGCATTTGCCGAGGAATGTTTTACTTCCAATTATGTGGTGGATTTTAGAATAAGTGCCATGTGGTCCTGAGAAGAATGTACATTCTGTTGATTTGGGGTGGAGAGTTCTGTAGATGTCTATTAGATCTGCTTGGTCCAGAGCTGAGTTGAAGTCCTGAATATCCTTGTTAAATTTCTGTCTCATTGATCTAATATTGACAGTGGGGTGTTAAAGTCCCCCTCTATTATTGTGTGGGAGGCTAAGTCTCTTTGTAGGTCTCTAAGGACTTTCTTTATGAATCTGAGTGCTCCTGTATTGGGTGCATATATAATTAGGATAGTTAGTCCTTCTTGTTGCATTGATCCCTTTACCATTATGTAATGCCCTTCTTTGTCTTTTTTTATCTTTGTTGGTTTATAGTCTGTGTTATCAGAGGCTAGGATTTCAATGAGAGGTGACAACATGCTAGCAGCCCTCGCTGTGGGAGCCTTCTCGGCCTCAGTGTCCACTCTGGCAGTGCTTGAGGAGCCCTTCAGCCCACCACGGCACTGTGGGAGCCTGTCTCTGAGCTGGCTGAGGCCAGAGCCGGCTCCCTCTGCTTGCGGGGAGGTGTGGAGGGAGAGGCATGGGAGGGAACCGAGGCCACGCAAGGAGCTGTGGGGCCAGCCTGAGTTCCGGGCAGTCGTGGGCTCAGTAGGCCCCACAGTTGGAGTGGCTGGCCGGCACCGCCGGCCCAGGCAGTGAGGGGTGTGCACCCTGGCCAGCAGCCCCGGAGGGTGTGTGGGATGCCCCAGCAGTGCCGACCTGCCTGCGCTGCGCTCGAATTCTCGCGGGGCCTCAGCTGCCTCCCCACAGGGCAGGGCTCGGGACCCGCAGCCCACCATGCCCCAGCCTCACCCCACGACGCAGTGGGCTTCTGCGTGACCCTAGCCTCCCTGACGAGCACCGCAACCTGCTCCATGGCACCCGGTCCCATCAACCGCCCAAGGACTGAGGAGTGCAGGTGCACTGCACGGGACTGGCAGGAAGCTCTGCCTGCACCCCAGTGCGGGATCCACTGGGTGAAGCCAGCTGGGCTCCTGAGTCTAGTGGGGACTTGGAGAATCTTTATGTCTAGCTAAGAGATTGTAAATACACCAATCAGCACCCTGTGTCTAACTCATTTGTAAATACACCAATCAGTACCCTGTATCTAGCTAACCTAGTGGGGACTTGGAGAACTTTTCTGTCTAGCACTCTGTGTCTAGCTAAAGGATTGTAAATGTACCAATCAGCACTCTGTGTCTAGCTCAGGGTTTGTAAATACACCAATCAGCACCCTGTGTCTAGCTCAAGGTTTGTAAATATACCAATCAGTACTCTGTATCTAGCTAACCTAGTGGGGAGTTGGAGGACTTTTCTGTCTAGCACTCTGTGTCTAGCTAAAGGATTATAAATACACCAATCAGCTCTCTGTGTCTAGCTCAGGGATTGTAAACACACCAATCAGCACTCTATCAAAATGGACCAATCAGCTCTCTGTAAAATGGACCAATCAGCTCTCCATAAAATGGACCAATCAGCAGGATGTGGGTGGGGTCAGATAAGGGACTAAAAGCAGGCTGCCTGAGCCAGCAGTGGCAATGCGCTCAGGTCCCATTCCACACTGTGGAAGCTTTGTTCTTTTGCTCTTTACAATAAATCTTACTGCTGCTCACTCTTTGGGTCCATGCAGCCTCTATGAGCTGTAACATCCACTGCGAAGGTCTGCAGCTTCACTCCTGAAGCCAGTGAGACCATGAACCCACCAGGAAGAAAGAACAACTCCAGATGCACCACCTTTAAGAGCTATAACACTGCAAAGGCCTGCAGCTTCACTCCTGAAGTCAGTGAGACCATGAACCCATCAGAAGGAAGAAACTGTGGACACATCTGAACATCTGAAGGAACAAACTCCAGACACACAATCTTTAAGAATGGTAAACACTCACCGCGAGGGTCCGCAGCTTCATTCTTGAAGTCAGCGAGACCAAGAACCCACCAATTCGGGACACAGCAACCCCTGTTTTTGTTTTTGTTTTTCTTTCCATTTGCTTTGTAAATATTCCTCCATCCCTTCATTTTGAGTCTGTGTCTTTGCACATGAGATGGGTCTCCTGAATAAAGCACACTGATGGGTCTTGATTCTTCATCCAATTTTCCAGTCTGTGTCTTTTAACTGGTTCATTTAGCCCGTTTATATTTAAGGTTAATATTGTTACATGTGAATTTGATCTTGTCATTATGATGCTAGCTGGTTATTTTGCCCATTAATTGATGCAATTTCTTCATAGTCCTAATGGACTTTACAATTTGGTATGTTTTTGCAGTGGTTGGTACCAGTTTTTCCTTTCCATATTTAGTGCTTCCTTCAGGAGCTGTTGCAAGGCAGGCCTGGTGGTGACAAAATCTCACAGTCTTTGCTTATCTGTAAAGGATTTTATTTCTCCTTCACTTATGAAGCTTAGTTTGGCTGGATATGAAATTCTGGGATGAAAATTCTTTTCTTTAAGAATGTTGAATATTAGCCCCCACTCTCTTCTGGCTTGTAGGATTTCTTTTTGTTTTGTTTTGTTTTGTTTTTTTTGAGACGGAGTCTCGCTCTGTCGCCCAGGCTGGAGTGCAGTGGCCGGATCTCAGCTCACTACAAGCTCCGCCTCCCAGGTTCACGCCATTCTCCTGCCTCAGCCTCCTGAGTAGCTGGGACTACAGGCGCCCGCCACCTCGCCCGGCTAGTTTTTTGTATTTTATAGTAGAGACGGGGTTTCACCAGGTTAGCCAGGATGGTCTCGATCTCATGACCTTGTGATCCACCCGTCTCGGCCTCCCAAAAGTGCTGGGATTACAGGCTTGAGCCACCGCGCCCGGCCTGGCTTGTAGGATTTCTGAAGGGAGATCCACTAGTAGTCTGATGGGCTTACCTTTGTGGGTAACCCCATCTTTCTCTCTGGTGAATCTGATGATTATGTGTCTCAGGGTTGCTCTTCTCGAGGACTATCTTTGTGGTGTTCTCTATTTCCTGAATTTGAATGCTGGCCCATCTTGCTAGGTTGTGGAAGTTCTCCTGGATAATATCCTGAGAGTGTTTTCCAACTTGGTTTCATTCTCCCTGTCAATTTTAGGTACACCAATCAAATGTAAGTTTGGTCTTTTCACACAGTCCCATATTTCTTGGAGGCTTTATTCATTCCTTTTCATTCTTTTTTCTCTAATCTTGTCTTCACACTTTATTTCATTAAGTTGATCTTCAATCTCTGATATGCTTTCTTCTGCTTGACCAATTTGGCTATTGATATTTGTGTATGCTTCACAAAGTTCTTGCACAGTGTTTTTCAGGTCCATCAGGTCATTTATGTTCTTCTCTAAACTGATTATTCTAGTTATCAATTCCTCTAACCTTTTTTCAATGTTCTTAGCTTTCTTGCATTGGGTTAGAACATGCTTTTTTAGCTTGGAGGACTTTATTATTACCCGTCTTCTGAAGCCTACTTCTGTCAATTCATCAAACTCATTCTTTGTCCAGTTTTTTCCCTTGCTGGGGAGGAGTTGTGATCCTTTGGAGGAGAAGAGGTGTTCTGGCTTTTGCAATTTTCAGCCTTTGTGTGCTGGTTTCTCCTCATCTTCATGGATTTATCTATTATTGGTCTTTGATGTTGGTGACCTTCAGATGGGGTTTTTGTGTGGATGTCCTTTTTGTTGATGTTGATGCTAATCCTTTGTTTGATAGTTTTCTTCTAACAGTCAGGACTCTGTGCTACAGGTCTGCTGGAGTTTGCTGGAAGTCCACTCCAGACCCTGTTTGCCTGGGTGTCATCAGCAGAGGCTGCAGAACAGCAAATATTGCTGCCTGTTCCTTCCTCTGAAAGCTTCATTCCAGAGGGGCACCCGCCAGATGCCTCCCGGAGCTCTTCTGTATGAAGTGTCTATAAATCACTGCTAGGAGGTGTCTCCCAGTCAGGAGGCACAGTGGTCAGGGACCCACTCGAGGAGGCAATCTGTCCCTTCCCAGAGCTTGAGCATTGTGCTGGGAGATCCATTGCTCTCTTCAGATCCAGTAGGCAGGAACATTTAAGTCTGCTGTATCTGTGCCCACAGCCACCCCTTCCACCAAGTGCTCGGTCCCAGGGAGATGGAGTTTTATCTATAAGCCCCTGACTGGGGCTGCTGCCTTTCTTTCAGAGATGCCCTGCTCAGAAAGGAGGAATCTAAAGAGGCAATCAGGCTACAGCAGCTTTACCGAGCTGGGGTGGGGTCCACCCAGTTGAAACTTCCCTGCAGCTTTGTTTACACTGTGAGGGGAAAACCACTTACTCAAGCCTCGTAGTGGTGGACACCCTTCTGCCTACTAAGCTGGAGCATCCCAGGTCGACTTCAGACTGCTGTGCTGGCAGTGAGAATTTCAAGCCAGTGGATCTTAGCTTGCTGAGCTCCATGGGGATGGGATCTGCTGAGCTAGAGCACTTGGCTTCCTGGCTTCAGCCCCCTTTCCAGGGGAGTGAACGGTTCTGTCTCACTAGTGTTCCAGGCGCCACTGGGATATGAAAAAAATATCTTGCAGCTAGCTTGGTATCTGCCCAAATGGCTGCCCAGTTTTGTGCTTGAAACCCAATGCCCTGGTGGCATAGGGACCCGAGGGAATCTCCTGGTCTGCAGGTTGTGAAAACCATATGAAAAGCATAGTATCTGGGCCAGAGTGCACTGTTCCTCACAGCATAGTCCCTCACAGCTTCCCTTAGCTAGGGGTGGGAGTTCCCTGACCCCTTGTACTTCCCAGATCACGCAATGCCCCACCCTGCTTTGGCTTGCCCTCTTTGGGCTGCACCCACTGTCTAACCAGTAAAACCAATGAGATGAGCCAGGTACCTCACTTGGAAATGCAGAAATCACCCGCCTCCTTCATTGATCTTGCTGGGAGCTGCAGACCAGAGCTGTTCCTGTTTGGCCATCTTGCCAGCCACTCCCTTTAATTGTGTATTATTCATTTGGATTGAAAATATAATTACTAAAGTTTTCAGTAGGAGTTATTTTATAAAGTAAGTTGTAATCTTTCAATAGAAATAGGCACTAGATGTTTTCCTAACATTTGGATTAATTTTCCTTGTATGGTGATATACCCATCAAAACATTTTTGGTAAACAAATTTAGAAAACAATTTTAAAAAGTAATAAGATAATTGAAAGCTGTTATTTTCAACAATTGTAATCAGTTTCTGACCTGCTCTATTTGATACAGCATATGCCTTTTGGTTTTCTGTTTATTTTGTTTTCCATAACATGATATGACAGGGTGTTATTCTCACTGTTAATTGCAGTCAGGAGTACAAAAAGTTATTAGAAGTTAGCTTGTGAGCATTTAATAAATGGAATTATTGAACTCTAGACAACATCTGGGGTTCACTAAAAATGTATACCTTAATAAGAATCTTCTTTTGATTTGTTAATGTTTAGATGACAGTCATGAGAATGCAATAAATACTTCGTGTCTGGAGGTCAGCAGGATATTTTTCTAGGCCTTTCTTGTTTTTATGGTGTATAAAATAAAGTTATGTGAGCTTGATGAACAGAGGAACAAAATTCCAGGGTCTACTTCTCTTTTGTCTTATTTTTAATTTTTTTTTTTTCCTTATCAAGTTTTGTGACTTCTTACAGAGGATGAGACAAGTGTCAGTCAACCTGTGGGAGAAATCTTGGGCCATGCCTTCTCTATTTTTGATCCTCTTTCTTACTGTCTTTTAAAATATTTTTAGATTTTTATTTTGAAACAATTATAAATTCACAAGAAGTTTCAAAGATATGTACATGGAGGCCTTTTGTACCCTTCAACCAGACTCCCCAAATAGTAAAATCTTCAATACACTACCACATTACACTATCAAAACTAGAACATTAACATTGATACAATCCAGAGCTTTTTAAGATTCAACACTTTCCTTTTGACTATTCTAGGCACTTTATATTTCCATATGAATATTGTAATTATCTTGTCAATTTATATTAAAATGTCTTTTTTGAATTTTGATTAGAATTGAGTTGAATCCACAGATGAAATTGGAAATAACTGCCATTTTACAATATTGAATCTTCCAACTGAAAATCAAAGTATACATCCCAATTTTTTTCATATGTCATTAATTTATCAATGTAATTTTTTGTAGTTTTAAGTGTACAAGTCATTTACATCTTTGTTTAGATTTATCCCTAAGCCTTTAATATTTTTAGTGATATTTTAATTTGCACTCTTCTTAGTTTCAACTTTCGGTTGTTGAAATTAACTTCCAGTTCATTCTAGGACTACCATTGGTTAAAGCATTGCCTCTTCTAATATAGAAACTTCTCATATATAACTGCTAATATATAAATATACAATTGATTTGTGTGTTGATCTCTTACTTTGTAATTTTGCTAACCTCAATTACTGTAGAACCATTTTTTTAGATTGACTTTTCTACATACACTCTCAGGTAGTCTTTGACAAAAGATACTTTTACTTCTGCCTTCCAATCAGAATGCATTTTTTTTTTTTTTTTTTTTTTTTTGCACTGGACACAATCTCCAGTACAAAGCTTAACTACGCCCACACTGGTGCACATGTTGGTCTTAGATTGTAGTATCCTGCATGTAACAACAACTTCCAGCACTTGAATATCCACTCCTTCCCCCACCCACATACTGGCTGAATTCATGTTGGGAGACTATATTTACTATGAACATACATCCCTCATTTGAAACAAGACTAGAATACACGGGAAAGAATGTTTATTCACTAAGTTCTGACAGACTGAAGGTCATTGTTTCAGATTCTACATGGACATTGCGCAAAAGAACATAGGTTGAAATTTGCCTGGCAGTAGCCTAAAAGTAAATCATCTTCAAGGTGCATTTGAAGGAACTGTAGGAGGGAAATGGGATAATTAATTATTATTTATTATATGTAACTAGTAATTAATAACTAATAATTAAATGTAGCCACACTAGCTTGGAGGGATTTGAGGTGAGACATCTAAAATACTAGGGCATGGTGGGTGCTGGAAGACAAAAGAATGAATCACTTACTAGGAATGGCTGTGGGGAAGGGCTTGAAGGAACCATCCTCTCGCTTCCATGTGAACCATGAACATTAAACATGGAGAAATGAGGAGCGGCGGCAGATCCATTTGGGATGCATCATCTTCACGGGATGCTGAAACAACAACAGCATTTGGTTTCCTCTACACCCCTTTCCCCTCCCCCGCAAGCCCAGGGAGTGGGCAGCAGTGGTGCTTTGTGATGTCAAAGCCACCCTAGGACTGCCATTGGCTGGGACGCTGCCTGTATGATCAAACAAAGCTCAAGGGCGTGGCTTTGCCTTGTCACCAGGAGGGCATATATAGGGAGGGCAAGAGCTCTGGGACATCTCCCTGGGAAGCTTCAATATAGCTGTGGAAGTCTGGACTCTACAAGAGCCTGCTATAGACATTCTACAACCAACCCCAATCATGGAAAAGCCAACTTCAAGCACCAATGGGGAAACGAGGAAGAGCCCCTGTGAATCCAACAACAACAAAAATGACGAGGTCAGATTGTTAGGTTTTGAAGGGAAGGCGAGGGTGAAAGAAAGACACACTGAGAGGGGGCGGCTCAAACAGCAACACAGGAATACTGCAGACACCTGTGGAAGTGGGGGGCCCGCTTCATGCCAGAGCCCACCGCTGCTTACAGGCTGGGGTGCTTGTAGGTATGGCTGGGAGGGGCCTGGGCAGTATGGCTTCCTGCCTGGCAGGATATTGATAAGATGGTTTTATGATCAGGCTGTTTGGCCCTTTTTCCAGTGGGATGTCATTGTGGTGTTTCTTGGAACTTTGCCCAGCAAGATACGATAGGAAAGTTTCTTTAGTTGGGCCTTTGTCCGCCTTGTGTTACAATGATTAGGCAAGATTTTTCTCCCAGCCCGAACCCCCATGGAATGTTTCACTTTGACCAAGGTCTGCAAAATAGCAGGGGGCTTATTAAATGGTGGTTTGGACTCGCATTCTTGCCTTCTACTTTGGTATAAAAGGAAGAGGGGCGTTGTTGAGTATCTGGCTGCCTCCTGCTGAATAGGGGAGCTGTAATCAGGGTTTGGGTTTTGAAGCAGTGGGTGTTGGACTTCAGAGTGGTTTTCCTGGAGGCACTGGTACTGGACTTGGCAGAGGAGAAGGATGGTATCCATGGGTTGCAGGGTGGCTGCCTGGACGAGGGAGTTTGGCCTTCGGGAGATAAAGCAGGATATGAAGGTGAGTATACATGGGCCAATTGTAGTATCAGGAGGAGGAAGATTAAGGGCCCTAAGAAAGGGGCCACCTGCTATCCCAGTGCTGAGTGCAGCAGAGATGTTTAGTTCTGCTAACACTAGAATGAGATGTAGAGCCTGCTTAGTGTGTGTGGAGGAAGATGAGACAGAAGCTACTAAAGGAACCTGGATGGTCTGCTTGTTAGGCAAAATGTTAATGTTTACACTGAAATACCAGGGTGCATGTTCCTGACCAATTGGCCAGTAGACAAAGATAAGAGTTTGTGCCATAAAGGAAGAAGACACTGGGGGTGGACAGACAAAAGTTGTAGGTTATGGTGGCAAGCCATGAGAAGGTGGGGGTTGAATTCTGCACAAACCCTTTGTTTTAACTTTTATATTTTTCCAAGTTGAATAGCTGCCAGCAAGGGTAGCCCCTCTGAGGGCCGGATAGGAAATGGTGGTGGTGGAGGAGGTGAAGGCTGTGTGGTTTTGGAGAGAGATGGGGAAATGGGTTTTTGTAACTATTAGCCACTGTGGTCCTGATAGGGCAGAAGGATATAGGTTGCAGTTGAGGGAATTGTTTGTGGATTTTTTCCAGGGAGCACCTTTGATTTGGATACATGGAGCGCGCCTCCGGCGGAGAGGGGAGGGGTTGGTAAGAGGTGTGGGAGGGGTTGGTAGGAGGTGTGGGAGGGGTTGGTAGGAGGTGTTTTATGGAATCCGACTTGTATCATGTTTAGCTAAGAGGCTATGAGGCGTAGGAGGGTGACAGCCCTGTGTGTGACTGTGTGGGTGGATTTGATGGATTGGGGGGAAAAGGTGTTTAGCCGAGCAAGATTATAAACAGGTTGGGGAATGAATTGGTCAATTGGGTGAGATGCAGGTTTATTTTGGACCAGGTTTATGTGGCCAGGTTGACAGGAAGGGCTGTGAACTAATGGATTTGTGTGGACAAACAAGTTTAACAGTTGGAAGTAAAAGGGGAGTGTGACTGATTTAACGGGCAATGTGTGAGGCTGATGAAGGGGGCTCAATTGTTAGACATTCAGGGTGGGCACTTAGAATATCCCACAGACAAAGAGGACAAAGGAGAAAAAGGAGATTTGAGTAGAAGTGAAATTTTGGAAGGTGCCCTGCAGTCTTACCTCCTGCATTAGTGTGAGAAACTGGCAGGACTATTCAGGGACATGGGGAAGGGAAACCAGGAAAGATCTGAAATAAAGTAGGAGGTAAAATATTGGAAATTGGCGACGGAGAGTGTTATGGACTAGGGCATTTGTATTGGCAACTTCTGGAATTCTTGTTAAGTGCAGTGAGGTTGGTCCTGTGAGGGAAGGAGAATAATTTGGGGGTGAACAAATCTCTACATGTGGATCTGGTGCTCTTTTTAGTTTGGAATGGTGCATTCAGTGTGGAAAGGATGTTAGCTTTGCCCCAGTCAGAGTAGTTAGGATAACCTGGTGAGGACTCATCCACTTAGGTTGGAGAGGGGAGGTGGAGGAGTCTGTGATTCAGACCCAGTCCCCTGGTTGTAGGGACAGGGAGGAGTGTTTTCAGGATGGACGTTTAGGCTGGGTTAGTAAGCATTTGCATACTGTCTCATTAGGTGTTGGGTGAGGTGTAACGCCGGCCAAGTATTCCATATAGAAGGGGGAGAAAATACAGGGAGATTCTGGAGGATAAAGGGGCATTTGTACATGAGCTTAAATGGGCTTAGGCTGAGGGGCTTTTGGGAAATGACTCATAAACGCATGAGGAACAGTGGGAGAAGTGAAGTCCAGGCCATTTTAACCTTTAGGGAGAGTTTGGTTAGTTGTTGTTTTTTATACAATTTTTCCTGAAGATTGGGAGTGGTAAGGAATATGCAAAGCCCATTTAATGTTTAGAGCCTTTATCAGCTGTTGGTTAAACTGTGAAACAAATTGGCCCATTGTCTGACTGGATGCAAGAGGAGAGTTTAAACCGGTAGGAAATATGGGTGAAGAGAATAGAAGCGATGGTGTGCGTCTTTTCGGTGGTGGTAGGAAAAGCTTTTATCCATCCAGAGAATGTATCTACCATTGTCAGAATGTAGAGGAATGTATGGGGGGCATGTGAGTGATGTTGATTTGCTAGTCTTGCCCTGGTAAGTGTCCTCAGGCCTTGTGGTTGAAAAGGAGGTGGTTTGATAGCTTCCTGAGGGGAAGTCTGAGTGCAAAGGGAACATGCCTTAGTAATATGTTTGAGATGGGCAGCTATGGTGGAAGAATGTATATAAGTTTTTAAAAGCTGGAGTAGGGGCAGTAACCGGCATGGAAATGGTTGTGCACATATAAAAGTACAGATAGTTTTTAAAACTTGGGCAAGACACTTTATCATTGAGGTAGAACCATTTTTTCCTGAATGACACCAGCCCTGGCAATTGGGATTTGTTCCTCCTGGGTATATACGGCGTGTATGCTGAGAAAAATGAGCAATAGCGATGGGGTTGTAAGGGCTGCCTGCCAGGCTGCCAAATTCTCGGTTATGGCATCTGTAGCCTTCCGGTGTCCCTTGCAATGGATAATGGTGGCCATCAGAGGTAGTTTATCCACCCCCAGCAGCTTATGTATAAGTTTGCCATTTCTTATGGGGGTTCCTTTTGTAGTTAGAAAACCCTGTTCCTGCCAGATTAAGGCATGAGAGTGTAGGACATCGTATGCATATTTGGAATTGGTGTAAATGTTGACCCTCTTTGCCTTTGCTAGAGTGAGGGTCCTGGTTAGGGCAACTAGCTTTGCCTGTTGAGAGGTAGCATGGGGTGGGAGAGCATTGGATTCTAGGAGTTTATTTTCAGCAATGATGGCATAGCCAGCTGCTGGACATGGCTGCCTAAAAGAGCTTCCATTAATTAACCATGTATGTGTTCCCTGCAAATGGGCATCTGAAATGTGCTGGAATGGGGAGGAGAGGGAGACTAAGAGGTCCAGACAGGAGAGAGAGAGCTTAGAGTTGGAAGTGTTTACAGAAAGGAGGGTGGCTGAGTTGAGAGTTTTATATCTCTGGAAGGTGATTAGAGGGTTACCTATGAATAAGGCATGTACCTGCTGAAAGTGGGATGGTGGGAGGGATAGAAGAAATTGATGGTTTATGAGGTCCTGTAGGTAATAGGAAGATGCAATAGTAATGTGTTGGTAGAGAGGGAGTTTCCGTGCCTCTAAGGCCAGCGATGTGGCCACACCCGAGATTTTTAGTCAGAGTGACCAGCCTTGGATGACAGAGTCCAGTTGTTTTGAGAGATGTGCAGTGGCTCGTGGGGCGTCGCCGTATGTTTGCCAGAGTAGTCCAAGAGCAAGGCCTTGGTCGGAATATACATACAAAGTACAGGGCTTGGGATTGGGCAGTCCCAGTGTCAGGGCAATGAAAAGGGCATTTTTTAGTTTTTAAGTGGGATTTGTTGGGGCAAGCTGGGTTTAGGGGTTTTAGGATGGGCCCATGTGAGGCCACGTATAGTGGCTTGGCCAGCAAGTCAAAGTTGGGAATTCACAGCCAGAAGTATCCCACAAGGCCCAAGAAGGAGGGGAGGTCCTTTTATTCTGTGGGGAAGGGGCCTGTCACAAATTAGCTCCTTTCATTGTGTTGGGATGGCTCAAGAATTAGGGGTTAGGACAAATCCAAGGTAAGTAACTTTGGTTTGGGCTACCTGAGATTTTGTGGGTTAGGCCCAATATACTCGATTATGAAGGAAGTTTAAAACCTGAGTGGTGTGTTGAATGGACAAGTTAAGGAACGGGCTACAGAGAAGGAAGTCCTTGACATATTGGAGGAGGGTACTAGGAGCAAGGGGAAGTTCAGCTAGGTCCTTGATGAGGGCCCGTCTGAACAGGTGGGGCCTATCCCGGAACCCTTCTAAGAGTACAATCTATGTGTAAGTCCATGTGTAAGTCCTGTAAGAGTACGGGACATGTGAGTATTAGGATTTGACCAAGTTAAAGCAAAAAGACTTTAGTAAGCCGGATTTAAGGGAATAGTGAAACAGTCGTCTTTTAGTTCCAATACAGAGGATTGTGTGGTAGATGGGGGAATATGGTAGAGTATATTGGTTGAGGACCACTAGATGGATTGGTACCACTGCCTGGTTAACAACTTAGAGATCCTGGACAAAGGGGTAAGTCCTGTCTGTCTTTTGGAAAGCCAGAATAGGGGTGTTGTCGGGAGAGTTGACAGGCTTGAGAATTTGAGCTTGTAAAATTTACAGATAATAGGTTTTAGGTCCCTAAGCAAGGCTGGATTAAAGATATGTTAGGACTGATGAAGGAAACTGGAGGGGTTTTGAAGAGTTATTTTAAATGGGATGTGATGTGTGGCTATTGTGGGTTTAGAAACATTCCAAACTTCAGAATTAACAGAAGGTAACAGGGTGGATAATGAGGATGAGTGGGGGAAGAGGGAAGCATTTGGGTGTCAGAGTAAAATAAAAGGGGTAGAATTGTAGGAGCCACATTGCATGGAGACCTGGGATAGACTTAATATGTCCCACCCCAAGATAGGTGTAGGGGATTGAGGGATAACCAGGAAACAGTGGGTGAAGGGGGGTGTTGAATAGGTTGTATAATAAAGGACCAGTCTGGAGGCCAGGCACAGTGGCGCACGCCTGTAATCCCAGCACTTTGGGAGGCCAAGGTGGGCAGATCATGACATCAGGAGATCGAGTCCATTCTGGCTAACACGGTAAAACCCCATCTCTACTAAAAATACACACAAAAAAATTAACCAGGCCTGGTGGCGGGTGCCTGTAGTCCCAGCTACTTGGGAGGCTGAGGCAGGAGAATGGCATGAACCTGGGAGGCAGAGCTAGCAGTGAGCGGAGATCACGCCACTGCACTCCAGCCTGGGCGACAGAGCGAAACTCTGTCTCAAAATAAATAAATAAATAAATAAATAAATAAATAAATAAATAAATAAATTAAAGGACCAGTCTGTTTGTGCCTAGAGGCGATTCCATTGATTCTCACAATAGAGATCGAAGAACTGAAAAAGGGTCCAGAATATTCTGGTAAAACTGAGTAACTAGTTGTCCTATTGAGTATCCAATAGGAAAGACATGGGCTTACCAGAGACTGATAGCATTACCCTGGGTTCTGTGGTGGTGATAGAGGTGGGGGCGGTGGACTCCAGGCCCCATCAGACTTCAGGTACAGGTGGTGAAGCAGGATGAAGAGTTTCACTGAGCACAGTCTGACTTCCAGTGTTGCTTGATACCACAGATGGGGCAAGGTTTCCAGAGTATCCTGGGATTGGGTAGACTTTTTCCCAGTGTTCATGTTGGACGAACTTACAACAGGCTCCTGGAGTTAACCGTTGCCAAGTTGAGGAATTCTGTATGCCTTGGGAACCCTGTTGAGTGGCAGCTATCAGCATGTGGTATTTAGCCTGGTCCTTTTTTAGGTTTGGGGTTTTTAGTTCCTCCTGTCTATTCTTAAAGACCTTAAAGGCCACTTTGATTAAGTCTCTTTGGGAGGTTTGAGGGCCATCCTCCAGTTTTTAAAGTTTCTTTCAAATGTCTGGGGCTGACTGGGAGATAAAGTGTAAATGGAGGTCGATTTTCCCCTTATTGGTATTAGGGCTTAAGGTGGTCTATTTAGTTGTGACCTTTGAAAGGTGGGAGATGAAAGGAGCAGGGACAGCTTTATTTATGCCAGCTAGAAGGCATGATATCATATGGCCCGGTTTCTGTCTGTCTACGGAAGTCGCCTGAAAATTCCAACTGGGGTCAGTTCTGGGGACAGCTACGGTTCCTATTGGGTTATGAGAAGCATCTTGTTGGTGGAGGGTGTTCTCATGGGCCTGGGTGCCAATAAAGATGTGTTCCCTGTCCTCCAAGGTGAGGGTAGAGGAGAGGATGACATATATGTCATGGCAGGTAAGGCCATAAGATTTAGAGGAGTACAGAAATTCCTTGTGGAAGGAGGTAGGATCCATTGAATAGGTGTCAAGTCTCTTTTCACTATGGGAGAAGTCAGCTAGAGAGAAGGGAACTTGAATTCAGATTATGCCTTCAGCCCTCACGACCTCCTGCAAGGGAAGGACTTTGGAAGACCTTTGGACACGTGCCTGGTTTTCGGCAAAAGAGGGTTGGGCATGAGACCTGGTTTGAGGTGGAGAAGGAAGGGGGATGGAGGGTTACAGTAAGGGGGTGGAGGAGCCGGATCCGAAGGAGAAGGTGGAGGGAATGGTGGTGGGCAGGAGGCTGAAGAATGGGTGTGTTGGCCAGGTTGAAATTCAGAGGAGGAAGCCTTGTCTGTAGGAGGAGGCATTTTGGGGGGTTTCTCCTTGAGGAGGAAGATTTGAAAAGGTGAACAAGATTGGCAGAGAGGGAGAGTGAGCTGTGAACAGAGATAAGCAAAGCACTTCAGATCATTTACCATTGTGTTGGAGAAAGTTTTTTAGATTATGTTGAATTTGGAAGTTGAATGTTGTGTTTTATGGAAGAGGGGAGTGTATACTCTGGAAGGCAGTGAATACCCCTGAGGAAAGTGAGTACCCTGGAAGGCAGTGAATACCCCAGTGGGGAGCGAGCACTCCAGAGAGAAGTGAATACCCCAGAGGAAAGTGAGCACTTGATTCCTCCTGGGAGAAGGGACCCGGAGAGTCGGGGCAGCCCCACAACTATTCATGCTCCCCAGAGGCCGGAGCAGCCAGAGTGGCAAACGTTCTGAGGGTGTACCCTAAGAATGTAGGCTGCAGTCACCTGGTGACTGTGGAGACCTGTCACCCAGCACTGGAATATTTTGGAGAACAGGCAGAAATAGCGAGGAATCCAGAAAGGAGGAAGACAGACACTCACCCAATAGTTGAAGCCCAGTGTAAGATGTGATGTCCAGCAATGGGGGTGATCCTTGTTGCAGCTGCCTGGAAAGGGGAAGAAATGAAAAATAAGGTGGATTGTTTGATCAATATCTGGAGGTTAGCCCGGGGCTGGGGAAGACTAGAGAATAAGGGGAACCGGACTAGGAACAGGGAGTACACTCAGGATCTGGAAGCAGACCCTGGTCTAGTTTGTGCTGCTTGCTGCTTTCCAGGTTGCAACAGAAAACTCACCCATTAGAACCCAATCACCATTCCAGGTTTTGGCACCAAAATGATAGGTTTTGAAGGGAAGGCGAGGATGAAAGAAAGACACACAGAGAGGGGGCAGCTCAAACAGCAACACAGGAATATTTTAGACACCTGTGGAAGTGGAGGACAAGCTTAATGCCAGTGCCCACCAATGTTTACAGGATGGGGTCCTTACAGGTATGGGTGGGAGGGAGCTGGGCAGTATGGCTTGCTGCCCGGCAGGATATTAATAAGATGTCTTATGATCAGGTGGTTTGGCCCTTTTTCCGGTGGAATATCATTGTGGTGTTCCTTAGAACTCTGTTAAGCAAGATATGATAGGGATGTTTCTTTAGTTGAGTCTTTATGAACCCTGTGGTCAGGTGGTTAGGCAGGATGTTTCTCATGGCCTGAACCCCCATGGAATGTTTCACTTTGACCAAGGTCTGCAAAATAGCAAACAGCTTACAAAATGGTGCAGTTTGGACTAACAGATGACCCTACCCATGCTCTTCTTCTTCTTCCCCATAGATCCCTACCCTATGATTCCACCTTGTTCTTCTCTGGCACAAACCCCTTCCTCAACCTGCATTCCTTCTCATAAAGCCCCCCTTGCTATCCAGTCTCTATCCTACTCACCCAAAATAATGTCTTTCTGGCCTCTCCCTGTTTTCTCACCAGATGCAGGAGGCACCAAACAGAGTCTTAGCCCTCAAACAGAGCTTTCAAAAGGCAAAAACAGTAGAATATCTAACAATAATAGTGTATTACTACAGGAAGGGTAAGAAAATAAATTCAAATCAACTGGAGAATGACCAGTCCCAAGAGAACTCCATCAATCCAGGCCAAGAGGAAGAGGACGAAGACCTAGACTCATCTGAATTATCTTCACAGGAGGACGAAGACCTATACTCATCTGAAATATCTTCACAGGAGGATGAAGACCTAGACTCATCTGAAGGATCTTCACAGGAGTATGAAGACCTAGACTCATTTGAAATATCTTCACAAGAGGACGAAGACCTATTCTCATCTGAAATATCTTCACAGGAGGATGAAGACCCAGACTTATCTGAAGGATCTTCACAGGAGGGTGAGGAGGACTAGTCAAACATGGAGAAACCAAATTGGACAAATCCTCACCACCAATGGCAATGATTACAATAAAATCAAGTTTGAGGAGCTGATGACTGTGTATATCTCTGCCTGTTTTCTGATGGTGGGGAGGAAGGGAAGGGAAGAGGTAGGCATTTGAGAAGGGAAGGATATGACATCCTGTAGTGTTGGCAGACAGACCCACAGGTTGACAGTTAGCCAGACATTGTAAATAAGGCCTGGGGGAGAACTTATTCCTAGAGACAAATTTTCTTCTTAAAATTTTATCTAACAGGAGAGGAAGAAAAGGACATGGTGTTTGGAGCATGTGAATGTGTAGAAGGGCATTTAAAAAGATCTGTATTGGCTGGGCGTGGTGGCTCATGCCTGTAATTCCAGCAATTTGGGAGGCCAAGGCAGATGATCACCTGAGGTCAGGAGTTCGAGACTAGCCTGTCCAACATGGCAAACCCCAGTCTCTACTAAAAAAAAAAAAAAAAAAAATTAGCTGCGTGTGGTGGCAGGTGCCTGTAATCCCAGCTACTCAGGAGGCTGAGGCAGGGGAATCACTTGAACCCAGGAGGTGGAAGTTGCAGTGAGCTGAGATCTGGCCACTGCACTCCAGCCTAGGGGACAGAGCGAGACTCTGTCTCCAAAAATAAATAAATAAAATAAAATACAAAGATCTGTATTGTATGTAGGTGACAGTGACACTCTTTCCAAAATGAAGACATCAAAATCACCACCTCTAGGCCACAGACCTCATAGTGATTTGGGTTGCAGCTCAACCAATACTGTGAGCAACTGAAGCCCCTCATAAGGACCAAAAACCTTACCCTACATAAAGTAAGACAGCATGTCACACACACCAAAATAATGGTGTTTGGAGGCCATGGTCCCAATACTAGGGCATTTCCTTGTTAAGAAACTAGTGGCCATTGTCTACTGCAGGCAATAAATGAAAGCATAGTCTACAGAGAATTTGAATACAGTGATACAAGTAAAAGTTGGTATTTTTATTACCACTTCCATACACCAGCATTTCTATAGAATGTCAATGATTAAGAATTCTTCCCTTTAAAAAAATATTGTTTTTATTGAAGGGAATACAATAAAGTGGTTTGGCATCAATGTAGAGGGCTGAGTTATATTCTTTGAATTCATTGCTCAAGACCCTCTCCTGTTTGTTTACTCATTCACTCTCCTTTATTTGCATGATCCAGTTTTATTTCTCTTGTCTACATTGGCAATCATTGTAATGCATTTGATGTGTACCCTTTTCTCTGTATGAGTGTCAATACATGTTTTTTTATTGTTTGTGGACATTTGTTTTCAATTTATGTAGCCATTGTCAGTATTTAATGTTTCACTCAGGCCTGTTTTTAAGATGCCTCTATTTATGTATAATCTGTTCTTCCCTTGTAAATGAATATATCAGGCACATTTTTGTATTTTGTAAATTTTAGAAAGATATTTTGATATTTAATTTTTGTACCCACCTTCTGGTCCATGTTTTAATTTATACCTTAGTGTTACATTTTCTTTCAAGTGACTGTAAATAGTATCATGTGTTTAATTTTGATTTCCACATGTTCAATGTTAGTATATAGAAGTGTGATGGATTTTTTATTTCTATTTTAAAGAAATTTTATTGTGTATATTTGAGGCTTATAACATGATATTATGGGATACATAAAGTAAAATGGTTACTATGGTGAAGCAGATTAGCATACCTCTCTTCTTAGTTTTTAAGTGTGTGACAATAGCAGCTAAAATCTACTTATTTAGCAAAAATTCATGATGCAGTTTCATCAGCTTTAGTCCCCCTGTACATTAGATCTTTATGCTTGTTTATCCATATTGTGGCAAATGCCAAGATCTCTTTTCTTTAAGTCTGAATAATATTTAATTCTGTATAACTATAAATACACACACACACACACACACACCCCCACCCCACATTTTTAAATCCATTCATCCATTGATGGGCATTTAAATGGTTTCCATATCTGGGCTATTGTGAATAATGCTGTAATGAATGAGACAGTGCATATATCCATATGAGGCTGTGATTTCATCTCCTTTGGGTATATACCCAGAAGAAGGATTGCTGGGTCATATGGTAGTTACATTTTAATTTATTTAGAAACCTCCATACTGTTTTACATAATGGTTATACCAATCTACATTTCCACCAAGAGTGTACTAGATTTGTTTTTTCTTCACACTCTCATCAAAATTTCTTATTTATTGTTTAATTGATAATAGCCATCTTAACAAGTTTGAAGTGATATTCTGGTTTTAGTAGGCATTTCTCTTATGATTAATGATGTTGAACATCTTTTAATGTATCTGTTAGCATGCCATTGTGAGAAATAATATGAAGAGATACCATACTGTATCTTTTAGTCCATTTCCTCCAGTTATAAGATCTTGCAAAAGTACAATCAAAAGTACAAAAGTACATCACAACCAGAAAACTGGCATTAGTACAGTTCATCTGTTCAGATCACCAATTTTGCATGTGTTCATTTGTGTGTGTGTGTTTAGTTATATTCAGTTTTATCATATGCCTACCTTCAAGGGACAACCACCATATTAATATAGAAGAGTTTCATCAATACAAGGATCTCTCATTTTTCCTGTAATAGCTACACCCTAGCTTTCCCGTCAGGTTCATAATCCCTAGTGACCACTATTCTCAGCCTATATAATTTTGTTATTTTGAGAATCTTATATAAATGGAATAATTTGAATTTGAGAAAGATGATTTAGGATATCTGGTAGGAGAAATTTCTAAGCAGCAAAGCATTCAAGATGTAACCCGGATTATTCTGAAAGCATTCAGTTATATGCATTCACAAAGAGATGGTTTGCTATTGGAACATACACTTGAAAGGGAAGCAGAGCATAAAAGTTTGGAAAATTTAGCGGCCTGATGATGTGATAAAAGAGAAAACATCATTTTCTGGGGAGGAATTTAGCACACTGCAGATATTTGCATAAGTAATGAGGAGCCAAATGTTAATCACCAAGATAACGCACAAAATGTCTTCAGGGCATATCAGAGCTCTTGGCTGCAGCCCCTCCCATAACAGGCCAGGAAGCCTGGGAAAAAAAAATGGTTTCTCTGGGACCAGGGCCCCCGCTGCTCTCTGCAGCCTCTGGACATGGCACCCTGCATTCCAGCTGTTTCAGTGCCAGTCGTGGCTAAAAGGGTGGCTTCCATATGGTTTGGGGCCTGCAGTGAACGAAAGTTAGGAATTGAGGTTTGGGAACCTCCACCTAAGTTTTAGAGGATGTATGAAAATGCCTGGATGTCCAGCCAGAAGTCTGCTGCCTTCTTTATAAAATTATAAAATATCTGAGGCCTTGCCAGCCATGCAGAACTGTAAGTCAATAAAACCTCCTTTGTTTATAAATTACCCAGGTTCAGGTAGTATCTTTATAGCAGTGTGAAAATGCACTAATACAAATACTTAACTGAGAACCTATTTCAGGTGAGTTGGTATATAGTGAGAAAACATAAAACTATTCAAAGGATAAAATAACTAGAATTAGATATTTTTCCTGGAGGTATAGCTCTATTTTTATCATTTGGATTACCCTTTGGCAATCTCACTTTACTATAGTATGCTGTTCATTCCTATCAAGAGCATCATGTTTAGCTACTTACAAAAGAGAGAACTTAAGCATAGATATCCATGATTAAAATTGTAACTAAATTGATTATGAAACACATGACAGGGAATCTAAATATTGCTATTGCTGGATTAAACAGGCAATGCATTTCCTTAATAAACAACTGTGTTCTTTGATCTATATCTTAGAGTCTGTAAAATATATTAATACTTCTACCATAAAAATAATACATTATTTTGTGTAGTCATATAGCACTAGAGGAGTGTCAACTGGGAACACACTACCAGAAATACCAAAATCTCTCACCTGGCTTTCTAGAATATTAATAACCCTCCATTTTCTTTCTTGATCTTTCTACCAGGTTCTTTCCATTGCTCCAGTAAACTAAAAAGTTTTAAAGACTTTCATGGAGTACTGACTTCTCATATGCCCCATTTCCTTGACCTCCAGCTCACCCCAACACAGCTTACAAAAACATTATAAGAGGGAGAGGAAGCATAGTACATTGCAGTTAATGGCATGCACTTTGGAACCACTGTCTAGTGTTGTGATTTGGGGCAAGTAATATAGCCCCATATATGCTTTACTTTCTCCACCTCATAGAGTTATCAGGATAATTAAATTAATGATAACTTATTTGTAAAGCACTTAGAACAATTTCAGGCACGTAACAGGTATTATGCAGAAAGTTTTAAAATCAACAAGTCTCTCTAGGCTTAGCACAGACATTACCACCTCCAAGAATCTTTCCATAATTTTGCTCTCACAAAACCAGGTTACATGCCCCTCCCCTTTAAATTCCTCCTCCGTGTGCTCTAGCTTCTCATTATATTCATCACACTATAATGTAGTTGTCAGTTGCTCTCAGGATTTCCCCATTGGAGTGATAGACAGGGAAGATGTTCTACAGCTGATAAATGGAAGTTTCCTTATGGCAGGAATTTTATCTTTTTTCCATCTATCAGATCCCCAGTGCCTAGGATAGTATCAAGCGCAGACACATGTAACTAAAAAAATTGTTGAGTGAATTGTCTAAATTTTTCATCTGATAAGTTTCTTAATCCTTTTATATGCTCACCTATTATAGTACTTCATATTACAGATACACAATAATAATAACATTAATAGTAATTAATCAATATATACCTGTCATGAACTGCCTTGGTCTGTTTTGTGCTGATACAACTGAATAAGACTGGGTAATTTATAAATACAAAAATGTTTCTCCCACAGTTCTGGAGGCTAGAAAGTTCAAGACCAGGTCATGAGGATCTGATGAAGGTCTTCTTGCTCTATCCTCACATGGTGGAAGTGAAATTTTCTGATGACATAATCTTACATAATTACAAATTTGCTGATAACATAATCTTACATAAAAAAATCTAGAGACTTTAATGGAAAACTGTTAGAATTAATAAATGAATTGAGTAAAGTTGCAAGATAAAAAATCAACATTAAAAATTAGTAGCATTTCTATGTATTGGTAACAAATAATCTGAAAAGAAAATTATGAAAACAATATGATTTAGAGTAGTAACAAAAAATTAAATACCGAGGTGTAAACTCCACTAAAGAGGTAAAATACCTGGATACTGAAAATGTAAAACACTGACAAAAGAAATTTAAAAGACACAAATAAATGGAAAGATTTTTCCTGTTCATAAATATTATGAAAATGTCATAATTGAATCTCTAAAAAGTAGGAGGATTTTTTTGTGAGGATCAGTGTCAAACAAATAAGACATTTATTGACTCTTACCATGAGCCATACACTCTTCTAAGGTCTTTACATATATTACTTTTTTTAATCTTCATCATCATTCTATGAAGCTAGCATAATTATTATGCTCATGTTATAACTGAGGAAACTGAGGTGAAGGCAATTTAAGTAACTTGCCCAAAGTCATACAATGATAAGAGATGGAGAGCAAGTCAGGGACTTTAGATTTTGCATTGCTAGCCATCACATTGCACCTGAAACCTTCTGATACATCTATAGTATGTTTGAAGGGAGGTTCAACTCAATTTTGAAATTAGTTCCACCCATTTAAATATATTCTGAAATACATCCACTTTTCAGTTAGGTTTCCGGGTTTCCTATGGATATAATTAATATTGTTAATAAGATGTAGCTTGTGGAACAAGCTCCCCGTAGAAGAAAGAGTCAAGACGTGAAAGTTAAAAAAGACTTTTATTTGATTTCTGGCTCTCTCACTTACTGAGCAATTTATTTAATTGTCTTAGCCTCAGTTCTTCAGCAACCAAACCAACATAATTTTATTGGCTTTAGGATTTCTATGTATGCCATTCAGAGTCCTAGTATGATTCACATGAAAAAGGAGTGATTGGGAAGGTTCAGTGAAGATATTATTTATAAGACATAAGAAACCAGCAAGGCTTCTGATCAGTAATGAGGAGCCATTATCACTCCTCAGCTTGAAGGATCAATGAAAAGGAGATACAAGAACCCAAAGAAATTGTCTTTCACTGTGGATAGTATAAGGCTGCTGAAGTGGAGCTGGAAGCTTTAGTTGATGGGCACCCACAAGTTCTTGGTGACCATATGGGAGGAAGCCAGGAGAACAGATTCCTGCCCTTTCTCTCCTCCCTTGCTACAATCTCCTGTGTCTTTTCCACTGAATCCAGCAGAAGCCAAAGGGAAAGAGAACCAAGTTGTTGCAGCCTATACAAATCAGACCCCTGGGGTACCAGGAAAACAAGGGTGAAGAAAGGATCCACAGTACACACACTGATAACATTATAAGATGAACATTGCATGTGAAAATGCTGTCATGCAGCATGGGCTTAATAATTGTTAATTTACTTTTTTCCTATAGTGGTCATTTTTTGTTTCTGCCAGCTCTGCATTGCACCCTCCTCTTTCCGTAAAATCAGCTTTCCTTTAATAAATACACTAATCCTGGGATAGTAAGAGGGCTCCATGTAAAAATATGTCAGTGCTTGAAAGTTTTATTTTTAGGGAGAGATTCTGTAGCATAGTGGTTTAAACCAAGGGATTTAGAATGAGAGTGCCTGGGTCTGAATCACAGTTCACTTACTAGCTGTGACCTTGGGTAATTTTTAGGAGCTTGCTGAGCCTCAGTTCTCATTTCTGCATAAATGGAGTGTAATACTAATAGTGACTCAACAGGGCGATTTTGAAAATTAAATAAATCAATATGTATATATAAGTACATTATATGGTGACTATTAAAAATAGATGAGCCTGTATGCAAGACTTACCTATTATTTTTCCATGTGGTCTTGTTAATATTGACATTCAGGTAATCCACCCACTGCCTTCATGACTGAACCTCCCTTTGGATAGGTATGTGTCTCTGGCTGGGCGGATCTGACTTTTTCTCCTGAGAAGCTGAATTATGTACTGAATGACACAAGGTTAAAACAAACTGTTGATGCTGAAGTCACTCTGACAGCAAGGCCCTTAAGAAACTGCGAATTATTTCTCACTATGCAATCCCTGGAATTATCTTGGTTTTATACTTCCAGATTGGTCACTTATTCCTTCGATTTTTAAACAAATTTTTTTACTTTTTATATTTTAAACAACTTTATGGAGATACAATTCTCATATACTAAAATTCACCCATTAAAGGCATACAATTTAATGTTTTTAGTACATTCATAGAGTTGTACAACCATTGCCAAAATCTAATTTTGGAACACTTTTATCACTCCCAAAAGAAACACCTTACCTTCTTTGGTACTCACCCCTTCATTCCCTTCAACCACCTCTCTCTAGCGCCTGACAATCATTAATCTACATTCTGTTCCTACGGATTTTAGACAAGGGTGCCAAGAAAATTCAGTGATGAAAAGGTAATATTTCTAAAATATGGTGTTGAGACAACTAGATGCCCACATGCAAAAGAATGAATTTTTACCCCTACCTCACAGTCTATACAAAAATTAATTCAAAATGTTAAAATACCTAAATAAAGGAAGTGAAACTCTTAGAAGAAACATAAGTACAAATTTTATTCCTGTGATTTGTGAGTCACCTAATATCCTTTCAACAATTTCCTTTTAGCGTTTTGGGTTTGTCTAAAATTCTGTTTTGTTTTATTGTTATTGTTGTTTACTTACTTGCAAGCACAGGACTCTACCATATAGCTCTCCACCCCTGACTCCCTTGCAGTTAGAATATCATAATACTGATAGGAGTAATATAGTGTTTTCTTCCTCAAAAGCATCCCCACTACCACCTACATTTCCACCCCAGCTACATGAAGGTGAATGTATGGCATGATTGAACTAAAACACGTTATCTCAGCTTATGTCTGATTGGATCTGAGAACACCATTGTAGGTATCTTCACCTGCCAAGTGGCAATTGACTATTTTCTTGAGTAAAATGCAACACTGCTAAGAATATTTGTGAAAGTTTTTATTTTGCAATTTGACTGTAAGATTCTTGCCTAATACTTTGAGCAGGACTATTTTTCTACCTCTTAAGAAACAGACCGGACTCCCTGTGTTGTTGACCCTAGGTTATTACCCTTATTGAAAAACTAAATTTAGGCTTAAACTCAAGAGCATTTTTTCTAAGAGTTTTCCTGAGTCGGCAATGCTAATCTCCATGGTATTTAACTAGTCAGTCTCTGGCAGTGTTTTGGCATGTGTTTTTACAGGGCTAAATGAAGTTGCAATGAACTTAAAATAAAAGACAAATAGAAGTTGACAAGTTGTTCAGTTTGGCACCATGACCATTAAACTCAATGTAAGGAACCAGACGAGGCTGCTGTGAATTCTGGAATGAAAGAATGGAATTAAGAGGACTTATCACAAAAGAATACTAGTGACTTGCTACTTAGTGATAGTCTATTTATTAGGCATTTCAATTTAACTTGTATGTCAGCAATTTTAATTTTCCAAATAAACTGAATAAGAATATAAAAACCCTTTAAATAGAAAACCCATATATATCTCTCTGTGTCTGTGTGGTGGTGGAGGAGGAGGTGTTGAAGGAAGAAATCGATCTGATATTACCATCAGTAATATGGCGTTCTTACCGTAAGAGGGTCAAGGATGAATACGTGTATTCAAAGATCTAAAACAAACAGGTCAAATGACAATGGTGTTTGCTGCTTTGCTGCTTGAATCATAAATGGTAACATTCTTTTACTTTGCACATTACCACAGCTGTTCATTAAATCGCATAAAAGAAAATGCAAATTGCCTTCCCCATAAAGTAAATGCAAGAGTATTCTCAAGGTTGGACCATCTTGCTGAGAAAGTGTACAACAACTGTAGAACTCAAATAATAATAATAACAGTAACAAAGCCTTCTGTTGTATAGGATGGAAGATGCACAGTTTCAACAATTTGCAGGATTCTTTTTTTCTCTGAGCAAGTCAATTGAACCACATGCTTGAGAAAACACATTTTTGGGAGGCCGAGGCGGGTGGATCACAAGGTCAGGAGATCGAGACTATCCTGGCTAACATGGTGAAACCCCGTCTCTACTAAAAATACAAAAAACTAGCCGGGCGCGGTAGCGGGCGCCTGTAGTCCCAGCTACTTGGGAGGCTGAGGCGGGAGAATGGCGTGAACCCGGGGGGCGGAGCTTGCAGTGAGCCGAGATCGCGCCACTGCACTCCAGCCTGGGAGACACAGTGAGACTCCGTCTCAAAAAAAAAAAAAAAAAAAAGAAAACACATTTTTGATATTCTAGAGAAATAATTACAGATTTTTCACATGAGAAAAGTGCAGATAAAAAACAGCAATGAGTGCACTGATATCCATCTAAAGAAGAGAATAAGCTTGTTGTTAAGTGTAGGCAATAAGACAGATAAGGATGTCAAGTAATGTATCAACATGTGGGAAAAAAAGAAGAGTACGTAAAAATAGGAAGTAAACTAACCATCTCCTCTCCTGCTTTTTTCTTTTATATCTTTTGCTGCTCCTGCAATGAATTGTTTTTTCCTACCTAAGCATAAAATGCTATAGTCTCTTGTTATCCAGCCCCATATACATTTATACTTTACTATACCTTCTTCTTGATGATTCCATTTAGTCCTATGGCTTCATTTGTTATCTATTCCACATATACGTAACTTCCACATGTATAACTCCAGCTCAGACATTTCTTCTGAATTCTAGAACAAGTCTCCATTTGTCTCCTGAATGTGCCTACATAGGTACCTGAAAGGCATATCAAATTCAGCATGTCTGAAACTAAACTCATGATCTTCTTTCCCCAACATGCTCTTCTGGCAACTCCATCTCAAAATGGCACCACCATTCATTTATCTGTGAAAGTCAGAAACCCAAAGCTCATCCTTGATATTCCCATTTCATTCGTATCCCACACGTCATTCATTAGTGGCAGAAGCACAATTTAAACCAATATAGTAACTTTCAGTTTAGTACAACTCCACTATTCCACAGAGTAATAAGGACCCCAGAGTCTAATAAGCAAACATTTAATAGATTTAATCTCATCAGACCTATTTTCTCTATATTTAGTCACCAGTATTTGTTCATAATGCATTCCCAGGGGGAGGGTAAGGGGACATGTACTAAAGAAGAATTGTGAAAACTGGGCAATATTCCCAGAGAGCTCATTTTAAAATGTTAAAAGTTCTTAATTACCTTTCACTTTGAAATTTAACTGTTTATTATAATGTTATGGGATACTAAGTGAGACTTTTCCTAATTCTCCAGAATGAAAACCTCCAGTCTACAGCTGAGGATAAAGAGGCTCTAAGAAACCTATATTCTTAAGATACCTGTCAAAAATTTTGGCCCAACACTTTCCTAAGGACTCAATAAAATTACCAAGTGGTAGCACATATTGTACTAGTACCTCCAACAATCATCCCCAAATTTTTCCTTCCTCTAACTTATCAGTATATTTTTAAAAACTGCAGAAGAGAGAACAAAATAATCAAAGTCAAGAACAATTGTTGCAGGAGTGACCGGGGTTGTGTGCAGGTATCACCCAACCAGAATGTACTCTTGCCTTGGTGCTGAATCAGGATACTGGGGGTCTCTTGCTATGCCAGATAGAAGCTTCATGTTTGCTGGATCGTAGAGTTGAGAGGCTGAGTTGGATGCTTCATAGGAGCACTGATGTGAGAGAGGGAGAGAGAGAGGTGATATAAAGTTATTGGCTATTTGCCAATGAGTAAAGAAGTATTTCAGTATTTCAACAATGTTTCTCAGTGAAGGGAAGATATTGGCATTGGGATATCACTATTCTCCAGGGACTGCCCATGCACTGCAGGACATTTAATATCTCTTACTCCTGGAAATTAAATGCTGTTTCAGTCACTCCAAGACAATCAATAATCCCTTCACACATTTTAAAAGGCTCCCTGAGTGGTAGGGCAGTACTGCACACCTTGTGACCCACTTCCATATGTACCACACTAGGGAACTATACAACTAAATAAATCCAGGGAGCTTCTGAAAATCTAAAACATGAGCCAAAAAGGGAGGCAGCACTTTGATTCCTTTTTTGCGGAGGAAACCTGATGGCCAAGAAGAGTTAACAGAAAAGAAGCAATACAAACAGCAACAAAAATCATCACAGCCAAGAAGTAAAGAGAGACTTGTTAATACATTCATTTGCTCCACTGTCTGTCCTCCTCAACACCCTGAACGAATTAGGTCTTGAAGAATTAGGACAGGAGAAGTATCTACCTCAGATTCTGCCCTGCCACACCTAAACTACCAGCATTCCAGTTTAAGCTTGTGATGAAGGGAAAGGAAGAGAAAGAAAACTTTGGGGATTCAGGGGGAAGTATGCTGCTCAAGTGATGGGGGCACCAAAATCTGACAAATAACCACTAAAGAAATTTGTCATGTAACCAAACACCACCTGTTTCCCAATAATCTATGAAAAAAATATATATATATATACACACACACACACATGATCATCAGATTCTCCAAGGTTGAAGTGAAAACACAAAAGGTAAATGCAGCAAGAGAGAAGGGACAGATCACCTACTAAGAGAACCTCATCAGGCTAGCAAGAGACTTGTCAGCAGAAACCCTACAAGCCAGAAGAGATTCAGTGCCTATATTCAACATTCTTAAAGAAAAGAATTTTCAGTGAAGATTTTAATATTCAGTCAAACTAAGCTACATAAGCAAATAACAAATAAAATCCTGGTGGGACACATTGGCTAGTGCCTGCAATCCTGACACTTTAGGAGGCTGAGGCAGGTGGATCACCTGAGGTCAGGAGTTCCAGAACAGCCTGACCAACATGGAGAAACCCCACCTCTACTAAAAATACAAAATTAGTTGGGCGTGGTAGTGCATGCCTGTAGTCCCAGCTACTCGGGAGGCCGAAGCAGGAGAATCGCTTGAACCTGGGAGACAGAGGGTGCAGTGAGCCGAGATCGCACCAGTGCACTCCAGCCTGGGCAACAAGAGTGAAACTCCATCTCAAAAAAAAAAAAAAAAGAAATAAGATTCTTTTCATACATACAAGCAAATGCTAAGGGAATTCATTACTACCAGACCTGCCTTACAATGCCTTACAAGAGATCCTGAAAGGAGTGCTAAATACAAAAAAGTAAAACTGTTACTGGTTACTAGAAAAACACAATCAAGTACACAGACCTGTTATGCTATACAGCAGCCACACAAACAAGTCTGCATAATAACCAGCTAATAACATGATAACAGGATCAAATTCACATCAACACTCACCTTGACTGTAAATGAGCTAAATGCCCCAATTAAAAGGCACAAAGTGGCAAGTTGGATAAAGAACCAAAACCTGACAGTATGCTGTCTTCAAGACACCCATCTCATGTGCAATGACACCCATAGACTCAAAGTAAAGAGATGGAAAAAATCTATGAAGCAAACAAACAAACAAACAAACAAACAAAAAACAGGAAAAAAAGCAGAAGCTGCTATCAGTTTTAATTCTTTAGTGAGGGATTTTTTGTTTGTATCAGTTTTAATTTTTATTAGTGAAGGTATAGGAAACTGGATATACTTTTGTTATCCTTGTGGGAGCATTGAAAGATTGAAAAAGAAATTCAATCATTCTTAAGGTAAATTTGACATCATATTTCAACAAACCTGAAAGGTACAAGGTAGCTGAGATGATTTCTATTGGTAGGCATTTACCCCAAAGAAATGATCAGAGATAAGCATAAATGTTGTTGAAATATTGTTCAAACATTGATCCAAGTGTTATTCACAAGTGAAGAAATTTAGAAACATCTGAAATGGCTTGGGGTGAATATACAAATAGAGTTTGACCAAAAAGTAACTGTGATATGGCTGTTAAAGATTTTTTTATGGCGAATCATTTAAAGACATTGGTAGATATTCATATGATTAAGCAGAAAAAAAAGCAAAATGTAAACCAGAATATACATTATTATCCTAAATTTGCTTTAAAGTGTGTGTGTGTGTTAGTGTGTGTATGTGTGTGTGTTACACATCAGAATATTAACAGTGGGGATGCAATTCTTACTATTTTTACATTTCACTCTTGTAGTAAAAAAATAATGAATATGCTTACAATAATTAATATTTATTACATATATAATTAGGAAAAATAAACAGGAAAATAGATTTATTTTAGAAATACAGAATTCATTAATTGAATGGTGGGACTGGGTGCATCTGGATATGAGGCGATCTCTCATTTAATAATGGTAAGGGTGTCTGGTGTACTGCAGCAAGAAAGAGAAGCTGACAGATGTGGTTGTGAGAAGCAAGGAAAAAGCCAAAGATGCATTTCATACAAACAATAATATTAGCATTAACAGATAGTTAAGGAAATGAGAAGTTAGAGCAAATTTGGGAAAAGATGATGATGTGCAAGATTTCACTGGTAATCTAATGTCTTGGTAACCAGCCATTGGACAGTGCAAAGGCAGTCAGGAATGACAAAATCATGACTTGAGAGACGTTCATCAGGATGTTATAAACAATATGGAAGTAGAAGAGGTTTCAGGGACAGAAATTTGAGGATAAAAACAGAGATATAAGAACTACACCTAAGGAACATGCTTCATTTAAGAGGTTTGTTAAGAGGAACCTATTAAAACAGTAGTTAGTGATAGGTGGAAAACCAAAACAGACTTTAAACTAACAAAGATCCAAAAAGACAAAGAAAGTCATGACATAATAGTAAAGGGCTCAGTTCAACATGAAGACCTAACTACCTTAATTATATACTCACCCAAGACAGGAGCACCCAGGTTCATAAAGCAAGTTCTTAGAGACCTACAAAAAGACTTAGATAACCACACAGCAATAGTGGGAGACTTTAACACCCCAGTGACAGTATTAGACAGATCATTGAGGCAGAAAATTAACAAAGATATTCAGGACCTTAACTCAACACTTGACCAAATGGACCTAATAGACATCTACAGAACTTTCCACCCGAAAACAACAGGATATACATTGTTCTCATCACCAAACGGCATGCACTCTAAAATCGACCACACAATTGGGCATGAAACAGTCCTCAGCAAATTCACAAAACAGAAATCATACTATCCATACTCTTGGACCACAGTGCAATAAAAATAGAAATCAATGCTAAGGAAATTGCTCAAAAGCATACAGCTTAATGGAAATTAAACAACCTGCTCCTGAATGACTTTGGGGTAAATAATAAAATTAAGACAGAAATCAATAAATTCTTTGAAATTAATGAGAAAAAATATACAACATATCATAATCTCTAGGACATAGCCCAAGTAGTGTTAAGAGGGAATTTTATAGCACTAAATGCCCACATCAAGAAGTTAGGAAGATCTCAAATTAACAACCTAACATCCCAACTAGAGGAACTAGAGCAACAAGAGCAAACTGCAAGCTAGTAAAAGACAAAAAAAAAAAAAAAAAAAAATGGAGCCAACTGAAGGAAATTGAGAAACCAAAATCANAAAAAAAAAAAAAAAAAAAAATGGAGCCAACTGAAGGAAATTGAGAAACCAAAATCATACAATAGATTTAATTTTAATAACAAAAAGTGACCAGAGAGTTATGTAATCTGTGCAGTACTTCATTAAATGACAAGAAGTGTAGATTCAATAAGTATGGTTGAAGGCAATGACTAGAGAAAAAATTAAAAATTACTTTATGTTTGTATCTCAACAAGTCCAGATACCACAAAATACTGATGGTAATGCACCTTTATCATCTCATGAATTCCCTTAATTCAGCTCTTTTCCTTCAGATTTAAATATAAAGCTATTAGACTAACATCTAAATAAAGCTAACAATTTATATCTTTTGAGAGACTAACTTTTTCTCCCTGAATTATATAGGCAAATCTGATTTTATTGCTTTTTACTTTTATTTAGCTTTGAAGATATTGCATTTTTTTTTACAAATTAAAAGTTTATGGCAATCCTGCATTGAGAAACTCTATCGGCACCATTTTTCCAACAGCACATACTCACTTTGTGTCTCATTTTGGTAATTCTTGCAATATTTTAAACTTTGTCGTTAGTGTTATAACAGGGTGGTATGTGATCAATGATCCTTAATTTTACCATTGTAATTGTTTCAGGGTACCACAAACCATGGCCATATAAGATGGCAAACTTAATAGATACATTTTCTGAGTGTTCTCACTGCCCCACTTCATCTCTTTCCCTCTCCTCTGACCTCCCCATTCCCTGAGACCTAACAATATTGAAATTAGGCCAGCTAATAATTCCACAATGGCCTCTAAATGTTCAAGTAAAAGGAGGAGTCACATGTCTCCCGCTTTAAATCAAAAGCTAGAAATGATTAAGTTTAGTGGGCAAGGCTTGCCAAAAGCTTAGATAGGCTGAAAGTTAGTCCTCTTGTGCTAAACAACTATCCAAGTTGTGAATGCCAAGGAAAAGTTCTTGAAGGACACTAAAAGCACTATTCCAGTTTCATTGATATGGAGAAAGTTTTAGTGTTCTGTACAGAAAAATTGAACCAGCCACATGACTCCCTTAAGCCGAAGCTTAATGCAGAGCAAAGCCCTTTCTCTCTTCAAGTCTATGAAGGCTGAGATAGGTGAGAAAGCTGCAGAGGAAAAGTCTGAAGCCAGCATGAGGTGTAAGGAAAGAAGCTGTCTCCATAACAAAAAAGCAGCAAGTTCTCATAAAAGTTGGGCAGTAAGTTATCCTAAAAATCTTGCTAAGATAACTGATGAAGGTGACTGCACAAAACAAAATATTCTCAGTAGAAATGAAACATCTTTCTATTGGAAGAAGATGCCATCTAGGACTTTAGTAGTTAAAGAGGAGAAGTCAATACCTACCTTCACCACTTCAAAGGGCAGGATGACTCTCTTGATAGGAGTTAATACAGCTTCTGACTTTAAACTGAAGCCGAGGATTATTTATCATTCCAAAAATCTTAAGGCACTTAAGAATTACGCTAAATCCATTCTGTCTGTGCTCTATACATGGAACAAACATAATGCGTTTGCACATCTAATAGACTACAGTGGAATACAAACACAATTTTTGTTTTTGTTTGGGTTTTTTTGAGACGGAGTTTCAATCTTGTTGCCCAGGCTGGAGTGCAGTGGCGTGATCTCGGCTCACCGCAACCTCCACCTCCTGGGTTCAAGCGATTCTCCTGCCTCAGCCTCTCAAGTAGCTGGGATTACAGGCATGAGCCACCATACCCAGCTAATTTTGTATTTTTAGTAGGGATGGGGTTTCTCCACGTTGGTCAGGCTGGTCTCAAACTCCTGACCTCAGATGATCCACCCGCTTTGGCCTCCCAAAGTGCTGGGGTTACAGGTGTGAGCCACCATGCCCGGCCCTGCAAACACAATTTTTATATGCACCAGGAAAACGAAATTTTTGTGTTACTCACTTTATTTTGATATTTATTGTGGTGGTCTGCGACTGAACCTTCAATATCTCCAAGTTATGCCTGTATTAAGGTTATGAGATGTGTGCAACAGTATGTATGATTTTCTGTTTTCCTCTCATGTTATTAGCTACATGTTTCCTCTCATGGTATTAGCTATACAGACAGTATAAAATAAATGTAAAAATTCAAATAACTGTACAATAAAACTTGATGTTCACTAAGAATTGCAACACTACTCAAGTTGAGCTGATGTTTGACTGGAAGCATCACTAGGAAGGGACTCAAAATATATAATACAGTACTGATTTTCTGGATGTTTTACATCCATTCAAACTTTGATGGATGATAGACAGTTTAGGGATTTAACAGTAAAATGTCTTAAAGTGTGAATTAGGCAAAATCTGAGCTATGAAATGTGAATTCCATGTTGTTAATAATAACCTATCTGTTGTTGATATGAGAGGGAGACAGCAAGGGGCTCGCCTGCTCTGTTTTACCAGCAATCTATACCCAAAAAGCTGAGGCCTGAAAATTCACTTGAAAGTCCTTATTCTTATAGATCAGTATTGGGATCTCTTTCATTATGCAATCCTCACTATTCAAAGAGTTGCCATAGACTCACCAGTCAGTTAAATCTTAAAGCTTTTACATTTTAAGTTCTAAAAAATTGGCCAATGGACTCCATTATGAGTCTCATTAAAAGTATATACATTCTTTTCAAAACAATGAACATAGATACAATTTTGATTACAGTTGCTATTCATGGACCAGCTCCCAGACTATTCAACAACCCCAGATAGGATAGATCGTACTTTACAAAAATCACAGCACCAGTAATGATCTCATCCTGCACCTTCCTCTTACAACATGAGGTTCACACTCTGCCATTGAGAGGGCTATGTTCATTCTTTTTAATTCTGGGAAAACCTTTGTAATGACCAAGGAAAAGAACAAATTTAAACTCCTACTTCACAGTATAAACAAAATTAACTTGAAATGGATAGAAGGGACCTATATGTAATAGCCAAAACTATAAAACACTTTGAAGAAAATATTAGTGTAAATATTCATGATGCTGATTAGGCAAAGACTTCTTAGATATGACAACTAAAGTACAAGCAAGGAAAGAACAAATACATAAATGAAACTTCATCAAAATAAAAAGGTTTTGTACATTAAAAGATACCATCAAGAAAGAAAAGAAAACCCACAGGATATGAAAAAAAATTCTAACCATATACCTTATAAGAAACTAGTATCTGGAATATATTCTAAAATTTTACAACTCAATAATCAAAAGACAAATAACCCCATTTTTTAAATGGGCAAATGATTTGAATAGCCATGTCTCTAAAATGATATAAAAATGATCAATAAGCACACACAAAAAAATGCTTAACATCATTTGCCATCAGTAAAATGCAAATCAATACCACAAACTTCATATCCACTAGGATGGCTATAACAAAAATACAGATCTTAAGTATTGCTGGGATGTAAGAGAATTGAAACATTGTGCCTTGTTAGTTGAAATTTAAAATGGTACCTCTACTTTGGGAAACAGTGTATAAGAAAAAGAACAGCCAAATAAGCTCAAAGAATGTAGACATAAAAATATAATAATAGAGTTAACAGCAGCAATAAGTAAAATACAAAAATTAAATTAAGGATCACTCCTTAATTACGTGGTGACTCATGCTTGTAATCCCAGCACTTTGGGAGGCCAAGGTGAGATCACTTGAGGTCAGGAATTTGAGACCAGCCTGCGCAACATAGTGAAACCACTTCTGTACAAAAAATTAAAAAACTGGCCAGTTGTTGTGGCACACCCCTGTAATCTCAGCTAATCAGGAGGCTGAGGTAGGAGGATCCATTTTCAGTTTCACGCAACACAAAATAAAAATCATAAGCAAAGTATTACCAAAGTGCGGAAAGCAATATATTCAAAGGAAAATACATTATAACTAAATTGACTTTATCACATAAATGCACAGTTGTTCTATCATTAGAGGCTGAAATAATGTAAATCGAAATATTAACAGAGAAACAGATTTAAAAAACATGATTTGAATGGCCTTTTAACATTTGGTTAACATCAAATAAAATAACAAATTCAACATCAATTTGTTATTTTAAAAAACAGTAACTATTTTAAGAAATTGAGAGTATAAGAAAAATCCTCATAGTCTGACAAAGGGATGTGCAAACAACCAAAGTCAATACACACTTATCCGTGAAAGGTTGAACTGCTTCCCCTTTGAGAACAGGATTAAGACAAAGATACCTGGTTTTATCAGCTGTATTCAACATTATATTGGATGTTCTATCCAGTTCAGAAAGCAATCAAAAGGAAATGAGGAATGAAGAGTGTAGAAAAAAATGTGTAACATTTTTGTGTTTAGAGAAGCCTAACAAATCTACAGATAAATCATTAGGATTAATGAGAGTGTAGCAAATTTGTGGGAAACAATCAGTATTCAAATATTAATTGCATCCTTTCCTTCCCTTGCTCTTCTTCCTTTTCCCTCTCCTACTCTCCTTTCCTTTTTTTTCTTTATGCACACAGTGGAATACTACACAATCTATAGCCACATATAAACATTAATGAATCATTTCACAAACCAAATGGAGGGCGAATAAAGTAAGACACATTATACACTATTCTATTTAAATAAAGTGCAAAATCTGTTTAAACTAAAGTATATATTTAGGAGTGCAAACCTAGAAGGTTAGACCGCAAAGAAAATCCAAAAATTATAGATACATATTTATTTTTAGTACTTACGCATTTTTAAAAATGTGCTACATAGTACTATAAAATAACAAAAGATCTCAAAAAAAATTATGTATGAGACAGAGTAGCATAGATAAAGAGGCGATTTCACCTTTGGCTCTGTATATTTCTGTGTTGTTTAAACATATTACACAAAGAATATACATTTTCTATGTATCATATATGTAATTTACTTTTAAATATCAATATAGATTTTAAAAACTATAAGAATACCCAAAAATTGTTCATATAAATTTTAAGAAAAAAAATATTTCAGAATGAGAGAAGACACAATGATTAGAGGCAAAACAAAAAATAAAAAGCTAAAACATTTGAGGGCCCCCATTAGTTTGATGAAGCTGAAGTAAAGGGCACATGTTTGGGGACAAAGCAGAGCTCTCTGTAATCTGATCTCTGAAGGGCTAGGGCTATACCACTTAAATGTGGTTTGAGGTCACCCACACTGAACCACATGGCAGTACTCTTTTTACTTTGACCCTGGTGCCCAGACTATGATCTAAACCTCATCATAGCTTGTAATAAATTCCATAATTATTAGCAATTCTAACAACAGAGAGCCAAAGAATTGATGAGGCCAGGAGAAAAGGTCTGCCCTCTAATCAGAAGCTATACATTCAAGTCACCTTCAAGGCAATTTTCTGGGGCAAACCACTGTCCATGCATTTATATGTGGTTAATGAGTAGTGAAAAGCCCTTTGGAATGTTGAGAGGCCCTTTTCATTTGCACACAATTAGGGTAAAAATGAAATGGGCTGATTAACATTGAATGACATTATTCTGTTATCTTTTCCTATCACATCATGCATGAAAACCAAAGGTCTCTTTGTCGTAAAAGGGACTAAATTGCTTAATCCATGAATTTATAAGCTTGCATTTTTCCCCTCAGAGAATTTGTCATGGTTTCTGAGTTCTCCAAAACTCCCAGAAACTGATAATGCAATCAATTGCATATGAAACCTCAAAATTCATAGCGCAAGACTAGTCGAGAAATTTAAGTTCAGAGGAGGAAGTATGAAAGGTAAATGGTAAATGTTTAATTTGGCAATTGAACCTTAAAAGATATATGTTTCCCGGAGATAAGGGCTACTGTGACCAAAACAGCATGATACTGGTACAAAAACAGGCACATAGACTAATGGAACAGAATAGAGAGCCCAGAAATAAGGCGACACATCTACAGCCATCTGATCTTTGACAAAACTGACAAAAACAAGCAATGATGAAAAGACTCCCTGTGTAATAAATGGTGCTGGGATAACTGGCTAGCCATATGCAGAAGACTGAAGCTGGACCCCTTCCTTACACCAAATACAAAAATCAACTCAAAACAGCTTAAACACTAAAATGTAAAACCCAAAATTATAAAAGCCCTGGAAGACAACCTAGGCAATACCATATTGGTCCTAGGAATGGGCAAATATTTCATGACAAAGACACCAAAAGCAATCATAATAAAAGCAAAAATTGACAAATGGAATCTAATAAAACTTAAGAGATTCTGCACAGCAAAAGAAACTATAACCAGAGTAAACTGACAATCTACAGAATGGGAGAAAATATTTTCAAACTATGCATCTGACAAAGGTCTAATTATATCCAGCGTCTACAAGAAATTTAAACAAGTTTATAAGAGAAAAACAACCCCATTAAAAAGTGGGCAAAGGACATGAACAGACACTTTTATAAAGAAGACATACATGCAGCCAACAAGTCTGTGAAAAAAGCTCAATATCACTGATCGTTATAGAAATGCAAATCAAAACCACAATGAGATACCATCTCACACCAGTCAGAATGGCTACTGTTAAAAAGTCAAAAAATAGCAGATGCTGGCAAGGTCTCATAGAAAAGGGAACCCTTAGACACTATTGGTGGGATTGTAAATGAGTTCAACCATTGTGGAAGTCATTAGGGTGATTCCTCAGAGAGCTAAAGGCAGAACTACCACTTGACCCAGAAATCCCATTACTGGTTACATACCCAGATAAATATAAATCATTCTATGTAAAGACACATGCATATGAATGTTCACTGCAGCACTGTTCACAATAGCAAAGACATGGGATCAACTTAAATGCCCATCAGTGACAGACTGGAGAAAGAAAACATGGTACATACATATATATATATGTATCATGGAATAGTATGCAGCCATAAAAATGAATAAGATCATGTGTTTTGCGGGAACACGGATGGAGCGGGAGGCTATCAATCTAAGATAACTAATGTAGGAACAGAAAACCAGATACTGCGTGTTCTCAATTATAAGTGGGGAGCTAAATGATAAGAACTTAGGAACATAGAGAAGGAAACAACAGACACTGGTGTCTACTTGAGGGAGGAGGGTGGGAGGAGGGAAGGAGCAGCAAAGATAACTATTGGGTACTGAGCTTACTACCTGGGTGATGTAATAATATGTACAACAAACCCTCGTGACATGTTTATCTATGTAACAAACCTTCACATTTACCAGCAAACCTAAAATTAAAATTCAAAAAAAAAAAGAGTTTTAGAAGACTTCTTAAGCATAGTTTTATATGTGATTCTAGGCAACTGGACATGAACCGTCTGTAACTGTTTGCTCTGCAACTATCCCGTTAACTGCTTCCAGCTTACCCACAACTAGGCCATGGGATTCATATAAAAAGCTTCATAACTCATGGAGCTCCCGTAAGCCCAAGCCTGCAGCCTCATTTTTTTCCCTTCTGTAGTCTTTAAACGATTTCATGCAGTCTCAGCCTACCTTTGTATTGAGTCTGGAGTTGGCTTCAAACCTTAAGGATGCTGCCTTTGCTGTAAGAGTTATCTCAGTTACCCATCTCCCCAAAGAAGGATGCAGTGCCCTAACCTACACTCTGTCCGGGGCTTATGCAGGGAAAGCACTGCCAGGCAGATCTAGAATCACACTAGTCCCCACTCCAAGCCCTAAAGGTCCAAAGAGACAGAAATCGAACAATGTCTACAATTACTTCAAACTTTTGAACCACTATCTTCTAAAGTGGAGGCCCTCAAACTACAGCCTAGTGTCGAAATCCAGCCCTTTTCCTGTTTTCATATGGCCCTTGAGATAAGATTAGTTTCTCTCTATTTAAAGGGTTGTAAAGGAAGAAGGAGGAGGAGAACAGAAAGGAGGAAGAGGAGAAGGCAAAGGCGGAGGAGGAAGTGAAGCAAAGAAGAAAATGAGGCATATGCACTGAAGACCATATGCAGCCTACAAATCCTAAAATGTTTACTATCTGGCTCTTTACAGACAAAAATGTTTCGTGACCCGTGTTCTAAACCACAAACTTCGTCTTTTCAAGCCCTTGCATACAATGCTCCCATGGCTTTTCCATCACTATCAGGATAAGGTCTACATTCGTCAACGTCTGACCCTAATTATCACTTAGTCCCTGTCAACTTGACCCCAACATACACTCCCTATTCACAGAGCCTGAATTACTTGCTCTTTTGTGAACATAACATAAACTTTCATCCCATTGTACCCTTTTTAAACATTCTCTCCTCTCCCTGGAATGCCCTTTTCCTCTGGCCCTGTTGGAAAACTCTTCCTTAAAGGCTCAGCTAAATTGTCAGTTCTCTAAAGCATTCTCTGAGTACCCCAAGCAGAATTAAGATCTTCTCTGCATATCCACAGCATTTAGTTATGCCTTCTATTAGTTCACTTAATATATTACTCTCTGAGCCACCACTCGCAGCTGGGGACTGAAAGGTTTACCAAAATTTCCATCTAGCTGTTTATATCATGCGGACAACCTAAAAGCAGTCCTAGGTTTGAATTTACTTCTGCTTCTATTTACTGTTTACTTAATTTGGGAAAACAAAAAGGATAGATCGACAGTCCCAAATTAGATGAATTGTCACACAGTTGAAAAGAATATAGTGCAGGCCTAGAAAATGGTTTGAGGAAGAATCAAAACCTTACCTGCAAAGTGAGGACACCTTAAAGATATTCTTGGGAAAGAAAAAGTTTTCATTTTATAGATATATGAGGCACTCCATTCCAAGAAAATTGATGCTATGCTAGAAAGTCTACACGCAGTACTGACATGATTAAAGGAATAAAAGGGAAAAATGGGAAAAGATGAAATAAATGGCTAGATACTAGGGGAATATGAAGAAATCCACATGAATGTCTACAGTGCTCTAAATAACATGACCATTCATTTGTAAAGATGAACTCAAAAAATAAAATTAGTTATACTATACATACACTATTTAATTGTATGAAAATGGTCAATAAGATGAAGGGTTTTTTTGTTTTTTTTTTTTTTTTGAGTTGGAGTCTAGCTCTTGTTGCCCAGGCTGGAGTGCAGTGGTAGGATCTCAGTTCACTGCAACATCTGCCTCCCAGGTTTAAGCGATTCTCCTTCCTCAGCCTCCTGAGTAGCTGGGATTACAGGCAAGTGCCACCCCTCCCAGCGAATTTTTATATTTTTAGGAAAGATGGGGTTTCACCACGTTGGCCAGACTGGTCTCTTATCTCCTGACCTCAGGTGATCCACCCACCTCGACCACCCAAAGTGCTGGGACTACAAGCATGAGCCACTGTGCCCAGCCGAGATGAAGTATTAATATGGAAAAAGGTTCGTGGAAAAGAAGTAGGTTGAAAATATATATGGACTATGACTTTTTATGTCACTTATTCGAAATAAAAGATAAAACACCCTTTATGTGTATATGTGTGTGTGTAAATGTCTACAAAATTTTACAAGGTATGCCTGATTAGCAAAAATGTTTAGTTCGTAAATAAGAGAGGAGAGTTTGGGGTTGATAATACAAGAGAGTCAAAGGGCATTTTAACTGTTACCTTTACTTGTGAATTGCTTGACTTCTTAAAAATAATGAGCAATTTTTTGTCAATTTAAATTAAAACCAACAAAATGTACATTCACATCACATCCAGATCCTACAAGATACAACATTTCAACAGGGTCTAAAAGAATAGGTGATATATTCTCACTCATTTAGTTTTTAAATTGTCTTTCTTGGGTTTTAAATATACATAATAAAAGAAAATCATAGATGCTGAAATAAGTATTCCAAAGCTCAGACACAAGCTGAGAACATCAGAATTAAAACCACACAGGTTAAAAATTATTTTCTTTAAGAACGTTGAATGTTGGTGCCCACTCTTTCCTGGCTTGTAGGTTTTCTGCTGAGAGGTCTGCTGTTAGCCTGTGCAGCAAACCACCATGGCACACATTTACCTATGTAACAAACCTGCACGTTCTGCACATGTCTCCTGGAATCTAAAATAAATTAAAATTAAAGAAACACACGAACTAAAGCCGTTTCTATTAAAGGTGAATGAAACAAACAATAGACGGAAGTTGGGTTACCATGGAAGCAACAGAAATGAACATGTAGAAAAAAAAAAAAAAGGAGATTTTCTGCTCAGTCACGTCAAAGTCAAGTGTCTAGTCTGTTTCAGTGTCAGATCCTGTAAGAGATGATGATGTTGGGCACTGAAGGTGGACAGGGATTCATAATGAAGGTCCAGAGATTGCCCTAGTCTTTTGCTCAGCCAATAGAGTGCAGTGGATTTTTTTCTGAGTGCAAAATTTAAAATAGGGCTCCACGTATTCATTTCATCTACAGCAGAGAAGGCAGACTGAGTGGTGAGACTTTTGCTGAACTTGAGAGCATGAGGTCAAATTGGACTTGAAAAAAGACAAAGAAATTATAAGACACAGATATGTTTCAGTATTCAAGTCAAACAACGTTGAGATGGATGCGGCGCTGAAGCATAGTGGTCCAGATAGTTCTGACACGGCCAATGATGGCTTTGTACTCCCCTTTGAATGTAGCAAGGAAGAAATTGTTCAGTGCTTCTCACGGTTGGAAATCATGCCAAATGGCCTAAGACTGATTCTGGATTTCCAGGGAAGGAGTACAGGGGAGGCCTTTGTGCAGTATGCTTCACAGGAAATAGCTGAAAATACTCTAGAGAAACACAAGGAAAGAATAAGACACATGCATATCAAAATATTTAAGAGCAGTAGAGCTGAAGTTAGAACTCACAAAAGCTTATGGCCATGCAGTGGCCAGGTCCCTATGACAGACCTGGGGCTGTCAAAGGGCGTAACAGCATTAGCAGAGGAGCTGACTTTGAGCGGACGGGGTGTGGTGCTTATGGTGGAAGCTATGGAGGCTATAATGATTATAATGGTTATAATGATGGCTATGAATGTGGGTCAGATAGATTTGGAAGAAACTTCAATTACAGTTTTTTAGGAATGTCTGATCATAGACATAAGGATGGTGGCTGTACCTTCCAGAGCACAATGGGACACTGTGTACACATGTGTGGATTACCTTACAGAGCTACTGAGAATGATGTTTATATTTTTTTTCCACTGCTCAATCGTGGAGAGTACACATTATAATTGGTCCTGATGGCAGAGTAACTGGTGAAGCAAATGTCGAGCTTGTAACTCAGAAGACGCTGTGGCAGCTATGTCAAAAGACAAAGCAAATATGCATCATAGATATGTAGGACTCTTCTTGGATTCTACAATACACCAAGTGGTGGTGGTTATGGTAGCCAAATAATGGGAGTTATGGGCTTGTCAAACCAGTTCAGTTACAGTGGTCCAGCCAGCCCACAGCTTCTGTGATGGTTATGGAGGCAGCTATGGTGGCTAGAGCAGCATGAGTGGATACAATCAAGTTTTACAGGAAAACTCCAGTAATTTTCAATCAAACATTACATAAATAGCCAAGGAGCAATGAACAGCAGCTACTACAATAGAGGAAGCCATGCATCTATGGGCGTGAACAGCATGGGAGGGATGTCTAGCATGTCTGATATGAGTGGTGGATGAAGAATGTAATCGATCTGATCACGGACTCTTGGCCAACTTTTTTCAAGAAAAAAACTTCAGTTTAACAGTTTTTGAAATACAAGCTTGTGGTTTATGCTTACTCTGTAAGTGGAAATCCGGATTGTTCTGCAGACTTAATTAAGGCTCATTGTTTTTGAACACAGTACTCCTCTAGGATGTAGCAGTGAAGTTGGGTAAACTATAACTGTTAAAAAAGTTTTCGTTTTTCTCAAGTTAGTTATATTGTACAATGTACTGAAGCAGTACACGTATTTAGGTTAAAGCAGTTGAATTAAGTTAGTTGTTACCCTTATACCACGTTACATTGAATACAGTTTGGATGCATGTTGAAATACATGCCTTTTTTTTTTTTTTTTTTTTGTAAAACTCAATGTAGGAGCTGTGTCTGGAATTAAAGTAAAAATTTTTGGCATGTTTTTAAATTCTAGTTTCATTTAATAACCTGTAGGGCATGTATGTTTAAGCTTTATTTAAGTTAATGGGAAAAAATTAGAGATCCAATACCAATACTTCAGGATTTTGTCTTGGTGTTTACATGAAATTCTTAGGCTTTGATTTTAATCTTTCATTGTATTGTGATTTTCTTCTAGCTATACTGTATCACATGAAACTTGCCAAATAAATCTTTCTCTTTTTTTAAAATTTTTTGAGACAGAGTCTTGCTCTGTCGCCCAGCCTGAAGTGCAGTGGCACAATCTTGGCTCATTGCAGCCTCTGCCCACCAGGTTCCAGCGATTCTCCTGCCTCAGTCTCCTGGGTAGCTGGGATTATGGGAGCATGCCACCATGCCCGGCTAAGTTTTGTATTTTCACTAGCGATGGGGTTTCCCCATGTTGGCCAGGCTGGTCTTGAACTCCTGACCTCAGATGATCTGCCTGCCTTAGCCTCCAAAAGTGCTGGGATTGCAGGCATGAGCCACTGCACCCGGCCAATCTTCCTGTTAAAAACTGATAGAAGAAGGAGGAGGAGGAGGAGGAGGAGGAGGAGGAGGAGGAGGAGGCAGTAGCAACAGAGGAAGAAGAAGAGGGAGAAGGAGAAGGAGGAGAAGGGAAAGGAGGGGGGTATTATGACTTGGCACAACTAGTAATATCAGGTTAGTATAGATCATCAGGGCTATCATATTTTGTAATCCTTGAAAATCAATAAAGTTGAATAGTTAATTTCAGTGCAGGCTAACTTAAAATGTAAAGTAATTTTCTCCTCTTTGATTCATAAATTCATTTATTCATTAATCCGTCAAAGAGTTACTGAGTGCCTAAGATGTGCCAGACCCTGTATGCTGGGTGTGAAAGATACAGAAAAGAAGTAACTCATGCCTTTCTTGTATTTAAAAAGCTCAGTCCAACCAAGGCCTTTATGTAGAGTCAATGACTTGTAAGAGACTCACTGGCTGTCTGGGACAATATTGTTCTCTTTATTTCTCCTTACTGTTGGTTAAGATTTCCCCTAAATATATTACAGATTCAACTCCTTTTATGTAGCAAGAACTGGCAGTGTGGAGTGGAACTGTTCACCACCCGTTCACCATCTCTGCTTTCCGATTTCCAACGCGGAGGTTGGCAAACTTTTAGTGTAAAAGGGCCAGATAGTAAATACTTTAGGCTTTGTGGGATAAAAGTCTAGGGCATTACATAGGTACTTCTATAACCATTTAAAATGTAGAAACCACTCTTAGCTTGTAAACCATATGAAAACAGGGCCAGATTTGACCAATCATTTGCCAACCCTTGTTCTAGTAGAAACATCTGAGGATGAGAGAGGGAAGCAGCAAAGTTGTTATTCCTACTATTTAAGGTCAGATATAATAAAGAGCAAAATAGGCACGGTCCTTGCCTTCACAGAGTTTAAGAGCAGGCACACAGCTAGTCCATAAAGGAGGTCTTCGTATCTAGTAGCAACTGTAATCCCTTGAGGGTGTATGTTTATCCCATTTCTCTTGCATGTCACAAAAAGAGCAGCTGTTTGAAAGCTTCTCTTACACTTACACCATCATTCTAAAATGAACTACTTGCATGTCTGTATCCTCACTAAGTTACAACCTCTGATAAGCCAAGGAGCATGTTTTATTTATCTTTATATTCTTAGTTCCTAGCACTCCCTGCGCCTTGTGCATATGTTATACACTCAATAATTGCTTGTCAGATGAATGGAACTAAACTGTTTTATCACATTATGTGTGTGCCTTTTTAGGTGGTCACTTGTCTTTTGCTAGAGTTAACTGTGTTGTAAAAAAAGACTCTGAATTCAAAGCCTTCACTTTTGAGAATGGAAGGGGGCGTATATTCACTGCAGTTGACATCAACATAAGGTCTAAAAAAATCTTTGTGACATCCTATATTTTCAGCTGGGATTTGCAACAAACTATTGTTTTCCTTTTCTCCAAGAAAAACTCTACCTAACAACAATTTTCTTGTTGGTTTCACCAGGAGACTGTTTGCACACTCCTCTTACGAGATCGATCAGGTCTTACATCTTTCTTTCCTTATTATTTCTTAAAGGAAAAGGACAGCTTTTTCTTATGTTGACTATTCTGTCTCTGTGACCTGTGGGTAAAACTAAATACACAGGTAGTGACTACTCAAAAGCCCGTCTGGATGGCTGTAACTGACATGTTTCTATTTGAACATGTGTGAAGTTAAACGTGCCCTTGTCAGCATAAAAGATGCAAATGCCTTTAAAAGTATACTCTATTTTTACCAGTATAAAAGGAATGCATATTCATTCTAGAAAATTTGAAAATAATAGAAAAATGGAAGGTAAGGGAATAGACTGTGTATATACTCACCATCTAAATATATCTGTTACAATATTTTTCTCAAGTTTAAGCTTTATGTGCCTCAGGTTTTTCATCTATACATTCATTTATAAATCTATAAACAACAATACCTTCCTTAAAGTGTTGTAATGAATCTTAAAATAATCAATACATGCATAATGCCTAAAAAATATTTTTTCTTTATTTAAAAAACTTGTATTTTAGGTTCAGGGGTACATGTGCATGTTTGTTATATAGGTACATTTGTGTCATGGGGGTTTGTCATACAGATTATTTTATCATCCAGATACTAAGCCTAGTACCCAATAGTTATTTTTTCTGATACTCTCCCTTTTCCTACCCTCCACCCTCAAATAGACCCCATTGTCTGCTCTTCCCCTCCTAAAGGAGATTTTTACACAGAGTACATGCTCAACAAATGTTAGATAAATAGTACTCCTCATACTGAATATTATCTTTTAGTGCCTTAACTTGTTTTGTTATCATTATATCATAATAACAAACATTCCTTATGTAATTAAAAATTTTACTTAACACATTTGGGAGGCTGAGGCAGGCAGATCACGAGGTCAGGAGTTCAAGATCAGCCTGGCCAACATAGTGAAACCCCGTCTCTACTAAAAATACAAAAATTAGCCGGGCGTGGTAGTGCACACCTGTAGTTCCAGTTACTCAGGAGGCTGAGGCAGGAGAATCGCTTGAACCTGGGAGGCAGAGATTGCAGTGAGCCGAGATCGTGCCACGGCACTCCAGCCTGGCAACAGAGCAAGACTCCATCTCAAAAAAAAAAAAAATTTTACTTAACATAATTATGGTCCAATGCCTCCAACACATTGTTACAATTAGTAATAATACAGAATATTATATAAAAGAACCCCTAACTCTTGTTTATTTTATAAAACAAACTGAAATCAGTTACAAAATTCATAAATATTAACATTGTTTGAAATGTTGATCCTACTTAACCACAATTGCCAGAATAGCCTAGAAGAGTCTGTTCATGAAATATTTGTAGAAAACAGCTAAGTTTTCAACTATAGGTGACTCTAAGACCACTTATAAAAAGAGCATGCTTCGAAATTGTCCAAAGAAATCTTCATTTTTACTAAGCTTCAAATAGGTAATTGCATATTTGAATACTTACGGGAACTGAATCTGAATATTCGACTCTAAAGTAACCCATCAAACTTGCCATAATTTTCTTATATTTTCTCGAATCACGGGCTATAGATTACTCTTCATCAGTTATTAACTTCTTTAGTGATAACATTTTTTAGTTTATTTACTGTTTGTCCTCAACCTTCTCCATACTTTTCCATTTCAGAGACAAATTCATGAGTAAAATAGCCAGTGGACAGGAGTTATTCATTAAAATTGTGTTTACAAATGCAAAGTATGATAGGTAATTCTGGTAACTGCCTAGATGAGAACTACATGAATGAAGAAATAACACCAACTTCCCAGGCAATAAATCAGCAGTTTACTTGAAGTGTCAGTTCCCACAAGAAATACAAATAGTAAATATTCATAACAAATAAGTTCAAGTTGGTTAAGGGGTTAAACAAATGCAATATTTAACAAACATGAGATGCAAATTTTTGTATAGAAAAGAAGAAAAAAATAAATGAAATAAGTCCCAATCCTGGAAAAGACTGAAAAGAAATACTCTTATATATGACTATCATAATCCTTTCAATGAATAATTTGGTGATGTATATCAGGGTAGATAAAATAATTATACTCTCTGGCCCAACAATTCCCCACATGGAAATTTACCCTAAGTGACTAATCAAAGCAGCGAAGCTATGTAAGATTGCTTTATTAACATGCCATGGTGGATGGCAGAGCAAGATGGCTGACATCGATGCAGCTCTCTTCCACAGAATGGAACCAAAATAGCATGTAGATATTCACACTTAAAATAGATTGTGAAAGAGGGAACACTGGAATGCAACAGAGCAGTGATGGGAAAGCACTGAAAGCAAAGAAGAAAGAAGCAAGGCAGCCTGCTTGGCAGAGATGTGCCAGGAGCTGGGACAAGGTCCTGTGTGGGGAAAGGGTAAGTGACAGCCCACCAAGGCTGTACATTTTGACAACAGACTCTTACAATCCTAGCTATGGGGAGAGCCCGTCCACTGTCATGGGTCTGGAGATGAGCACAAGAAGCTGTCTAGAGATCATGCAGGCATTGTTCCAGAGAGGGTACTCACGCTGAACCCCACAGGCTTCTGAGCCCTGAGCAGCTACAGCATGGTATCATTGGAAGATCTCGGTCCCCAAAGGACTGTTTCCTATTCTGGGGCACACATTGCTCCTGCCACTGCTGGGGGAAAAGAAAAAAAGGCAGAAGGAGACCAGGCACATTCACATATCCCAAGGACAAATTCCACCACCACCACTGCAGGCTGCTGGGGGACTCAGACACAAGTAAACTGTGCCCCCCACAGCACTGCACCCACTGAGAGTGACCCCACCCTCCTCCTCAGTAGCAGACCCAAAGGGGGCGCCAGTCTCAGAGCCAAATCCCCAAAGGACTGCATCCTGCCCTGGGGCTGATGCTGCCACTGCCACCACCAGGCCAAGGATGGTGGAGAGAGGAGGGTGGGCATGTTCATGCACCCTTACCTCTTCTGGAAAGAGGCTGCTGTGGGACTGATGCTGGAGAGGATATGGAGAAAAGGGAACACTTATATGCTGCTGGTGGGAATGTAATTGAGTAAAATCACTATGAAAAACAGTATGCAGATTTCTTAAAGAACTAAAAATAGAACTACCATCACATCCAGCAATCCCACTAAATCAGTATCTCAAAAGGATACCGGTACTCCCATGTTTGTTGCAGCAGTATTCCCATAGATTTGGAAGCAACGTAAGTGTCCATCAACAGACAAATTGATGATGAAAATGTGGTCTACATACACACTGGAATACTATTCAGCCATAAAAAAGAATGAAGCCTTGCAATTTGCAGCAACATGGATGAGCCCTGTAGGACATTATGCTAAGTGAAATATGCCAGGCACAGAAAAATACCATATGTTCTCACTCATACGCAGGAGCTAAAAAAGAGTTAATCTCATGGGCATAGAGAATAGAATGATAGTGGGAAGGGTGGGAGGGTGAGAGTAGGGGATGAAGAGATCCTGACTAGTGGGTAAAAACATACAGTTAGATAGAAGAAATAGACTCCAATATTCTATAACAAAACAGGATCAGTATAGTTAGCAACGATGTGTTATATATTTCTGGCAACCATCATTCTACTCTCTATCTCCACAAGTTCAATTGTCTTAATTTCCAGGTCCCATAGTTCAAAGTAGATAAAAGAGAGGACATGAAATGTTACAAACCCATGACTGGGCATGGTGGCTCACGCCTGTAATCCCAGCACTTTGGGAGGCCCAGGTGGGTGGATGATGAGGTCGGAAGATTGAGACCATCCTGGCTAACGCTGTGAAAACCCATCTCTACTGAAAACACAAAAAAATTAGCCGGGTATGGTGGCACGTGCCTGTAGTCCCAGCTACTCGGGAGGCTGAGGCAGGAGAATCACATAAAGCCAGGCGACGGAGGTTGCAGTGAGCTGAGATCACACCACTGCACTCCAACTTAGGCGACAGAGCGAGACTCCGTCTCAAAAAAAAAAAAAAAAAAAAGAGAAAGAAATGTTACAAACACATAGAATTTACAAAAACTCAAGGTGAAGGATACTGTGAATACACCGACTTGATCATTTCAGATTCTATTCATAAAACAAATGCTCACATATACCCCATAAATACACAAAATATTTGATGTCGGTAAAAAAGTCGTCCATGGTCACGTTATTTATTGTGGCCAAAAAACTGTAAAAATTTAAGTTCTTAGCCAAAGACATGTTCAGTATATTGCAAGAATTAAATTGCTACAACATAATATTAAGCATTTATCATAAATAATACATCTTGGGATCCTTTAAAAGCTTGGAAAACAGCTTGGAGTTAATATTTTGTGAGACATAAAATTGGATTAAAGTAGATACTATACATTTTTGAGGAATTGAATCTAAGACTAAAAATATTTACCTTTTAAAATGCAATAAAATAACTAAAACATCTAACCCAAAATTAAATACCATTTTTTTTCCAATTTCTCTGAATTGTTACCAGGGTGCACGATGAATAGTTTTATGAATTGCTTTTTCTTGTTTCCATACAGAGCATTTAGTAGATTTGTTCATGCCAGAAGTTCAAGTTGCCACTGAATTCACACAATCATTTATTTTGCTCAAACTTTCTATTTTAGAACGAAAGAACATGACTTTATTAAACTCGTCATTTCTATCACCAGTTCTAGCATTTGGCTTCATTTTAGAGGTTTTTTTTTTCCCACAGAGAAACTTCATTTTCATAACTCTTTGATAGCTACTATGTGAGTAAGAGTGAATAGAGAAGCACACGACTGGGCAGCAACCTAGGCTCACACACTGGTAAGTGGCTTGCTTTGATTAATCAGCCTCAGAGTGTGCATGCTTCAAACGCATGCATCTCTAACAAAACCTTCTTTACTGCATGCGATGGGACAAACATTTGCCATTCTTAAAATGTGCCAACCATTCATGATCTGGGAACTTTTTTTTAATACATACTGCTCCCTCTACTGGGCTATTCTTATCCTCACCTTCACATCAAATTGCTAGTCACCACTGAAGTCAAAGTTGAAGCATGACTTTCTTTACGAAACATACTCTGACACCTCCAGGGATGGCTCTTCCTGGTATCTTCTGCGTGATATTGCACATGAAGTCAGTACACTCCAGTCCTGAACTCTGCTTGCTTATGGCAGTGTTTGATGATATTAAGTGTGAAACGTCATGACAGCAAAACCAGGGATCTATTTTCAGTTTCAGTTGAAGTTAAAGGGAATTTCTCACATAAGAGAACCACGCATAGTGTGTGATGAATAGTAAAAGAATTAATGCATCTGTATGCATAGAAGAGATTCTCACACATAGTATGTGCTCAATGAATCTTAGATAACGCTTTCTACTATTGCAGCTTTCAGAGAAAATGGACACCAACCTTGTAGTATTCAGGTTAAGGATGGGGAGAGTCACGGTATCATGTAGCCATCATCAGGGCTGGTAAGCAAGGGTTAAGAACTCTCCAAGATTAGTAATTAATGAAGACAAATCAGATGTAAATATTCCTATGCAAGCAAAGCCTCATGGAACAGATGAATTGTTTCAGAAAGGATGGGAACTGTTCCTCTCACCATGCTGTAGACTGAAATCAGGGCCCTCTGCAGCCCTGGCAGAGGTGATTATAGATGATTATATAGACTAAGGTACTGAGATCATCAGTTCAGAGTGGGAGAACAGTTATTCTCAACAGACCTTCTTGTCATTATCATAAAGCTTCAAGTTAAGAAACCCTCAAATTATTATTATAGATATCCAGGTTGAAGAGATCTTACTGGTTACATCCGAGATCTGGTACCAGAAAGGAAAAAAACATGTAAAATACCCCAGTTATACATGGATATATACATACACATTGACAACAACAGAAAATAAAAGCCTGTCTAGATCAGTAACATCTTGTGCTATATCTATCCAGGCACTTCTCAGACTCCATTGTAATAAGTTGTGTATATGTTAATTGACATCTTTGCATCCTCTTTAAGAATGTTGATATTTTACATAAGGGTAAAGTATTGTTTGTCTTGTATAACTCTATCAAATATAACCTTGTCTGTGACTATAGGCATTCACACAATGAGGGTGAAATGGAAGACGGAAAATCAGTTGGTTGGAAGACATTTATCCTGAGATTCGTCTTCCCTGTGAGTTCTCTTAAGAAACTGATCAATTACAAGGTTGGCACCTTAAGTACCTTGTTCTACACTTCATGCAAAACTACTGAATGCCTGTGGAAACAAAACTATTTTTATTAGTGCCCCACTGAAGGGTTGACAAAGGCCAATATTCCAAAAAGAAATTTACCAAATACCACAGAAGAAAAGGAAAATAAGCTCAATAATCTCAGAAAATGCTAACAGCATCAGATTTCTGAAGCTAGTATAATGTCATTCCATGTGTTCAGTTGTGCATATATATACATATTCAACCTTACTTATTTTTTCTATGATTCAACACAGTTTCAATTTTCAGCTCTCAGTCTCTTTGCCTTAAATAAACCATCTTGAAAATGTTGGGGTTCCCCTTGCCATTGAGTGACATCTAAGTTTTAGAATGCTAAAACCTACTCAAGACATTGCAGGGTAGAGGGCACATATTAACCTTGGTGGCATTTGTCCTTGAAGACACTCCTTTGTCCATGAAGACACTTCTTGAGACATTTGTGGCCTCATCAGTACAGATAAGGTGCTTATGAGATGACCCTTGCTCCACCCATGAAACCCCTTTAGGTCCAGTGTTGGCACACAGGACTCTCTCTGATGCCTTTCTACTACTTTGAGTTGAATAAGTCTCTATGAGGCACTCTCTAAGGCCCCACGTGTCTAGACTGACTACACAGCCACTTATTCTCTCGGGTTTTGTGCCTCCCCAGGGCTTCACCTTGGAAGTAGAGTATTGAAACTCTGGCTCTGGAATATGACAATGCCGCCTTCCTCTCTACACAAGAATATATAATCTAACCTCTAGAAAAAACCTGTTTCCTCAAATCCCCAGCTCATATTGTTCTGTTTTCCCCTTGTATTTTTTTTTTTACTACGTCAACAGTCATATTCAACAAAGCCAAACAAAGATGTTACAAAAAAAGAAAATTACAAGCCATATCCCTAATGAAAATATATGCAAAAATCCCCAACACAATACTAGCAAACCACGTTCAACAGCACATTAAAAAGATCATTCACTATGATCAAGTAGTATTTACCTCTGGGATGCAAGGAAGGTTCAACATATACAAATCAAAAAATGGTGATATACCACATTAACGGAATGGAGGACAAAATCTATGTGATGATCTCAATAGATGCAGAAAAAATCGTTTGACAAAATTCTACATGCTTTCATTTTAAAAACTCTCAACAAATTATCTATAGAAGGAATGTACCTCAACACAATAAGGGCTATATATGACAAGCCCACAGCTAACATCATACTCAATGGTGGAAAGTTGAAAGCATTTCCTCTAATATCAGGAACAAGGCAAGGATGCTCACTCTCGCTATAGTTGCCAACAACATGGTACTGGACTAAAGACAGATACATAGACCAATGGAACACAATAGAGAGCTGCAAAATCAATATGAGCATTTACAGTCAATCGATTTTTCATAAAGATGCCAAGAACACACAGTGAGGGGAGGACACTCTTTTTATTAAGTAATGTTAACAAAAACTGGATATCCACATGCAGAAGAAGGGAATTAGACCGCATGTTACATCATATACAAAAAGCAAATCAAAATAAAGTTTTAAATATAAGAAAGACTTTACACTGTGAAACTACTATAAGAAGCATTGTGGAAAGACTCCATGACATTGGCCTTGGCAATGATGTTTTGTATATAAACCCAAAAACACGGGAAACAAAAGCAAAAATAGAAAAATGGGATTGTATCCAACTAAAAAGCTCCTGTACAGTAAAAGAAACAATTGACAGTGTGAAGAGACAACCTACAGAATGACAGACAATATTTGCAAACTGCACATTTAATCAAGCGTTAATACCCAAAATATATAAGGAATCCAAACAGCTCAATAGCAAGAAAACAAATAATCTGATTTATAAAATGAGGAAAGGATCTGAATAGACATTTCTAAAAAGAGGACATACAGATGGCCAATAGGTATATGAAAATATTCTCAACATCACTAATTATCAGGGAAAAGAAAATTAATACTACAATGAGATATCATCTCCCATCTGTTAAAATGGCTATTATCAAAAAGATAAAATATAACAAGCTTTGGCAAGGATGTGGAGAAAAGGGAATCTTTATACACTGTTGATAGGAAAGTAATTTAGTACAGCCATCGTGGAAATCAGTATGGAACCTCCTCAAATTAAAAATAGAACTAATACATGATCCAGCAATTCTATTACTGTGTGTATATTCAATGAAAATAAAATTATTATGTGGAAGAGATATCTGCACTGCAATGTTCACGGCACATTATTCACAATAGCCAAGATATTGAGTCAACCTAAGTGTCCATCAAGGGGTGAATAGATAAATAAAATGTAGTGTATATATATACACAATGGAATACTATTCAGCCTTTTAGAAGATGGAAATTCTGTCGTTTGTGATAACAAGGATGAACCTGGAGAACATTATGTTAAGTAAAATAAGCCTGGAACAGAAAGACAAATACCGCATGATCTTATTATAGGTGGAATCTTAAAACATCAAACTCATAGAAGCATAAAGTAGAATGGTGGTTATCAGGGGCTGGGGTGGAGGCAGCGACTGGGGACATGCTAGTCAAAGGATACAAAATTTCAGTTAGCTAGATGGAATAATTTCAAACGGTCTATTGCACAACATGGTGACTATAGTTAATAACAACGTAGTGTGTATCCCAAAATTGCTAAGAGAATAGACTTTATGTGTTATCACAACAAAGAATAATAAATGTATGAGGTAGTGCATACGTTAATTAGCATGATTTAGCCATTCTGCAGTGTATAATTTCAAAACATCATGTTGTACACCATAAATATATACAATTTTTATTTGTCAATTAAAAATAAGTTTAGAAATAGGGCATATGATTTAGGGTTTCATTAACAGAATAAATATTTTTAAAATAGGCATATCAATTTCCTAAAAGCTTAATTTTTTTGAAAACCCTAGCTAAGAACATTTCATATTCTCTGCTTTCTGCTTTATTAGTCTTCTGAATAGTGAGTTTAAAAAGGGTTATCTACTTGGATTTGGGGTTGGAGATAGAAAGAAAAGTGAATTATTGAGAAAGAGGAAAATCGTAAATACTATCTTGTCACTTTTTCAAAGACTTCTTCACCCCCACAAGGTTGGCACAACTTTATAAGCGTCTGGTTGCCCTTTCTTCCCATTTTTGTGATAAGTCAGATGAAAAGTTAAATCCTCTAAGAAAATTCACTCTTTCAAGGAATACGGCAGTGAATACTTTTGTAGAATAGTTCTTTGGTAAAATAAATAATTATCTTCTAATTGTTCTTAATATTTGAAAGTTTTCTAAACTACAGCCTATTTTTACCTTTACTTTGTCTGATACTTAGGTAATTGTGTGTGGATTTATCACTGATAACCTGGGTTATAAATTATAATAAAATTGCGTATGTGGGCTTTTTACTTCCATTTTAAAAGATCAGCTCATTTAAAAAATTAATGCTTTGGCTGGGCGTGGTGGCTCAGGCCTGTAATCCCAGCACTTTGGGAGGCCGAGTCGGGCGGATCACGAGGTCAGGAGATAGAGACCATCCTGGCTAACAGGGTGAAACTCCGTCTCTACTAAAAATACAAAAAAATTAGCCAGGCCTGGTGGTGGGCACCTGTAGTCCCAGCTCCTCAGGAGGCTGAGGCAGGAGAATGTCATGAACCTGAGAGATGGAGCTTGCAGTGAGCCAAGATCGCGCCACAGTACTCCAGCCTGGGCGACAGAGTGAGACTTCATCTCAAAAAAAAAAAAAAAAATTTGTTGATTTTGAAAAGATCAACAAAATTGATAGACCACTAGCAAGACTAATAAAGAAGAAAAAAGAGAAGAATCAAATAGACGCAATAAAAAATGATAATGGGGATATCACCACTGACCCCACAGAAATACAAACTACCATCAGAGAATACTATAAACACCTCTATGCAAATAAACTAGAAAACCTAGAAGAAATGGATAATTTCCTGGACACTTACACTCTCCCAAGACTAAAACAGGAAGAAGTTGAATCCCTGAATAGACCAATAGCAGGCTCTGAAATTGAGGCAATAATTAATAGCCTGCCAACCAAAAAGAGTCCAGGACCAGATGGATTCCCAGCCAAATTCTACCAGAGGTACGAGGAGGAGCTGGTATCATTCCTTCTGAAACTATTCCAATCAATAGAAAAAGAGGGAATCCTCCCTAACTCATTTTATGAGGCCAACATCATCCTGATAACAAAGCCTGGCAGAGACACAATAAAAAAAGAGAATTTTAGACTAATATCCCTGATGAACATCGATGCAAAAATCCTCAATAAAATACCGGCAAACCGAATCCAGCAGCACATCAAAAAGCTTATCCACCATGATCAAGTGGGCTTCATCCCTGGGATGCAAGGCTGGTTCAACATATGCAAATCAATAAACATAATCCAGCATATAAACAGAACCAAAGACAAAACCACATGATTATCTCAATAGATGCAGAAAAGGCCTTTGAAAAAATTCAACACCCCTTCATGCTAAAACCTCTCAATAAATTCGGTATTGATGGGACATATCTCAAAATACTAAGAGCTATTTATGACAAACCCACAGCCAATAGCATACTGAATGGGCAAAAACTGGAAGCATTCCCCTTGAAAACTGGCACAAGACAGGGATGCCCTCTCTCACCACTCCTATTCAACATAGTGTTGGAAGTTCTGGCTAGGGCAATCAGGCAAGAGAAAGAAATAAAGGGTATTCAGTTAGGAAAAGAAGTCAAATTGTCCCTGTTTGCAGATGACATGATTGTATTTTAGAAAACCCCATTGTCTCAGCCCAAAATCTCCTTAAGCTGATAAGCAACTTCAGCAAAGTCTCATGATACAAAATCAATGTGCAAAAATCACAAGCATTCTTATACTCCAGTAACAGACAAACAGAGAGTCAAATCATGAATGAACTCCCATTCACAATAGCTTCAAAGAGAATAAAATACCTAGGAATCCAACTCACAAGGGATGTAAAGGACCTCTTCAAGGAGAACTATAAACCACTGCTCAGTGAAATAAAAGAGGACACAAACAAATGGAAGAACATACTATGCTCATGCATAGGAAGAATCAATATTGTGAAAATGGCCATACTGCCCAAGGTAATTTATAGATTCAATGCCATCCCCATTAAGCTACCAATGACTTTCTTCACAGAATTGGAAAAAACTGCTTTGAAGTTCATATGGAATCAAAAAAGACCCTGCATTGCCAAGACAATCCTAAGCCAAAAGAACAAAGCTGGAGGCATCACGCTACCTGACTTCAAACTATACTACAAGGCTACAGTAACCAAAACAGCATGGTACTGGTACCAAAACAGAGATATAGACCAATGGAACAGAACAGAGTCCTCAGAAATAATACCACACATCTACAGCCATCTGATCTTTAACAAACCTGATAAAAACAAGAAATGGGGAAAGGATTCCCTATTTAATAAATAGTGCTGGGAAAATTGGCTAGATGTAAGTAGAAAGCTAAAGCATGATCCTTTCCTTACTCCTTATACAAAAATTAATTCAAGATGGATTAGTCACTTACGTGTTAGACCTAAAACCATAAAAACCCTAGAAGAAAACCTAGGTAATACCATTCAGGACATAGGCATGGGCAAGGACTTCATGTCTAAAACACCAAAAACAATGGCAACAAAAGCCAAATTTGACAAATGGGATCTCATTAAACTAAAGAGCTTCTGCACAGCAAAAGAAACTACCATCAGAGTGAACAGGCAACCTACAGAATGGGAGAAAATTTTTGCAATCTACTCATCTAACAAAGGGCTAATATCCAGAACCTACAAAGAACTCAAAACAAATTTACAAGAAAAAACAAAAAACCCCATCAAAAAGTGAGCAAAGGATATGAACAGACACTTCTCAAAAGAAGACATTCATACAGCCAACAGACACATGAAAAAATACTCATCATCACGTGCCATCAGAGAAATGCAAATCAAAACCACAATGAGATACCATCTCACACCAGTTAGAATGGCAATCATTAAAAAATCAGGAAACAACAGGTGCTGGAGAGGATGTGGAGAAATAGGAACACTTTTACACTGTTGGTGGGACTGTAAACTAGTTCAACCATTGTGGAAAACAGTATGGCGATTCCTCAAGGATCTAGAACTAGAAATACCATTTGACCCAGCCATCCCATTACTGGGTATATACCCAAAGGATTATAAATCATGCTGCTATAAAGACACATGCACACTTATGTTTATTGCAGCACTATTCACAATAGCAGAGACTTGGAATCAACCCAAATGTCCATCAGTGACAGACTGGATGAAGAAAATGTGGCACATATACACCATGGAATACTATGCAGCCATAAAAAAGGATGAGTTTGTGTCCTTTGTAGGGACATTGATGCAGCTGGAAACCATCATTCTCAGCAAACTATCGCAAGAACAGAAAACCAAACACCGCATGTTCTCACTCATAGGTGGGAATTGAACAATGAGATCACTTGGACACAGGAAGGGGAATATCACACACTGGGGCCTATTGTGGGGAGGGGGAAGGGGGGAGGGATAGCATTAGGAGATATACCTAATGTAAATGACAAGTTAATGGGTGCAGCACACCAACATGGCACATATATACATATGTAACAAACCTGCACGTTGTGCACATGTACCCTAGAACTTAAAGTATAATAAAAAAAAATTAATGCTTTAAGTTAAGAAAATATAAATCAGTGAAACTATGCTCAACTACTTTAAATCAATTATAAATTGTATTTATGAGTTCTTTGCTAGGATAACTGTCTACCCTGAAGCTTCCAACTTCAAGTGACATATTCGTAACTATGAAATCTATTATAATATAGCTTTTCACTGATTGAATTCGTGATGAAATACATTATTATTTTTTGTTAGATAGGTAAAATTAGATAGAATTCATCTCATTAGAATACATCTTTAGTTTCATTGTATATTTTCCCAGCAAAGCACATGCCACCTGGTGGCTGAAAGAAGTATGTAACATAATAGGTTTCAAAAATACTGTGTGGAAAACCAAAGCTTCCACAATATCATTTTGAATCCATTTCTGAAACAGTGGCAAACATGTATTTTGGGGCAAGACGCACCACAGTGGCAAATCTTTTTTTTTTTTTTGAGACGGAGTCTTGCTCTGTTGCCCAAGCTGGAGTGCAGTGGCGGGATCTTGGCTCACTGCAAGCTCCGCCTCCCGGGTTCATGCCATTCTCCTGTCTCAGCCTCCCGAGTAGCTGGCACCCACCACCACACCCGGCTTTTTTGCATTTTTTTTTTTTTTTTTTTTTTTAGCAGAGATGGGGTTTCACCATGTTGGCCAGGGTGGTCTCAGTCTCTTGACCTCGTGATCCACCTGCCTTGGCCTCCCAAAGTGCTGGGATTACAGGTGTAAGCCACTGTGCCCCGTTGGTAAATCTTACATGTTCAAGAGCAGACACCCAGTGGTCTGTGTCAAATGGAGACATGAAACAGCAATACTCCATTTTAAGTATTTTTAAAATATCTTTCCAGAATTGTTTTGTATTTTGAAATATGTTTGTTTCTTTATGTCGTGTCCATTTTACTAACAAAAGTAAAATTGTTTACATGCAGAATTGCTTGTTCTGGTACACACCTAGAAAACAGAGGTAAATATCTATTTTTTTCTTCAACTAAGAAGGGAGGTGATTAGCCAATGTGAGAGGCATTTATTTCTTTCAAAATTTTTACTGGAGTAGGCCCTATGTGTTAGATGCCATGCTAACAGAGGGTAAGGTGATAGAGAGGAATCTCCAGAGGAAATCTCATTGTATTGAAAGTCAGAAAATCTGGTTTCTGGCTCACAGCCAGCTGGTTGTGTAAGCTTTGGCAAGCGTTAAGCCACCTGATGCACAGATATGTCACATATGCAAGGCCTACGTTTTAAGGCTTTAAGTGGATTGATTTTTGTGTGTGTGTGGCTACAATGGAAGTTTCTTGCATTTTTCATTTTTAATTATAGTAAAAACACACAATATAAAACGTATCCTTTTAGCCATTTTAAGCATATATTCGGTAGTGCAAACTATATTCATATTATTGTATAACAGATCTCTAGAATTTTTCATCTGCAAAACTGAAGCCATACCTACTGAATCGAACAACTCTTCATTTCCCCCTACCCCAGCGCCTCATAATCACCATTCTACTTTTTGTTTCTATGTTTTGACTATTCCAGATATCTAACTTAAGTGGAATCATATAATATTTATCTGTCAGTGAATGGTTTATTTCACTTAGCATGAAGTCCTCTAGACTCATCCATGTTTTAGCATGTGACAGAATTTTCTTTTAAAAAATGAAATAATATGATATGCCGTTGTATATACCACATTTTATTTATCCATTACTCTGTCAATGGAAATTTGGATTGCTTCTACCTCTTGGCTATTGGGAATAATGCTGCAATGAACTTAGATGTACATATACCTCTTCAAGATCCTCTTTTTCAATTATTTTGGAAATACATCCAGAAGTGGGATTGCTGGATCATATGGTAATTCTGCGTTTAGGTGTTTTTCAGGGATCTTCACTCTCTCTTCCATAGTGGCTGCATCATTTTACATTCCCACCAGCAAGGCACAAGGGTTCCAATTTCTCCACATTCTTGCCAACGCTCATTATTTTCTGTTTTTGTTTGTTTTATAGTGGTCATACTAATGGGTATAAGGTGATATCTCATTGTCATTTTGATTTGCATTTCTGTAATGATTAGTGATATAGGGTCTCCTGTAATATACTTGATAGCCACTTTTTTTTTTTTTTTGAGACTGAGTTTTGCACTTGTTGCCCAGGCTGGAGTGCAATGGCGTGATCTTGGCTCACTGCAACCTCTGCCTCCTGGGTTCAAGTGATTCTCCTGCCTCAGCCTCCTGAGTAGCTGGGATTACAGGTATGTGCCAACACGCTGACTAATTTTGTATTTTTAGTAGAGACAGGCTTTCTCCATGTTGGTCAGGTTGGTCTTGAACTCCCGACCTCGGGTGATCCGCCCACCTTTGCCCCCCAAAGTGCTGGGATTATAGGCGTGAGCCACTGCACCCAGCCTAACTTGATAGCCATTTCTATATCGTTTTGGGAGAAATGTCTATTCAAATTCTTTGCCTGTTTTGTGATCAGGTTAACTTCTTTGTTGTTTATTTGTAGGAGTTATTTATATAGTTTGCATATTTAACCCCTTGTCAGATGTATAATTGACAACTATTTTTCTTATTCTGTACATTGATTCTGTTTTTTTATTCTGTTGATTCTTTTCCTTAATGTGTAGAAGTTTTTGAGTTTGATGTTTGTTTCATTAGTGTATTTTTGCTTTTGTTGCACATGATTTTGGTGTCATATCTAATAAATTACTGCAAAATCTAATGTTATGAAGCTTTTGTCATATGTTTCCCTGTAGGAGTGTTTTAGTTTAGGTCTTACATTTATATCTTTAATCCATTTTGAGTTTATTTTTTATAAGGTTTGAAGTGAGAGTCTAAATTCATTTTTTGCATGTGGCTATCCCAGCACCATTTCTTGAAATGACTGTCCTTTCCCCATTGTGTGATCTTGGCATCTTGTTATATTATTTGACCATATACGTGATAATTTATTTTGGAGCTCTCTATTCTGTTGTATTGGTCCATATGCCTGTCTTTATGCCTGTACCACACTGTTTTGATTACTATAATATTGTAATATGTTTTGAAATCAGCAAGAATGAGGTCTCCAATTCATTCTTCTTTATCAAGATTGTTTTGGTAATTCAGGGTCCCTTGAGATTCTATGCAAATTTTAGGGGTTTTTTTTCCTCTTTCTGAAAAGGGCTCAGAATAATTAACTAAATATTTAGGTTTTAATGTGTAGCTATCAGTGTTTTCTTAACCTCTTGGTTCACTCTAGCACAAAAAGCTGGCTACTGTATCTAATGATTCAACTTCCCTTCACTCCTATAAGAAAATTTATTCTCCACCTACTCTTCCATGATGATCAGAGCAGATTCACCTCTCATTTTCAAAATATCTCCACCATTCATTATTCATACCATCCTGGGCCTATTATAGGAACTTACCAAATCATTCATTTTTAGCCATGGAATCTCCCTGCTGTGAATTACACCCTAGAATCATTGTCCCACTTTATTTTGTTTGTGACTTTTATTCTGTTTAGCCAGCTGTCTATTCCTCCTTGGGCTTGCCTCGTGCATGATATTCTAGGCCCTTAGCCAAGCACTAATCTTTCACTAATTAGCTAACCAACCACTAACCTGCTGCAGCTTCCTGCATAGGTCTTAAGCTCATCATCCTATCCCTAGCCCCAGGACACCTGATAATTTCCTTCCCTGAGAGTGTCACAAAGTATGCCACACCAAATATACTGGCTGAGAGAGTCACTGAGCTGCACAGTGCAATCTTTAAATGTATAGTCAGTTGAACTTAAGAAACTTTGGACCTTTTCTCAGGACTCAGTGAAGTCTGTGCTACATCTGCTGGCAGCAAGATCCAAAGGCTCACTAAGCCTTATTATTCTGTTATCATCAATAGTAAATGACTTGAGGTTACCTAAGAGGATGCATTCACTAAAAGTGATAATGAAATGACTTACAAATGTGATCAAGAGGTTTAGAAAGTTCAATGTTTTGTGGCTTATGCAACCAACCCATGAGCTGTAGAAATAGCATCTTAGTCCATATTATCTAAAAGTTTACCTTAGTTCACTATTCATTGATGGTTCTGTTACATTCAAGTAGTTTAATAAAATAGATCCACAATTTGAATGTGAAAATGTGCTTAAAAGTGTAAATGAACTGTGATGATATCTACTGGTTGGTGATAAGATCACTAACTGACAAATAGTGTGCTAATAAACAGTGGAGAGATTTGAAGCAGCAGAACTGCATCAGTGTTTAAGGATGTGCACAGATTTTTTAATGATTTTTAAAAACACACAAAAATACTACTAAGAGAAATATTCATGGACTTGACTATGAAATTCTCCCAATCACATATATAGACATGTTGTAGTAAACAGATCCAAGGAAACTAGCATGCATTGAAAAACTATAATGTGGTAGGTGCTTTGTACATACGAGTTTACTTAATTATCACAATAAGCCTGTCGTGTAGATGGCATTATTATCCCATTTCATATGTGAAGCTTTTAAAGCTTAAAGAGGTTAAGTGTCTAAGGTCGCAGAGCTAATAGAAGGGCCAACACTAAAACCCAGATCTGTATGACTGCAAAATTAAGTAGTTTTCTACTATACCAAGGGTGACATGACAGCTTTGAAGGAAAAAGGATACCTATGTAGCTCAAAGATGACTGAGGAAGTCAGTATGTGAGGATTGAAAATACAGCTGATATTGAACATTTTGAATATTTGTTTCTCGAAGTTTATATGCTAAAGATTTCTAACATTAATATTTTCATTATAAATACATATACATATGTATATATATCTTGACAGCAGCATGAATACACATGTACAGGTCTTTTACAAAAGCGATTGTACATTTTGTAAACATTCTATATATTTCATCACTCTAGCTTAATATAACTTCTTAAAGATAAGGTCCATGCTTGATACACAATTGACTTGGTTTCTGGCTTGTGTAGAAATGTGTGCAAGTCACTCAAATGCTCATGTTTCCCAAGGGGATAGAGAGAAAGGTAAGCACTTACCATCTATGTACCCCACCCCAGCTCTGGACAGATCTTGGTCTCTGCAAGCCCATTCACTCATTCAGCCAATGTTGTTTGATTACCTGTTGCATGCAATGAACTGTGGTAGGCATGCAAAGATGAAAAATAAGACAAAAAATGGCCTCTTGAATTTATCTTATCTGATCTACCAATCTGCCTGAAAACATCCTAGCTGTCCTTGGTTTATCAAATTTATCACAGGTATCTTGTCAGAGTGGTTAAGTATTATATTCATTCATTCTCATAAAGCTTGTGGGCTCCACACCTCAACCATACTGTAAGAGTATGGGACTCTAACTTCAACTCATTTAAATTATTCTTGCTGTGACAAGAACATCTTAAAATCTCTCATTGAATCACCAGTGGTAGCAGCTTTACTTTTTAACACTAAGCAGCAGTTAGAAAATCATATCAAATATTCTGGCAATCTGTTTTAATACTAATTAGTTAATAATGTAATTAGCAAAGTAAGAAATATATTACTATTATGCTGTATTATGACTTAGCTGAAATTGCACATGCAGATGTATAATGTGGAATTTCTAAAAATTCCATTTAGAAAATTTAGCAGTGTATTTAAATATTTCTTATTCACAGGCACCCAGCTGTGATGGAGGAAGCTGTATTTAAATAGTCAAAATTGAAGGTGCCAGCAGATTTCAAACAGAACACGTGAAAGGGAACTTTTTATAAACTTTGTTTTCCTTCTTGGCGTGGATTATTACAACACACTGAAATTGAGGTGTGAGGTTTATTTTAACCATCTATGTACATTTAAACGTTACATGGTGCACTACTTTCTAAACGCACAACTGTCTGATAATATTCACTGGAAGTACCTGTCGACCTGTTCACCTGTGCCAGACACTATTAGCATAAGTGGTCACTAAATTAGTGTACATATTAGAGTTCACTGTAAACATGGTTTTACCTAAGGTGTGGCCATAGTTATTCAAAGCTAACATGCTTTATATACGATTACATATACATATATAATACATATTATATATATTTTATATAAATAAGATATATGTATACACATATATGTGTGTATATAATACATATACATATATGCATATACATAAAATATATATACAGATTATAATGTGTATATATTATATGTATATGTGTGTACATATATCTCTTTGGGCCAGAATCTGTGTTTCACTACAGGAAACTGTAAGGCTGTTTTTAAGTACATTATAGCATTACTAAGCAATCTATACAAGTAAGAGTTCAAGCTTCCTCATATTAAGGCAGGCATAGAATAAAAAATGCAAGAATTATATGAATATTTTTTTCTTTTTCTTTTGGAAACACATAGTGGCAGAGAACAAAGGATTTTTTAATAGTATCTACTATTTATGGAGGGCCATGTGCCAAGCAAGATATTAGGTGCTTTAACAAGTAGTATCTCCTTTAGTCCTCAAAATAATACCATAAAGTATTTTATCATGCCCATTGTATAGAGTAATGAAGCAGGGAGGATGTGTGACTTACCAAATATCACATAACTAGTAAGTAGTGGAGACCAGATTTGAAGCCAATCTATTTGGCTCTCACATCTGCACTCTTTATTTTCCGTTATGTTATGTTATTTTATTTTATTTTACTTTAAGTTCTGGGATACATGTGCAGGCTTGTCACAGAGATACACATGTGCCATGGTGATTTGCTGCATCCATCAACCCATCATCTAGGTTTTAAGCCCCACATGCATTAGGTATTTGTACTAATGCTCTCCCTCCCCTTGCCCGCCACCCCCTGACACGCCCTGGCGTGTGATGTTCCCCTCCTTGTATCCATGTGAGAACAGAGGATTTTTAGGGTAGTAAAACTACTCTACATGACACTATAATGGTGGACACCTAGAACAATAGGTAAAAGAATCACAATTTACTTTGAATTATAGTGGATTTTGTATATGACACTATAATGGTGTCCATCATTATAGTACAACACCAAGAATGTACAACACCAAGAGTGAACCCTTTTGTAAACTATGGACTGGGCTTCATAATGGTGTGTGAATCAGCTGTAACAAATGTACGACTCTGGTGGAGGATGTCGATAAAGGGGAAGGTATGCATGTTTAGGGGTACAGGGATATGGAAAATCTCTACCTTCTTCTAAACTTTCCTGTGAATTGAAAACTGTTCTAAAAAATAGTCCATTTAAAAAAACACATAATAACAAGTTGTAACACTAGGATGAATAATAATTCAGTCAAATCATCGTTAAAGCATGATGAAGCCGACCTCTTCTGTTCACCAATGGATATGAAATTGACAGAAGCATATATACTGTTTCCTTTTTTAAAAGGCATATTCACCATTTAAAATAATTGGAAGTTTAATTTTGTATGGTATTATACCAAATGAATAACATAAATTGCTCTTGGAACCTAGCAACCTATATCAGACAGTTTAAAAAAAGAATTAAAAACACAAAATATGGGAACCAAACATAAAACCAAGACATGTACAGAGTAAAGTAACATTAAACACCATTTAGCAGCCTTTTAGCAAAGTACTCTACACGATTAGCTAGATTGCAAAATGTATAGAAGTTTAATCTGTTTTCTACAGGATATTCTTCTAAATGACTGAGGACAGTTAAACTTCTACTTTTGCGTCATTCCCTTTTTACTTTTACATCAGTCCCATCAGTGGTTTCTCATCTGACATGGTTTTCAGAAACTCAAAGTTTCCTCCTTGATACTTTCTAGTTTAATATCTCTCTTGAAATACGGTAGCTGGAATTGAATACCCAACTCCAGATACGCTATGTCCAACACAAAACAGAAGAAAATTATTATTATAAACACTTATTCATTATTATAAGGCCATTTGCATGAATAAAGCCTGTTTTCATTTGTGGCAATGACACCCACTATTGAATCACGTTGCTCTTGTACTCAGTTAATTCTGAAAATGAATCTATATGCTACAGATATAAGTTATCTGACAAGGTGTTAGGAAAAAGACCAGCCACTAGAATCACACAGCCTCCATGTAGCCTTGAGCAACTCAGCTCACCCTTTTTGGACCTCAATGTCTTCATCTATAAAATGGAGATAATAAAATTGCTTTTTCATAGGGTTGTTGGGAAGAGTAGGTAGAATTATACATGGAAATCTCCTCAAACAAAGTCTGGCAGAAGGCAAATTCAAGAGTTATAAAGAACCAGGGGCAGAGAGAGAGATCATGTCCATAGATGAAGGTTCATTAACCTAGAACAATAGGTAAAAGAATCACAATTTACTTGAATATGGAACCAGTATTCAAATACGGCTAGTAATGTTTTTGAGAAAAACCATTCAGTGCAGAGGCCAGAAACAGAGAAGAAAGTAAGCCTTCTGGGATCTGAAGATTTCCCAGGAGAGATAAAAGAAATGAAGGCATGCAGGAAGCCACTTGCTTTAAGCAAGGAGATCATAAAAGTAAACTTTAGCTGGGAGAGAGGGACATACAGAGATTATGAAAGTGATCCTGAAAGAGACTGAAATTTCCGCAAATTCAAAATTACAAATGAACTTCTGAAATATTAATATAGTGCTGGTGCAAGCCTGAATCTACTTTGCACCAGAGTCTAAGTGGGTAAACTTAGCATTGAATATTATATGACTATAAGTTGCAGTTTTTCTGAAATATTTATTTATTTTGAGACGAAGTCTTGCTCTGTGGCCCAGGCTGGAGTACAGTGGTGCGATCTTGGCAGACTGAAACCTCTGCCTCCTGGGTTCAAGCGATTCTCCTGCCTCAGCCTCCTGAGTAGCTGGGATTACAGGCATGCGCCACCACACCCGGCTAATTTTTGTATTTTTAGTAGAGATGGGGTTTCGCCATGTTGGCCGGGCTGGTCTTGACTGACTGACCTCAGGTGATCTTCCCGCCTCGGCCTCCCAAAGTGCTAGGATTACAGGCATGAGACACCGTGCCTGGCCCTCTGAAATATTTCTGATATCAAATTGTTTCTCTTAATATCAGACTGGGGCCAATTTTCGTTTAGAAAACAGAGACATTATCTTATTCTGGCAAGCATAAGAATTTATAGAGAAAGACAAAGAGTGTAATAACTTTGAAAGATGGTTGAACTCTATATAACCAGTATCATATGATTTCCTAGAACTAGAATCTCCATGAGAGCAAGCACTGTTTAGTTCAACTACTGAAACCATAGGGGTTAGCACAATTCCTGGCATGAAGTAAGTGTTCAACGATGACCTGTTGAGTGAATGAAGGAAAGACATTTGTATTAACTTATTAACCTCAATATTTTTCCCCATAGTGATTATGAGAAAAACACTTTAATCAAGAAGGGTATTTGGGAGGACAAGAAAAAGACCACCTGCTAAATCCTATTTTATAACCAGTCTTACAGTGAAAAGGACCCTCAGGGGCTACACTGTATTGCAGAAATGATAAAGATGAGAGAAACACAGGGTAATATATGGAAGCCTGTATAAAGGAAAAAAGATGACGGTCCAAAGATCTTGTCTGGACCAAAGGCATTTAATTTGTGGAAGGGCAGTGTAGCTCCCCTAGATTTATCCATTATTAAAATTTTCATATTTACCTGTTATACTGTAATCAACTAGACGTAGCCTTAGTTTCTTACTATTGCAACTAAAAGGTGAACGTAATCTTAGAAATTATTATAACCGCTTTAAAATTAAATTTAAATATCTAACCAAAATCAGCCTGTTGAGTTCTCCAGATTTTCCACCAGGTACACAGATGTATGCCACTGCCCACGGTCCTTGCCAGTGTGACCACGGCACATCCTATGGTAAGAACAGGCCAAGAGATCTGGAAGGTTGGCATCAATAACTGTTGTAATTTAATAAACTATATTATGGAACAATATGCCTATGAAAGTCACCTGCCGTTGACAGTTTTGTCATCTCAGAAGATGAATCCTGATTACCAAGAATAATTTTTGTTGCTGCTACACAATGTAAATAAAATGGAGTATGTTCGGAACTGCCTTCTTGGTACTTCCACACTGCCTCTTAATCTTTTCATCATCAAGAGAAAAGAGTAATGGAAAACTAACTCAAAAAGGAGGAAGGCAGGACTAAGGAATCAGACCCTTTGAGAATGTCACTGTATAGGGAAGAACACCTACTGACTGAGTCCTGGTTACAACTTGGCAGGAGTAGCGGAAGAAGGTATTCCTAAGAATTATTTGTAACCTCGTGAAAGAAAAAGGGCTGTATCCGCTATCCCTATTTCTTCCCTTGATTTTTGTGTGTGTACACACACACACACACACAAACACACAAACATACATAATAATTCATATATATGTATATATACACGGTGTGTGGATGTGTGCAAGTGCACACAATTTCTTTTTTCCTCTCTGCGATTTTCCCCCTTGTTATTTGATATGAACATTTTTGCTAGCAGTTAAGTTTACAATGTAAGCTTTAGATTATAAAATGTTTAGGTGGAATTTAAGGCTATTTAATATCAGCCAGAGATGGACATCATAAATGTTGGAACTTTGTGTTAGGGGAAAGGGGAAAATATCTTTATTTGGAGGAAGGATAGAAAACATAGAGTTTTGTTTTATAGAAGTTAAATACTTGTAGGAAGTCTACAGATACTAAGTCATGAGAGTAGGCTGTGGTGATTGTTATTAAGCTGTTGTCTCTCAGCTACAAATAAACAATTCTATACATTGTTTTGTGGTGCTGGCACCAGGATGGGACTCTGCATACCACATGTCTCCTTTGCTACGTGGTTTTGCCAGTAGGAGCACTATTTGCCAATAGAGGGAGGCTACAAAATTGAAAGAGAAAGAAGACATCTGATCCTACCGGATTACTTGCTAATCCTGTCGGCCTTGCCCAACCACTGCCCTTTACCCTGCCAGTAGCAGTTAGTTCCAGTCTCAATTTTCCTTCCGGAAAACATTTTTCTGTTCATCCATCATGACTATATTAGTTACCTGCCTTATAGAGTCATCAAGAAGAAATTTTGTGCATCATACTGAGAACCAGGAGACACAGGTTTTTATAATTGTTTTTTATTTTTGTCTTTTTCTTGCTCCTAACTTACAGACTAAGGTAACCTTAATCAAGTTAGCTTTGTGTGTTTCTTATATTATAAATAGTGATGTGCTTTTTATAATCTACCAGAGTGTTGTAAGCATAAATTAGAAAATACCGGTGAAGATCCTTAGATTCAGAAAAGAATAAAATTTTGTGCTAAGATTCAGTATGAACCTTAGAAATAATTTTTAATATTAAGCCTTTTGGAAAATATACAGGCAACAATCCAGATGAATGACTAATAAACAGAAAATCAGTCAAATAAAATTACAGCAGCAGTAGCAGGGAAAATATGTTTTTTTCTTCCCAAATAATTTATTTAAAGAAAAATTAAACTTCAAGTAGATTGAATAGCAACAGGGGATTTCAGTATAAGATGCTGAACACCAAATATTTTGGAATGGCTATTTTTTTGGCTTTCATCTATCTTTCTTTCTTTATGGAAGAGAGTACAAGAGGGGATGGGAGGTGTTTGTTTATACAGTAAAGCTATGGAATTGAGAAGAGTAATGACAAATCTTGACTACTAAATTTCTAATGTAATCTTCGCTCAAACTCCAATGCAAGAATCCCATAAGAACTGTTTATTGGTGCTGGGATGAGGAAAATCACGAGTTAAGTACTATGTTAGAAATAAAAACCAGCAAAATTTTTAAAAAGGGTAAAATCTCTTGACATCCATAAATAACAATTAGAAGACATCACTGTCAGGCTGAGGTAGAAGTCCCAAGGCTAAATGGCTATAAGAAGTGTATTTCAAGTCTGTTTTGACTTATTAAAACAGTCAAACTATTAAAAAATCCACATTTTAGCCTTGTTAAAATAATTTTAGTAAGATTTCTCTCTTTCTTGAAATATTTATCAAATGACCCATTTAAATATTGAGGCACATCTGTGTATACTGGTTAAAAATAAAAAGAGATAATGTAAAACTAGACCTGCTTATATTTAAGATACTATTGCCAGCTGCTCTTATTTCCTGAGAACAAGTTGCAGTTTCCTAGTTGTTATTTCTCAATCACCACATATATATATATATATATATATATAAAATCCGATCTACCAATCTGCCTGAAAATGTCCTAGCTGTCCTTGGTTTATCAAATTTATCACAAGTATCTTGTCAGAGTGGTTAAGTATTATATTCATTCATTCTCATAAAGCTTGTGGGCTCCACACCTCAACCATACTGTAAGACTATGGGACTCTAACTTCAACTCATTTAAATTATTATATATATGTAGTAGAGAAGATATATATATATATATGTATATGTGTGTGTGTGTGTGTGTGTGTGTGTGTATATATAGTAGAGAAGATAGTTTTTATTGTATTTGGCTCTCAGTTCCACTTGGGAAGCCAAGTCCCTAACACTATATACACTGTATACAGTTGACCCTCAGTATCAGTGCATTCAACCAACTGTGGACACAATGAGATTGCATCTCACGCCAGTCAGAATGGCAATTATTAAAAAGTCAAGAAACAATAGATGTTGGCAAGGTTGTGGAGAAATAGGAACGCCTTTACACTGTTGGTGGGAATGTAGATTAGTTCAAGGATTGTGGAAGACAGTGTGGAGACTCCTCAAAGACCTAGAACCAGAAATATCATTCAATCCAGTAATCCCATTACTGGGTACATACCCAAAGGAATGTAAATCATTCTATTATAAAGATATGTGCACACATATGTTCACTGCAGCACTGTTCACAACATCAAAGTCATGGAACCAACCCAAATACCCATCAGTGATAGACTGGATAAAGAAAATGTGGTACGTAAACACCATGGAATACTCTGCAGCCATAAAAACAAACAAGATCATGTCCTTTGCAGGGACATGGATGGACCTGGAAGCCATTATCCTCAGCAAACTAATGCAGGAACAGAAAACCAAATGCCGCATGTTCTTACTTGTAAGTGCCAGCTGAACAATGAGAACACATGGACACAGGGAGGGGAACAACACACACTGGAGCATGTTTGGGGGTGAGGTATGGAACGTATCAGGAAGAATAGCTAATGCATGCTGGGCTTAATACTTAGGTGATGGGTTGATGGGTGCAGCAAACCACCATGGCACATCTATACCTATGTAACAAACCTGCACATGTACCCCAGAACTTAAAATATGAATTTCAAAAGATCTTCATAAAAATAACAATAGAACAATAAAAATAATACAGTATAACAACTATTTACATAGTATTTACATTATATTAGATATGACAAGTAATCTAGAGATAATTTAAAGTATACAGGAGAATGGGCACAGGTTATATACAAGTACTATGCCATTTTATGTAAGGGAATTGAACATCTTTGAATTTTGGTGTCCTGGGGGTTCTGAAACCAACTCCCCACAGATACCAAGAGAGGATTGTAATATTCACATTCCTGAAAACAACATGAGGATCTCTTCCTTTTTCATGATTTGCAAAATCAAATTTGAGAAGACCCTTATTGTTTTGGTACCTTCTTCCATTTTATTTCTTTTGCATATGTGAACTACTTCAATTTCTGGCCCTTCCAAATGATTCAGTTTCTTATTTTATAGAACATTTCCTGTTAATGTACTTTCCAAATATGCCTGGCACATGGTAAATTTTGACTCTCTATTCTGGAGGAATATCAAAAATTTGGACTGTGTCATCTCCAGAAGGACATACAAGTTGTTGACCTTGCCATGTGATGGAAGGCAGTGTTCTGATTTTCTTAATTTCCTTGAATATGTGCCATGGAAGCTTACCATTATTGCCTTCAACTATAGTTATTTCACAACATTTTTTAAAACCGAGAAATTTAGTAAACTCTGAAAATGAGCGGTCAGTAAAGGGCATATTCAATCAATGCATTGTATAGTATTATTTATGATAACACAATACATTATATAGTGTTGTTTATTATAATACAATATACATTCTATAGTATTGCTTATTGTAACATAGTCTCATCTGCTTTATCACTAAACTAAGTGATCTAGGAGGCAGAGGCAGTTTCCTTCACCTTGGCACCCAAAGCCTGATGAATTATAGGCATTCAATAAAGATTTAATAAAGTGAACTTTATGGTTGAGCAGATTTTTTGTAGTCAGTCACCTCTACTAAAACTCCATATATTCTTGAAATTCTTGGAGTTCTTGGAGAACAAAAGGAAAGATAATTTTCTATTACTAGGACAGAATAAAGCATGCTCATTTGTTTTAGGTGTACATTTTGATTCTTCCAATGTGCAGCTATCAAATCAACCATTAGGATGGGGATGGCAAGGGCGAGTCGTACTGGTTTGTTTTAATTCTAGAGAGCTTGTTTCTATGTGGTTCACAATGTGATGTTGCTCACTAGAAAGTCTCAGGATTAAATTTGCCCTTTCCCAGAAAAGCTCTGAGTACAAACGTGTTTAATTCAGAATTTTCAATCAGTGATAAAGAGGACAATATGCTTCCTTTTTTAAAAAAGGTAATTACTTGAAGTGGTTAATGAGTTAAGAACAAAGAGCTGCTTGAGAGTTATGTGTAATTTAGATATTGTGTGCACTAGTATGCTAAAATGTCATTTGTTTCTCCTTTATCCATTTTCCCCTCTAGGCTAGTCTGTTCTTGCTACTAGTCTTAATAAATGATAAAATCAGAATCTCAAATGAATTGGAGATACTTTATATAATATTTAATAATGAGCTGAAAAAGAGACCCAAATATATTCACTTTTTGAGCTACAATCCAGTTAACCATCAGTCCTTGCCAGTCCTTTGTTACTACGAAAATACTATATGAAACTATTCCTTATAGAGTTACCACTGCTTACCAAACTCAACGTGTTTTACATAAGACATGCTTACCTCAGAAATTTCTCTTTTACAAAATCTGACAACCTTTCACAAATGCTTTTAAACCAAAGAGAATTTGTCAATATATTTAATTTCGTGTTTAAATTTTGGTAGTAACGTTGAGACCCTCAAACTATCATGTAAATCTTCTGTTTGCAAGACATAATTGGAGAAAAGATCAGCACAACTCTGGCCGCTCACTAAATTTTAGATTGGAAAATGGCATTTCTTTTACCTTTGTCCAGATATCCTCTTAAAGTATACAAGGAGGGGTAGGAAAGAAAGGTAAGATTCCCAGAACCATGGTACCCTCACAGGGATAGCCTGCCATATGTCATAGAGGACAGATTCTGAAGGAGAAAATCTGAATGACTTTCAACAAAATTCCTCTCCTTTCAAAGCTCAGGAAACTCACATCTCAAAACATAGGCAAAGAAATGAAAGGAATAATCATTATATGGTCCATTTGTGATTTTTTTTTTTCATTGCCCTGAGTGGCTGAATCCTGTAGTTTGGTTTTCTGGATATTTCTTCATCCATAAAGATAATAAAAATGAAATTTCATAGAATAGCTTCAGCTATAAATGGAAGTAAAATGCCCAACAACTTGAACTCTATGGGGGAAAAAAAGTTGTCTAGCGGCCATCCTTAGAATTTTTTTTTACCTTAGAATTGTTTTACTAGAGAAGGTATAAATAGAATTGAGATGATGTAAGTTAGATGTCACCATTTCCAACAATGAATATTGTAAGAAAAGTCAAATAACAATGGATATAATAGGCACTATATCTGCCTGAATAGTTATTGGATGATTGAGATTGAATTAATTTACACATAATTTATCACACGAATGTGATCTTAGGTATAATTGCACCACATCTTGTCAGATCTGACTTGCTTTTCTCTAAAAACAGCATATGCTACTCTTATGACAAAATAATCTTAGATAGAAGAATGCTAGTTCTTTAAGTCATTAAGTTTCTAAAAATATACATTTCCACTAGCAAAATGATAAAATTAGTGCCCCCAACTCACCTGAAATTTTTTTGCACGTAGATTACAAACATTAAAGCTATATACACGTTGGTTCCTTTTTTCCTTTGCTTTCTCTTTTCCTGTTTGTTTCCCTAAAAAAAAAAAAACCAGTGACAGGATTCAGAAAAAAAATATTTTTAACATTCTCCCCAGGGCCATTATGAGGAATTTTGTTGCAAAAATGATAATACCCACTTTTGTGGGTCTGACATGTAGAGAATGAGATTCTAAGTTATTCTGGCAAGCAAGGCAAGTAAGATTATTTTAAAAAATAGTAATGGAATCTGCAGTCCTCAATTCTACAGAGATTATTGTTACAATTAACTTTTAAAAAACTAATAATATGTGAAATGAGAATAGAGAAGTAACTAAAGGATACCAGGAGGGGTAAGAACAGATGGATTTATTTTTAAATAATAGTTCTAGCTTTTGAAATAAACAAAAGATACATTGAATTAATCCAACCACTCTCTTCTACTTGCCATCCTTAGACTCAAGAAGAGAAATAATGTATGGTCTGAATTATTATTATTATTATTTTTGTATATGTGGAAGCCTTTTCTGTTTATCAATAGAAGGAAATAAAAATATTCTGCCAGAAAGACACAGTGCTAGGTGTTTGTCCAACATTATACTTGTTAATCCTCATAAACTCAGGAGGATTGAGTTTGTCCTGCCCACTTTACAGAAAGGCAATGAAAGCTCAGAGAAGTTAACTGCCTTAAATCATAGAACTACTAAATAGTGAAGCAAGAAATTAACACCAAGTTCATCTGGTTCCAAATTTCACACTCCTGAAACCCTGATAGATCTAATTTTATGTTTCCTGAATATTTACAAAACAGCAACAATTTCAAAAATTCTGTAATTAATTTTCTGAATAATTCACTGGAGATTCTAGTCTACCCTCAGTGAGCTCCCCGTGACTGGGTGTAGTCAAGCATTGAGTGTTCATCTGATAAAATACCCGTTTTGTGAGTGCTTAAACTAGAAAAACTTTAAGGTTCCTTCAAATCCTGTTTCTAATTGATAACCAAACTGTGCACCTGAAAGAGAAGAAATTCTCTGTGATGACACTTTTTCCTATACCATGATCCCTTTACATGGGACCTGAGGACAGTTTACTCATGGCAACCTTAGGTGGGTAGACATCACTCAATTTGCGTCAGAGTGGGGAATTAGCAGCTCCAAATTCAAACTGAAAAAGAAGGTAGTCAATCACAGATGCATGACACTAGCTTACACAGATGTTCTGCTTTCCTCTGACTCACTCTTTGAGGCTTGGAAAGGGATAAACTTTATTTTAATATAGCAATTGCAATACAGTCATACCATAACTCATATTTTTATATTATGCCTTTTCTGCCTTGTTTTATGCCTCCGTTTTTGACCCAACCTTTGGATTGTTCAAGAGCCTCTAAAACAAAGGAGGAGGAGCTGAGAACAAGATCAACTTTTTATTTTTAATTTTTGTGGGTACGTAGTAGGTATATACAGTTATGGGATACACCAGATGTGTTGATACAGGCATGCAATGTGAAATAAGCATATCATGGAGAATGGGGTATGCAGCCCCTCAAGCATTTGACCTTTGAGTTACAAACAATCCAATTACTCTTTAAGTTATTTAAATGTACAACTAAGTTATTATTGACTATGACCACATGTTATGCTATTAAGTAGCGGGTATCATCCATTCTTTCTAATTATTTTTTGATATTATCTCATCCCAGTTAAGATCACTTTTGGACGAAAGGTTGAAGTGTGTATTTCTAAGGAAAAGTAATATTGTTATAAAAGTATCGAACAAAAGACCCTCAATATTTTTGCAAAACAATAATATTTTGCTAGCTAGGGACAACACTGTGGTTCCCAAGATAGAGCTGAACATGGTAAAAACAGAAAGATTTTTATCAACTTACTATCTCTCTGATAAAGCTTCGGTTGGTGTTATGGAACTTTTACAGCCCATAAGAGTAATTCTCACACTAGATTGTTTAGCTATTAACTTCCTATTTTTTTATTTTATGATCTTTATTATCTTTGAGTTGTGTGAGGGCTGTTGAGCTTGTGGCTGGGCCCTAATATTTGACAGTGAGATTTCTTCGAGTTAGAGAATATATAGAAAAAAAGACACTATTTTGTCAGCATCCCTGGCTTAGCAATATTCTAAACCACATAGGTGGTTCTAGTTGGCCATAGGGATAAGTACTCATTAGGGGCCAAAGTTACAAAGATCCTGCAAAACAACATACACTTCTTTATTATTATTCTAAAAAGAATAATTTCTGAGTGAAATATTATTTGAAAAATTAGCCAATGCCTTGCTGCACAGACTTTAATACATTTACAGATGATGCCTTAGTTTCTGAAAAGGACACCAGGTTACCAGCTGTACTATAAAGAAGTCTGAGGAAAATGGAAGGTCAGGTTAATTGATATAACCTAATCAAACAATCAACTAGTCTCACATTTTCCATTTCATTTGGTATCCTATTTTATAACAATTCTTTTGTCTTAACTGGAATAAGTCTAGGGATGAACACTACTGCTTTGCATGGTGTGACGGTTAATACTGAGTGTCAACCTGATTGGATTGAAGGATGCAAAGTATTGATCCTGGGTGTGTCTGTGAGGGTGTTGCCAAAGGAGATCAACATTTGAGTCAGTGGACTGGGAAAGGCAGACCCACCCTTAATCTGGGTGGGCAACATCTAATCAGCTGCCAGGGAATATAAAGTAGGCAGGAAAATGTAAAAAGGCGAGACTGGCTTAGCCTCCTAGCCTACATCTTTCTCCCATGCTGGATGCTTTCTGCCCTTGAACGTCAGACTCCAAGTTCTTTAGCCTTGCGACTCAGACTGGCTTCCTTGCTCCTCAGCTTGCAGACAGCCTAACACAGGACCTTGTGATCGTGCAAGTTAATACTACTTAATAAACTCCTATATATGTATACACACACACACACACACACATATATATATATACACTATTAGCTCTGTCCCTCTAGAGAACCCTGACTAATACACATGGCTCCATTTGGTAATAGTGAAAGTTATTATCCCTAATAAGGAACATTTGAGACATCATCACAGATGCAGAATCAACTCAGGTATGAGAGTTGAAAGAGCAGAATGGATAGAACAAGGCTACTGTTGGCAAAGGGTAAAATCAGTTGATTCAAGAGACCTTGTCATGCAGAATTGATGTGAACTGTTTTTAATGTCATTTATTTGTTTATTCTTGTGCTGAGTATTCATACTTTAATACTTGAAAACATTTATGTCTCAAGTATTTATCTTTGGAAAATGTATTCTGCTTTCAAATCTATCCCTTTCTCTTTTTTTTTGAGACAGGGCCGCTCTGTCGCTCAGGCTAGAGTGCAGTGGCGTGATGACGGCTCACTGCAGCCTTGTCCTCCTAAGCTTAAGCGATCCTCCCACCTCAGCCTCCCTAGTACCTGGGACTACAGGTGCACCCCACCACGCCTGGCTATTTTTTTTAATTTTACTTTTTATAGAGATGGCTTTTCACCTTGCTGCCCAGACTGTTTGTCTTGGCATCTTAATGTGCTGAGATTATAGGCGTAAGTCACCATGCCCAGCCTGCTTTCAAGTCTATTCTGCTTTCAAAGTTAAAAATTCCCTAATTCTCCTGTGAAAATGAAAACATGGTGTAGTGGAAAACTTCAAGATCCGGGGTCAAACCTTGACTGTCACTTACTCACCATGTGACCTCAGGCAAACTGTTTACCTTCCCTGAATTTATTTTATTTTATTTTATTCTATTTTATTTTATTTTGTTATGTTATGTTATGTTATGTTATGTTATGTTATGTTATGTTATGTTATGTTATGTTATTATTTTGAGAGAGTCTCACTCTGTTGCCTGGGCTGGAGTGCAGTGGCATGGCCACAGTTGATGGCGGCCTTGACCTCCTTGGCTCAAGTGATCCTCCCGCCTCAGCCTTCCAAGTACCTGGGGCTACAAGCATGTGCTACCATTCTCCACTAATTTTTGTATTTGTTGTAGAGAAGGTTTTTCCCATGTTGCCCAGGCTGGTTTTGAAATCCTGGGCTCAAGCGATCTCCCCACCTCAGCCTCACAAAGTGCTGGGATTACAGGAATGAGCCACCATGCCTGGCCACTTAACCTCATTTTTAAAATAAGTATAATAATCCCTTCCTTGTTCATAGAACTAAGTGAAATATTTGTAGGCAACATAGCAAAGAAGAGGCACTCAACAGATAGTAGCTACTATTGTATGGATTAGATTATGATCTGAAAACTTCCTTTCATGTTCTGAATTCCATGAAATTTGTAAAAATGAGCTATTAGTATGTTTTTCAAATTGTATAGATAGAAAAAAAGGGTTCCATTGTCATATAAGTTTGTGAAATGCCACATGCCATCCCCCTTTTCCCTTGGTAAACAAAAGTTCATTTAAACATAATTAATTGTGTTGAAAAACCCCAAAGTAAAAATAAAATGTTTAGCTTTATGGAACCAAGGGTCTTTTAACTTATTTGATCGTGGAAACATTTCTTCCTAGAAGATATATTAACATCCTAAGAACTTTCTTGTATTCACTTAAAGAAATAGCAAGTGTGTGGCCGGGTGTGGTGGCACATGCCTGTAATCCCAGAACTTTAGGAGGCCGAGATGGGCAGATCACCTGAGGTCAGAAGATCGAGACCAGCCTGGACAACATGGCAAAACTCTGTCTCTACTAAAAATACAAAAATTAGCTGGGCATGGTGGCACATGCCTGTAATCCCAGCTACTCAGGTGGCTGAGGGAGGAGAATTGCTTGAACCCAGGAGGCAGAGGTTGCAGTGAGCCGAGATCACACTACTGCACTCCAGCCTGGGTGACAGAGCGAGGTTCTGTCTCAAAAATAAAGAAATAAAAATGAAAGAGAAATAGCAAGTTTGTGACTGTTAAAATGCCAGAATATAAAGAAATCTTCAATATTAAAAAAACTGAATAATCTGTGATACCTGGATACAAAAATTAAGGCTGATTTGATTTTGAACAGCAGCAAGACAAGGCAAGATAAATGAGGAATACAGTGAAAGTGAAAGATAACTGACTAGGGCCAAGATTTGGCATTATAATCACTTTCAGTTGTTTAGTGTTTTAATGACTTAATTCCAAACTGCCTTTGGAACTAAGGGTATTCAGGATCTTGTTGAAATTCTTAGTGCAGTTGTTTTTTTCCCTGATGGAGGGAGACACAGTATATCAGTATAGACCTACGATTCTGGTTGTACTCCTAAGAAGCCAAGATGAAATAAGGTAAAACATTTGGAGGAAGACTGTGAGGGTATTGCAAAACTCACAATATTTGAATTCTTACATTTTAGGAAGAACATCAAATTTGTTTTTTTTTTCAATGGCCATAAATAGTGCTGGAGTTTTCTTAACACTTTTATTTATGTATGTATTCACTTCCTTTGTTAAGCTAGCAATTCTGCATCACTTCCTACTGTTCTATTGGGATGTCACCTGTAGTCCTAGGAGACAGAAAAGGGACTGCGAGACTAAAGGATTGGGTTTTTAAATTACTTTGAAAGCAAAATAAGCAGAAAACATGGAAGTTGTTACTTCTGTTTTATTTTATGAGCGTCCACTTTATCTTTTTAAGTAGAAAAATATTTTATTTTAAAGCATTCATTTTAAAAAGTTGAACATTAATCACAGACAAGTTCTGAGGAATATTGTGAATTGTAATTTATCGATGATCTAGCTGCGGTTGCTTTCAGATTTGTCTCCATATCCATATGAAAAATAACATTTCACAGTTATTGCAGTTAAATATAGCCAAGTCTCAGAACAGTTTCTAAAGTTGAATAAAGATAGGCATTTAAATCATCTGATATTTACTGTCCAAATCTGGCCTTTTCAGTTATCACAGTACTTAGAATTTTCAGGTAAACTTTTTTTGCTCATTCTATTGACTCTTGTTAACATTTATAGTGAAAGACAAACATTTCACCTATCCGGATAAAATATATTCAGCTTCCTGAATTGTTAACATTTAGAATAAAGGCCACCTTGTTTTGATACCCATTACTACTTTCAAATTGCATTATACAATAAAATGCAAATACGAGTTATTAATTAACAGGATCTGTTTTGTCCAAACGTGCAACAGTAGAGGGATTTTTCAACATTCTGCAGCTGTTACCTATGAAGGAAACACCATTCACTTTACTAAAAGGAGCTGCACAAGTACATATGTTGTTACAGACGAAAATTTAGTGTTTCCTTCAGCAATGCTATTTCATAATGGATTTCGCATTGAATATAATAAATGTTACCAATGCTGCCTAATTTCTGTCTCTAGGTTGTTTTTAAAAGAGAGGATGATTCAAGTTTTCAAGGCAATGTGGAGTGAAGGTAGAGAAAGAGTTGTTCATGAAAGACACAATGTTTAGCAAGGTCTTAAAGAAATATGCCCATATATGCATATCTATGTAAATGTTCATTTACATATTGTATGTGCATCTCTGTATACACGTTGTGCCTGGCCAACATTCCTGTGACTATAACCTGAAGGAAGTACCATAAAATGACAAAATAAGAAAAACAATAAAACATACATATGAATGACTACGATAGACGGTATAGAAGGTAGGCCATTATTCACAAATAATGCAATAAATCCTTTGCCCATCAGATGTTTTTACCTAGATTTGGGACCTTTAAAACATCAACCAATTATGGTAAATGTTTAACTGTAGGAGTTCAGGCAGACAGCCAAATTCTGGTTTCAAAGCTGTTGCTAGTTTTAGCTTAAAGATTTTTTTTTTTTCATTTTTAAGCAAGAACATTTCTGGATACCGGTTGTGCTCTATTGTGGCTAGAGCCGCTGGAATTTGAATAAGTGAATTGGGCAGCTCATTGGTCCTGAAGAAATGGGCCTGGCAGTATTACCTGAACGTGGCAAATAGTAGGCTACCAAGAGTCCTAGGGAAATACTTCCCATTTATAACTTAGCTCTACTTACCTAAAGCTAGTTTATTCCCACAGACACGAAGCGTGAGTGGTTTTTCTTAGCCAAGCTCCTACAAAAAACAGCAAGGTTGGGGGATGGGAGCACGTGGAATGTTTATGCCTTTTGTTTAGGAAAGCCAGGTGTCTGAAATACATACGTGATAGCCAACTCCTCTGCTCCCCTCCCCCAGGTTTACTTATTTTCTTAACAGGCTTATTGACGAAATTATCAATCTGCATGTAACTGTTTTGAACATTGGCCCTTCCTTAGAATATCCCTACCCTCTTGTTGAAGCACTAACAAATAGGTAGAGGAAGGGGCCCAGACAATCCACACGTTGGATTTGCAGCCACTAGGATATTTCAGTCAGCTGCTAAAGTCTCTTTGGTATAGACAAGGAGGGGGCGACTGAAGTGACTTTTCTTAGTCCATTTCCTCTCCTTCTCTCCCTCTCCCGAAGGTATTCCTTGGGTCCCTTCCATTTCCCTCTTCACAGTCCCTCCTGAGCGGTCCCAAAGCTTCAAACCTTGTTCTCCAACCCCCTTTCCCTAATGTCTCCCAACTACCATCCCCTTCCCCAATCAAACTCCCCTCCCGGTCACCACCAAAGCCCGGAGAAGTGGAACGCACACAATGCCTCCCTTATAGGGCTTGAGCTGGGAACTGAGCATGCTCAGTAGCCAAAGTAGATTTTTTTTTTTTTTTTTCTTTTGGTCGCAAGTGCGGCATCTCTCTCAGTCCCACGCCTCTCTTTCCTCAACCCCTATCCCCTGTCCCCACCCCCAGCTCCCAAATCATCCGGCTTAACCCGTTCCGCACCAAAGGCCCACGGAGTTCTAAGGTGCGGATAATTAACCCGACTCCTAACCCGGCTAAATAGTCTCACTTTAGGCTAAAGCCTCACACTTTCGCCTTAAAGCCCCCGGCCCCTTACGCGCAGACAGGTAGGGGGAGTGCGAATACTACTGGATCCTAGGAAACTGGTTCCCAAGAAGGCTCCTTCCAGGATCGACCGCTACGGAGAAGTATTCCAGGAGCCCTCTGTTCTGCGGGGTGACAATTAGCCAAAGGTACCGTACCCGTGATACAAAATCCAAGTATGATTGTTGCATTTGAATGTCATTGTTGTTGACTCATTCCTCTCCATCCTGTAATTATTCAATTTCGCGTAGGCTCGACGACCCTATCGATCTCCCTCGGCCCCCCTCCCCCAGGCTCTCCAGTGTTTCTTGGCTTTTCCTGGCTTCTTGGTTGCTCTCTCAAAGGAATGCCCCGTGTGTGTGTGTGTGTGTGTGTGTGTGTGTGTGTGTGCGCGCGCCTTCGTTATTAGGGGACTGGAAGAGAAGAAAAAGGCTCGAGTGTGTGTGTGTATGTGGTGGGGGGATGAAGGCAAGCGCGCCCTTGTTAGAGGACTGGGGTCTCCACGCCTGAGGAAAGGGGTCGCTCCTCCCTAGGGAATGTTTTAGGCAAAAAGAGGGGGCGGATACCGGGAGGAAAGCGCGCTGTCTTTCTGGGTGTGTGGGTAGAAGAGGAATCAAATGGGCATGTCTGGGTGGGGGACGGGGGTAGGAGCTCAGGAATGTGAGGGGGTCGAAGTGGTCGAGTGTTGGGAGGGAGGACTGCTTGTGTGCGGGGTGAGGGGGGAGTGGAGAGCGGGGGCGGGGATTCAGCGCGTGTATGTAAAGGTGCAGCCCGTGTGCTAGGCTCTGGGTGCGCGCGCGGTGTCTGCTCGGGTGCGCGCGCGCGCCGCTGTCCGCCTGCCCGCCTGCTAGGGCTGCTCGGCGGGTTTGACGGGCGAGCGGGCGCGAAGGAGCTCTGTCCGGAATCACATAGAGACCATCGTGGAAACAGCAGCGCAGGTCGCGGCGCCGCGGGCCCTGCACAAGACGCTGGGCTCTAGAGGTGGGTGAATTTCCAGCGGGAGCTGCACAAGCTGCACCGACACGCGCTCTGCCTCTTCCCCGCTCAGCTCAGTAGCGCGTGTGCGTGTGTGTGTGTGTGTGTGTGTGTGTGAGAGAGAGAGAGAGAGAGAGAGAGAGATCGCGCGCGCGCGCACGCGCGCGGAGGGGGCAAGTAGCTTATTATTTTTAGTTTGAGTCCTGTTCGTTTGGGGCCGGTCGAGTGGCCAAAGTGGCCGAGGTGGCTAATCCTGCCCTCCACCTCCCACTTGCCTGCCTACGGCGCGGTCGCATGCCGCTGAGGACCGGAAAGGATCCGGGTGTCCTTGGCATCGCTGCCCCCCCATACCCCGGGCGACCAGGGCGGCGGGGCAAGTGTACTGGTCTCGGGTGGCTCCGGCTGTCGGGCCGCTTGGCTGGGTTGGGCTATATTTTTACGCCCCACTCGCAGCCACTTTCTGCAGACGTGGATCTGAGGCTCGGGGCAGTGGCCCGCGGGCTAGTCGGAGACTGCTAGCACTCGGCAAGACTAGGAATACCAGAGGAAGAGCCGGTGGGTAACTCTAAAAGCTCTGCAAAGCCAGGCGAGCGCTGCTAGCGCGACTTTGCAAGGTGCCTAAATGTTGAGCTGATTTTTGGCATAGTGAGAACAGGATTTATGTAGCTGGCCGGGGAGGGAGCACAGGCAAGGGGGAGCCTGGGCCGCCGCTCGCAGCCACAAAACCACAGGGTCCCTCTGCCCGTGGCAAGCAGGTCAGTAACACCCTATTGCCAACGTCTTCGAGGCGGCCTGATCTGGCCATCTCTTCCTCCTCACCCACCGCACGCCTGGGTCTAGAGAGGTCCACTGAAACTCCAGCAGCTGCCCCTTGTGGGACGGGAGCGCGTGGAGAAATGTGTGAGCAGCGGGACTGAAGGCCCCCGCGACATCCCGCGCGGTACCCCGCCTCCGCTACACGGCCCGCCAGGCTGCTGCTTGGGCCCCTGACGCGGAGGGGGCTGCGCGCCGGCTCCGCCGGCTCCGGGAACAGGGATGCGGCAAACATTGCGGTACGCGCCAGGGGCCCCTCCAGCCTCCTCGCCACCCGCCCGAGGTAGCGCACCGGGGGTGGCAATGGCCGGGTCTCTCCGCGAACCTCTACCACTTCCATCCGAGCCTTAGGCGGGCCAGCGGGGTTTCTTTCCCGAGTGAGCTCTCCGGGAGCCACCTCGGCCCACCGCCCTGCAGCCCATCAGTGGTCTGCCCTCCTCAGGCCGCCTCTCTCCTCCCAGTCGCGGACTGCCAGGCGCTGCACTCTGGTGGATGCAGGATTTGGTTTTGGTAGGGCTAGATTTGTTCAGTCCTGGTGGGTCGTGGGAGCCAAGGGTCTTTCAGGGCACGGAGAGGAAGACGGAGAGACCGAGAGGGAGACGGACAGCTCCCAGCAGCCACAGAGAAGGCTCTTGGTACCCAACTGGTACTTTGTGGGCTTTTTCTTTTCTTTTTTGCGTTTTTCCCTTGATGTTTAAATGTGCATGTTTCGGTGGTACCACGCGAGTGTGAGGCTTTATTTGCATGCATTCAGTGCCCCCTTTACTCTCTTCGTAGCTCCCCTCTCGGAGCTCTTTTTCTTCCTTTCTCCACATTTCCATGGTCTCTTGCCCTTTCAGTACCTCTTTTCCTCTCTCCTTGGTGGACCAACTGGACTCTTTCTCTCTCTTGCCTGCCCCTCCAGCTGCTTGTGGCTTCCTCTGTTTCACAAGAGCTGCATTTGGGAACTTCCTGGCTCGTCCTAGTGACTTTTCCCCCCTTGCTACTTAAAGTAGAAATTGCCAGGAGGAGGAGGGCAGCTTCTTATGCATTTTCAGATTTGTTGAGATTCCTGGTTCTTGTTTTTGTACTGAATTCGGATTATAAGGAATTTTTTTTTTTTTAATTTTCTGCGTTTGGTTTTTAGTTTGGTTGCTTTTGGGTTTCTTTGTTTTGAGGTGGGTGGGGTGGTGCTTTAGTAACAAGAAATGACTCAACTGAACCAAAATAGCTGTCGAAAACCACATTCATAACAAGGCAAAAAATATCAAGTGAAATTTTGATTTTACAATGAAAGTTGCTTTAGGTGATGTCATAGTTAAGAATTATGACTTCTTTTTTGCAATGCCAATCATGCTCTCATGGTGAATAGGGGAAATGCACGTCTATATGGCAGCCAAATAGCATCTCAGCAGTGCTGGCTGTATTCTGAACCAAACTACTTAAAATGCAAATCCTCCTGGGTCATGGCTAATGGATTGTCTACCTTGAGACATGTTCGGTTTTGCCACTAGCTGATTCCTCGTGGGCAAAATAAACAAAGGAGTTTCTGTGTGACACTTCTTTCTTTGCATCATTTCCTTATTGCGTGTCCCTGGGTAGTCTACGTATTTAATTAATATTTGGAGGTAACGATATTGAAATTACACCCAGCTTCCCATTCATGATGGAAAAGACTAACGTTGCTAAAATAGCATCAATAAAATGCACGCTGCTTGTGTCGTTTAATCTTTTCCAGGAAGCATCGTGTATATTTGTATATATATGCAGGATTTAAGGACCCGAACACGATGGGTTATTTTGCTAAGCATTGAACTCTACTAACAAGTGATTCTTTATGTGTTTATAGTCAGGGACATGGGGTGGTAATATTAGGAAGGACGGGTGGGTGTTTGGAAGTGATGATTTTAGGACGAAAAATGTGCTGTACTGAACATATTTGGTGCTGTAGAAAAAGCTACTCAAAGATTGTGATGTGTGAACTCCTCTTCCTCAGCAGTTGCAGTCTGTGGTCAAAGTAAAAGAGATAAGCAGTTAAGCCGACGATCAGTCGGACCTGGGTTCAAAATGGTAAATAAAGGTGTGGGAGAGGGCCAGGGAGGCAAGAGAGCCAGTTCTCAAAGTGGAAAGGCTGCCTGGAGATTAGCTAAGCAATGCAGGAGTAAGCAGGTTACTCTGCTGCTTTCAGAGGCTCAAAGACAAAAGGCCTTTTGCTCCCTCTTTGGGAAATGACTGACAAGAAATTAGAGACTGTTTATTTACCAGAAAATAAAAGTTGGCCATCCCTTACTCAGTTGTTTTTCTAGAACTGCACAGATTCATCTGTGTCTTTGAAGGCAGCAGTGTACAGGAGTAAACTGATTGACAGAAACGAGCTTACCTATGGGGCTATAGCACAAGCAAATCTCTTCCCAGGTCACCGTCCCTTGGTCTTTTAACAGTCCCTGCTACAGCAGCCCAGTCCTCCCATTTCCATCCTCCAGTGAACTCTGGGCTCTAATATGTTTTGTATTCAGCCTCTCTATCTAGCTGAAGCTTAGAGAATAGATATCCACTAATCAAAATGGCTTTGTGGTGCAAACTCGATGGCATACTTGATGGTCTTGGTCATTTGAAGTGCAAATAGGAAGCTTAAGGCCTGTGTTCAAGGGCAGGGTTTGATGGTCCACGTGGAAAAAATGTTTTCAGATTGTAAGATTTCAGCATGATTAATAATATATTTTCCTATTGTTGGTTGTGTGTTCTGCACATGTGAATTTTGTATAAACCACAGGTATGGAAAATAAAATGGATGGCAGTTTTGGTGGTTATTATTGTTTGACTGAGTGAGACTATTTGGAGGTTTGGTTGCCTTAAAAATACAACTCTGGTAATTATAGCCATGTGTTCACTATGGTATGATTTAAATACAAGTAATTTTTCAAGTAATGACCATTGAAAAAATGTTTTCTTTTTATTTTTTAGATTATTTCTCTTTATTCAGAAGCATACAGTTGTTTGCTGATTGCAAGAAGATGTTTCTTTGGCTGTTTCTGATTTTGTCAGCCCTGATTTCTTCGACAAATGCAGATTCTGACATATCGGTGGAAATTTGCAATGTGTGTTCCTGCGTGTCAGTTGAGAATGTGCTCTATGTCAACTGTGAGAAGGTTTCAGTCTACAGACCAAATCAGCTGAAACCACCTTGGTCTAATTTTTATCACCTCAATTTCCAAAATAATTTTTTAAATATTCTGTATCCAAATACATTCTTGAATTTTTCACATGCAGTATCCCTGCATCTGGGAAATAATAAACTGCAGAACATTGAGGGAGGAGCCTTTCTTGGGCTCAGTGCATTAAAGCAGTTGCACTTGAACAACAATGAATTAAAGATTCTCCGAGCTGACACTTTCCTTGGCATAGAGAACTTGGAGTATCTCCAGGCTGACTACAATTTAATCAAGTATATTGAACGAGGAGCCTTCAATAAGCTCCACAAACTGAAAGTTCTCATTCTTAATGACAATCTGATTTCATTCCTTCCTGATAATATTTTCCGATTCGCATCTTTGACCCATCTGGATATACGAGGGAACAGAATCCAGAAGCTCCCTTATATCGGGGTTCTGGAACACATTGGCCGTGTCGTTGAATTGCAGCTGGAAGATAACCCTTGGAACTGTAGCTGTGATTTGTTGCCTCTAAAAGCTTGGCTGGAGAACATGCCATATAACATTTACATAGGAGAAGCTATCTGTGAAACTCCCAGTGACTTATATGGAAGGCTTTTAAAAGAAACCAACAAACAAGAACTATGCCCTATGGGCACCGGCAGTGATTTTGATGTGCGCATCCTGCCTCCATCTCAGCTGGAAAATGGCTACACCACTCCCAATGGTCACACCACCCAAACATCTTTACACAGATTAGTAACTAAACCACCAAAAACAACAAATCCTTCCAAGATCTCTGGAATCGTTGCAGGCAAAGCCCTCTCCAACCGCAATCTCAGTCAGATTGTGTCTTACCAAACAAGGGTGCCTCCTCTAACACCTTGCCCGGCACCTTGCTTCTGCAAAACACACCCTTCAGATTTGGGACTAAGTGTGAACTGCCAAGAGAAAAATATACAGTCTATGTCTGAATTGATACCGAAACCTTTAAATGCGAAGAAGCTGCACGTCAATGGCAATAGCATCAAGGATGTGGACATGTCAGACTTCACTGACTTTGAAGGACTGGATTTGCTTCATTTAGGCAGCAATCAAATTACAGTGATTAAGGGAGACGTATTTCACAATCTCACTAATTTACGTAGGCTATATCTCAATGGCAATCAAATTGAAAGACTCTATCCTGAAATATTTTCAGGTCTTCATAACCTGCAGTATCTGTATTTGGAATACAATTTGATTAAGGAAATCTTAGCAGGCACCTTTGACTCCATGCCAAATTTGCAGTTACTGTACTTAAACAATAATCTCCTAAAGAGCCTGCCTGTTTACATTTTTTCCGGAGCACCCTTAGCTAGACTGAACCTGAGGAACAACAAATTCATGTACCTGCCTGTCAGTGGGGTCCTTGATCAGTTGCAATCTCTTACACAGATTGACTTGGAGGGCAACCCATGGGACTGTACTTGTGACTTGGTGGCATTAAAGCTGTGGGTGGAGAAGTTGAGTGACGGGATTGTTGTGAAAGAACTGAAATGTGAGACGCCTGTTCAGTTTGCCAACATCGAACTGAAGTCCCTCAAAAATGAAATCTTATGTCCCAAACTTTTAAATAAGCCGTCTGCACCATTCACAAGCCCTGCACCTGCCATTACATTCACCACTCCATTGGGTCCCATTCGAAGTCCTCCTGGTGGGCCAGTGCCTCTGTCTATTTTAATCTTAAGTATCTTAGTGGTCCTCATTTTAACTGTGTTTGTTGCTTTTTGCCTTCTTGTTTTTGTCCTGCGACGCAACAAGAAACCCACAGTGAAGCACGAAGGCCTGGGGAATCCTGAGTGTGGTTCCATGCAGCTGCAGCTAAGGAAGCATGACCACAAAACCAATAAAAAAGATGGACTGAGCACAGAAGCTTTCATTCCACAAACTATAGAACAGATGAGCAAGAGCCATACTTGTGGCTTGAAAGAGTCAGAAACTGGGTTCATGTTTTCAGATCCTCCAGGACAGAAAGTTGTTATGAGAAATGTGGCCGACAAGGAGAAAGATTTATTACATGTAGATACCAGGAAGAGACTGAGCACAATTGATGAGCTGGATGAATTATTCCCTAGCAGGGATTCCAATGTGTTTATTCAGAATTTTCTTGAAAGCAAAAAGGAGTATAATAGCATAGGTGTCAGTGGCTTTGAGATCCGCTATCCAGAAAAACAACCAGACAAAAAAAATAAGAAATCACTGATAGGTGGCAACCACAGTAAAATTGTTGTGGAACAAAGGAAGAGTGAGTATTTTGAACTGAAGGCGAAACTGCAGAGTTCCCCTGACTACCTACAGGTCCTTGAGGAGCAAACAGCTTTGAACAAGATCTAGGTCATGTAATCTTACTTCATACAGAGGACATTTATTTAATGATGAAAGTGCCTTTTGTTGACTTCTAACTTCCAAATACTATATTATCAATAGGCATAGAGGCAGGTGTTTCCAAGGGTGTCTCATTAACTGTAGCTGCAAAGATGTGTCAAGTAGAAGAGAATATGTTTAATAGATTTTACTACATAAAACCTATACTGTGGAGTCCTGTGGGGATACTGCAAACTCTGTTGCCAAAGGGATGCTTTATACACGTAATACTGAATTTAACCTTAAGAGGCAAATCTGTTTTGTATCCCAATGCAAAACCTTCGTCTCTTTGTGCTTTGTAAAGCAAACTCAAGAAAACTGGTACAGGTGTTTGTACCTCAGCTGGGTCCTTTATCTTGCACGTAGATTAAGTTGGTGGAACTGGAATAATCCTTTTGATTTGTGGCATTGTAACAACTCCGTGTAAAGATTATCTGAAAAGTAAAAAAACAAAAAAACAAACAAAAAAAAAAGCATGCAAAGAGAGAACATTCGATAGTATTTGTAAATTGGTAACCTTTATGGCCTGCATCTTGAAACTGCTGGATTTATAATGTTAAATTGTGCAAATACTTGTTTAAAATATAACATGCATTACATAACTATAAAATAAATTTGAATACTTTAAGCATTACCTGTCTATACATAAAAATCTAAAAGAAAAAATCAACGTGAGTTAGATAGCATTTGTGATGATCTGAAGAAATATGTGATGTTTATCAGAATTAAACATGGCTCAAATTAAATTAACACTAGAGTTTGTTCTCAGTTAGGTGAAATACCCACAATCCTTAAAGGTTGTCCAAAATAAGCAGAGTGCTTACTGTGTGAGCGCACCCAAAGCTATTTTTGTAACATAATTCATATTTATGAAGTACTTTGTATACTAAATAGAAAAATGTGTAATCCTTAATATGTATTTAATATGCCTGACTTGTTTTCCTGATCACAGTGAATTTACCAGTAAGTATAAATGTAGACAGAAAACAATATACTAAACTGAAACAAGCTGATGTGTACAGAAATATTCTGGACTTTGTGATCAGGTGTAACTTAAAAACAAAAAAAAATTAAAAACAAAAAAAAGAAAAAAATACAAAAGAAAAGTTAACTCTGTGCTATTCTTGTGAATTTAGCATATTATCTTCAGATTTGTTACCAACTGTGCATTTAAAAATAAGTTCCTTAGTTTTCTAGTATTGTGTCTGGGGCAGTTGTTATTTGCCATCAGTTGTCTTGCTTTTCAGGATTCTATGAGCTTAATTCAAATAGTTTTCGCTACAAGTATTTAAAAAATAATGAATAAGGTTAATAGTTATATCTTGTATGCATCAGTATCCTGTTCTTTCATCATTCAGACCACTATCAGATAATCTAGTAGAACTGTAAACATCATGGTAATCTTGGCTATGAAAGCCACACTGTAAAAATGCTTGCATTGGTTTCAGATGAGTTCACAGTCTGCAACTACAAATGATACGCCCCTGTGTTTGCTTTTGCTAAGATCTAAGTCAAAATTTGTTTAAGGAATAAAGTAACTGAGAATGGGTGATTTCGGAACTTTTGTAGGAGCTCCCGATTAACAAAGTGATATTCAGAAACACATTGTCTTCTTGGCCTGCCTGCATATATATATATAGATATATAGATCTATATAGATATACATATATATGTGTGTGTGTATATATATATGCGTGTGTGTATATATGTGTGTGTATATATATACATATATGTGTGTGTGTGTATATATATAGTGTGTGCGTGTGAGAGAGTGTGTGTCCCATCTTTTTTAATTACCTTATAAATCAGTAAGATAACCAAGAAAGTAAACATAGCCATTCCTCATGATTGCAAGTGGCATATTTTTTTGTTGCAGCTTCCAAAATGATATTATGTTTATAGTTGCAGTAGCTGTTCCTTTACTAATCACTAATTTCAGGGCTTTATGTGTTTGTTGCAAGACAAAAAAAAAAAAGAAGCTTGGCTTTCTTGGGTGTGTGTGTATGCGTGTGTGTGAGTGTGTGTATATATATGTGGGTATATATTCATACATATAGATAATTTGGAAATCTTTTTTAAATAGCAAAAACGTCTCCATGTGTATGTGCTGGTGCTCTTAAAACTTTAGTGTGTAATTTTAATTTTTATGATGTCTGTGAAAACTTTATATGAATATAAAATAATTCAAACAAATAATTGCTTTCTGATCTTGAAAGAAAAGACAAGATGTGTGCCCAACAGCTTTTTTCATCCACAGTTTCATAAGGACTTTTGATATGCCATTACCATGCATGCACACATCCAGGATTAAAGGACTCCTAATGTATACTGACAGGATAAAGATACAAAGGCTTCAAAGAAAGTGCTTTAGTTTAGTCTGTCAATAAAGTATGGCTTGAGGGATCTTAAATAGACACTTATAGGAGGAATCAGAAAGTTCCACTCATGATCTGGGGATAATAGGTCATTTGAATGATACCTTTTATTCAGTGTGGTGATGTTTTGAAGATGTTTCAAGGTTTCTGCAGAATTGTCAATGGCAAGAGTACCTGCCACCATCTCAAAAGCTTGCTGTAGCATATTGGCTATCTCATACTCTTCTGCTAAAAGGTATCAATGTTCAACTTTTTTTAAAAAAGTAATTTAACGTACGTGGTTATTTGGAGGTTCAAATTGTAAATGAAAGTAACAAATTCTTGGTTAAGGCTAATATATTTTCCTTAACTGAAGTCATTGTGCCTACATTATATAGTGTATACAATTTTGCACCTGTCTTTCATTAGTTCTAGTTGTACATTTTATGATAATGTAGTTAGGTATCAGTTCTGAGTTGAGTACAAGAACAGTTAAAATACTGTATCTACATTTGGTTGGCTTCAACTATAACCTTGATGTTAGTTTAACCCCTTGAGGTATGATATGTACATCAGTACAACATTTTCAGTGGAACTCGGATGCAAACCTATAAAATCCAAGAAGTGCTCATTTCTAATGTGGTCTGACACATCGTGGGCTTCTTGGCACTATGTTCATGTGTATGGACTATGTTAGAATGATTGCAAACAAATTTAGATCTTATGAAATCAGTGAAGGGGTTGAGATAATATATTGTGTCCATGTAATATAAATCAAGTTTTAAATTATTTTTTTATGAAATCAATAAAGATGATTCAATTCTTTAAAAGTAAGTCTTTGTGTAATTTTATGAGAAAGCAGCTATTAAAGTAGAGTGATTCAAGTCTATAAGGCAATTTATATTCTATATTTAGTTTTTCATTCTGAATAAACTGAAAAAATATATTAATTAGAAATTTATTTAAGACCATCTTCCTTTTGTTGCTTTTTTTAAACACTTACTTTTTTTAAGCCATAAGGATGCATAAATTATACAGGACATGACCTTATGAGTAATATCAACAGGTATTTCAGAAATAACAGAACACGTCTAGAAATGTATGGTGGTAATATTAATCTATAATATTTTTTGCATGATTTGTACATTGACATTGTATGAAATGAGCACAGTGAGGTTTTTTTTGCTGTTATTGTCGCATCCAAAGAGTTGGAGAGAAACTATATTAAGAATGTATTTATAATCACTATTTTAAAATAAAGTAAAAAAAATTGTATTGTTTTTACCCTGATTTGATTATTAGTATTTTAGGTTAATTTGTAAGAGAAAAATCAAGTAATGCTGTAAAAGCTAATGTAAATCACAGAAAAGAACTGTTTTAATGACTTTTGTTTGCCTTTAATAACATCAAGGTATTAGAATTTATTAATTGCCATTTTTATGAAAGTATTAATAAAATTGTTTGCTACAATGATATTTCTGAAGCCACAGTTTCTTAAATATATTTGTCTTTCCATTATTTTTCAGAAAAAATAAAGCAGTAACCAAACTGATCATTTCACCCAGATTTGAGGGTAAGATATAGCTTTAGAATACTGTTTGTATTCAACTTAACTGCTAAATCTCTGTTAAAAAAAAAATGCTTTCTTCAGAAACATATTTTCAATCTGTGTTCCTTCCCACTGGCAGCCCCTTTGGAGAAGAGTCAGACAGTGCCAAGATCAACATGCTTTGATTCTTGCCCATTCTTTTGAATCAGTTGGATTCTGACATAACTTCAGATAAGCAAATCTTAACTATCTCAACAATCTTAACTATCTGCTCAAATACTTTTAGAAAACCTTCAGTACCTCTGTATTCCATTGCCAGTTTGCATGGTTACAGGTTAGTTACCCACTTTATGGAGTGAATTGTGATTTGTATTTGGTTCTTTTAAAGATGACCAAAATTATCAATCCGTCACTTTACCAAAATTATTACTGTTGTGGAAAATGAACTAATTGCATTATGGTTAACTTGAGGGCAGAAAGGAATATAACTGACTATATTGCCCAATACAGTGGGTTTAAGGTTCATATATTTATGGTAAGACAAGTAAAGACAGAAACAGAGAAAGAGAATATAAATTAAGATTGTTGTTGCTTTACACGTATACATAGGTATGCTGAAGGTGTGAACAGTATAGATAGCATATACAAGGACTTTTAGACTAAATGCCTTATGCATCTGAGGAGATACACTGCAGGATTGTGTTATTTTATTTATTTATGAGTACTGAGCACAGAGCTTTGGGTTCCAGCCACTTCTGTTATGTAGACAAGTGGCATCAAATCAAGGTTTGGCATCATTTCTCGTGCTCTATCCAATTAGTCACTGTGGTCAGATGGGCTGAACTAAAATAAAATATCCTGTTTGTGGCTTCACTTACCGAGAATAACTGGTGACATATATCGAGTTCACCTGATAATTGTTAACTCTCAATTTCAGATTTCCTAAGGATCTGTTCTTTATTTAAAAGCAAATGGGAAGTCAAATGAATTTTAATAACTTACTTTGTACAAAACTGCCCTTAATCTAATTTTGAATTTTATTTTGTTTTATTTATTTATTTATTTAATGTATTTTCAGTTTCTACTGGTTGATAGGATTGTGTTTTAAAAGGAGGAAATCAAGGAAGGGAAATTGTGTTGTTTTTCTTATATGAAATGACTTTTTTTAATTTTTAAAAAAATATTTTAACCTGTTGTTCTTATGTCTGCAGGGGGAAAATAAATTAGGGCTCTGAGGCATTTGAATATTTTAGACCAAATAATTGCTATTCAGAATAAAGATTCAAACTTCTCATTAATTCATAATTAACATTTCCACTGACAAGAGGACCCAGAACCAGGAAAGAATTACTCAACCCTCCACTTTAGTTTACTTTTGTAGACACTGCCTAAATAGAAATAGAAATTCTGGTGATTTCAGTAACATCAAAAATGACAAATTACCTGTTTAACTTAAAAAGGTCATGAATGAGGCCTTCAGAGAAATAATGTTAATAATATAATGAATAACCATAGGGCAGTGCCTTTAAATTGGCTATATGAAGGAAATAGTCTTTTTAAGTTCCTGAACAATATATTTCTCTTAGTTGGCACCTCACAAATACTAGGTCATGTCAGATGCTGCTGGTTAATAGCTGAAGGAAGGCATGTTGTGCAGTGGACATTGCTCATAGAAGTGTTTGAAAATCATAGTAAGCTTTGTTCTCCCTGCTAAGACTTGCTATGTATATTTCCATCATTGTTTCATGTAAACTGAACCATTGTGGTAAACTTTTGGAGTTGATATGGAGTAACTTTAATGCTGTTTTCACAAATAAAAGTTTTTTCTTATAGGTCACATTTGTAGCCATTCAGTGTGTTTATTAGTGTGAAATTAGTAAAGCTCAAGTTCAAAAAGAAATGCAAATAATCTGGTTTTTAGCTGATGCAATCATTGTATTAGTTTACATGTCTAGGCCAGGTCTACCTACACACATACATATGGGTACATATAAGAAAGATAGAGGGTAATATGTGCAAATAGTGAATTATGCACAAAGGGAATTGTCTAGTTAATGTAAGCAAAATATTTCTACCTTGACCACCTAGATTTTTCAAATCCAAGTAGATTGGGACCTAAATGTTATTTGTCCTGTTTTGTTTTGTTTTTTTTTTTCCTACACTTGAAATTAAAACCTGACCACTTTGTCATATATAGTAGAAATTATGCCCAGTTTATCTCCCAAGACTTCTCTGGATTTCAGTTATGTTTGTTGTCTTCAGATTTTATTTTGATTTTCTTTGTTAACATTTTTCATCACTATCATCCCCAAATTATATGCTTAATAAATGTATAGTGCTGTGTACAATTTTCAGGCAACCAGCCCGTCCAGGTGCAAATCAATGCTGCTACTACCTTTCACAAACGTTATTCAGAGAACTGTATAGGGGCATTTAGAACCCAAATAATCCCAGGATGAGGATTGAATTAGAAATTATTGGAACAGGTATGGGTTTTTTTCCCTTAAAGAAGGAAAAGTTGTTTGAAGATTATGACTAAAGAGCAGGATGAGAACAAAGGAGTATTAAGGGAAAAAATATTTATTTATCAGATAGAATTCAGAACTTAAATACTGAATAAAAGTATCGCAAAATAAGTCAAATTGTAGATTTCTTTCTCCTTATTATTTACCTCAGCTTTATTTCTTTTAAACAGATATGAAATCTAGGCTTTGTCAACACAATAGTAGTTTATGGTTTTTATAGAACCCACTGGTCAATTAAAACATTTAGTTACCTTTGCAACCCCTTGATTGACATCAAGGATTGACTGAATCTCAAAGCCTCCCGATACAGTTTTAGCTGTTAAAAAATGATAAGTAGCATTTGTGTTTAATGAGAATAAGAGGTGAAAAATGCATATCACAGAAAACCATCATGATAGGGAGCAAAATAAATGAGTACAAACATTTGCGTTCCCAGATACAAAAACTTGTGGTCAAAAAGCTGCTAGACCTTTTGGGTTGTTTTCAGAAATCTTATTTAAAAAAGAAAATATCAAGTGCCTATTTCAGAAGCTATTTCCTGTACGAATCCCCAGGAAGCCATGTATCTGCCATGGATCCCCTTGTTCCATGGCAGGATGTGTCACATTTGCCAAGTCCTCCCTGCTGGAAATTTTTCTCTTCTGCTGTTACAAACAACCAACACTGTCTATGGCATGGGCTAGCTTAGGGAGAATTTTTTTCACTGTTTTTTGGTAGTTAGTGGTCATACACGCAAAAAATCTAGGAGTCTCAATACAAGCGTATATTCACCTTTGTAATATTACCATACTAGAGAGCATTTGGGTCTTGTATGTTTTACACATTGCATCTTTGTTTTTATTCATCAGTTATCCTCTAGCCCACAGAAGCTACTAGTTATTTTATTCATCCCTCTCTTTCAAAGTAGAAGCTAATCACCATCCTGAAATCTCAGTTATTTATAGAAATGATCATCACACTTCTACGTGCCCATTTCCTTCTATAACTTCTAGAAATATAGAAAATTTAGTACAGTAAGTGATGGATTTAAAAGGAAGTCCTACTGACACACACAAAAAAATCATGATATGAAGACAGAGTGACTTACCAGAGAAAAACAACTTTAGGAAATCATTTCTTAAGTTTTAGATTTCCTTGCTTTGCAATTAGACTTCAGTGCCTTCACTTTTGAGCTGGACCCAATGAAATCAGTTTTCACTCTGGGGCCACGCAATAACTAGAAATGATATTGCTGACATGTGGGCAGGTTTGCCATGTGTTGCCATAAACATGGCTGCTATTTTCTCCTTGCACTTTCTACTTCAGAAAATATTCATTCTCTCAGATTTGGCACAGCTGCTGAAATGCTGCTGTATCAATTCTCACCATGAAAATTCAAAAAGAATTTTTTTTCTATATGTAACTAAGCAGTTACACAAAAATGCGTATTGGAAACTGGATAAAAACATCAGGATAAAGAAGATAACTAGTGTGTTCATAAGAAAAGAGGGTTTTAAGGAAGCGAAATGCAGGCATTTTATTAAAAATTACATCTACCACCTCCCTTTGAACTTGTCGACTTTTTGAAGACTCCAATGTATGCGTTATAAGGGGAATAGGACTCAGTTTATATGCAGCATTTTCACTCTCTGCTCATTCTTCTTGGTTGCCTAGCCTGTGCTGCAGTGTAGAACGTGTGAACAGTAACTTTGTTTTTAAATCCCAAATGCATATATGATTTCAGTTGCTCATTTGAATATTAACACATTGGACGTGACCAGTTTCTAACGTAATATTTTTACTACAGCCAATTGAGACTTCATTGAATGACCTTATTTCATCTCAAAGGTTATCAGAGCAGGGGTAAACTAAGAGGCTGTTGGTCAGTTTCCATGTTTAAAGGCCATCACAGGAAAATTGAGTATTTGAGCATATGTACTCTGAATTTCCGAGTCAGATTATTTGGTCCTAATTTTCTTCTCTTTTGAAAGAGTAACTAACTAGGGCTAGCGAGGGGAAGTGACTTGCCCAAGGTCATAAAATTATTACGGCCAGTCTGGTCTAGGACCTGATTCTCCTCACTCACAGGACCATGTTATTTTCATTACACTGCTTTGTTTGGAAGTTCCGGAGAGGAAAATGAGCATCTGTGGGTGAGGCTTCAGGCAGACATTCCAATGCAGCATAAGGACATTTTCTGTAAGGTTTTAGAACGCTCTATAACTGGAATGAACTAGATACAAAATACAGAGCTCTTAGTCCTTAGAAGTGTTCAAGCTGAGGATGGTTCTAACAAGGAGGATGGATGTTATTCAAGAAAATTTATTTGAATGCGAGCTTGGACTAGGTGATCTTGGAGGACACTTGAAACTCTAAGACACTAAGGATTCTCTAGTGTATACACTGTAATCATTTACCCAGAAAGTCAAAACTATCAAATATGTTTCATCCAGAATATTTAATTAATTGATCTTTGTAGTTTAATGCCCAGCAGATGATCTCTACTAGTAGAATAACAAATTAATAACCCCCCAAAATACCAGGTAGGTATTAGGCATCATGATAAAAGGGACATAGAGTGAAATCTCCCCCAGTATGTAGTGTTTGTGTTTTAAGTGTCAGCATTTCAAAACGAACAGTCTCTGATGTTTAATTTTTTACAAAGGAAAAAGAAATTCTTTTGTACATTGCACTGAAGATGGCACTGTAGTAACAACCCCACACTGGAAATGCTGAGACATGCCGGCATATGTTATTTCAATCCTAAATTTCAATTTTGACACTATTTCTTGAGCTTGGCAAGTGGAACACAAAGGTTAATATCTTGTAACATCATCTTTGCTAATTGGAGTGGGGTGCATTTTTTTATAATTTACTCTCAATAAGATAGAACTGAACTTCATTCCAAAGAATTGCAATTCAGGTTGCAGCTCAACAGACTATATTCAGAATGGAAACTGCAAATTATCCGACCAATAAAAAATTATTAGAAATATTTATTTGAATTTTCTTCCATAAAGATAGTTTTCTTTAAAAAAAATAGTAAAGGAAAAATGAAACCATTCAGACCTCAAGGACTGTTTTGTGTGTTTATTTTTTGGGGATGTTATTCATTTTTAAAGATTGTGGGTACACCCAGGATGACTCTGAAATGCAGTTCCTAGGTTTTCTTTATTCCATCCGTATCATTAACTAGAGCTCCATCAAATGTGGCTACCATGCAATTCCTGGTTCCTTTAATCACAAAGAGTATTGCCTCAGGTACCAGCAACTCATTCAAAATTAGCAGTTTTATACTTTGGAGTCATACTTCACTTTTAAATAGTCACAGTGTTAAACATACAAATAACCTCTGCCCAAGTAATTTTATGTTTTAGTAGAGAAGAATAGAAGCGAATAAAAATACTTACTTTGACTTGACACTGACGTGCAAGGCACGTTGACCCTTCCACCCTTCCCTCTCTCTTCATCTCACGTGCCTTTGCATGATACCACTCTATCTGCCTGCTCCCTGTGCAGCCTCATAGCTCTTCACTCAAACGTTACTTCTTGGGACAGTGGCCTTATGCCCCCACCCTCACTAAAACTGTTTCTGTTTAACAATGTTTTTCTGAAAATTCACATTCGGATACCAGATTCACATGCCACTAATTCACAGGCCCATCAAATATGTCAGTGCTCTGAGACATTTTCCAGAGAGGGCATCAAGGAGTGGAAGACGAGACCACGTTAGTCGAACAAATAATGGTGTTTCAGGCCTGGGACAAGCAGTGGACTAGGGGACCTCCTTGGTATGCTTCAGTTTTACCATGGGTAAAGCTGGTACAGTTCAGACCAATAAGGAGAGAGACTGACTTCAACCTTCTCTCAGGAAGTCCCATCTGATGTCTCCTTAGTGGCTTTCATTCATTCCACATTATTCATATTAGAGTGGAGGGAGTGGGAGCCAGTTAGGTAAGGCTCTCTTGTGGAAATAATATTTAAATGAAAGTCTTGAAGGGTGAAGTTCATATTAATGACTGAGGAGTAGGGTTGAGGAGGGCCTCTGAGGTTGAGAGAACAACACGGGCTTTGACTACAGTGTGGGAATTAACTCATTATGTTGTACTGGTCAGGTAGGCAGTGCCTAGGTCAAGGGTTGGCAAACTTTTTCTGAAATAATTTTCTGAAATAGCAAATATTTGAGGTTTTACAGACTAGATTGTCTGTGCTTCGACTAGTTAACTGCTGTTGTCGCACAGAAGCAAACACAGACAACAGGTAAACAAATGGTTGTGACTGTGTGCCAATAAAACTTTGTCGTCCAAAATAAGCTGGGGGATGGATTTGACCTACAGGCCAGAGGTATCAACCCCTTGGCTAGATTCTGAAGGGCCCTGAAGGAGTTTGACTTTCAGGTGCTTTGGGAAGTCAACGAAGGTTTTTTTAAAAGCAGTGCAGTGATATGATTAGGTTTGTTTCCAACAGACTTCCTTCTGCTTCTGGAGGCTGGACTAGAGGTGGTGAGGAGCAGAGTATAAGTGGGGAAACAAGTCAGGAAGCTCTTGCAATAGTGCTGTCCAATAACAAACATAATCCAAGCTAAGATGAAGGAAGAATATGAGTTGTGAGCTATATTTTGAATGTCAACTCCATAGCACTTGTCAATATACTGGATATGAAGGTCAAGAGTGACAGTGGAATCAAGGAAAACCCTGAGTTCTGTGCCATGAGCACCTGCGCTGATAAAGATGCCATTCTCTGAGATGAGGACCTCTAGGTTAGCGGTGGCTATGCAGGGTAGGCATCACGAGAGTAAGAGTTTCATTTTGGTGGCCGGGCGTGGTGGCTCACACCTCTAATCCTAGCACTTTAGGAGGCTGAGGTGGGCGAATTGCCTGAGCTTAGGAGTTCAAAACCACCCTGGGCAACAAACTGAAACATCGTCTCTACTAAAATAAAAAATTAGCCGGGTGTGGTGGCACACACCTGTAATCCCAGCTCCTGAGGAGGCTGAGGCGGGAGAATCGCTTGAGCTTGGGAGGCAGAGGTTGCAGTGAGCTGAGATTGTGCCACTGCACTCCAGCTTGGGTGACAGAGTGAGACTCCGTCTCAATAAATGAATAAATAAAATCAACTTCCATTTTGGACGTGTTAAATTTGAAGTAATTGTCAGACTGGTGACTGACTTTGTTCAACAGGAGCTCTGAGGAGAAGCTTAGGCCACAGACAAAATGGAGAAGTATTATCGTTTTGAAACTGAAGGTCATGGAAGAAGGTCACAGAAGGAAAAAAACAACAAAAAACAAAAAACCAAGACCCTGAAATGATGGCAGGTGCTTTAGAGCTTTCTTTTTCAGTGTCATCTGTACTGTGCGCATTCTGCATCAGAATCTCCTGAGGTGCTTGTTAACATTCAGACTCTTAGGCCCCATCCCAGACCTTCTGAATCAAAATTTTTGTGGTCAGGACCCAAGGAATGTCCATTTTGAAGTTTCTTAGGTTATTCTTATTCACATTAAATTGTAAGAGTGTCTGCTGTTTAGGTAACTTAGAAGATAAAGTACCTGCAAAAAAGGGAAAGGGTGACCAGACAGCATGACAGACAACTAGGAAGCTGTGGGGTCCTGGGAGCAAAGACAAAAATAGCATTCCACAAAGGACTCCGTGACTGACCATGCCCAGTGTTGCTGAGAAACAGCCGTGCTATCTAAGCACGCTTTTCTGGCACGGGCCCCACTGAGATTGCATGAAAGGCTGATGTCAGAACAGCTGTGGGACTTCACTCCCTAACAAGAGACAGAATCTTAGAAAGAAACTCCACAGAGGGAAGGGATGGTGGATGAGAAATGGTAGAGAATAATCAGGACCACAATACTGGGCAAAGTGAAAGCAAAGATCAGTGCAAGAAAGACTTTAGGATTCCAGAGGTGAGACATGGAAACAGCAAAGCCAGCAGCAGGATTCTACCCAGAGTAGGAGGCCAAAATGGGCACCTAGAGTCAGCATCAGACGGCAACAGGGGTGGGCTGTGGTGGAAGCTCACCACACTCTAGCACTTTATAAATGACTTTATGTCCAGTAGTCCTGCCCCAACAGAGATGAGGAACAAACAGAAGAATCTTGGAGCTGTAGCTGTTTTCTGTGGTCTTTGAACTGAAACAAATTCGGCCAGGAAAACCCCACTACCGCCCCTACTCTGCCATGGAAATTTTTCCTTAATAGAGAATGCTTTTTAAATTCAAGTTAATGCACATTCACTGAATGCCTACTAGGTGTTTTCTCTGGGCCGGATGATGGAAGAGACAGAAGAGTTATACCAAGTCTCAGCTCCCATGGAGCTTACAATCTAGTGAAGGAGGCAGGTATGAAAATGACTAACTAGAATATCACATCCTTAATGCCATAACATAAAGGGAATGTGGTACTTGAGCAGGCGCTGAGCTATAGGGCACAAGGAAGGCTTCATGGTGGAGGTACATTGTGACCTAACCTTTGAAGGATGGATTCAATTTTGATAGAAGAGGGACGTTCCAGCTGAGAGAATAATGTGTGTAAAAGCAGAGAGGGGTGGGGAAGCTTGGTGTTCTCGAGATATTAGGTGGTTCAGTGTGGCTGGAGCATGTACCTCCTGAGGGCTATCTCTACTGCTTACCTGCCATGTCCCTCTGACTCAAAGGGACCCCAAGCTCAAAATATGACATATTGAATTCATCATTCTCTCTGCACAGAATATTATTCTAGTCTTTGCCATCCTGGTGCCCATCCCCTCAGCTACCTGGATACTCCAGCCAGAATCCTGGGCATCATCCTCAGCCCCTCCATGTCCTTTACCCCACAGCAGCAAGACCTGGGGATTGTGAGTGCTTCTTACCTACCAGTCATTGTTCTAAGCACTTAGCATGTGCCATGTAAATTAACTCTATTTTTTTTTGCCATTTATACTATTTATTGAACCTCAGATTGATATTTTGTAGTATATATTTGTAACATGTATGACATGATGTTTTGATGTATGTATACATAGTGAAATTATTACTGTAGTCAAGCAAATTCACCTATCCATCACCTACTATCGTTACTCTGTGTGTGTGTGTGTGTGTGTGTGTGTGTGTGTGTAAGAGCACCTAAAGTCTACTCTCTTAGCAAATACCCAGTATATAATACACCACTATTTAGTCCTCATGCTGTACATTAGATCTTCAGAATTATTCCTCCTAATAAATGCAAGTTTCTAACCATTTACCTACTTATTCCTAGTTCCTCCCTCTTCCTGCTCCTGGTAACCAGGATTCTATATTCTGTTTCTGTGCATTAGCTTTTTTTTTCTTTTCTTTTCTCTTTTTTTTTTTCAGATTCTACATATAATAAGTGAGACAATTTAGTATTTCTTTCTATGCTTGGCTTATTTTGTTTAGCATAATGTCCCCTGGGCTCATTGGCAGTATTTCCCTTTTAAAGGCTGAGTAATATTCCATTGTATGTATATACCACAATTTCTTTCTTTATATATCCACAAGCACTTAGATTATTTCCATGTCTTGGACATTATGAGTAATGCAGCAGTGAACACAGTACTGCAGATATGTCTATAGGTGCTGATTGTTTCCTTTGAGTATACACCCAGCACAGGAATTGCTAGGTCATATGGCAGTTCTAGTTGCAATTTTTTTAGGAAGCTTCATTATGTTTTTTATAATGGCTGTACCAATTTACATTGCCACCAATAGTGTACAAGAATTCCCTTTTCTCTATATCCTTACCAATACTTATCTCTTGTCTTTTTGATAATAACAACCCTAGCAGGTGTGAAGTGATAGGTTGTTGTATCTATTTGTATTTTCCTGATGCTTAGTGATGTTGTACACCTTTCCATATATCTGTTGGCCATTTTTATGTCTTCTTTGAAAAAATGTCTATTCAGGTCCTATGTCCGTTTTTAATCAGGTTTTTTTTTTTTGTTCTGCTATTGAGTTATGTGAGTTTTAAAAATTATATTCCAGATATTTACCATTTATCTGAAATACGGTGTGCAAACATTTTGTCCCAGTTTGTAGGCTACCATTTTCACTCTGCCAGTTGTTTCCTTTCATGTGCAGAAGCTTTTTGGTTTGATATAGTCCTACTTGTTTATTTTTGCTTTGGTTGCCTGAGATTGTGGCGTGATATCAAACAATTGTTGGCAAGATCAGTATCACAGAACTTTTCCCCATCTTTTCTTCTGGCAACTTTATGTTGTAGGCACTACAGTTGTCCCTAATTTACAGATTAAAAATGGAAGCAAAAGGAGATTTTAAAAATTTGCCCAAACTTGTACACTGGTACACTTGTACACTGGTTTCAGTGACAAAGCTGGAAAACATACCCAGGCATTTTGGCTATATATCCCACACTTTTCTGCATCATGGTGTATGGCTCCTACAAAATGTAAACTCTTTACCATGGTCTACATAACCAGCATGGCTGGGCCTTTGCCAGACTCTCCAGCCTTAACTCACGCCATAGACTCCCTTTCTTTCTTAATATTTTATGTGACATGGTGAACTAAATGGACAAGGCAGTTGCATCCGTCTGTCTAAAACAGCCTTTATTCCTCTCTTTGCCATGTTGACTTCTGTTCTTATCTTAGATATCAGCTTATTCACCACCTCCCCTAAGAAGCCCCACCTATATATCCCCATACCACACTGTGCTAACGCATTTCAGCCCTTGGCACCTGGAATCAAAAAGGCATGTTTTCTTATCTGTATCCTACAACTAAAATAAGAGCTTCTGGAGCACAGGATCTATATTCTGCTTATCTTTTATCACCAATGCCTAGCATAGTACCTAGAAGGTAGTATGTGGTAAACAGATATTTGTTGAATCAATAAATATATTAATGGTCACAACAGCAAATGAAATGTGAGATGGTTAGTTTGGAGTCAAATTATTAAAAACTTTGGATGGCATGTTAAGATGTTTGATTTTTTTTTTTTTCTGCAGGCAATGGGGAGCCATTGAAGATTTTTGAGAAAGGAGAGACACTATCTGAAATTTTTATTTTGGGAAGATGAGTCTGCTAATTTGTGGAGATTGGAGAGAGAATTTTGAAGGCAAGAAGATAATTAGGATATTACAAAGATAATTAGAAAATCAAAATATCAGTCAACTTTTACTGCCTAAAATACTGCCTTCAAACTCAGCTGCATATGCTACAGTTTGGCTACTTCAGCCTATGGGTCTGTAGGTCCATTGCATAGGCTCTGCTTTAGACTGCAGGTGCATAGGTTGGCTGATCTAGACTGATCTGGGCTGTTTTATCACCAAATTGAAGGTTCAGTTCTATATTTTTGCTTTGAAATGTCCAGGGGAAACTGGACATTTAGGGAAAGCTCTTCACTTAGCATTGTCACCAGTACAAGAAGGCAAGCTCAACTACACAAGTATATATCAAGTCCCTGCTTGTGTCTTATCATTGACCAAAGCAGGTACAAAAGGAAGCCCAACATCGATGAGGCAGAAAAAATAAAAGACTCTTCCCATGGAAGTTCAAGGGGAAGGAGTGACTGTTTCATGAGCAATAATCACCACAGATGCTATTGATATAGTACAGACCAGTAGTTGTCAGCTGGGGAATAAAAAGGCATGCTCCACCTTCAACAAGGTGAAACAAAATCTTAGGGAAGGGGTAACCACGTATATGTATTTTAAATCCTACCTTCACCCCTGCCTTTCAGAATCATTTCTAGTATGAATTATTGTTACTAATTAGAGTATCAAATCCATGAAATCTGGTGGGATGGAATAAAAGTTTGGAAAATATTACTGCAGATGATAACTGAATCAGGCCTAGAAGATGAGAGGAGAAACACACAAAAAGGCAAATAATTGGATTCAGAGGATAGGGAACAAGAAAAGTCAGTGAGGTAACATAGAGATGGTTTGAACGAAGATAGTGAGGGAGAAAGGTGTTTATTCATTGAAAAATTAGGATGCATTGATTATGTACAAGCCCCTTATTCATAGACATGGATAAAATGCGGTACCTGTCACACATCTTACAGTCCAGTGAACACAAGACTTGTGCAAATAAGACATAGACACAGGTAAATATTAGGTGTTCTTAAAAGAGGTAAATGCCATAGGGAGAAGAAGAAATTGCGAGAGCTGAATTCTACCTGTAGAAATCAACAGTGAAGAAGATGACAATAAATCTTAGTGCTAAAATATAGGTGAATTTGGGAAAGTAGCAGAGAAGGTCAGGGAGACAGCCTAAGCAAAGGTACAGAGATACAAGTGTCTGGGATGCATGTGAGGCACTATATATGAAGGGATGGTGAGAAATGGTGCTAGGCATGTTGGCATTCTTCAGGCCTCTTGTGATGGCAAGAGAAAAAACCCAAACTGTATTAGGTTAGACAAAAAGGGAATTTTCTAGGAAGTGTTCTAAAGAACTTCAGGAACCTGTGTGAAGGACAGTGTATTAGTCAGGGTTCTGTAGAGGAACAGAACTAATAGGAGATATATATATGAGTTCATTAAGTATTAGCTCACATGATCACAAGGTCCCACAATAGGCTGCCTGCTAGTTGAGGAGAAAGGAGACCCAGTCCGAGTCCCCAAACTGAAGAACTTGGAGTCTGATGTTTGAGGGCAGGAAGCATCCAGCACAGGAGAAAGATGTAGGCTGGGAAGCTATGCCAGTGTAGTCTTTTCATGTTTTTCTGTCTGCTTTATATTCTAGCCACACTGGCAGCTGATTAGATGGTCCCCTTCCAGATTAAGGGTGGGTCTTCCTTTCCCAGCCCACTGACTCAAATGTTAATCTCCTTTGGCAACACCCTCACAGACACACATAGGATCAACACTTTACATCCTTCAATCTAATCAAGTTGACACTCAGTATTAACCATCACAGACAGGGAAAGTGTAAAGCTGGCTATGATGTAATGACAGGAAGCTACTGAGTATTTCTCTTCAGTTGACATCTCTACTTGTCTCTATTTTTTTTCCTTTTCTGCCACTCTTTTGTCTCAAACCAACTGTCTTAGTTCATTTTTTGCAGCTATGACAGAATACCACAAACTGGGTAATTTATAAACCATATAAATATATTTGGTTCATCATTCTGGAGGCTGAGAAGTCCAAGTGCATGGTGCCCACATCGGGTGAGGGTCATGCCATGATGGAAGACATCGCATGATGAAATCTGTGTGTAAGACAGAGAGAGGAATTGGGCTGATCACATCCTCATTATGAGGAACCCACTCCTTTGATAAACTAACCAATTCCCAAGATAAAGGCATTAATCCTTTCATGAGAGCAAAGCTCTTATAACCTAATCACCTCTTAAAGATCTTACTCCCTAACACCATTATAATAGCAATTAAATTTTAGCATTTGTTTCAGAGGGGCATTCAAACTATAGCACCAATCCATCCACAAATTATGTTAATTATGTCTTGAACATATATCCAGAAACTTCCCACTTCCCACTATTCCACAGCTATCACCTAGGTCAAAAGCATCATTTTCTCTTTCCTGTGTAATGCACTGGCCTTCACACTGGTGGTCTCCCTGCCTCTACCCTTGTACTTCTTCAGTCTGTTCTTAACATGGTAGGCAAAGGGATATTTTAAAATGATATTTTAAAATGACGTCATGTCACTTCTCTCTTCTAAACCCCACAATGGTTCCCCATTTCTCTCAAAGTTAAAAACTAAAGTTCTTATAATGGGCTATAAGTTCCTATACAACCTAACCTCCACTACTGTTCTGACCTTACCACCTATGACTTTTTCCTCATTCACTTTGTTCTAGCTATGCTGTTCTTTGAAAATGCCATACATATTTTCATTTTCTGATCTTTATAAGTTTCTTCTTCATGGAACACTCTTCCTCCAGAAAGCCTAATAATTCACTCCTTTATTTCCTTCATTGAGTCTTTGCTTAAAGGTTACCTTCTCAACAGAGCCTACCATGACTGTTTAATTTAAAATTGGGCCAGTTGCGGTGGTTCACACCTGTAATCCCTGCACTTTGGGAGGCCGAGATGGGTGGATCAAGAGGTCAGAAGATCAAAACCATCCTGGCCAGCATGGTGAAACACCATCTCTACTAAAAATACAAAAATTAGCTGGGCGTGGTGGTGGGCACCTGTAGTCCCTGCTACTCGGGAGGCTGAGGCAGGAGAATCGCTTGAACTTGGGAGGTGGAGGTTGCATTGAACCAAGGTCACGCCACAGCACTCCAGCCTGATGACAGAGCAAGACTCCGTCTAAAAAATGTTAATAATAAAATAAAGTAAAATTACAACCCGACCCCCACACTCCAAATCCTATCTTTACCTTTCTCTATAGTGTTACATGATTAACTTACTATGTTTTTTTTCTCCATCTCTTTTTCTCTAAAATATAAAGTCCACAAGAGCTGGAATGTTCACATGTTTTCTGTACTTCATATTCCTAGCACCTAGATTGATGTCTGGCAAGAAGTAGGGGCTGAATAATTTTGTTGAATGAGTGAATGAAATTGCAAGGTGATAGTTCTGACTTTTACATCATAGTTAGAGGATACATTGGTGAAGGCCATAGGGTAGGGGAGAGACAAAGAGTTAGAAGAAAGGAGGTGTGGTCCTGGCAGAGAAAACAATTATTCCACTAGGCCCAGCTACAATGTGAATTTCCTGTGACATCTACCTGACCCTCAGTTAGTGGTGCTCCTCTGTTTACTGTTCTTTGAACAATCCTCCAGGAGAGCACAAATTTGCATGCTTGCTTAATTGGTAATTTACAAGTCTTTTCCCTTGACGGTGCTGAACTTTACCTGAGCCCTGTGCTCTTGGAAAAGAATAATAGTTAAGAAATACTTCTCCTACCCTTTTGTATTCCCTAAAATGTTTTACTGCCAAAAAACACTTTCCCCATATGACTAAGACTCTGGTGAATGTACCCTTGAATACCTATGACAAAGCCAGAGAAAGACCCTCCACAGTTCCACCTTATGTCTCATAATTGATTAGCTGAAATGTTTGTCTCCACTGACAAATCAAAACAAAATGCCCACTAACTTGACTTGACCAAATGTTGTCAGACTTTTGTCCATGGGCTGCTGGTCTTTCACCCTCAGCCTGAACCAGCCCTCCTTAAAGGCTTCCATTCAGAATAGCCTGGATTCAGAGTAAAACCTTATATCCAGTTGTGTCACCCTGACTCACTGATTCATCCCACTTTTCTTCTTTTCTTTCTTTCTTTTTCTTTTTTCTTTTTTTTTTTTTTTTGAGACTGAATCTTACTCTGTCGCCCAGGCTGGAGTGCAGTGGCATGATCTCGTCTCACTGCAACCTCCACCTCCCGACTTCAAGCAATTCTGCCTCAACCTCTTGAGTTGCTGGGACTATAGGCACGCGCCCTCATGCCCAGCTAATTTTTGTATTTTTAGTAGAGACGGGGTTTCACCATACTGGCCAAGGTGGTCTCGAACTCCTGACCTTGTGATCCGGCCACCTTGGCCTCCCAAAGTGCTGGGATTACAGGCGTGAGCCACTGGCCACTGTGCCTGACCCTCATCCCACTTTTCTACAACCAGTCCTTTCTAGGTGTGTTTATTTCCTCATGTAAAAGAAAAATCTTTCGGCCGGGCACGGTGGCTCACGCCTGTAATCCCAGAACTTTGGGAGGCTCAGGTGGGTGGATCACCTGCGGTCAGGAGTTCAAGAGCAGCCTGGCCCACATGGAGAAACCCCGTTTCTACTAAAACTACAAAAAAAAAAAAAAAAAAAAAAAAAAAAAAAAAAAAAACTGGGTGTGGCAGCATGTGCCTGTAGTCCCAGCTACTCAGGAGGCTGAGAGAGGAGAATTGCTTGAATTCAGGAGGCAGAGGTTGCTCCGAGCTGAGTTCACGCCACTGCACTCCAGCCTGGGCGATAAAGCGGGACTCCGTATCAAAAAAAAAAAAAAAAAAAAAAAAAAAAAACTTTCCAGGCGTGACCATTGAAACACTAGCAGATCTCATGCTTGGAGCCTTCTCCCTATTACAACAGGCCTCCCTCTCTACTGCAGTTTTCTCTTTTCCCTCTCTTCCAACAGTTCTTTCAAGTAAATTATCTCCTTATCTAAGCTCAGATTTTTGCTTTTATTTGACATACTTGGCTTGATTATTTTGTTTTTCTTAAGGACAGTTGCCATATATGATTCAGCACAGGACTTCAGTACTTAGCACCAGGCCTGCCAGTATAGTAGTTGTTATATATTAGCTGAATGAACTAACCCACACACATATACGAATGAATACATACTGTGTCAGTCGCTTGGAAAAACCAAAAAAAAAAAAAAAAAACTAGACCTCTTCCCCTCCTTCAAAGATTCTGTACCTCAGTTCATTTCAGTAGCTTTTCTCTTAACACAGATATTTAGCATTGTTTAGACAAAAATCTCACTATGTAGCTATGCTACAGAATTAGCCTAAATCATGCATCTGCCTGTGGTTTTGGCAATTAATCCCCAATCTTAATGAGAAAGGAATAAAGTTAAGGTGTTTTCTCAATCTAGTGCAAAAGCTTGTATTTCCTTCTACTTCAGCAAGACCCTGGAGTGAGTCTGAGGTTACTGTTTTTAAAACTTTGAAAGCTGGGATGGTGGTGCATTACTCCTGCTTCTATTGGTGGGTGTACTTCACTGAGCTCAAGTTAAGCTTTTGTTGCAGGAATTTGTATTGTTTTAATTCTTTGCAGGCATCTCTGTGATGAAAAACCTGAGCATTGCAGACTTTTTTTTTTAACAGCTCTGAACAATTCCATTCAAGGCAAAGTCCCTGCACCTTCCTCTGTGAATTCTATATATTGTCTGTCTGTGTATTAGTCCATTTTCACACTACTATAAAGAACTTCCTTGAGACTGGGTAATCTATAAAGGAAAAAGATTTAATTGACTAACAGTTCTGCACAGCTGGGGAGGCCTCAGGAAACTTAGAATCATGGTGGAAGGGAAAGCAGGTACATCTTACATGGCAGCAGGTGAGAGAGAGCATGTTGGAGGAACTGTCAAACACAAAACCATCAGATCTTGTGAAAACTCACTATCATGAGAACAACATGGGGAAATCTGACTCCATGATTCAATCACCTCTCACTAGATCCCTCCCTTGACATGTGGGGATTATGGAGATTACAATTCAAGATAAGATTTGGGTGCAGACAAAGAGCCAAACCATATAATTCCACCCCTGGGCCCTCCCAAATTTCTCATCCTTTTTACATTTCAAAACTAATCATGCCTTCCCAACAGTCCCCCAAAGTCTTAACTCATATCAGCATTAAGTCAAAAGTCCACAGTCCAAATCTCATCTGAGACAAGGCAAGTCCCTTCCACTTATGAACCTATAAAATCAAAAACAAGTTAGTTTCTTCCAAGATACAATGGGGGTATGGGCATTGGGTAAAATACACCCATTTCAAATGGGAGAGATTGGCCAAAACACAGGGGCTACAGGCCCCATGCAAGTCCAAAATCCAGGGGGACAGTCATTAAATCTTAAAAGTCCAAAATGATCTCCTTGGACTCCACGTCTCACATCCAGGGCACGCTGACGCAAGGGGTTGGTCCCCCCCAGCCTTTGGCAGCTCCTTCATTGGCTGACATTTAGTGCCTGTTGCTCTTAAAAGTGCACAATGCAAGCATTCAATGGATCTACTAATCTAGAGTCTGATGATGGTTGCCCTCTTCTCACAGCTCCACTAAGCAGTGCCCCAGTAGGGACTCTGTGTGGGGGCTCCAACCCCACATTTTCCTTCCACACTGCCCTAGCAGAGGTTCTCCATGAGGGTTCCACATCTGCGGCAAGCTTCTGCCTGGACATCCAGGCATTTCCACATATCCTCTGAAATCCAGGTGGAGGTTTCCAAACCTCAATTTTTTACTTGCGTGCACCCACAAACCCAGCAGCACATGGACCCCGCCTGGGCTTGGGGCTTGTACCCTCTGAAGCAACAGCCCAAGCTGTACCTTGGGCCCTTGTAGCACTAATGGAGTTGGAGAAGCTGGGACACATGGCACCATGTCCGAAGGCTGTACAGAGCAGGAGGACCCTGGGCCTAGCCTGGGAAACCATTTTTCCCTCCTAGGCCTCTGGGCTTGTAATGACAGGGACTGCCATGAAGATCTCTGACATGCTTCTGAGACATTTTCCCCATGGTCTTGGCTATTACCATGTGTTCCTCATTACATATGCAAATTTCTTCAGCTGGCTTGAATTTCTCCCCAGAAAATGGGTTTTTCTTTTCTACTACATAGTAAGGCTGCACATTTTCCAAACTTTTATGCTCTTCTTCTGTTTTAATTGTAAGTTCCAATTTCAAATATTTTCTTTGTGAATGCATATAACTGAACATTTTCAGAATAATCCAGATCACGTCCTGAATACATCGCTCTTTAGAAATTTCTTCCACCAGAAACTTTTAATCATCTCTCTCAAGTTTAAAGTTCCACAGATCTCTAGGGCAAGGGCAAAATACCTCCAATCTTTTTGCTAAAGCATAGCAATAGTGACCTTTGCTTCAGTTCCCAAGAAGTTCCTCATCTCCATCTGAGACCACCTCAGCCTGGACTTCATCATCCATATCACTCTCAGCATTTTGGTCAAAACCATTCAACAAGTGTCTAGGAAGTTCCAAACTTTCCCACATCTTCCTGTCTTCCAAGCCCTCCAAACTGTTCCAACCTCTGCCCATTACCCAGTTCCAAAGTACCTCCCACATTCTCAGGTATCTCATAGCAAAGACCCACTACCCTCAATACCAATTTTTTGAATTAGTCCGTTTTCACACTGCTATAAAGAACTTCCCTGAGACTGGGTAATTTATGAAGGAAAGAGGTTTAATAGACTTATAGTTCTGCATGGCTGGAGAAGCCTCAGGAATCTCACAGTCATGGTGTGAGGGGAAGCAGGAATGCCTTACATGTCAGCAGTCGAGAGAAAGTGTGTGAAGGAGGAACTGTCAAACACATAAAACCATCAGATCTCTAGATCTCACTCACTATCATGACAACAGCATGGGGGAAACTGCTCCCATGATTCAATCAACTCCCACTAGGTCCCTCCCTCTACATGTGGGGATCATAGGGATTACAATTCCAGATGAGATTTTGGTGGGGACACAGAACCAAGCCATATCAGTATGTTTACCAGTTTGCCCTAGCCTCTGGCTTCAGATAATAGAAAGGGCATCTTTTCATTTGTTTTTTTGCCTTCATTTTCTGTTTTTCCTCTTACTCTGTAAGAAAGAGTCTGTTTTCGTTTTCTTTTCTGTGCTATCTCCTCTACTGTTTGAGGAAGGAGTGTCTTGATGAGTTGTCACCTTTCTGTGAACAGAGCTCATATTTTGAGTGTGGTTTCATTTTTTATCTTAGAAATAAAGCAGCAGTCAGGGTGTCAAATACTACATCGTCTCAAATACTTCGGTCTCAAATACTACATGGGTGTAAGTCAAATATTAATAGTGAAGAGAATGAGCCAACTTTCTAATTTGAGGCTGTATTTCCATCTCTATGGGGTCCAAAATAAAACTGGTAAAAAAAATGCCATCTTCACTATGAAAGACTCACTGTCTACACCATCCCTCTTCCCATGGAGTTTCTGTTGATAGAGATGGAGTCAGTCATGTCTCGTGGGAAGTGGATTTGGGCAGAAGGTTCCCCTGCAAATGATGCTCTATCCCCACAAAGATGCAGCAGAGAAAGGCAGAAAACCCAGTCTTCAATGCAAAATGGCGAGGAGGAGCCTGGCTTAGAATCTCAGCCTGAAATGACAAGTGAAAAAAAAGTCTCAATACATTTCCTCATCCTTGCTATTTCACTCCTCTGAAGCGTTCTCTCTATATTTTGCTATTTTGCAAGGGAAGCGCAGAAATAATATCTATGCTTTTCTGTGTGGATTTAAAACAAGATGCTGAATTATCAATAAAGAAGATTTAAAGTGCTCTATCATTTGTCATGTTATGGTCAGCAATGGTTGTTCTTTTCTTCTTTCTTCCTTGTATATGCAGATTTACCTGTCACTACTGGCAGGACTGAAAATTGTTTTATAGTCATGGTCTGCTATGTGGCAGCCCAGGATAGGGGTAAACTTTTGGGGATAGGAAGGAACAAAAATGATAATAGCATTTTTAGGCATTAAACGCCATTACCCACTTTATACAGCAAAAAATGAGAAATTTCAAGGGGCATTGAATTTAGTTTTTCCTCACTGAGGAAAGGTCAGAAGAAAAGGAGCAAAATTAATTTGTAAAGAAACTGACTATAAATGACTTGAATAAACAAATTCAAATGACTCATTATAACAGAATAATATTAGAAAAAAATTGTTATCTTATTATTAAAAGATGGAACTGGATTTTTTTTTTCTCTTTTCACCTTCCTTACATCTACCCTCAGCTTCTATATAAATTCACAAATAAACACTTCAGACTTTTTTCTGTGACTTAATGTGTACAGACACTGTTGCTTGCTTGTTTGGGTTTTCTTTCAGATTTTACCATTGTACACATTGCACGCAGTCTGGCTACATCTTGAGCTCTGTCATTTATCCAACAGAGACATCCCCTCTGTGGATCTAAAAGATCCACACTTGAAAGGCCAGGTGTGGCTAATGCCTTTCTCCATCTAGTGATAGATCTTTTTCTTTCTTTTTGTTGTCTGTCCATAAGACTGCTGATAAAATGCCAAGAGTGATTAAATATACTAAATTGCCCAACTGAAGGAAATTCCAGCATATCAAAGAGCTAATAACTTCTTGGAAAATGTATATGCCTCAGCAAAATGCACAATTTTATCCGGTTGGGAGTTTGAGCTGGAAAAAATTTCAGCAACTTTAGAAAATCTAATCTACTGGAATACTTTACAAAGGCTCTATAGCTCTGGCCCCAAGGATTCTATATATGCAGTGGCACTAGTAGCCAAGTTGATTGGTTGGTTTTCTGCAGATTAAACAACTGATTGATTAAGCTAGTCCCCTTCTTGTCTACCACCCAACTCCTGTCTAATAATGATCCAAGTTTTGGCAGTTACTGAGTCCTACTATGGGCTAGTTCCTGGACAAATAAGTTCATTAGCATGATCTCAATTAGACATTGTACTGAGAATTTTTCAGAATGACTTTTTCTGGAGCTTGTATCCTCATATGATGAGTATTATAATACCAAAAATGTTACTTCACTTTTTATATAACTGAACAAGTAAATAAAGGACAAAGCACTATCATACCTCATGTGTTACTATTAGACTGTAAAGATTGTCATTGGGACTACTCGTTACAGTACTCCCCATCAGGTCTCAATTGTACAGACTGGGCCTCCTGTGGTATTTGTATCCTGGAAGATAACAACATCCCGTTTGCTCCCAGAACAAATTACTTTTTCAATTATTATTATGAAAGTGTTGTATCCCCTAAACAGATTTTTATAGCAATGGAATGAAATTTTTTTTTCATTATACACTCTATTGTACTGTTTGAATTTATTTGGCCATTTGCTTGCATTACCTGCTAGAGAGGCAGAGAGAGAGAGAAACGGAGAAAAACTATGAGCGAGTTTTCACCTAATTTTCCAACTCAACCTCCTACTGAATCTCATTTTACACATGACAACTCATTGCTTCTCAAAGACACTAAGTATATTCATATTGAGTGTGTGTTTGTTTGACTCACATGTTTTCTGCCTGTAAGAATCCTATCCCTCAAAAGTTCTTCTAAAACAGATTTTTGCATGTACCTCTCACTATTCTTAAGTACAGAAACAATTCTGGACATTAGATCTCCAGAACTTATTCATGTGACAAAACTGAAACCACTTGAATAGAAACGCTCCATTTTCCTCTACCTTCAGCCCCTGACAGCTACCATTCTACTCTGCTTCTATAAATTTTACTATTTTAGATACTTCATATAAGTGGAATCATGCAGTATTAGTTTTTCTGTGACTGGTTTATTTCACTTAGCATAATGCCCTCCAGGTTCATTCATGTTGTTGCATATGGCAAAATTTCCATATTTTTGAAACCAAATAATACTCTCTGTATGTATATATTACAATTTATTTATCCATTCATCTGTTGATAGACATTTAGGTTGTTTCCACATTTTGCCTACTGTGAATAAGGCTGCAGTGAACATGGAAGTGCAAATATCTCTTTGAAATCATGATTTTAATTCTTTTGTACAAATAAACAGCGATGAGATTGCAGGATCATAAAGTCGTTCTATTTTTAATTTTTATTTTTTTATTTTTATTTTTTTTTTTTTTTGAGACGGAGTCTCGCTCTGTCACCCAGGCTGGAGTGCTGTGGCCCGATCTCAGCTCACTGCAAGCTCCGCCTCCCGGGTTCCCGCCATTCTCCTGCCTCAGCCTCCCGAGTAGCCGGGACTACAGGCGCCCGCCACCTCGCCCAGCTAGTTTTTTTTTTTTGTATTTTTTAGTAGAGACGGGGTTTCACCGTGTTAGCCAGGATGGTCTCGATCTCCTGACCTCGTGATCCGCCCGTCTCAGCCTCCCAAAGTGCTGGGATTACAGGCTTGAGCCACCGCGCCCGGCCCTATTTTTAATTTTTTAAAGGAATCTGCAAACTGCTTTTAATAGCACCTGCACCATTTTGTATTACCACAACAGTGTACAAGGGTCCCAGTTTCTCAGCATCCTTTCCAATGCTTTTAGTCTCTTTTCTTTTTTCTTAATAATAGCCATCCTAACAGTTGCAAGATACTATCTCATTCCGGTTTTGATTTGCATTGTTATGATTATTAGTGACATTGAGCATCTTTTTATATAACTGTTGGTCATTTGTATGTCTTCTTTAGGGAAATGTCTATTCAAGTCTTTAGACCAGTTTTTAATTGGGCTATTAGTTTTAGCTGTTGTGTTATGTGAGGTTCTAATATATTTTGGATATTAACCTCTTTTCAGCTATATGGTTTGCAAATATTTTTCCCTTTCCATAGGTTGCCTTTTCAACTATATTGTTTCCTCTGTTTTGTAGCAGGTTTTTAGTGTGATGTAGTCCTACTTGTCTATTTTTTCTTTTGTTGCCTGTGCTTTTAATGTCATGTCTCTTAAATCATTGCCAAGACTACTGTCACAAAGCTTTCCCTCATGTCGTCTTCTAGGAGTTTACAGTTTCAAGTCCTGTATTTAAGTATTTAGTCCATTTTGAGTTTCTTTTTTGTGTATGGTGTAAGATAAGGGTCTGATTTTATTCTTTTGCATGTGGATATCCAGTTTTTCCAACACCAGTTTTCAAAGAGATTATCCTTTCCCTGTAATTTATTATTTGTACCTTTATCAAAAATCAGTTGACTTCTGTCTCGACTGGAGCAGTGAAACAAATGAACAGAAATCAGTTGACTATATATGTGGGTTTTTTTTTTTTTTTCCGGACTTTGTATTTTGTTCCACTGGTCTTGTATGTCTGTCTTTATTATGCCAGCACCATATTGTTTTGATTACAGCAGCTTCGGAATATATTTGCAAATCAGAAAGTGTGATGCTTTCAGCTTTCTTCTGCTTTCTCAAGACTGTTTTGGCTATTCAGATTTCTTTGCATATGTGCATGAATTTTAGATTTTTTTTTTCTGTTTCTGTAAATATTGCCATTGTGATTTTCCTAGGGATTAAATTGAATCTGTACATCACTTTAGGTAGTATGGTCAATTTGACAATATTAAGTCTTCCAAACCATGAACACAGAATGTTTTCCCATTTGATTGTGTCTTCTTTAATTTCATTCACCAATGTTTTGTAGTGTTCAGTGTATAAATCTGTTTACTTCTTTAGTTTATTCCTAAGTATCTTATTCTTAAGTATCTTATTGTTTGACAGTATAGTAAATATAATTAATTGTCTTCCTAATTTTCTTTTCAGATTATTTGCTTTTAGTATATGGAAACAAAACTTTTTTTGTTGTTGCTGTTGTTCATTGTGTATCCTACAACTTCACTGAGTTTTTAGGTCAGTTTTAAGAGATTTGGGGTAGTGTCTTTAGGATTTCTATGTATAAGAACATGTCATCTGCAAACAGAGATAATTTCACTTCTTCCTTTCTGATTTGGATGCATTTTTTTTCTCTTACCTAATTGTTCTAGCTAGGACTTCTACTACTATTTTCTTAGTCCATTTCATATTGCTATAACAGAATATCACAGATTGGGTAATTTATAAAGAACAGAAGTTTATTTGACTCACAGTTCTGGAGGCTGTGAAGACATCAGGTAAGGACCTTCATTCCACATTATCCCATGGCAGAAGATATTAAGGCAAGAGAGGGTGAGAGGGAGAGCAAGAATTAAAGGGGGTGGAATTTATTCCGTTTATCAGGAAATTACTCCCAAGTTAACTAGCCAGCTCCTGCAATAGCACCATTGATCTATTCACAGGGCAGAGCCTTCATGACCCAGTCATCTCTTAAAAGTCCCACTTCTTGACACTGTTGCATTGGGGATAAAGTTTCTAATACATGAACTTTAGAGAAACACATTTAAACCATAGGAACTATGTTGAATAGAAGTGGCAAGAGTGGGCATCTTTGTCTTGTTACTGATCTTAGAGAAAAGCTTTTAGTTTTTCATCATCGATAATGAAGTCACCTGTGGGCTTGTTATATATGACCTTCATTGTGTTCGGGTACATTCCTTCTTATACCTAATTTGTTGAGAGTTTTTATCATAAAGGGATGTTGAATTTTGTCAGGTGCTTTTCTTGCATTTGTTGAAATGACCATATGGTTTTCATCTTTCATTGTGTTAATGTGGTATATCACATTTATAGATGTGCATATGTTGACCCATTCTTGTATACCAGGAGTAAATCCCCCTTGGTCATGGTGTATAATTCTTTTACTGTGCTGTTGAATTTGTTTTGCTAATATTATAATGGAATTTTAAACATAGTATTTCTTTAATTAAAAATATGTTATTGTTATAAAAAATAAAATAAATAACAGTGAAACTGAAGTCTTTCTCTTATCTGTGACAAGAAGAGTCCCTGAGGGTCAAAGGTAAGAGGGATAAGAAAGCTGAAAGAAAACTGAAACTGAAACAGACAAGGGTGATGGTTCTTACTCAACTATTAATTATCTCCTTGAACTCAGTGTGTCCCTTCATTTCTCCAGGCCTCAGGTCCCTGATCTGTTGAATGTGGGTATTATTTTATTTTATTCTTCCCTTAAAAAGTTAAATGCCTTTGTAGTTATTACTCAGTCAAAAGTAATACAGGTGAGAGATAAAGACAAAACAAAACAAACAAAAACAAAGATATATATATAGTCTTCCAATCACCCACAGTCTTATCCCTGCTCCCTACTGACAACCACTGCTCTCGGTTTCTTAGATATCTTTCCAGGACTTTTGTAGTCGTATCCAGGCATATGTACATATTTTCATTTGTGTTTTAATCAAAACGAAGAACACAGAAGGCTCTATTTAAGAAGAGGAAGCAAAGCATAGTAGTTAATATAGTGCAGTCTTGGAAGCCAGACTCCCCGGGGTTATATCTCCTAGTTCTTTTGCTGTTTGAATTTGGCCTTGTCACTGAAACTTTTGTCTCAAATTCCTCATATGTAATATGGGGGTGATAATATGGCCTGCCTCAGAAGTATTGATATAAAGAATAAGGGAATTAATTAATAATTTACTAACACATTCACTCAGTAAGTGATCATTAAATATGAATTAATCTACACCTTCTTAATTTCTTTTTATGTAAGGTATATCTACCTCGGTTCTTTGTAATGGCTTTATATTTTTATAGGGTAGCATAATTTATATGACCAGTCTCCTACAGAAAAACACTGAAGCTTTCAGTCTTTTGTTATTAGAAGCATTACTGTAAGGAAAATCCTTTCCCAAACTGCATTTGCCCACACTTATGAACATATTGATATAATAATTTTTGACAAGCAGAATTTCTGTGTTAAAAGGACTATGTACTCAAATATTGATTAGTATTGCCAAATTTACCTCCAATAAGTTATACCATTTTATTCTTCCATTAGCATTATATGGGAGTCCCAGTTTACCCACACCCACACAAACTTTATATGCCATTAATTTTGTTTTATATGTTTACCATTTCAATGGATAAAAAATAGTATCCCATTACTATATTAACTTTTACATTTTAAACTATAATTAAAGCTAACAATCTTTTCCTGGGGGTACAAGCTATTTTAACTACCTATTTATGTTATTTGACAATTTTATGATTTTAAAAATTAATGATCATTTCAAAACTATTTACACTAATCCCATTGTTTGGAAGCCTTCAGAATTTTGACTCAAAGTTAATAAAAAACAAATAACAAAGCAAAATAATAGGGGAAAAAACCTCTCCTGCAATACCCATTTCATAGAGAAGAAAACCAATTCTCAAAGAATGTAAGTAACTCATAAGGTTAGAGCTAACTAGTGACAGAGCTTGCATTTAAACCTCCCTTGCTTTTGTTCTGTTTTGTTTTCTTTTATGGGAGCAGCTGCACTGCTTTTTAGACAATATGTTCTAGCTTGGCTTTGCTAATATATAGCTATAACCATAATCACCTCTCTACCACCCTTTACTTCACTGTATAGCAGCCATATGTTTTAGATGTGGAATGGCCTATTAACTTGGCTTTCCTGTAAAAGTGTAGAGTGCTAATGAGTCAGTAATCTTACCAGCAGTTTCTATTTACTAAAGTCACCACTAGCTATTTCCCCTTGGGAAATAGTCACCATTTCCCAAGGAATGTCTTTTCACATAGCATACAAGTTCTTATAATAGTGTCTTCAGCATCTATGGCTAACTCCACAAAGTTTATTTTGTTTTAGTGCTTCTTCATTTATCATGTCTTCTTGAGAGATTAGTATCCTCACATTGTATTGTATTATTTACTGTTCCAAAACTAACATACTAGGGAATAATAGGGTCAATAGATTTGTTCTTATTAAAAAGAAACTTATCAGAATGCTAATTTCAGACCAACATGGATTTGCATAAGTCAGACATGAATCTGGTGGGATAGCACTGGGGAAAGGGGGAAGTTTGTATATGGGGGTGGGGTGCAATGGGGTGAATACAAGACAGGATTTCCTTCCTTCTTTATTGAAACTAAGCATTTTGCATTCTCATCAGTGAATGAAACGAATACTGCCATGATTTGAGTGTTACTGTTCTGGACACTGTGCTAAGCTTTTCACATGTATTATCTTACTTCTCAATATGCCTTGTGAGAAGAGTATTATTATCTTAATTTTGTATATAAAAAAAGAATGATGTTCAGGAAACCTAAATAATATCTGAAGTAATATAGTTAATAGTTGGTAGAGCCAAGATTCAAACCCAGGACTTCTGACAGTGAATTTCACATGTATTTCACTCTGTTTTGTTGTCTCTATGTATAAAGTATGTGGTCTGAGCTAAGGTGATACAAGGGACAGAATAAGATATGCTGATGTATATGTGAACAGAGGTGGCAAAAATGGAATTATTAGCCCCTAACTCTAGTAAGTTCTTGCCAGAAAACTGGATAAGGTATTCATACATCAGATGAACAATGCCCAAGATCGTTGTTTCCCAAAATTATTCCAGAGAACACTAATTGTTTAGGCTAATGGGTGATATTTTTGAAGGGTTCTGTGCTCTAATAATTTTTTTTGGTAGATCCATTTATTTTTTAAATACAAGTATAATTCTGGAAGGGCTATTTGACAAATTCAGCATTAACTGCCAACTCTATAGACAACAACAAAAAACAAGGCATTTACTCTTGGCCCTTTTAGTACAGGCCAAATGTCCTATCGCATCACAAGTGCTAGTGATGCAGTAACAGATCCAAGGGCAAAATAGTAAAGATTTTGTTTTCCAACTGCAACTCAGTTGAAAAATAATATAATACAAACATATATTAATGACTATCAAGATCAGCAGTGATCTGCAGAATACCTAGAGGCCTACCTACTTAGAATTCTGAAACTAGTAAAAGAGTATTAAAATCATACTTTTTAAAAGTGTTAAATTTAGTAAAATTAAATAGGATTATTTATGTAGGATTTCTCAAAGTAGTCATTGTGCTAAAGTGCATGTTAATACACCAAGATACATGATATAATATTCCATGTTTCCCAGTCTAATTTAACTTAGTAATTCCCTTTTTAAGAGTCCCGTGTGCCAGGGAAATAAGTCCTAGCCTGGGCCCTGGGGAAAGCTTGGAGTCCTGGTCCACGAACTTGATCCCTACCCAGGTATTTTCCAGTGGGGCGGGGGCGGGGAGGGCACTTGAGGGCCAGTGTTTGTTCGAGGCAGGTGTAAGACACCTCAGAGGGAGAACTGTACTGCTTCCTCTTTCCCACCTGCCTCTCATCTCAATCCTTGACTGGCGAATTCAAAGTTCTTCTGGAACCATGTAAATCTGTCCTTCTTGTGCAACTCCAAGGAGCTTGTGACTCTGCAGCCACCCTTGGGCCCCTGCCAGGCTACCATGAATCAGAACTCTTTCCCAGAATGTGGGCCTTTCTGAAGTTTGGGGGAGAGCCACTGGGACTCATCCAGTGCTCCAGAAGGTGGACTTGCTTCTGGTGGGTTTTAAAGGAGCCTCCAGGAGATATACTTAACCAATCACAATGGATTTTGCCCCAGCTGGACTCAGCAGCTTCACGTGGAATCCAGGTGCAGCCTCCAGTCTGGGAAAGTCACCCAACCTAGCATTTGTCATGTGGGCAACCTCAGGCACCTCTAAGCCTGTCCTGGAAGAATGACCAGCAGCTCCTGCAGAGCTCTGCTCAGGACAGAAGGTGCCTACTGGCTCTGGGTTTGGAAGCTGGGGTGGGTAGCAGGTAGTAAGTACTATATATGGCTCTGGAAAACCAGCTGCTACTGCCAAATCTATTGTCCATAATGGTTTCTTTCTGAGGCTGCTTCTTGGCCTCAAAGGGCCCCAGGGGATGTTTGGAAATAGCCTCTCTACCCTTCTGGAGCATGGTTTACAAAAGCCAACTGACTTCTGGAACTGTCTCTGGAGGACAGTTTGGGTGCAGGTTACTGATGTCTCACCTGAATAGCTTGTGTTTTATAAGCTGCTGTTGGGTATTCTGCTGGGGGGAGTCTTCTTTTTATACATTGTATTTTTGTATGCCTTTTGGAAAGTGGTGTTAACTGTTTTTGTACAAGAAAAAAATCTCTTGGGCAATTCTCCTGTTGCAAGGGTCTGATTTATTTTGAGGGGCAAGTTCACCTGAAATTTTGTATTTAGTTGTGATTACTGATTGCCTGATTTTAAAATATTGCCTTCTGGGACATCTTCTAGTAAAAGATTTCTCAAACAAACAAACCAAAAGAGTCTTGTGTGCCATAGATCATACTGTGGGAAACGCTGACTAATTGGAATCTCAAGCCCCTTCTAACACTGAACACTTACAATTACATGATTCTGTTACAGGCCATGAAGATAAAGGAGAATACTGATATATATATATGTTTACACACACACACACATATATGTATGTGTATATATGTGTGTGTGTATATATACACATATATAAAAGATATAGAATACTGATATATATGTGTATATACTGATATATATGTATATACTGATATATATATGTGTGTGTATATATATCAATACTCTCCTATATCTTTTATATATGTATACACACACACACACACACACACACACACACACATACATATATCCTGTGCTCTTGGATTAATCTGTGATTGGTCCACTGTGTAACTGCCTAATTATCCTCAGTGTGATGTTTTCTATAAAATGTCTTGGCAAGATTGTTGATAGGTCCAAGCATTCAATAGAAGGTTGAACTGGACCTAGCTGCACATTTGACCTAACTAAAGTATTTGTTGTAAGTGCAGATTTCTGAGAAATTCCCAGGATTTCTGATTCTATGATTTGAGGGAAAGCTCTAGAAACAATTTTTAATGGTCATTCCACGGGTTCTGGACCATATTTGGTTCATATGACAATATTAGAAACAAGTCTAAGATATAAAGTCAAGAAAGCCTATGAGGATGCTACAGAGTTCTTCTCAATCCTGTCCATGCACCAGTTCCTGGAGTTCTACCCAAGACCTTGGAAACTTGACCCAGTAGATCCAATGTTGCTGGGAGTGGGACCTGTGGATGTTAATACTTAATAAACTCTCATATATATGTGTGTGTGTGTGTGTGTGTATACACACACATATATATTCCATTAACTCTGTCCCTCTAGAGAACCCTAATACACTTACTATGTGAAGAGAAACATGGTGTGAGGCTGTTTGTTTATAGTCCCAACTGTAACCTATGCTGATGAGGCTAGAATTGAGAGCCTGTGCTCAGATATGGTTATCACTCTAAATTAAAGAAGCAGAGACAAACCCGAATAAAGGTCAGAGAGGAGGGATGAAAATGATAAGGGTATTCAAACACATGGCATATGAGGAATCATTGAAGGAACTGGGGTGTTTAGCTTGGAGAAGAGAATAATTGTGTGCAGATAGGAATATTATCTTTAAATATTCAAAAGGTTGTCCTGTTGAGGACCTATTAGGCTGGCTGTTTAGGATGCTATAAAAAAAGAAGACACTTCTAACAGACAGAGGGGAAAATATTATGCTTGAGCACCTGTTAGGCCAGGGATGGTTCTGGGTATTTTAAGCATGTTATTTTATTTAACAGTCATACAAAATATGCAAAACAGGTACAGCTGACCCATTTTAGAAATTAGGAAATAGGCCCAGAAATGGTAACTTATTCCATGGTCCTATGAATATATGGATAATATGGTAGTCATTAAAGCTGTTCACAAATATTCCATTTCCTCTTCTTCCAGAAACATGGTAGGACTATACTTCCCAACTTCTTTGAAACTAAGGGTAGGCATGTGGAATTTTGTAAAGCCATTACATGATTCACCACATTCCCTTCCCTCTGTAGTGGTGATAATAAAACCATATGCCAAGATGAAGCAGAGGTTCCCTGCCAATATGGATTGGACATATAGCAAAAGTGAGAAACAAACTTTTTTCTCCTGTCATGAAAATCCAAGAGAAGCGGGCTAACTATATACATTCTTAGTCTATGTTCTTATTCTACGTCATAGGTTGTATACGTTTCTATTTGTCACTGGGAATTTGGAGTTATTTGTTACTGTAGGATAACTCGGGCCTCCTTGCTGATAATGGCAGAAGGAGAAGAGTCAGAGTTAAATCTAGCTTATTCTGCTTCCCAAATCTGTGCTCTTCCCATTGTAATATAAGACCTCACAGATAACCGGTGTTAAGCTCTATAGCAATGAAAGAGAGTATTACAGTTCATTCATGCAAATATTTGATAAAAACTTGTCGGGATTGGTAAATCTAATGGCTGAATTTTAACCACCCAATGAGTTTACCTTGCTGACTGCCTAGACAGAGCTGATTTATGAAGAGAAGGGAATTACAATAGAGAAAGTTTAATTCACATAGAGCTGGCTATACGGGAGACTGGAGTTTTATTGTTGCTCAAATCAATCTCCCTAAGAATTCAGGGATCAGAGTTTTTAAGAATATTTTGGTGGGTGTGGAGGCCAGTGAGTTTGGAGTGTTGATTGGTTGGGTGGCGGCTGAAATCATAGGGAGTCGAAGGTATTCTCACACACTGAGTCCCTTCATGGGTGGGAGCCACAAGACTAGATAAGCCAGTTTATCCATCTGGGTGGTGCCAGCTGACCCATCAGGTGTAGGGTCTGCAACATTTCTAAAGCACTGATCTCACTGCAGTACATAGCTAGTCAGACATGAGCAGAGCAGGAGAGTGAACCCCCCCCCCCCCCCCGCCCACCACCAGTAACGTCAGGCAACCATTAGGGGATGGTCAGGCAGTTGCTAAACCATCTCTCTAAAATAATATTTGGTCACAGCCAGTGACAGAGAAAGGCAGTCCTCCAATAGATAGAAAATACCTGAAACTTATAATCAGCAGCTTCCCAGTAGGATCTCAGGATTTGGACCAGTGGGCTTAAGCTTGTGCATTAAGAGGCAAAATGGCAGAGTTTAACTGGTGTATGACCTTCTAGGGACATTGGACTGGTAAGAGAAGAAAACCTCTAGTGAACACGTGTACAACTCCAATAAACACACTGTGCATGCAGCCATTTCCAAGTGCTGGCAGGCCACTGAGCATGCAGACAGCCCATCCCAAGAGAAGAATCAGGGGAGAAGGGATGCAGGACGCTGGAAGTACGCCAACATATAAAACCCTACGTCAAAGGTCAAACATGGCACTTGATTTCTCAGGTCACCTGCCTGGCCCTCTTGCAAGTATACTTTACTTCCTTTTATTCCTGATCTAAAGCTTTTTAATAAGCTTTCACTCCTGCTCTAAAATTTACCTCAGTCTCTCCTTCTACCTTGTGCCCCTCAGTGGAATTCTTCCTTCTGAGGAGGCAAGAATTGAGGTTGCTGAAGACATGTACAAATTCACCATCAGTAACATACTTTGGTGCAAGTTTTAGAGCAGGGTGAAAATTTATTAAAAAGCTGTCAAGCAGAAATGAAAGGGAGTAGAGTACACTTGGAAGAGGGCCAAACGGGTGACTTAAGATATCAAGTGCACGCCTTGACTTTTGACTTGGGGTTTTATTAGTTGGGATTCTTCTGGCATCTGAATTTTCTCTCCCCTGATTCTTCCCTTGGGATGGGCTATCTGCATGCACAGTGGCCTGCTAGCACTTGGTAGTGTCCCCATGCACAGTGTGCTTAATGGAGTTCTATACATGCTTCCTTGAGGCATTCTTCCATTACCAGTCCAATGTCCCTAGAAAGTAATACACCAGTTAAACTCTGCCATTTTGCCTCTTAAGGAGCATGCTTGAGCCAACTCGCCCAACTCCTGAGATCTTAGTAGGAAGCTCCTGATCACCAGCTTCAGGTTTTTTCTATGTATTGGGGGACTGCCTTTCCCTGGCACTGGCTGAGACTATCAACTGCCTGACTATCCCTTGATGGTCCCCTGATATTCCTGTTTTGGGGCGCTCTCCTGCGCTGCTCATGTCTGACTAGCTATGTACTGTAACAATCTTAGGGTTTACCAAAAGTGATGTTATCCCCAGGAACAATTTGGTGAGGGTCAGAATATTGTAGCTTCCAGCTGCGTGACACCTAAACAATAGTTTCTAATCTTGTGGCTAATTTGTTAGTCTTACAAAGGCACTCTAGTCCCCAGGCAAGTAGGGGGCTTGTTTTGGAAAGGGATATTATTATCTTTGTTTCAAAGTTAAACTATAAACTAAGTTCCTCCCAAAGTTAGTTTGGCCTACACCGAGGAATGAATGACAGCTTGGAGGTTAGAAATAAGATAGAGTCGGTTAGGTCATATCTCTTCACTGTAATAATATTCTCAGTTGTAATTTTGCAATGGTAGTTTCAGAATGGTCTCTTCCAACTCTAGTATTCTATGATATCCTGATTCTGTGACATGTTGTAGAACCCAAGTGCAAAATCTGTGCTCGTAAGGCATATTCACTTTATATGGACCTTTCCCAGCCCCATCTCAATTGGTCTTTTTAGGAAAAGAGAAGTTCTGCTTTTTTTTTTTTTTCCTAACAGCCATGAAATTTGGCATCAAGTCACAATGACCTTTTATTTCTAATGACTTCCCTGAGGCACGGGGAAAAAGCATTTGCATTTCAGCTCATTCTTTCCTGGAGCATAATGCATTCTTAGATTTATTTATAATTTTGAGGGTTTACCTCTCCCTGCTGGTTCTCAAAGTTTAATGCTATCCCAAAATATGTTTATCCATTTCATGTCATAATGGGGACATGGGGATGATTTCCAGTTTGAGACCTCCCCATCACTATAATCATTTTCATGTCATCATTGAAGCAGATATGCTCTTAGGAGTGACCTCATTAGAGTCAAAATATGATGGCAACGAAGAAACATATGTATCATACTCTTATCCTCTTATACTTTAAATACTCTTACTTCTTATATTGGCTCTTACTTATGTAAATCATCCAATTGCAGAGACACTTGAAAGGACTGTATTTAAATAAGCTTCACAAAAAACAGAAGCCACAAAATTATAACATACATTATTGGCAACATCCTTAAAGATGACTTTCAGTGTATAGGACAGGGAATGTCTACAAACAAAGACTTATTCCTATGTCTTTGGAACAAAATCTGAAAATATCACCCTAAAACTGAACGAATTCCTCTTGGGCAATATGAGACATCTTCAAAATAAACTACCATGATTAACAGCATGAAAATCTGGTATTATTGAGGAAAGGCTACACCTTACATCTCTACCATGAAGATCAGAGTATTTCTTTATCAAACACAAAAATCAGAGTGCCTTTCAATCTAATTAATGTCACCAGAGTATGTGTGAGTTTAGGAATGTAGATATACAGTTAGCCAAAGTATGTTTGGTGCTCTTGCTGGTAAGGCACTCTAAGAAAAACAAGTCCTATGGTCAAGTTGCTAAAGCATACCTCCCACTCAAAGCTTCAAAAGGCATATTAGTATATGAAAGGTAATAAAAAGACCCATAGAAAGGACACTTCTTTAGCTTTAACCCATCTTTCACCAAATGTATTTGCTGATAAACCCTTTAAAAACTAATACTTGTTGAAACAGACCAAGAAACATATTTTGGCAAATACTGAGTTAAGGAAAAAGCAAGTCATAAATAAATTGTATTTCATAAGTGTTAAAAGAGTAATAAATAGACTTGGCATGAAAATTCTGCTTCAGACTTGTATTATCTTTAAGAGCTTATTGATTTTTTTTTTTTTTCTGTGAGCCTCAATATCCTCTTCTATAAAATGGAAATCAAAATGGTGAGTGACGTAATGAGAGGTGAAGCCAGCTGGGCTTCTGGGTTGGGTGGGGACTTGGAGAACTTTTTTGTCTAGCTAGAGGATTGTAAATCACCAATCAGCGCTCTGTGTCTAGCTAGAGGATTGTAAATGCACCAATCAGCACTCTGTGTCTAGCTAGAGGATTGTAAATGCACCAATCAGCATTCTGTAAAAATGGACCAATCAGCACTCTGTAAAATGGACCAATCAGCAGGAACATGGGCCGGGCCAAATAAGGGAATAAAGGCTGGCCACCCACGCTAGCAGCAACAACCTGATTGGGTCTCCTTCCATGCTGTGGAAGCTTTTGTTCTTTCGCTCTTCACAATAAATCTTGCTGCTGCTCACTCGTTGGGTCCACGCCACCTTTAAGAGCTGTAACACTCACTGTGAGGGTCTGCAGTTTCATTTCTGAAGTCAGCAAGACCACGAACCCACTGGGAGGAACAAATAACTCTGGATGTGCCACCTTTAAGAGCTGTAACACTCACTGCGAAGTCCATGGCTTCATTCTTGAAGTCAGTGAGACCAAGAATCCACCAGAATGAAGTAACTCCGGACACAGTAAGTTATTCAGACTTAGGAAGGCAGTAGCACATAGTGATTAAGCCCAAAGATTCTGGCACCACACCTACTGCATGTGAAATCTGGCTTGACCTCTGCTTACTTATGTGATGTTAGGCAAGTTATTGCAGCTTACTTTTACTTTTTTTTTTTTTTCACATTTAAAATGGAAAAAAATAGTACCTGCCATCAAAGAAAATGACCAAGGCAAGTCTCAATCATTTTAGGAGGTTTATTTGCCAAAGTGAAGGACATGCACCTAGGAGACAAATCTATGCCTTTCTCCAACTATGCTTTTGAGGGTTTCAACATTTAAAGGGGAAAGTCTGAGATATTGAGAAATACAGAATTTTAATTTGAGAGGGTGGTATAGGAAAATAATCTTACATGCCATTGTCTGGCTCAGAGTATCCATAATTGTACATAATATAGAAAGTAGAAAAGTTCCTCTTCAAAGCTCATCTTGGTTTAAAAATAAAATAACAGACACTAGAAATAATAGCTTCTTACTCTAAAGCCTCCTATCAACTATTAGTTCTCACACTTTAGCCCAGGTAGTGGCTTTGGCTTACTCAGATATGTCTGGACAGGCCCAGGCAAGTCTTAGCTCATAGCTTATGCCCCTTTCTCATTTGGAAACGTTATTGCTTCCTTGAACTTTTCATAATCAACTTCCTCTCCTTCTTTGTTCTTCCTTGCACTTACCTATTTAGGAAAGTTTTGGTTATTAGCAAATCGGATATCAGTTTAAGACTATGAGGTCCAGCTGTAGCCAATGGATGCAGGACACAGCAGTAAGGATGACCCAGGCGTGTGAGGGATAAATATGTCTGCTTTTCCTTTGTTCAAGTGTGCTCTCGCCATTGTTCCATCTCTGTGGAGCACCCTTTCTGCAGAAAGTAAAGATGGCCTTGCGAGATAATTAAATTTATGCTCAAGTGCTATTTCTTTGTGGCACTGTGGAACAAGCATTTCTAACACATAAGATAATGTAGACAGTAGGACAGAGGAAACAATCAGATACGTATTTGTCTCAGGTAGGCAGAGGGATAACTTTGAATCTGTCCTGTTTCTCAACAGCTGTGAAGATAAGCTATCAATTTACATTGCCATGGTAAACTTTAACAGAAACACTTTAGGGTAAAGATGTTGGGGCCCACAATAAATTTCCCTGTGGGAAAAAACGTGAGGGAGGTATGTCACTTTTCATCTTTGTAGCCATCTTATTTAGGAACAAAAATGGGAAGCAGGTTTGCATGACCCAGATTCCAGCTTGAATTTTCCCTTTGGCTTAGTGAGTTTGGGGTCCCAAGATTTATTTTCCTTTCACACTGCCAAAGAGGTTTTCTCTGAATATTAAATAGTATTAAAGTACTTTGAGTGAACATTCCACTCAACATAAGCTGGGGACTAAGCTTTGATTTTTTATTTTTTTAATTTTTAAATCTTTCCCAAGTTCCTATCCTAGGGATCTGGGGAGTCATACCCTACAAACGATTAATTATCATCAGATGGGTTTTATTTAACCCTGTGTATCATGACTTACTTTCCAATCTGACTCTGGCATAACGTTATGTGACAAAGAAGAAAATCAAAATATTTTACCCAAAACATGTTTCTTTGCCGTGTTTTGAAATGGCCCTGCAAGACCTTCCATTGTGGGGGAAAATTTGCATCTGTAAAGATTCTCTATTAATATAGCTGGATCTTTTTCTTCCAGGCCCTCCCAATCCTGAAGAGATTAATTGAGAGTTTAGTAACGTTTAAAGGTCTAAATAGAAAACATTTTTTATCTATTGTATCTAAGGCAACCACTATGAGACTTCAAAAGAACCTTGGTCTCCACAATCTTTTATCTTACCCTGAACATTTCCTTTCCATTAATTCCAGACAAACTCAACCAATTATAAACCAGAAAATGTTTAAACTTACCTATTGCCTGGAACCCCCTCCCCATCACTCTGCTCGAATAGTCAGTCCCACCTTTCTGGACCAAACCAATGTATTTTTCAAATGTATTTGATTGATGTCTCAGAATCACTTTAGGGTAAAGACGCTTTAGGGAATGATGTCTCATGCCTCCCTAAAATGTATAAAACCAAACTGCACCCCAATTCCCTTGAGCACATATTCTTGGGACCTCCTGTGGGCTGTGTCACCGGCCATGGTCACTCATATTTGGCCCAGGATAAATCTCTTCAAATATTTTACAGAGTTTGACTCTTTTTGTCAACAAGCTATTGTTTTAGCTTTACCAAATACCTGGGTCATTGTAATTGCTCATGTATTTTGGTTAAACCTCAGTCAGAGAGAAACATGTTGATAGAAGGGAAGGAGTCTGTATGAAATTGAGGGGAAAATGTAGAGAGAAAACCCAAGAGAAGAACAGTTCATATTTATTCAGCAGCCTGGTATATGGCTGCTTTGATCACTGCCCACAAAGATTTTCTTACCCTTGAGAGGCTAGCTCATAGGGCATCAGTCTGTCACAGTTGAAGGACACTGTTAAAATTCTCAGTGTTTCACCTCCTGGCCAGCTTCACCCTCATCAAACACTCCTCTATGAAACACTCCAAGAATCATTCTTATAAGGTAGAGACACAAGTTAGGATAATTTCCTCTACAATATTTCTGCATCAATACTAGTTCCTAAGGTGCATCTAAATATTATTTGTAGTTGCCTATTTCAAACAGAGGTTGACTGTGAGAAAACTCATAGTAAAAATACATTGATAGAGTGGCTTAAATATCAAGAAGGGCTCAAAAACCAAAGAAAGATGGGGAAAATAATTGTACCAGGAAAAGGGCAAGATATAATTATTGTAATTAAGCACTAATTTTAGCTCTGAAGACGTTAAGATCTGAATTGTGCTTACTTTTCAAACTCAGTCACTGTTCTACGTTTTAATCCTTTATACAATTTTATACCTTTATACAAGTTAGAATTATATTGGTAATTTATTCTAATCTTCTTTTATCAGCATTCTCAGTTCCCTTAAGCCCAATATTTAAATGTTTAAAATGTCAATCCCTGCTAGTGATTTTTTAAAGGAACCAATATGCATTTTATGTTCAGTACACACACACACACACACACATACACACACAGAGTTTCCTCTTTAGTATATGTCCTAGATCAATGTGTCTGGTTACTATTACTCTTGTATCTTCTCAGCTCTCCTCACCCCACTGTAATATCACATCTTTCCCTTCCATCACATTGAAACATCTGAAACCACTCCCATTAGGAAAATCACAGCATACATTTTGCCAAGCATGACTATCTTCATCCTGCTTGACTTCAAAGCACCATTTGACATCGCTGACCGTTTGCTTCTCTCCTGTCCTGGCTTCTGCTTGCGTGTTTTCTTATTTTTCTTTCTACCTCATTAAAAGTAACTTACTCACTCTCCTTCATCTTTTCCAGGCTTCTAAATATGGGAGTTTCTCAGCATTCTGTTCTAGAATTATGATTCCTTATATTTCTAAGAGTAAAACACAAAGGCCTCCAAGACTCTAGGTGATATGCACCCCATTCCCTTTCTGACCAGGTAGATACATTTCTAGGTACATCAGTACTCTCCTCTACATCAATACTCTGAAATATTTGTCTCCACTTACCAACTCCATTTTCTTTCTTCCTATTTGAACCCACCATCATCATGTTTTCATCTGAAGCATGCCACACCACTGAACAGCTGTTGTCAAGGTCACAAGTTACTACCTAGTTGCCAGTATAAAGCTTGATCTTGCCGGGCGCGGTGGCTCAAGCCTGTAATCCCAGCACTTTGGGAGGCCGAGATGGGAGGATCACAAGGTCAGGAGATCGAGACCATCCTGGCTAACACGGTGAAACCCCGTCTCTACTAAAAAATACAAAAAGCTAGCCGGGCGAGGTGGCGGGCACCTGTAGTCCCAGCTACTCAGGAGGCTGAGGCAGGAGAATGGCGTAAACCCGGGAGGCGGAGCTTGCAGTGAGCTGAGATCCGGCCACTGCACTCCAGCCTGGGCGACGGAGCGAGACTCCGTCTCAAAAAAAAAAAAAAAAAAGCTTGATCTTCAGTCCTCCTCTTATCTGACCTGTCTGCAGCATTTGAAAAGTTGATCACTCTCTTCTTTGTAAAATACCAATTCACGTGGTTCTAGGATACCACTCATTCTTGTTTCTTTTCTTACCTTCCTGGTCTCTCTCGTTCTGTCTCTTTTGCTTATACCTTCCCCATCTTCCAGACAACTAAACATTGAAATTCCCCAAGATCGGTCCTGGATCTATTTTCTTCTCTATTCATACTCATTTCCTGGGTGATCTTATCCAGTCACGTGGCTATAAATATCATCTATATGCTGAAAACTTCCAGATTTTATCTCTTCCCTGGACTTCTTACCAGAAATACAAATTCATATATTTAACTGCCAACTACACATATGCACTAATATGCATTTCAAATGTAGTATGTCCATACCAAACTACTATTACTCTACTCAGAAACTCACTCCATCTACGTTCTTCTCCGTTTTAGCAAATGGCTTTTCCTTTATTTTTGTTCAGTTGTTCAAGCCAAATGCTTGGGAATCAGCTTTGCCTCCCTTTTTATTCCACACCACATACCAATATTTCAGTAATTCCTGTCAGTTTCTACCTTCAAGAAATAAAAATCAAATCAAAATAACAAGAAAACTACAGCAGAATCTAATATGGCCACTTCTCACCATACCATCTCCATTGCCTCCACCTTGGTGCAATCATGACCTCTTGCTTGGATGACTTCCAGAGCCTTCTAACTAGTCCACTGGCTTCCACTCTTGCCTTTCTACAAACTACTCTCTATATAGAAAAGTGATTCTGTTAAAAAGTAAGTCAGACTATGTCACCCCTCTGTTCCAAACCATCCAAGGGAACTGCCCTCATTCAGAGAAAGAAAACAAAGTCTTTATACCAGGTTTTAAAGATTTACCTAATCCAGTCCTTTGTTTCTCTGACCTCATCTTCTATACCTCCTTCTCTAGCTCTCTTTCCTCAATTCACACTCACCTCCTTGTTATTCGTTGAATGTGAAGGTATTAGGCATGCTACTGCCTTACGATATTGTCATTTTTGCTATTTTCTCTACCTGTAATACTCTTCCCACAAATAGTCACATGTCCCACTCCCCTTCTTTCAGGTCTTTATTCAAATATCACCTTCTCAGAGAGACCTTCGCTGATGATTTTATATTAAAACCATCCAGTCACCCTATTATGCTGCTTTATATTCTTCATAGCATTTATCATCAACTGAAATATTACATGTTTATTTGTTTATTGTCTTTCTCACCTAACTAGAATATAAGTTCACGGAGATAGGATTGCCACTGTTTTGCTTACTGATATATCCTCAATACCTAGAATTCTCCCTGGCATGTAGTAGATGCTCAATAAGTACTAGGTCAATGCATGAAATGGGCTTTCTTTTCAGTCTACAGCTCTGTTCATAGATTCAAATACCTTCGATGGCACTTTGAAAACAATTCATTTTTCTCATTAAACCATTTTAGTATTTGCTGAGCTAGGCGCTGAAGCGGCAATAAGAAAAAATAAAGTATTTCTTACTCTCATTAAGTTAGATCAGTTTCTCACTTTCTTCTTCCCAGTTTCCTACCCTTGCCACCACTCACATTGAAATGCAGTCCTTCTGCGTTATACACCTTAATACAATGCTATCACTCATTATGTGGCCAGCCAAGCTAAAACTAGAGTGGGTAATTTTATCTCCTTTTTCCCTATACCTTCAAATCCGGTCACTTATGCTGTCCAATCAATTCTTCACTTCTACTGACAAATAGATTCCACTTTCTCCAGTCTCACCATGGCCTTCTTAGGCTCTCATAATATTCTTTTACTTAAAAACTAGCTTAATAAAATGTCCTGCCTCCTTGCCTGTTCCCCTTCCCTCCAATCTATTTTCTACATTACAGCTAGGGTGCTCTTTCTCAAATGCAAATGTGACCAGTCTCTCCTCTGCTAACTTCCCTTTGATGGTTCTCCATTGCTCACAGGACAAAATTCCAATATCTTAAAATGGTGTTTAAGACCTTAAATGATTAGGCACCTACTTACTTCTCTAGCACTATATTTTGTAATTTTTTAAGTCCAGCTCACATATGAGCTTCTTTAAGCATCTTCCCAAATCATCATCTACTCCATTTACACCACCAGCATAACCTGATCCCACCGCATTAGAATGAGTAGTGTGTCCAGGAGACTGGCAGTCTTTTCAACTGCCAGTCAGCTCTAGATACTCACTGTGCAATTTCAACTATCTCCTCTGCTGAAATTGTGTTCTCTTCCTACCCTGAACTCATTCTGTGTTTTCTCTCTTTTCTCTGACACCTTTTATTCCAGCTAGTGCTGCACTGCTCTCCCCACTATAGACTGAGAGTTCCTGGAGGGCAGGGCTGTGTGCCTTCTCCCATAGTCAGGTTTCCAACCTGTATACCACTGATCCTGGTGGTTTGCTCAGAGTAGTAGGTACTCAGTCAGTATTTGTTAAATGGGTAGATTGTGCCTATAACCATTTGTACTCATATTGCATTTCTGTCTTTTCCTTTTGATGATATAGTTTTATCATTTACAAGATGCTGTTATGATATTTATGTCTATTAGCCTTTCTGCTAAAGAATTGCTTGGCACTCCCTGTTTTTCTAAGTTTGGTAACAATATCATAAAAAAGCATTTGGTAAATTTCTCACAAAAAGCCAAACACTTTTATTATGTGAGGGACTTAATTTGTTGTATTTATATCAAGTCAATATAGGTTTAATCTTAAATTCACCGTTCACCATCTTGTTTGTTTCTCTTTATCAAAACTCATTTTTATGACTAATTTAATCACTGACTGAACTCACCCAACAGTTGCCAATAGTTACTAAAATATACAAAATGATACCGTTTACAAGCGTTTAGGTCAAAAATGTTCAAAAGAAAAATCAACTACACTGATATTTTAAATTAGTATTTTGAGGGTTGAGGATTTTTTAAAATTTGTTTTTCATTGAAACTGCTTTGGTAAAAATGAGTACAAAAACAATTGATTTTTTAATTGTCTGATTTGAAGAGACATGTTGGAGTAACAGAAACAGTCACAACCAAATGCAGCTTCTTCTGGTGGTATACTTAGTTCCATGATGTGGATCAGTTCTAAATATCATTCCAACTATTCTTAGATTCAAGTTATGATACTATTTTGTTCTTTATATTTGGCTCTGTTTGTAACTCAACAAGTGTCTTGGGTAAGTCCCATGAGTAATGGAATCTGAGAATGAGCTAGATCAGAAATATTGGATATGGACGATCATTATAAAATGCACACATTGACTTCTCAAATTATATCAAGTGACAAGGCTCTTTTTGAAACATTAAAGTGATCTTCTCTTTTCAGTACTTAATTTACTACTAATGAGGGACTGCAATTGCTTCAAATTAAGTAGCCTACACTTATCATAAGATCTGGCACATTTCTACTTCTGCTTTTAAAAGGATATTTGAAATTAAAAATGTAGAAAATTAGATGCATAAAAATGCATTGTCTAATCAATAACCATAATCATTACCAGCTGTCAAAATATATCTTAAAATGTTTAATAAGCTAAATTATGCTGTAAAGACATGTATTTTTTTTTATAGAGATTTAGCTGTATTTGTTGACCCACTGATCTCACTCCAGTACAGCATGAACCAAGGAAACAAAGAGGGAACAGAACATAATGGAAGAAAGAACACTTATCCAGGAGACAAGAAACTCAGCTTAACCATTTATTGGCTGTCTAAATTTGGGCAAGTCACTCTCCACTGTATGTTTCCATTTTCCCTCCTATAAAATGAGATGGTTGGACCTGAGCAAAGGTTTCTGATTGCCTGGTAACCCATGCTGATTCCATGTCCACAAAATTCAATTCAGTTCTGTTCAAGTCAGTTCAATCCAACAATCTTGAGGGACAGCTATTGAAGCAGAAGTTAAAAAGAGAAAAAACAAGTTTTCCTGTACTTGGCAGACTCACTCCAAGGCCAGCAATAGGCAGGGCCCTGGCAAAGTTTTGATGACACTATCTGGAAAGCCAGAGCCCAAAGGAATGAGCTCCAGAGACTCTCCCAACAAACCCCTCCCCAGAGCAAGGACAAGAAAAACAAATTCCTTTACTATCTCCTCTTCCCCCTTACCATTACTCAATTTCTCAAATTTTGTAAGTTCCCTTCGATGGAGCTGTAAGGTCACAAGCTATGCTTAGGTTACAAAACCTGTCACAATTTGATTAACTGCCTTTGTTCTGCTTCTGTAAGCCTGCCTGCCTGCCTCACAGGTTTCATGCCCTCAATTTCCTGCCACTCCATTAAAACTAGCCAAGCCCCTTTCGGAAGTGTATATAAAAGTCAAGCCCTGTGTTTGTTCAGGGCTCAGCCTTTGGATGTGAATCTGCTGGGCCAGTGGCCACCTAAATAAAATCCTCCTGTTCCACCCACTGGTGTCTCTGGTCTTCTGCTTCCCACAACACTATGGCACCATATTATGACATAATACTGCCAAATGTAATATAATATAATATGAACATGATAAAAATGTTTAAAATCAGATAAGAATTTGACTCAACTTACAATCTATGATCATAAAAAAAGCCAATTCAAGGGAGGTAGAGGAATATGGTAGAATAGAAAGCTTCACTGATACTTCCCCCAGCAAGGACATCAAATTAACAACTATCTGCTCAGAAAAAAACACCTTTATAAGAACCAAAAATAAGGTGAGCACTCATTACCTGGTTTTAGCTTCATATCACCAAAAGAGGCACCAAAAAGGTAGAAAAAACAGCCTTGAATTGCTGATGCCACCCCTCCTCAATCCCTGGCAGTGGAATCCTGGTGCAGAGAGTATCTCTGGGCATGGGGGGAGGGAGAACACAGCAATTGTGAAGCACTGAACTCAGTGCTGCTTTGAGAGTAGAAAAGAAAACCAGACCAAACTCAGCTGATGCCTGCCCACAGAGGGAGCATTCAAATCAGCCTCAGCCAGAGAGGAATTTCCAATTCCAGTGGTTCAAACTTGAGTGCCTGCAAACCTCGCCACCCAGGGCCAAAGTACTCTTAGTCTCTAAGTAAACTTGAAAGGCAATCTAGCCCATAAGCACTGCAACTCTTAGGTGAGTTCAAGGGCTTAACTAGGCCAAGAGAGAATGGATTAGAAGGTCACATGACATACTGTGACACCAGCTTTGGCAGGCAGAATGTGCTGGCATCACCTCTCCCTTAATCCCAGGCTGCACAGCTCACAGCTCCAAAAAAGATCCTTTTCTTCCTCTTGAGGAGAGTAGAGGGAAGAGTGGGGAGGATTGTTTCTTGCATCCGAAATATCAGCTTAGCCACAGCAGGATATGGTACCAGAGTCAAGAGGCCCCCATTCCAGGCCCTATCAGCCAGACGATATTTATAGACACACCCTGGGCCAGAAGGGAACCTATTTGAAGAAAGGGACCCAGTCCTGCTAGCATGGGCTCTGAATAACCAACAGTAATACCCAGGTGCTATGCCACATCAAGGGTTTTGATGAGCCTCTGAGACTCGCTGGCTTCAGGTACCAATACCACTACAGGGGTGTAGAGCAGCAAGTCAAGATTGTTTACTCTTGAATGACATTTCTGGACCTGCCCTGTGACAGAGGGGAACCCACTGCCCTGAAGGATGAGTCCCAGGACAGGCAGCACCCACCACGAGCTGACTGACGAGACTTTGAGACTTGAGGGAAAATCAGTGGTAGTCTGGCGGTACTCCTTGTGGCCAGGGGTGACTCCTCTGTCTTTGGAAAAGGGAGGGGAGAGTAGGAAGGACCAAAGCAAAAATAGACAAGTGGGATCACATCAAGTTAAAAAGCTTCTGCACAAAAGTTACAATCAACAAAGTGAAGAGACAACCCACAGAATGGAAGAAAATATTTGCAAACCACCCTTCTGACAAGGAATTAATAACCAGAATATATAAGGAGATCAAACAGCACTATAGAAAAAAATCTAATAATCTGATCAAAAGATGGACAAAATATTTGAATAGACATTTCTCAAAAGAAGTCATACAAATGGCAAACAGACATATGAAAATGTGCTCAACATTAGTGATCATCAGAGAAATGCAAATATAAACTACAATGAGATATCATTTCACCCCAAATGTCTTGGATATGACTTATATCCATCAAACAGGCAATAACAAATGCTGGCAAGTATGTGGAGAAAAGGGAACTCTTGGACACTGTTGGTGGTAATATAAATTAGTATAGCCACTATGAAGAACATTTTGTAAATTTCTAAACCAATTGATTTTAGAATCACAATGACCAAGAGAGCAATTTCAACTTGGAGACTCAGAGGAAGACGCATATATTCTTTCAGTGATCATTTACTGAACTGCATTGTGCTAAGCAGGGGTAAAGTGATAGATAAGAAGAAACACTTGCCTTTCTTCACGAAACCAACGAAGATATTTTAAAACATTTTTATTCATAGACTCCCTTTAAAAAGCTGATGAAAAGGCAAGACTCCATCCCTAATAACATGGGCACATAATTTTGCATTTAAGTTTAGAGAGTTCAAGAACCCTTTGGAAGTTTATTCTTACATCCCTCAAGCACATGGACTCCAGATTCAAAACTCCTAATTTAGTTGGGGGTTTTATTTAAAAAGGTAGCATTTGAATAAAAGTCCTGAAAAATGGTTAGAAGTTCAGATGGGAGCAAAGAACAGTGTTCTTGGACTTTGAAACTGTGATGGTTAATATTAAGTGTCAACTTGACTGTATTACAGGATGCAAAGTATTGGTCCTGGGTGTGTCTGTGAGGGTGGTGCCAAAGGAGATTAACATTTGAGTCAGTGGACTGCTAGAGGTAGACCCACCCTCAGTCTGGGTGGGCACCTTCTAATCAGTTGCCAACATGGCTAGGATAAAAGCAACAGTACGTGGAAAGACTAGACTAGCTATGTCTTCTGGCCTCCATCTTTCTCCTGTGCTGGATGCTTCCTGCCCTCAAACATTGGACTCCCAAGTTCTTCAGCTTTTGGACTCTTGGACCTACACCAGTGGTTTGCCAGGGGCTCTCAGCCCTTTGGCCACAGACTGAAGGCTGTACTGTCGGCTTCCCTACTTTTGAGATTTGGGACTCAGACTGGCTTTCTTGCTCCTCAGCTTGCATAATACCTATTGTGGGACTTCGCCTTATGATGGTGTGAGTCAATATTCCTTAATAAACTCCCTTTCATATATACATCTATCTTATTAGCCCTGTCCCTCTAAAGAACCCTGACTAATACAGAACCAGTCTTCTCCAGTCTCCTGGTTCACACTGACCACTTGCTTTTGCATGTTTGTTGCCTTGGGACAATGTGCCTCATTTCTTTTCTTGACATTACCTGTGTGCTCCTTGAATTCTGGCTGCTTGCCTGTCTTCTGAATCCAACTCTTTAGCAACCTCAGGCCTCTGTGCTATCCTAGTCTGCCACCCTCCATCTACGCATCAATGTCCTCATATCTAGTTCCTACTTTTCATTGCTAACAAAGTCTTTGGTCTCCCATTCTAACTCCTATGTTGACTCTATGATGCACTGTCAACAAATGGCCCAGTGGTACAAGTGAACATATAGGGAAGAGGTATGTGTAGGCAGAAGACCTCTCTCAGATCCAAAGCATATTCTTAAAAAGCTAGCCTGGCCTATCAGTTCTGCTTTGGCACTGCCCCAGGTGCTTATCCCTTATATCTGTATAGGACTTTATGGCTCACAGAGTAGTAGAGTAACTAGTCACAAATAAATCCCCAATCTAAGTGGGTTACATGTTTCTGTCTAATGCAGGTAGGCAGAGAAGGGGCTCAGCTCTAAGCATCTTTTGGGTACAAGTCTGACCACATTCCACACATGGCTCCCAAGACTGCTCTGGGAATTGACATTGAGATGGCAAACAGGGAAGAGAGAGTCAGTAGCAAGGAAAGTCTGGAGGGAACTAAAACATATCCTATTTCACTGGCCAGAACACAGCTATGTGGCCTTCCTAATTGCAGTGGGGAGGCCAGGAAAGGCAGTCTAGCTATGTGCTCAAGGGGAAAGTGAAAACTTGTTAACACATATCAACTCTGCCACACATGGCCACTACCGTTTTGTTTTTGTTTTTGTTTTTGTTTTTTAGACAGAGTCTCGCTCTGTTGCCCAGGCTGGAGTTCAGTGGTGGGATCTTGGCTCACTGCAACCTCCACCTCCCGGGCTCAAGCGATTCTTCTGCCTCAGTCTCCTGAATAGCTGGGATTATAGGCATGCACCACCATGCCCAGCTAAGTTTTGTATTTTTAGTAGAGATGGGGTTTCACCATGTTTCCCAGGCTGGTCTTGAACTCCTGACCTCAAGTGACCTGCCCACCTCGGCCTCCCAAAGTGCTGGGATTATAGGCATGAGCCACGGTGCCCAGCCACCACTCTTATTTTATCCTCCTAAGAATTCTGGGAGGTACATGGCAAAATTTATATCCTCTGTTAATAGATGAGGCAACAGGATTCAATAGGTGAAGTCATTTGCCCAAAGCCACACAGCTGGCAAATGGCAGAATCTATGGTCAAATTCAGTCTGTCTGCTCTAGCACTCAAACTCCTCTTACACAACGTGACCTATACGTTATATGAAAATATAATGCCTGCGTGTCAGAGGAATTATATCAAAGTGAAATTTTGGGATGACTTACATCAGAAATATTTTAAGGAGCTGTAAGAATGCAGATTCCCTGGTTCCAATCTATACCTAATCACTGATTCAGCATCTGGAGGGGTCGGCTGGAGAATCTGCAGATGATTCTTATATACTTCATATAGTTTGAGACCTCTCTGCCTTAAGACTTTATATGATTTTTTCACCTGTATATTTAAAAGAGAACAAATTAAAGGTGGTTATACACAGAAGCCTTTTCACTACTTTTTAATTTGGTCTCTGATGGAAGACCTCCAAATCTGACATTGATGATAAAATATTCATTTGTATTTCAATGTTTAAAAACAAATGGATGTCTTTCTAAAAATAGCCATGTAGGGGTAGGGGAAGGCAAGGGTCTATAGCAAAATCATCATTCAGGTGGAGAGATGTTTAATAAAACTAGCTATCTCCATTGGCAAAGTGACTAGAGACGTGAATCACATTCTTTGGCAATTCAAGTAAAAAAAACTTTCCTTCTTTTGAATTTAGAGCTTTATGTGTAATTCTGAGATAATGCTTTAATTTAAAGATAATTTTAGAATCAATTTAGGGAATAGGTTCTTTCCCCTGTCACATTGCCCAAATATTGAATACAGATTTTACTTCACACATAGCATAAATATTGTATGGTCTATGACATCAGGAGTATAAATATTTTATAATTAAGAAACAGATATAGTAATCACTCATCCAGTTTAATAAGCTTCTCAATTTGTAGCTTAGCATTCCATCCCCAAATTGTGAGACTACTGATAAGCCTCTTAATTATATTTTATAATATTTCATTTTAGTGTAAAAATTATCCATAATATTTCACTTTCATTTAGAAATGATTATTAATTTAAGGACTGTTAAGTAAGTTACCTAAGAGCTTTATAAATTATTTGGATAATCAAAATATTTGCTTTTCACACTTCAACGTGGTTTTACACATTAATTGTATTAATTCTAACTTTAGGCTTAAAATATTCTTCTAGTAATTATAACTTAGTGTGAATTATTTAGTCTTTAGAAGAATCACACATAGAGAAATATTGAGTCATGAAATGGTACTCATGACTTCTTATTGGTAGTGACAATCATTAACAAGTTGCCTCGAATGGTTCTATTTTCTGCCTTAGTAGATATAGGTGGGTTATTGATACAATTGAGGCCACATTGCAGGTGTGGAGGGCCCAATCTTCATCTTTTCCGAAGAGAGTGAATGATTGGACATCCCGATTTGCAGAAGACTGAGGCCAGAGTTTATTTGTAGCACAAGCTAAAACCCCAGTTTTCTGCTTGGTCCTGCCTCTTACAAATGAGGCCTTAGCACTTCCACTTGGCTTCTAACAGCCTGATGATTTTGAAGGGGTTTTGGCATGGCCTGGTTATTTCCGAGTCAGTGTTTGAGGATATGAGGTCTGTTTGTCCACTTCTACTCTTGCAAAGATACACCTGAATACAAATGTAAATATTTCAGTAGATTTTATAGCTGAGCTTGATTTGGTTCCAGTTTATTTGAATCTTACGTGAAGTTGGAGAGGGTACAATCTAGGAACTGTACTGTAGTAAAATGTAATAATCAACAGTAAATATTTTTAAATTAAAAAGGCATGGGTTCAAGTCATGGTTCTGTCATTTATGAACAAGGTAACCTTGAACAATTAATCTCTCTGAGCCTCCTTTTCTTTGTGTAAATATAAGTGATGATAGAATCATAATATTTATCTAATAAAGCTATTCCTGCAATTAAGGATCTGTCTTATCTCTTAAGGAATCTATCCATACACACATAAAACATACACACACATACAGTGCTTCACATAGTACTTGGCACACTATAAGCACTAAAGAATGAACTATGGCCAGGCGCGGTGACTCACGCCTGTAATCCCAGCACTTTGGGAGGCCGAGGTGGGCGTATTACATGAGGTTGGCAGTTCAAGACCAGCCTGGCCAACATGGTAAAACCCCGTCTCTACTAAAAATACAAAAAAATGAGCTGGGTGCAGTGACGTGTGCCTGTAATCCCAGCTAATCTGGAGGCCGAGGCAGGAGAATTGCTTGAATCCGGGAGGTGGAGGTTGTGGTGAGCTGAGATCACACCACTGCCCTCCCACCTGGGCTACAGAGCAAGACTTTGTAAAAAAAAAAAAAAAAAGAATGAACTATGATTACATAGGCTAAGTGTAATCTTGTGGACCAGAAGAAGGAAGGTCCAGGACAGTAACTTGAAGCATAACCTTGACTCAGCTTGTCACTCACTAGCTCTGTGACCTACGGTAAAAATAATTAGATTATCTGAACCTCTTTCTCCTAGCTGTAAAATGGGGCTAAGAACAGTATTGATTACACAGGTACCTAAGATACTTAACATAAAGTACTTAGAATAGCACCTGACACATTCTTAGGACTCATTAGGTGTTAGTACAGACCCAAGAGAATGTGCTTTAGAAGGAAAAAATGGGCCCAATTGAATACGAACTGTGAAGTATCCATTAGCTTTAGCATCAAGGATGATGCTGATGACTTGGGAGGAAACTTTTTCAGTGAAGGGGCAGGCACAGGGGAGAGAATGAATGAATTGGCAGAAAGGAAGTACAAACCATAAGTATAGCAACAACAACAACTACTACTACCACTACCATATATGAGGTCTCACCGTGAGTCAGACTTCCTTACGCATTCCTCAGGAATGATCTCATTCACACTATTTCTACATCTTACAGATGAGAAAACTGAGGCTCGGAAGGCTCAAGTAACATGGGCAATGTTACAGTTAGCAGGTGCCATAACTGGATTACAAACACAACTTCTTTTCACACCCCCATACTAGCATAGTGAAATGCTAGAAAGCTTTGAGACATTCATTTAACAGCTTCCACAGATTAGGAGATACTGTGTATTTTAGTTTCCTTAGCACCAGGGCAAGGAGAAAACACATAAAAAAGTAACCTTCTAACTCAAATAGCTGCATTTCAAGGCTGGGGCTTTGAACCCAGGGCTCTACACATATGCTGGGGTGACTAAAACTTTTCAGATTCCCACTAATGACGTGATTGAAAGACAGTGCTACTTTAGCTGTGGTGCCCCAAACTGACATGTTTGAAACACTGCCAAATGTTTAGTTGGAATCACAGAGAACAGTCATGGGAGAAAAAAAAAAAAAAAAAAAAACCCTCATAGTAAAGATTTTGCAAAAATGAGGCGCAGAGTCAGGAAACAGCTGTTTTACAAATTGATATGCACTCCTGCTTTCTTAATGTGGATGGATCTTTCTATTTGAACTTCCTGATGCAGCTCCTTCCCAGTTGACTCTAGTCACTGTGTCCATTAGGTACCCAGTCACAGCCTTCTAGTCACAAAGGTCTACAAGGATGCAATTACAATGACAAGCAGAAAGTCACTGGGATGCTGCAGAAGGAGAGGGCAGAAGAGCTGTGGTGAACTGGGCACAGCCTTCATTCCACTTTATCCACCCACTATCATGCCACACCCTAAACCTCATAATCACCCGCAATTGCCAACTTGAAACAATAGCTTCAAACCTTCCTCTATGGCCTGTGTCAGAAAGTAGAGAGAAGCAGAGACTGAAATCAGACTGACCACAGTCCCGACCTTGCACACACAATTTGACCATTGAGTGTCTTAGTTTCATCCCATAGAAAATATTTTAAAAAACAATATATACTATTAGTGTTATTCTTAGCTGTTTGCATAGAACAATGGCTGGATTATAGTGAGTACTAGCTCTTGCTACTATTGTTCTCTCTCTCCTTCAACACCTGCTTTTTATAACCCATTTGATACCTCCCAACTTTAGACTTTTCCATTTTCTCCCAAACCATCAGTTTTCTTCAGGTTTCACTCCATCTTCTATTTTAATCTAGGTACTAGATTTATGTTCTCAATTAGTTACTGTCTAAACCCTTCACCTCCTTTGATCCTTCACTGTCCTGCATATCATATGGCAACATTATAACCCTGGATCAATCCAGCTGTTCACAATTGTCTGGCCTCCTGTTCCATGCCCTTCCTTCCTCAATCATAGTCGAAGAGGTCTTCAGTCTGAGGCAGATCCCAATTCTTCTCCCTCTTCAAATAATTTAATTCACAAATGATCCCATCTTCTGTATCTTCAACTTGTTTACTAATTTTCTATTTCTTTCTCATCAGCATTTCCAATGGCTTAGCTTCTCCTGCTATGGAACAAAGTACAAAACAAACACCTTCGCCGCTACCATGTGGGGAAGTCATTCCCCCAGGCCACAGAGGAAGGTTTGAAGCTATTATTTCAAGTTGGCAATTGCGGGTGATTATGAGGTTTAGGGTGTGGCATGATAGTGGGTGGATAAAGTGGAATGAAGGCTGTGCCCAGTTCACCACAGCTCTTCTGCCCTTTCCTTCTGCAGCATCCCAGTGTCTTTCTGCTTGTCATTGTAATTGCATCCTTGTAGCTACCTCTAGCTACCAACCTAGGACAGCAATACTTCTAGATTTCAAATTTCTAGATTTCTAGAATCTAAAAAGAGCAAGTTACACAATGTTGTATTCACATTCTCATTAGCATTAGTTCCTCAGTTAACCGTAGTGTGTATCTTGCCTTTCGTTTTTACTGACGTGGCAAAGTCACCTGTGCCTTATGATGGTATCGAGGGTAAATCGATATGGAAAAATGTTTAATCTCCCCAATAGGGTACGGTATAACACCTGGCATGCAGTAGAAGCTCGGTAAATGCTTCTTAGTAGGAAAGAAGATGCACAGTCAGACTTACTATAACAAAAATGACTTGCAATATTTTTGTCTTGAGCCCAAGCTGGCATATGAAATCCAGGAAGAAAAAAACCTCTCATTGGAAAGAATGGGGAGGCTGGAGCTGACTTTTATTAGGTAGCAACAAATGGTGGCAGTTGGCATTTTAACGCTATTTTCATTGTATATTCACGAGTAAAATGCTAATTTCTTTAGAAACAGAAGTATAGAGAGTGGCTTATAATCAAGTTGAATGCATTAAGAGGGATGCCCAGGAAAGTTTGTAAACCAAAGCTGAAGACAGACTCCTTGAAAGCTCTAAAATTTTGTGGGGGATGTGCCATCCCCTTTCCCCAATTATTCCTCTCTATCTTCTCTCCCTTGCCCCCTTCTCAGATTTGCTTGCTTCCTTTGTATTCATTGACATTCATGAGTATTCATCCATCTATTCATGGAGAGGATACCTAGACTCAGATCCCCTGTGCCCGTGCCACCCCAGCTCCTGGGAATTTTGGCTGCTGGCAGCTCCCAGATGCTTTTCCAGGTCGGAAATTGCTATGGGCCTCCCAGACATGCTATGCCGTGGGATACTTCCTTTTTAGGGACTGGACGACTGAGTACATCTGAGATACAAAGGCCAGTCAACCTGATACAAAGGATGGGTATTTTTGCTTCAATTTGAAACAACTTTAAAGGGCCATCCCTGCCCTAGATCCCCCAGTGAATCAGATGAGGCACTATTTGCAACCCGATTGCAGGTCAGAATCTCCCACTGCTAACCCTGCCTTCCTCACCCTTTACAGGCCTGTCTTTTGTCAGTGACATAATGCACTCGGCAATTAAGAAGATGCCTTTATTCAGGCTATTAAAATAGCAAATGTTAAAGGATAAAATTACAAAAAAATATATAGTTTTGAAGATCTTAATTGACTTTAATTGTGAGTGCATAATCAGACCCTACTGAAAATGGTTCAAAATCCTCCACCCTACGACATGTGCAGGTCATATTTATACTCAGAGTAAACGAAGTGAGATACAAAAATAACCTGATTGGCTGCCCTCTGCAGTTGCCTTATATGGTCATATTTTGGCAGCTCTCAGCCTCATTGGCTGGCCATTCAGCTGCTATGATTGACTGAAACTTGGTTACTTGTTGCAAGAGGGTGTGTCCAGATTAGGCTACAGTCTTTTTACACATCAAGCTAGGTTACATTTCACTATACATGGTAAAACCTTTAGATCAAACTTAAAATACTATGGAGGCAGCTTTTAGGCAAATCTTAATTCAAGTTAACAAGGGACTGTGTATTAATAAAAAAAGTTCTCAACGCCAAAGAAGGTGTTTTATGGAGGTAGGAGACAAGGAAATCATCTGCATCATTCAGGAGTCCTGTAGGGGCAAGTGAAAGACAGAGGTGGGTCTTGTCTTCCAATATGTAAACATGTGAGGGTGGGGTGGTCCTCAGTGGTTAGCCATTTCCAGAACAGGAAGGGGTGGTGATGGTGTCAGTAGTAGCGGTGGTGGGTGATGGTGGCTGTGGTGGTGGTGGTTGTGGTAGACTTTCTATCTTCCACTGCCGTCTGAAACTCATGGCTCAGGTACAGTTCCTCACTGCCACTCTCAAGAGCATTCCCTAATCAACCTCCTGCAAGCAACTCTCCATCCCAGAGTCTGTTTTCAGGTAACCCACTCTAAGAACTCTCTGCCATCTGGCAGTATGAACCAGGTTTGAACTTCTCTGCTTAGAGGCCTGAACACCAGAAATCTACAGAACTGTATGTTTATGAGATAATCAGTGAGATCCTGGGTAGAGGTTGAGATTCTAGCCCAAAGCCTTCACATTTCTTTGGGTGCAATGAAACTCTGGCTGTGAGCTGAGCTGCTTCACAGTCAAGTTGGGACTCTAAATTGGAATCTTTATCCCAGCAATGCCCTAGCACTCTGAAGATGATAAAACATCTAGATGTAATACCCTTGGTTCTTGATCTTTGGTTTGGACCTTGGGCCTTGTAAGAAGGGCCGTTGATGACAGTGAAACCTCTTGCCACTGGCTTCAAGGGTGGCAACCTGGGGAAGATAAAACTGGGAAGAATGTAGTGGATCTTGCTTGAAGCCTGCAACTAAAAGTCTTGTGGGGAGCATTAGAAAAGTGCCCCCAAGATATACAAATAGGACATTTTGGAAATTGTGATTTAATTGCCAGCAGTCAGGCTGATAGAGGTTTGAGCATCCATGCTTTGGTCATGAATAGTAAATGTAATCTTTCAGGCTGGTGAGATCTGGGATATCGGTGTTACATTATGGTATCTTTAAATAGGACTCATTAAAATAATAATGTTGTTTCTTGGCAAGTATGGTCACACTTAAATAATATCAAAGATGAGAAGACTGTTATAAAGTACACTGTAGTTTAGTAATGTCAAATTTATTTTATTTTAAAGTACCAGGGTAAATGTGCAGGATGTGCAAATTTGTTACACAGGCAAATTGTGTGCCATGGTGGTTTGCTGCAACTATCGGCCCAACACCTAGATATTAAGCCTAACATGTATCAGTTATTTTTTCCTAATGCCTTCTGTCCCTCCACACCCCGCCCCCATCTCCAACAGGCCCCAGTGTGTATTGTTCCCCTCACTGCTGTGTCCATGTATTCTCATTGTTCAGCTCCCACTTATAAGTGAGAACACGTGGTGTTTGGTTTTCTGTTTTTATTTTTGAGATGGAGTTTTGCTCTTGTCACCCAGGCTGGAGTCCAATGGTGAGATCTCAGATCACTGCAACCTCTGTCACCCGGATTCAAGTGATTCTCCTGCCTCAGCCTCCTGGGTAGCTGAGATTACAGGCACCTGCCACCATGCCCAGCTAATTTTTGTATTTTTAGTAGAGACAGGTTTCCCCATGTTGGCCAGACGGGTCTCGAACTCCTGACCTCAGGTGATCCACTCGCCTCGGCCTCCCAAAGTGCTGGGATTACAGGCATGAGCCTCCGCACCTGGCCCAGTGTTTGGTTGTCTATTTCTGCATTAGTTTGCTGAGGATAATGGCTTCCAGCTCCATCCATGTCCCTGCAAAGCACATGATCTCATTCCTTTTTATGGATGCATAGTATTCCATAGTGTATATGTACCACATTTTCTTTATCCTGTCTATCATTGATGGGCATTTGGATTGAATCTATGTCTTTGCTATCGTGAATAGTGTTGCAATAAACATACATGCATATATATCATTGTAATAGAATGATTTATATCCCTTTGGATATATACCTAGTAATGGGATTGCTGGGTCAAATGGTATTTCTTGTTCTAGGTGTTTGAGGAATTGCCACACTGTCTTCCACAACGGTTGAACTAATTTACACTCCCATCAGCAGTGTAAAAGTGTTTCTATTTCTCCACCACCTTGCCAGCATCTGTTATTTCTTGACTTTTGAGAAGTGTCTGGTCATGTCTTCTGCCCACTTTTTAATGGATGATATGGTATGGCTGTGTCCCCACTCAAATCTCATCTTCAGTTGTAGTTCCCATAATCCCCATGTGGCATGGAAGGAATCCAGTGGGAGGTAATTGAATCATGGGGATGGTTTCCCCTATGCTATTCTTGTGATAGTGAATAAGTTATTATGAAATCTAATGATATTAAAAGTGGCTTTACCCATCGCTCGGCTCTCATTCTTCTCTCTTGTGCTACCATGTAAAGAAGGATGTGTTTACTTCCCCACTTCTGCCACAATTGTATGTTTCCTGAGGCCTCTCAGCTATGCAAAAGTGTGAGTCAGTTAAACCTCTTTTCTTTATAAATCACCCAATTTCAGATATTTCAGATATGTCTTTATTAGCAACATAAGAATGGACTAATACAATGGGGTTTTTTCCTGTAAATTTGTTTAAGTTCCTTGTAGATTCTGAATATTAGACTTCGTTAGACGCATAGATTGCAAAAGTTTTCTCCCACTTTCTAGGTTGCCTGTTGACTCTGATGATAGTTTATTTTGCTGTGCGGAACCCTTTCATTTAATTACATCGCATTTGTCAATTTTTGCTTTTGTTGCAATTGCTTTTGGCGATTTTGTCATGAAATCTTTGCCCGTGTCTATGCCCTGAATGGTATCATCTAGATTTTCTTTTACGGTTTTCATAGTTTTGGGTTTTATATTGAAGTCTTTAATCAACCTTGAGTTAATTTTTGTATAAGGTGTAAGGAAGGGATCCGGTTTCAATTTTCTGCATATGGCTATCCAATTCTCCCAGCACCATTTATTAAATAGGGAATTATTTCCCCATTGCTTGATTTTTGTCGGGTTTGCCAAAGATCCGATGGTTGTAGATGCACCGTTTTGAGTTTTTCTATTCTGTTCCATTAATCTATGTGTCTGTTTTTATACCAGTACCATACTGTTTTGGTTATTGTAGCCTTGTAGTATTGCTTCAAGTCAGGTAGTGTGATGCCTCCAGCTTTGTTCTTTTTGCTTAGGATTTTCTTGGGTATATGAGTTCTTTTTTGGTTTCACATGAATTTTAAAATAGTTTCTTCCAATGCTATGAAAAATGTCAATGGTAGTTTAATGGCAATAGCATTGACTCTATAAATTACTTTAGGCAGTATGGCCATTTTCATGATATTGATTCTTTCTATCCATGAGCATGGAATGTTTTTCCACTTGTTTGTGTCCTCTCTGATTTCCTTTAGTAGTGGTTTGTAGTTCTCCTGGAAGAGGTCCTTCACTTTCCTTGTTAGCTGTATTCCTAGGTATTCTATTCTCTTTGTAGCAATTGTGAATAAGAGTTCATTCAAGATTTTGCTCTCTGATTGTGTGTTGTTGTGTATAGAAATGCTTGTGATTTTTGCACCTTGATTTTGTATCCTGATACTGTGCTTCAGTAGCTTATCAGCTTAAGAAACTTTTGGGCTGAGATGATGGGGTTTTCTAGACATAGAATCGTGTCATCTGCAAAAATGGACAATTTGACTTCCTCTGTTCCTATATGAATACCATTTATTTCTTTCTCTTGCCTGATAGCCCTGGACAGAACTTCCAATACTAGGTTTAATAGGAGTGGTAAGAGAGGGCACCCTTGTTTTGTGCCAGTTATCATGGGGAATGCTTCCAGCTCTTGCCCATTCAGTATGATATTGGCTGTGGGTTTGTCATAAATAGCTCATAATTTTGAGGTACCTCTTCAATACCTAATTTATTGAGCGTTTTTAACATGAAGAGATGTTGAATTTGATTAAAGGCCTTTTCTGCATCTATTGAGATAATCATGTGTTTTTTGTATTTAGTTCTGTTTATGTGATGAATTATGTTTATTGATTTGTATATGTTAAACCAGCCTTACATTCCAAGGATGAAGCTGACTTAATCATGGTAGATAAGCTTTGTGATGGGCTGCTGGATTCAGTTTGCCAGTATTTTATTGAGAATTTTTGCATTGATGTTCATAATAAATATTAGCCTGAAGTTTTCTTTTATTGTTGTATCTCTGTAAGGTTTTAATGTCAGGATAATGCTAGTCTCATAAAATGAGCTAGAGAGAAGTTCTTCCTTTTCGATTTTTTTGAGTAGTTTCAGAAGAAATGGTACCAGCTCATCTTTGTACCTCTGGCAGAATTCAGCTGTAAATCCATTTGGTCCTGGGCAGTTTTTGTTTGTTTGTTTTGTTTTTGGGTGACAGGCTATTTATTACCACCTCAATTTCAGAACTTGTACTAGTCTATTCAGGGATTTAACTTCTTCCTGGTTCAGTCTTGGGAGGGTTTAAGTGTCCATAAATGTATCAGTTTCTTCTAGATTTTCTAGTTTATTTGCATAGAGGTGTTTATAGTATTCCCTGATGGTTGTACTTTTTTGTGGGGGGTGGTCAGTGGTGATATCCCCTTTATCATTTTATATTGTGTCTATTTGATTTATCTCTCTTTTCTTCTTTATTAGTTTAGCTAGTGGTGTATCTTTTATTTTTTATTTTTTTCCCCAAAAAAACAGCTCCTGGATTCACTGAATTTTTTAAATTTTTTGTTTGTTTGTTTCTCTATCTCCTTAAGTTCTGCTCTGAGTTTGGATATTTTTTGTCTTCTGCTAGCTTTGGGATTTGTTTGCTCTTGGTTCTGTAGTTCTTTTAGATGTAATGTTAGGATGGTGATTTAATATTTTTATAGCTTTTTGATGTGGGAATTTTGTGCTATAAATTTTCCTCTTAACACTGCTTTAGCTGCATCCCAGAGATTCTGGTACATTGTCTCTTTGTTCTCATTAGTTTCAAAGAACTTCTTGATTTCTGCCTGAATTTCTATTCATCTGGGTCCCTTCCACAACTTGAGGTATCACCAGTGAAGGCTGCCAAACAGCAAAGGTAGCTGCATACTCCTTCCTGTAGGAGCTCTGTCCCAGAGGTGCAATGACCTGATGCCGGCAAGAACTCTCCTGTATGAGGTGTCTAGAGGCCCCTGTTGGGAGGTCTCACCCAGTCAGGAGGAATGGGATCAGGGACCCACTTAAATCAGCAGTCTGGCTGTCCCTTGGCAGAATGGGCGTGCCGTGCTGGGGTGAATCTCTCTCTTTTGAGCTGTCCTGACTCTCCATAGCTGGCAGGCAGAGTAATGTAACATTTTAAGACAATTATTATTGTTCCTGTAAAGGCTACTAGGAGGTCAACTTTGTGGTCAGGAATTTTTATTTTGGAGTCTGACAGATTTGTGTAACTTCAGACTAGATTTTCATCCAGTGGGGAAGCCAGGGAGAAGAGAACAATTTCTAGGGACTTCAGTCCCCCACATATGATGTCTCAACACCCCTATGGTCCACAATCTAACCCATCCTTAAGAATTAATGAAAACTAATTGCTTGATACGTGAATGGAACCTCAAGGCAGGTATTCTAATCCAGAGAAAATGTTATTAAAAATGTACAGGAAGATATATGCATACACTCACACAGGCAACCCAAAATTAAGACACAAACAAACAAACAAACAAAAATCACTGAGTAAAAACAGTAGATTTTCAGACAACTTTAGCTTCAAACTAAGAAAGTCCTTTAGCCAACTTCTATCCCCACAGCTTACTCAGTATTGTGTTTCTTCTCTACTCTCCTACCCCAAATACACTTTTGCACAGGAGAGTAAAGGTCTAAACCCTTCTATATGCAGATGTGGTCTCCTTAACTAGCTATAGGTAACTTCTCTATGCCCCAGTTTTCCAATCTGTGAAATGGAGAAAATAATAAACATTTAATGAGATCTTACACATATGGTGCTTAACAGTGGGTGACCCATTGAGAGCATGCATGTATATGGAAAAATACGTTATTAGAATTAGATTTTTATAGGTTTTATAAAATACCTGGTAATGTACATCATTTATACTAAAACATTTGTTGCAGTTTTTGTATACTTGAAGGTAGAGTGAGAGGAAAATATTTCTGTCTGTCTCTTCTTCCATGTGAGTCTGGAATTCCTTCTACCCATCTGAATCTGGAATCACTTGATTGCAAGGAACAAAAACAGAAACCCTTCAAAAGATCTCAAAAGAGAAGAATGGATTTATTAATAAGGAAATCTCCTGGAACCCATTTTAGGATGCATGAATTTTACCTGGATTAATTAATTTAATGGCCTAACATAATTAGTCAATATTGTTTCCATTTTAAAGATAAGCAAAATGAAACACAGAGAGGAAATATAACTTATCCTTTAAAAAGAATCATTTCCTTATTGTTGGAATTTTCAATTATTTTCATATGTTTGTTATTATTTTTAAAACTTCAGGAAATATTTATGTGTGTATTGATTTTTTATTTTGAAGTAATTTTGTGAGAATAAATCCTGAAGATATATATTATTTAGACAAAGGGTATGAGCTTTTCAACAACTCATTATGTGTTCTGTTTTTTATTTCATGTGATATTTCCATTAACTAAGAAATATCCTATTATTTTGCCAAAGTAGAGATGCTATTGGCAGCACTTACTATTACTAATTGTTTAACACTAGAATATATTGGATGATAAATATTGGTATTGAATTGTCTGTGGGCTTTTCATCTTGTGCATCTATTTACTCTCCCTTATTATCTTGCGTACCTCCTGTGTACAGTTCTTGTCCTTGCATGATTCATACGGTCAGCTCCTAAGTCAGCCATCTCCAATCTCTGGAGTCAGAGATCTGCCCTCTCATTGTGATAGATTATCTTCTGAAGTTTTCTCACAGACACTTTTAGGAACTAGATCTGACTGGAAAAAAATTGAAATTTTCCACTTGCTTTCTCAGCTGGTTTTGATTAATTATAAGGTAGAATGATTATAAGTGTAATTAGGTTATTTTGTCTCTTTGGAACAAAGGTGCAGTAGGAAGAGGAGTGCAGTAAGAAGAGAGAAATGATAGCAGTGATAACAATGATAAAGTTGGTGAATACTGGGTTGGAAGTGAGGGGTGATTACATTTCTTTCATTTCTCTAGCTGAGCTTCATTCTGGAATCAGAATATGAATGCTTGGGTTAATCATTACACATGAGAAGCAACCATTCAGAATATACTAATTTGCCATTCATTCAACAAGTATTTATTAAGTACCTCTGTTGTACTAGGAGTGGGTTGTGGGGAGGGAGGGAGGGACGGACGGAGGGAGGTAGAGAGAAAGAGAGAGAGAGAGAGAGAGAGATTGCTCTAGCACACACAGTATGTCCAGACTTAAAATGAAGAAAATAATATTTAACTGCTTATAGCAGTCTCTATTAGGAGGATAAAATTAAGGAATAGCAAGGTTAGATGACATGCCTAAGGTCAGACTCCTAAAAGGTATTAGAGTTGGGATTTTAAATGAAATCTATCTGACTTCCCCTTTTCCCATAAAGGACAGTAACTCCTAGTGTCATGAGAAAAATAATATATAATTAGAGGGCTATGAGAGTTTAGCAGAGGAATTGATTAATTCTTTTCCAGGGGTCAGGAAGGGCTTGGTGGGAACATTTAAATGGAGCCCCTGATGGATGAGTAGGCTTTGATTGGCAAGGGGTAACATGGAGCTGACGGGGTGAAAAGGCTGAGGATAAAGGTTGAAAAGCAGTATGAGCAAAAACAATGAAGTAGTATTAATGTGTCTGAGGTTTTCAAAGCAAGAGGAGTGGATGGCCCTTGTGGGTGGTCCACAGTTTGGATAGGGCATAGAGGGGTGGTGATAGGCAGCTTGGAGCTCCAATGTAGAGAGCCTTGGAATGCCATGCCAGAAAGTTCAGATTTCATTTTATCTGTAGTAACAAATGATTGCAAGGACAAATGTGAGTTGTAAGAGCCTGAAACATTGGCTACAGCAATGAAAACAAACAAAAATGATTGGCAAGATTCCAAAGATAGTTTAATGGCAGAATTGGCTGACTTCCATTATCTTTTTTTAGAGAGAGGAAGAGATCGAAGATGCTGAGGTTTCAGTTTTGGTAAAGAGATTCACCACATTTAGTTTTATTCAGTTTATCCACCATTTGCTGGGTACCCCTGTGGTATGGAACCAGAGGAAAGGGAAGTTTGTTTTTACAAAGACATTCCTAGTACTGGAAGGCTCAAGGTAAATGTTTTGACAATGTACTTCCTCTAATCAATATAACTCTATAATTTAATAAAGCACTCCACAGTTTATCTTACCAGATTTTCTGGCCTTAAAAAAAAAGAGTTTCTTATTTCTTGTACTCCATGAAATCAAGGATTCTTTCAATGGATGCTGCCCCCCACCACACACACACACACATTTCACACTTTGACACCTCCATTAATCTGAAGAAATGATTGATACCAATTCAAAACCTTAGGCTGGCTGTACCTGCCTTTTAAAATATATATTTTTGGTAGTACGTATTCAAAGTACGTTGTTGGGTTTTTTCATCTCTGAAAAACGTGAAGCAAAAAACTCTGGCTGAGCAGAAGAGTGGGAAGAGGCGAGGCTACTGCAATGGAGTGGAAATTTGCTGAGCGTTTTCACAAGGCCCTTGTTCAGCAATTACCTTTGTCTGTACCATTTATATATGTTTAGAATAAGCTCTACTGGATTACCAAACTCAAAGAAAGCCTTTTTTTTTTTTTTTTTTTTTTTTTCGAGACGGAGTTTCGCACTTGTTGCCCAGGCTGGAGTGCAATGGTGCAATCTCAGCTCACCGCAACCTCTGCCTCCTGGGTTTAAGTGATTCTCCTGCCTCAGACACCAAGTAGCTGAGATCACAGGCATGCGCCACCATGCCCAGCTAATTTTGTATTTTTAATAGAGATGGAGTTTCTCCACAGTGGTCCGGCTGGTCTCCAACTCCCGACCTCAGGTGATCTGCCCACCTCAGTCTCCCAAAGTGCTGGGATTATAGGCATGAGCCACCGCGCCCAGCCTAAGAAAGCCTTCTATGACACTTGGAATCATCAGCGGGAAACTATCTTCACACATTAGAAATCTGTAATGAAAGTGGACTAACATTTTGGTCTTCAGAGAATGCTAAATGAAGTGACCATCTGGTTATCATTTGTAAATTTAGTGAACCTTGTAGGATGAAAGTTTACCTCATACCTGGCCATGGATTACATACTTTTAACATTTATTGACTGCTTACTATATTTTAGGCACCATGATGCAAGGTTTTGTTTCACATCTTATTCGATACTCAGAACAGCTCAGTGTGGTGGTATAGTTATTCTCATCTCCGTTTTACTGATGAGAAACTGGGGCTAAAGACATGAAGTGACTTGCGCAAGGTCAGCCTGACTCTACTCTTTCTATGCCTGGCTGTGGCTTCCTGTGAGCTGATCTATTAGGCAGTAGTTGAAATCTTCACTTACCCTGAATTTCTTCTGGCTTTCCACTACCGGTAAATGACTAAGTCTGTGAATTGAGTAATGGATGAAGTCAGGAATGAGTCTATTGCATGCACGCATTTATAGAAGAAGCTGCAGTGCCAAGACTCCTTTGGTTTTCAGTTTGCACATTGTGTATGGATGAGGCTACGCCAGTGTTCTCTATCTTTATTGCACATAAAATGCAGAGGATTTCAGGCCTGGGTGTAGACCGTCATCACTCATGTGTTGTTGTTGCTACGTTTATAGGCAACAAAGATAGGTTTAGATCAAGCTTGTCCAACCCGCAGCCGATGGGCCACATGTGGACCAGGACAGCTTTGAATGTGGCCCAACACAAATTCGTGAACTTTCTTAAAACATTATGAGATTTTCTCTTATTTTTTTAAAGCTCATCAGCTATCATTAGTGTTAGTGTATTTTATGTGTGGCCCAAGACAATTCTTCTTCCAATGTGCCTCAGGGAAGCCGAAAGATTGGACAGCCCTGGTTCAGACAGTGTTATGGGTTGAATTGCGTCCACTAAAATTCATATGTTGAAGTTTTAACTCCCGGTACCTCAAAATGTCTTCATTTAGGCCTACAGCAGCTGTTCCCAACTGTTTTGACACCGGGGCTGGTTTCATGAAGACAATATTTCCATGAATGGGTGGAGGGATGGATTCAGGATGAAACTGTTCCACCTCAGATCATCAGGCATTAGTTGGAGTCTCATCAAGAGAGCACAGTCTAGATCCCTCGCATGTGCAGTTCACAATAGAGTTCATGCTCCTGTGAGAATCTAATGCCACTGGTGATACTCGCTCGCCACTCACTCACCTCCTGCTGTGTGGCCTGGTTTCTAATAGGCCACGAACTGGTCTGCTTCATGGCCTGGAGGTTGGGGACCCCTGCTTTACAGAGTTAATCATGTTAAATGAGACCCAATGTGATGGATGTCTTTATTAAAAAATAAATAAATAAATAAATAAAGGAAATTTGGGTAGAGAGGAATGCATAGAAGGAAGACGATGTGAAGACACAAGGTGAGAAGACAGACATTTCCAAGCCACAGAGAGAGACCTGATACAGATCCTTATCTCAAAGCCAATTTATAGTCTTGTGTGCACTTGTACAAACACAAGAGATGAATAACATGGGCATGGCTATTATTAATTTGTGAAGAAGTGGAAGGAAGGAGGTCCAGGGAGGACTGTCTGGAAATAATGACACCTACACTGCAGATTTATGGAGGAACAGATGTTAACCTGGTGATTGGGATGCAGTGTGGGAGAAGGGTATCCCAGGCAGAGGAGATAACTTGCGTAATGTCAGGAGTGGGCAAGAGAGGATGGTATGCGTGCAGGACTCCTTCCTGCTCTGACCTTGGGCCTGGCACTTCATGTTCCTGGTTCTCCGTTACCTCTCCTAAGCATCGTTTTCTCTCCCACTACTCATGCTAAGCACTATGCAAAGTTCAGTTTCTGGCCCGGTGATATTCTCCTACTACAACTGTAGAAAAATTTTTAAAATGCCATTACATAAAATATCATCCCTCCCTGGACGCCCCCGTATGAAACTCCAGCTGAGTGGCAGTTCTTGTCTCCAGCATTTACATTTGCATAGCCCAGCTTCAGCTCAGGTCTGAGATGCCAAAATGACACCTTTCACCTTTCCTTCCAAATTGTTGTCTAGATTCTGTATTTTAAAAAACACTCATCATCAATAAGTGACCTGGTCCTAAAACCTGGAGTGATCTCTGACTTCTCCTGCTACCAAACACCTTGTCCGGATTCAGGGCCAGACAAACAGTGTTATTGTATACATCCTCAATTGTTTATTTTTCTTGAAATTCTAAGCAACCTTCATGTCTCCCCATTCTGTGAGCATCTCTCTCCAGTTTTACAAGCCATGTCAAAAATTACTGACAGTGACTGAAATTATACCTGTAAGGTCTTTTCACACTGGGAATTTCATTAGGCTGTGTCCAAGGGCTTACATTTTTAGTAAACAGTCAGACAATCTCTTGCTACCTTTTTGTTGATCTGGTTTGGGAATTCCCCTCTTAAATTGTCTGTTCTATCCTTTCTAATTTGAAGAACGTTACTTTTCCTGAATAAAATAGGCCCACAACAGAAAATTAATAGTTGGAACGTTTTCAGATAACATGTGCAGAACGTGCAGTTTTGTTACATAGGTATACACGTGCACATGGTGGTTTGCTGCACCCATCAACCCGTCATTTACATTAGGTATTTATCCTAATGCTCTCCCTCCCCTAGCCCCCCACCCACCGACAGGCCCCGGGAACATCACACCTTCTTTTGTCCTCATTCTGTCTGTCTACAGACAATTTTGCAGTCATTGACACTGTGACTACCCTGTTCTTCATACGACTTTGTTCTTGTTTATGTGACACCATTGTCTCTTGGTTTTCTGTTTCTCTCTGAGGTCAATTCTATTTCAAACTCTGCTACAGAATCTACTTTCTCTGCTAACATTTTAAAAGTTTATGTTTCCTAGTCATTTGCCCTGAATCCACTTGTCATTTTTACTCTTCAGATTTTACCAGATCTTGTAATTTATTGGCAGACCTCCACTGCCACCAAACCCACACATCTGAATCTACAGATCAGATCTCTCTTCTAGAGATTCAGCTGCCACTTCAACACCCCTACTTGGATTGCCTAATAGATTCCTTAGCCTCAATCTACCAAACACTGATCTATTCACCTATTTCTTCTTTTAAGGGGGACTTATATTGTTACTAGGATTGGGAAAACGTATAGCAAACTTTGTTTCCTGAGATGTTAAAGTGATTTGTATCTGTTCCAATTTGGTTTCTGGCCACTATATTTTAGGTAGATTAAATAATATTACCTAAAAAGTTTCAGAATAGTCAGGGAAGGAATAAAAGTGGGCACAACAGACTTCGGTACTTATTCATTCAGTCTACAAATGTGTAGTAAGCACCAACTTTGCTCCAGGGATGACAGTCATCACTGGTGGTACATGGCTTTAAGGTATGGTCCCTTCCCTCATGGAGCTTAGACGGTGAGATATTGTGTAGACTTTCCTTAAGAAGCATCACAGTCTTTCACATACTGAGATATCCTCAACTTGAGTCTTACCTGTGTGATTATCTGTAATTAACACATTGTACAATTAATGTTTGTGCATGGACAGTTTTATGAATTATAACCCATGTTTAGATTTATGTAACTACAACACAGTCTGGATACACAACAGTTCCATCACCCCCTCACATTTTCTCATGTTGTCTTGAGAAACTCTTTACTGTTAAACTCTCCGCACACCCCAGAACCCATGGCAGTCATGGATGTGTTCTCTTTCCTATAGTTTTTGCTTTTAAAAATGTTATATAAATGGAATCCTATCGTTTTTTTTTTTTTTTTTTAGATTGTCTTTTTTCACTCATCATCTTTCTCTAGATAATCATTCAAGTTGCTTGTATTAGTAGTTTTTAAAACATTTAATGCTGGGTATTATTCCATTATATAGATGTACTACATTCTGGTTATCAATTCTCCAATTGAAGGCATTTATATTGTTTACAGTTTTTGGTGAATTTGAATAAAGATGCTACTAAACATTCATGAACAGTTATTTTGTGAATATCATTCACTTAGGTAAATTCCTAGGGTAAATATTATAGGGGTAGGATTGCTGGTCTATAGAGTGAGTGTAAACTTAACTTCTAGAAACTGCCAAACTGTTATCAAGAGGGTGTAGCATTTTGCATCCCCATGAGCAATGCCTGAGAAACCCAGTTGTTCTGCCTCCTTGCCAGCACCTGATATTTCTTGGTTGTTGTTATTGTTGCTCTTTTTCCATCTTAACAGAAATGTTGGGGTATTACTTCATGGATTTCATTTGCATTTTCTTAATGACCTCTTTTTATATGTTCATTTACCATCCACATATCTTCTTTGTTTGTGTCTGTTCACGTATTTGCTGTCTGAATGTTTTAATTGATTTCTAAAATGTCTTTACATGTATATGCCAGGTAAAAGTTTTCTGTCAGATTGGCAAATATTTTCTTTCAGCTCATTGCTTGTCATTCAGTTTTTAAATGGTAGATTTCTCAGAGAAAATATTTCTTTTTTTTTTCTTTTTGATAAAGTTGTTATATTAGTTTGTTCTCACTCTGCTATAGAGACATACCTGAGACTGGGTAATTTATGAAGAAAAGAGGCTGAATTGACTCACCGTTTTGCGGGCTATACAGGAAGCACGGCTGGAGAGGCCTTAGGAAACTTACAATCATGGTGGAAGGCGAAGGGGAAGCAAGCATATCTTACTATGGAGGAGCAGGGGAGAGAGAGAGAGAAAGAGAGAGAGAGAGAGAGAAAGAGAGAGAGAGAGACATCTCTTTCAAATTCAAAGTTCCACAGATCCTTAGAGCAGAGGCCCAATGCCACCAATCACTTTGCCAAAGCATAGCAAGAGTGACCTTTACTCCAGTTTCCAATAAGTTTCCCATCTCCATCTGAGACTACTTCAGCCTGACCTTTATTGTGCATATCACTATCAGTATTTTGGCCACAATCATTCAACAAGTCTCTAGGAAATTCCAAACTTTTCCTCATCTTCCTGTCTTCTTCTGAGCCCTCCAAACTCTTTTAACCTCTGCCCGTCACCCAGTTCCAAAACTGCTTTCACATTTTCAGTATTTTTATAGCAATGCCTCACTTGTCTGGTACCAATTTTCTGTATTAGTTTGTTGTCACACTGCTATAAAGACATAGCTGAGACTGGATAATTTATAAAGAAAAGAGGTTAAATTGACTCACAGTTCTGAAGGCTGTACAGAAAGCATGGCTTGGGAGACCTTTGGAAACTTACAATCATGGTGGAAGGTGAAAGGGAAGCAAGCACATCCTACCATGGTGGGGCAGGAGAGAGAGAGAGAAAAGTGGAGGTGTTACACACTTTTCAAACAATCAAATATCATGAGCACTGTATCACAAGATGACACTGGGGCCATGGTGCTAAACCATCAGAAACCGCCCCCATGATCCAAACACCTCCTATCAGGCTCCTCCTCTAACACTAGGAATCACAATTCAACATGAGATTTGGGTGGGGACACAGAGTCAAACCACATCAGCTATGTTTACCCATTCTTTCTTTACAGGTCATACTTTGGTGTCATATCTAAGAACTCTTCACCAAGTCTTAGGTTACAAACATTTCCTCCTGTGGTTTCTTCTAAAAACCTTTATAGTTTTATGCCATACATATTAGTCCAGGTAGAATTTTTAATTAATTTTATAAAATGTATGAGGTTTAGGTTAAGATGGGGTTTTCTCCACTTATGAATATCCAATCATTCCAACCAAATTTGTTGAAAACAATTGGCCTTTGTTCATTGATTTGCCTTTGCACCTTTGTCAAAAATCCATTGTCCATATATGTGTATCCATTTCTGGACTCTCTGTTGTCCTGTGTGATATTTAACTTGGCTAGTAATAGCAGCTGGTGTTCGGGTCCTACTGACCGGTTAGAAATGAACTGCCCCTATTCCACTAGAGGGCTACTTAAAGGATGGAGCTGATTCTCATTGGTTGGACAGTTTTCTCTTCTGATAGGGGGATAGGAATCCGAACTAAAGAAGGATTTAGGAGAAGTTTTGTTGGAACTGCTGGTAGTAAGCCATGAGGAACTGAATATATACCAACTTACGGTGTATACATTGCTTGGGCTTTTTTCTTTTTCTTTTTTTCTTTTTTTGAGCATATAGATCTGTCAGGGAAAATTGACTTCCTAAATTGCTTTATGCAGAGAGGAACTTTCAAAGGAGTTGATTAACTCCATTTATTAAAAATAACTCTTTCTGCCGCCCTCTATTCCATGTGCCCCTGCTTACTTTCCACTGAACAAATGCCTTATTCCCTCCATCTCAGCAGCATCTCCCTCTACCTCCTGGCTCCTCATGGAGGACTAGTGTTCCCTCCCCAACATCCCACAGTGCCTTAGGGAGCTCCTTCCAGCAGGAGTCTGCTCCATCCCTGAAGCACCTGGTCCTCTGTAGTTACTCTGTGTTTATTATACTTGAGTTTCTTCCTGATTATTTTGGAAGAAAATAAGCAGGATGAAATGTTTAGAAAACATTTAGCAGAAAGAAAGGAAAACTGAATGATGCTGTAAGGGAGCTAAACTAGAAGTTGGACACCTGAGTTCAAATCCCACCTACCAGAAAGCAGCTGTGTAACTGTGAATGATTTTTTTTTTTTCATCTCCATCTCAGCTTCCATGTTCTTATCTGGAAAAGGAAGAAACTGGATGAAAACAGTAGTTAGAATACCAAGGCCTATAGAGATCAGACAGGCAATCTAAATTAGTGCAATATGATGTATATAAGAACAGGTAGACATAGAAGCACATTGATAAATGGCAATTAGTGTTCTGCCTCTCTGAGGGATGGAAGGAAGTAGTGGGACTGGGGGTAACTCAGACTGAAGCCCACCTAAAGTGCTCACAATCACATGGCTGCAGCTGAATTTTGACCTGAAAGCTCAGTGTTGACATGTCATCTGATTTTTCTGAAAAAGCCAGAAATTTAGCTTTCCATATGAAATCCCATTTTAAAAAATATCTGCCTCATGTTTTAAAAGATCGTCATTCAGGCAAAAGAAAATCTCAAGAAAACCGATCTGGGGGACCATATCTCAGATACATCACCTCTGGAGTATACTCTATGGCTCCTATGCTGCAAAATTCTGGGGCTCCAAGGTTCTGCTAAGAAAGTAAGAAGTTTGAATAAATAATCAACTTCTACTATGGTCTGAAAGTTTCTGTCTCTCCAAAATTTAAGTGGATACTTAATCCCCAATGCAAATGTTTTAAGAGGTGGGGCCTTTAGGAGATGATTAAGCCATGATGACTCTGCCCTCCTAAATAGAATAAGTACCCTAATAAAAGGGCTTTAGAGAACTAGGCAGCCCCTTGCCCTTTTACACCATGTGGGGACTCAGTGAAAAGATGTCATCTTTCCAGCAAAGAGCCCTCAACAAACACAAAATCTGCGGATCCTTTGATCTTGGACTTCCCTGCCTCCAGAAATGTGAGAAATAAATTTCTATTATTTATCAATAGTTTAAATAAATTTCTGTTCCTTATTTTCAGTGTAAGCTATTTTATTATAGCAGCTGGAATTGTGTAAGACAACATCTTAGCTGAGGGTACACTTAATGTGCTTTTTATGTTAGCCCCTTTGAAAGTTAAATATTTTGTTAAACTAATAATAGCAGCTTGGTGTGCTATTAAAATAACACATGATATTTACATTAAGGAGGCTGTATAAAAGTCATTTGTTCAAACATTTGTTGCAATAATAAGATCATAAAATTATTTGTTACCAGAAGTGCTTTATTCATCTTTTCGTTGCTTATTTCAGTGCAGAATCTATCTATAACTTGGTGGCTCATAGCCAAATGTAAGAACACTGCATGATACTTCTCACTTGAAAGTGCTCCAAATGGGACACTACATGAATGGATTAGGCACTGACCCTGTTGTTCCTTCCACTATTCCCTACTTTTGTGACTACAAGGGGAAACACCTACTCTTGAATCAGCATTTACCTGGAAGCTGTAGGTAGCCCCATCAACTGTTCAGCCCCAGGGCTGCCTCTCAGCCTAAATGGGCATCCTGTGCCTTCCTCTTTTCTTTCTGCAGGTCATAAGGGCTCTTCTCTTCTGCAGAGCTGCCCATGTCCACTCCCTCTTCCAGGTGCCTCTTCCTGACAAGACTAGCCTCTGAATTGGATGTAGCCTCTTGCCTCCCACTTCCTTAAAAGCCCCAAATACAAGCACACAGAGCCCATAGTGTACTTGGTTTTTCTGTTAATCACTTTGGCAAAAGACAAGGGTCATAACTTTTACCAACCCAGTGTAACAGGGTGTCCTGATTTCCTGATTCTTTAGCATCCTTGTCCCAGGACTCTGATTTATTGCTGTCTTTACCCAGTGTGTTTTGACCCTCAGCCTTACTTTAAAGAAATATATATTTTTTCCCAGTCAGGCATAGTGGCTCATGCCTGTAATCCCAGCACTTTGGGAGGCTGAGGCGGGCAGATCACGAGGTCAAGAGATCGAGATCATCCTGGCCAACATGGTGAAACCCTGTCTCTACTAAAAATACAAAACTAGCTGAGCGTGGTGGCGCACTCCTGTAGTCACAGCTACTCAGGAGGCTGAGACAGGAGAATTGTCTGAACCCAGGAGGTGGACGTTGCAGGGAGCTGAGATCGTGTGACTGCACTCCAGCTTGGTGACACAGTGAGACTCCATCTCAAAAAAATATATATATATTCTTTCAATAGCTTTTGGAGTATAAGTGGTTTCTCATTACATGGATGAATTATATAGTGGTGAATTCTGAAATTTTAGTACACCAATCACCCGAGTAGTGTATATTGTACTTAATGTAGTTATTTTTATCCCTTGCCCTCCTCTGCACTTCCCCCTTTTGAGTCTCTAAAGTCCATAATATCAATCTGTATGCCTTTGCATACTTATAGCTTAGCTCCCATTTATAAGTGAGAATATATGGTTCTTGGTTTTCCACTCCTGAGTTACTTCACTTAGAATAATGGCCTACAGCTATATCCAAGTTGCTGCAAAGATATTATTTCATTTTTTATAGCTGAGTAGTATTCCATGGTGTACATGTACCACATTTTCTTTATCCACACATTCATTAGTCAATGGAAAATTAGATTGATTCCACACCTTTGCAACTGAGAATTGTGCTGCTATAAACACACATGTGCAGGTGTCTTTTTTATATAATGATTTATTTTCCTTTGGGTAGATATCCAGTAATGGGATTGTTGTATTGAACATTAGATGTATTTTTAGTTCTTTAAGGAACCTCCATACTGGATTCCATAGGAGTTGCACAAATTTACATTCCCACCAGTAGCGTATAAGTGTTTCCTATACCTCGTATCTACATCATCATCTCTTGTTTTTTGACTTTTTAATACTGCCCATTCTTGGAGAATTAAGGTGGTATCTCATTGTGGTTTTACTTTGCATTTCCCTGCTGATTAGTAATATGGTTTGGGTCTGTGTTCCTGCCCAAATCTCATGTCAAATTTTAATCCCCAATGTTAAAGGTGGGGTTGGGTGGGAGGTGATTTCATCATGCTGGTGGATTTCCCATTTGGTGCAGTTTTTGTGATAGTGAGTGAGTTACCATGAGATCTGGTTTAAAAGTTTGTAGCACTTTCACCCTCTCACTTACTCCTGCTCTGGCCATGTAAGATCAACCTGCTTCTCCTTTGCCTTCTGCCATGATTGAAAGTTTCCTTACCCCTCCCCCACCACCCCCAGCCACGCTTCTTTTACAGCCTGTGGAACTGCAAGCTGATTAAACTTTTTTTTCTATACAAATTACCCAGTCTCAGATATTTCTTTACAGCAGTGCAAGAACAGCCTAATACAGAAAATTGGTACCAGGAGTAGGGTACTGCTATAAAGGTAACTGAAAATGTGACTTTGGAATTGAATAACAGGCATAGGTTGGAAGAGTGTGGAGGGCTTAAAAAAAGACAGGAAGATGAGGGAATGTTTGGAACTTCCCAGAGACTTGTTAAATTGTTGTGACCAAAATGCTGATGGTGATAGTAACAGTAAGGTGTAGGCTGAGGGAAGATGAGAAACTTATTGGGAACTGGAGCAAAGGCTGCTTTTGCTATGCATTAGCACAGAGGTTGGAGGCATTGTGCCTCTGCCCTAGGAATCTGTGGAACTTTGAACTTAAGAGTAGTGATTTAGGGTATTTGGTGGGAAAAAATTCTAAGCAGCAAAGTGTTCAAGAATTGGCCTGGCTGCTTCTAACAGCATATGCTCATATTCATTCTCAGAGTGACGGTCTGAAATTGAAACTTATATTTAAAAGGGAAGAGAGTCTGGAAGTTTAGAAAATTTGCAGCCTCGCCATGTGAAAGAAAAGAAACATCCATTTCCTTGGGAGGAATTCATGCTGCCTGCGGAAATTTGCATGTGTAAAGATCAGCCAAATGTTGATAGCCAAGATAGTGGGGAAAATGCCTCAAATGCATTTCAGAGTCTTTCCCAGCAGCTCCTCCCATCACAAGCCTAGAGGCCTAAGACAGAAGAATGATTTTGTGGGCCAGGCCCAGGGCACTGCTGCCTTGTGCAGCCTTGGGACATGGTGCCCTGCATCCCAGCAGCATCAGCTCCAGCCTCGATTAAAAGGGACTATGGTACAGTTCATGCTATTGCTTTAGATAGTGCAAGTCCCAAGCCTTGGTGGCTTCTGCATGGTGTTGGGCCTGCAACTGTGCAGAAGGCAAAAGTTGAAGCTTAAAGAGCCTCTGCCTAGATTCCAGTGGGGCAGTGCAAAGGGGAAAGGTGGGATTGGGTCCCCCACACAGAGTCCCCACTGGGGCACTGCCTAGTGAATCTTTGAGAAGAGGGCCACTGTCCTCTGGCCCACAGTATGGTAGATCCACTGACAGCTTGCACTGTGCACTCAGAAAAGCCACAGGAACTCAACACCAATCCATAAAAGCAGTCATTAGACTTGTACCCTGCAGAGCCATAGGGGTGGAGCTTTCCAAGGCCTTGGGAGCCTACCCCTTGAGTCAGTGTGGCCTGGTTGTGAGACATGGAGTCAAAGGAATTATTTTGGAGCTTTAAGATTTAATGACTGCCTTGCTGGGTTTCAAACTTGCATGGGGCCTGTAGCCCCTTTGTTTTGCTTGATTTATCCCTTTTGAAACAGGTGTATTTACCCAATGCCTGTACCCTCATTGTATATTGGAAGTAACTATCTTGCCCTTAATTTTACAGGCTCATTGGCAGAAGGGTCTTGACTTGTCTTATCTCAGATGAGACTTTGGACTTGGACATTTGAGTTAATGCTGGAATGAGTTAAAACTTTGGGGGACTGTTGGGATAGTATGATTGTTTTGAAATGTGAGAAGGACATGAGATTTGGGAGGGGCAAGAGGTGAAATGATACATTTTGGCTTTGTCCCCATCCAAATTTTATGTCAAATTGTAATTCCTAGTGTTGAAAGAGGGGCCTGGTGGGAGTTAATTGGATCATGGGGGCAGATTTCCTTTTTGGTACTTTTCTTGTGATACTGAGTGAGTTACTGTGAGATATGGTTGTTTAAAAGTGTGTAGCACTTCCCCTCTCTCTGTCTTGCCCCTGCTTTGGCCATGTAAGATATGCCTGCTTCCCCGTTACCTTCTGCCATGACTTCAAGTTTCCCGAGCCTCCCCAGCCACGCCAAACCATGACCCAAGTAAGCCTCTTTTCTGTATACGTTTCCTAGTCTCAGGTATTTCTTTATAACAGTGCAAGAATGGACTAATACAATTAGCGAGGTTGAGCATTTTTAAATATGTTTGTTGGCCATTTCTACAAATATATTTTGACATAAAGTCTTGCTCTGCCACCTAGGCTGGTGCGCAGTGGCATAATCTCGGGGGGTTACTGCAGCCTCTAATTCCTAGGCTCAAGTGATCCTCCAGTGTCAGCCTTCCAAGTAGTTGGGACTACAGGTACAGATACTTTAATTATAACATTCACAGCTACAGAACTAATTATATTTTATATCCCCTTTGAAGCAACTAACACACCTATATAACTTTTATATTTTTTGTTAAGATAGGGTTTCACTGTGTTGCCCAGGCAGGTATCAAACTCCTGGGCTCAAGCCATCTGCCAGCCTGGACCTCCCAAAGTGCTGAGATTACAGACATGAGCCATCATGCCTGGTACTTGTATTTCTTCTTTTGAGAAATGTCCATTCATGTCATTTTTTCACTTTTTATGGAATTATTTGTTTATTTCTTGCTGATTTGTTTGAGTTCCTTATAGATTATATGGATACTACTACTATTGCAAATAGAAGAAAATATTGCAAATATTTTCTTCTATTCTGTGGGTTGGCTATTTACTCTATTATTTCCTTTGCTGTACAAACCTTTTTAGTTTAATTAGGTTCCATTTATTTATTTTTGTTTTTATTTCATTTGCTTTTTGGGTCTTAGTCATAAATTCTCTTCTACATTGATGTCTAGAATAGTTTTTTTCCATCATATATTCTAGAATTTTTATGGTTTCAAATCTTGTATTTAAGGTTTTGAAACATTTTGAGTTGATTTTTGTATAAGGTGAGAGATAGGGATCCAGTTTCATCCTTCTACGCGTGACTTGCCAGCTTTCCCAGCACCATTTATTAAACAGGTTTTCCATTCCCCAACTTAAGTTTTGGAATGCATTGTCAGAGATCAGTTGGATGTATGTATTTGGCTTTATTTCTGTTTCTTATTCTGTTTCAGAACTAGGTCTGTGTGCCTACTTTTACATCAGTACCAAGCAATTAGGGTAACTCTAGCCTTGTAGTATAATTTGAAGTCTGGTAATGTGATGCCTCCAGATTTGCTCTTTTTGCTTAGGATTGCTTTGGCTAATCAGGCTCTTTTTTGCTTCCATGTGAATTTTAGAATTGATTTTTCTAATTTGGTAAAAATTGATGTTGGTATTTTGATGGAAATTGCATTGAATCTGTAGATTGCTTTGGGCAGTATGATTATTTTCACATATTGATTTTTTCAATCCATGAGCGTGGGATGGGTTTCCATTTGCTTGTGTCATACATGATTTCTTTCTGCAGTCTTTTAGTTCTCTTGTGGGAATCTTTCACCTCCTTGGCTAAGTATATTTCTAGGTATTTTATTTATTTCCAGCTGTTGTTAAAGGAATTAAGTGCTTGATTTGATTCTCAGTATGGTAATTGTTTAAGTATAACGGTGCTACTGATTTGTGTACATTAATTTTATAACCTGAAATATACTGTTTTTTTAATTAAATATAACATTTTTTGGAGGCATCTTTAACATTTTCTAGACATATTTAAAATTTTCTAAATTGTACCATATTACATGATACAATCATATCATCTACAAACAGCGATAATTTGACTTCATTTTTCCCCCAATTTGTATACCTTTTATTCTTTTCTCTTGCCTGATTACTCTGATTAGGACTTCCAGAACTATGTTGAACAGGAGTGGAAAAATGGGCATCCTTGTCTTGTTTCAGTTCTTAGGGGGAATGCTTTCAACTCTTCCCCATTCAGTATGATGTTGGCTGTGGGACTGTCATATATGGCTTCAATTATTTTGAGGTTAGTCCCTTCTGTGCTTAGTTTTTTGAGAGTGTCTGTCATAACAGGATGCTGGATTTTTTCAAATGCTTTCTCTGCACATATTGAGAGGATCATATGGCTTTTGCTTTTAATGTTGTTTATTTATCACATTTATTGATTTGCATATGTTATACTATCTCTGAATCCCTGGGATGAAATGACCTTGATCATGTTGGGTTATCTTTCTGATGTGCTATTAGATTCAGTTAGCTAGTATTCTACTCAGGTTTTTTGAATCTATGTTCATCAGAGTTATTGGTCTATAGGTTTTTTGGTGTTGCTGTTATGTCCTTTGCTGATTTTGGTAACAGGGTGATACTGGCTTCATTGAATTATTTAGGGAGGATTCCCTCTTTCTCGTTTTTTTTTTTTTTTTTCCTGTAGGATTGGTACCAATTCTCCTTTGAATGTGTGGTAGAATCAGCTGTGAATCCATCTGGTTGTAGGCTATTTTTTGTTTGTTGGCAATTTTAAAATTACTGGTTCAATATTGCTGCATGTCATTTGTCTGTTCAGGGTTTCTATTTCTTCCTGATCTAATCTAGGAGGGTTTTATGTTTCCTGAAATTAATCCATTTCCTCTAAGTTTTCTAGTTTGTGCACATAAAGGTGTTCATAGTAGTCTCAAATGATCTTTTGTATTTCTGTGGTGTTGTAACGTCGTCAGCTTCATTTCTAATTGAACTTGTTTGAAGCTTCTCTCTTCTTTTCTTGGTTAATCTAGCTAATGGTGTATCAGTTTTATCTTTTCTAAGAACCAGCTGTTTCATTTTTCTTTTGTAATTTTGTTTGAATTTAATTCTCCTCTAATTTTGTTATTTCTTTTCTTCTACTATCTTTGGGTTTAGTTTGTTCTTGTTTCTCTAGTTTCTTCAGGTATATCATTAGACTGTCAAGTTGTGCTCTTTCGGATTTTTTTTTTTTTTCTTTGAGACGGAGTCTCATTCTATTGCTGAGGCTGGAGTGCAGTGGTGTGATCTCCGCTCACTGCAACCTCCACCTCCTGGGTTGGAGTGATTCTCCTACCTCAGCTGCCAGAGTAGCTGGGACTACAGGCGCATACCACCACACTGGCAAATTTTTGTATTTTTTGTACAGATGGGGTTTCACCATGTTGGCCAGGTTTGTCTCAAACTCCTGGCCTTAAGTGATCCACCTGCCTTGGCCTCCCAAAGTGTTGGGATTACAGGAATGAGCCATGGTACCCAGCCTCTTTTAGACTTTTTGATGTGGGCATTTAGTACTATAAAATTTCCTGTTAGCAGAGTTTTTGCTTCATCACAGAGGTTTTGATAACTCATATCATAATTATCATTCAATTAAAATAATTAATTTCCATCTTGATTTTTTCCTTTTTTTTTTTTTGAGATGGAGTTTCACTGTTGTCACACAGGCTGGAGTGCAATGGCATGATCTCAGCTCACTGCAACCTCCACCTCCCAGGTTCAAGCAATTCTCCTGCCTTAGCCTCCCACGTAGCTCAGATTATGGGTACTCATGACCACCCCCAACAAATTTTTGTGTTTTTAGTAGAGATGGGGTTTCACCATGTTGTTCAGGCTAGTCTTAAACTTCTGACCTCAGATGGTCTACCCACCTTGGCTTCCCAAAGTGCTGGGATTATAGGTGTCAGCCACCGCATCTGACTTCAATCTTAATTTCTTTGTTAACTCATAAATCATTCAAGAAAAAATTATTTAAATTCCATATATTTGTGTAGTTTTAAGGATTCCTTTTGGTGTTGGTTTCTAGTTTTACTCCATGATGGTCTGAGTAGATACCTGATATTATTTCACTTTTTTCTTGATTGAGATTTGTTTTGGGGCCTATCATATGGTCCATCTTTGTAGAATGTTCCATGTGCTGATGAGAAGAATGTATATTCTATGATGATTGGGTAGAATTTCTGTAAATATCTGTTAAGTCCATTTTTTTCTACTATGTCATTTAAGTCCATTTTTTTGTTGATTTCCTGTCTTGATAATCTGTCTAGTGCTGTAAGTGGTGTATTGAATTCTCCTACTATTATTGTGTTGCTGTCTATCTCATTGAAGAGGTGTAGTAGTAATTGTTTTATGAATCTGGGTATTACAGTGTTTGGTGCATATAAGTTTAAAATTGTGATATCTTCATGTTGGATCGATTATTTAATCATTTTATAATTACCTTCTTTGTCTTTTTTAACTGTTGTTGCTTTGAAATCTGTTTTCTCTGATACAAGAATAGCTACTTCTGCTTGCTTTTGGTTTTCATGTACATAGAATACCTTTTTCCACCCCTTTACCTTGCGTTTATATGAATCCTTGTGTTTTAGGTGCATTTCTTGTAGACAGTATATATTTGGTTTGTGATTTTTCATCCATTCTGCCATTGTGTACATTTTAAGTGGAGCATTTAGGTCATTTATATTCAACACTAATATTGAGATATGAGGTAATGTTCTCTTCATCATGTTAACTGTTAGCCAGACAGTTTATTATTATTATTATTATTATTATTATTATATTGTTTAATAGGCCCTATGAGTTTTAAGCTTTCAAGCATTTGTATTTTGGCATATTTTGAACTTTTGTTTCAATATTTAGAACTTCTTTTAGCATTATTTGTAGTGCTAATTTGGGAGTGACAAATTCCCTAAGCATTTGTTTGTATGAAAATGACTTTATTTCTCTTTCATTTATGAAACAGCTTTACTGGATACAAAACTTTTAGCTGACAATTATTCTGTTTAAAAAGGCTGAAAATTGGACCTCCATTTCTTCTGGCTTGTAAGGTTTCTGCCGAGAAGTCTGCTGTTAGTCTGCTAGGTTTTCCTTTACAGGTTACTTTATACTTTTGTTTTATTGCTCTTTGAATTATTTCCTTCATGTTGAGTTTAGATAGCCTGATGACTGTGTGCCTTGTGAAGATCTATTTGTCATGAATTTCCCAGGAGTTCCTTTAGCTTCTTGTATTTGAATATCTAAATCACTAGCCAGGCCAGTGAAGTTTTTCTCAATTATTCCCTCAAATAAGATCTCCAGCCTTTTTTTTTTCTCTTCTCTCTCAGGAACACCAATTATTCTTAGGTTTAGCCTTTTTACATAATCTGATATTTCTTGGAAACTTTGTTCATTTCTTTTGATTATTTTTTCTTTATTTTTCTCTGATTGTGTTAATTTAAAAGCCTTGTCTTTGAACTCTGAAATTTTTCTTCTAGTTCTTCTAGTCTGTTGTAAAAATTTCCCACTACATTTTGCAATTCCCTTTGTATTTCACTTCCAGAAGTTTTAATTAGTTTTCCTTTATGATATCCATCTCTCTAGAACATCATTTATTCATATCCTGAACTGTTTTTAAACTCATCTATGATTGTTTTCACCTTTCCTTGGTATCTCCTTGAATAGCTTAATAATGAGCCTTCTGAATTCTTTATCTGATATTTTAAAGATTTCATCTTGATTTGAATACATTACTGGACATCTGGTGTGATCTTTTGAAGGTGTTGTAGAACCCTGTTTGGTCATATCACCAGAATTACTTTTCTGATTTTTTTTCTCATTTGGGCAGGGTGTTTCTTATAATTATTATGGAATTTATGTTGATTTGACTGTGTTTGTTTTTAAATTTTTTTCTCTTAAGTATGCAACTTTAATGCTTGTAATTAAACATAGCCTAATTCAGTTATTGGTTCTTTCATGGGTGGAGACTCTGTAAGGTTCCTTGGTTATAGAGAGTCTTTGTATAATAGTTTTCTCATATGTTGTTTGTAGTAGGAATGTGTTCATTGTGTGAGCGAATTTACTGTCTCCTATAAGGTTGGAATGATAGAGGACTCTTGAAGCTTATTTCATTTCCCCATGGTGTACACTTTTTTACATATTTATTTTTCCCCAGTATTTTCTTTAAGTCTTTTCTTATTTAGAAAAAAAATAGTGCAGCTTGCTGCCACCACATTTTACATAAACACGCTCTCTGAGGCTGAAGCAAATCTGACTGACTTTCAATGTAAAAATAAAATATAAACTCTTGGAGTTATTTCTAAACAGAACAAACATCAGAATCATCTCAGTCATCAGATTGTCTATGTCCAAAAAATCAGATTCGTCAAATAAATCTTTAACCAATAACTGTTCATGGCTGATATTAACATCATGCAAAGGAAAGCTATATTTTCTAGGATTTGACATTTTCAGCAGTTGAGAATTACTATATTTTTAAAATGGAAATACCATTTCTAGAAACAGAATGCTATAAATAGAATGATGTCTTTAGTTTCCAAAGTTGATACACTAGAGTGATGTGAAAATAATAATAAAAGTAAGATATTTCATAGCAAAGTTACCTCATAATAAATGCTTCAGCCACAAGCACCACCAATGAGTATTCTTGGGGCAAAAGGGAAAAGGGTTAATGATTTGATGGTTCAGGTTTCAGGCCAGTAGGGGAGGTTTCCCTGAGTAAGAATCAGTTGTGGCTAAAGCTGGTGGGTAAATGAAATACTCAGTGGTGGACAGAGGTCCCTGTCTTGACAAAGGTGGCTGGAGAAGCTTTCAGCAAATCACACTGAGGTCTCGTCGGAGGAAGGGTTAGAGCCACCTCGACTCCCCTGGCAGGTCAGCAGGGAAGCTGTCCACTTCTCAGACACAGTCCTGTTCCAGTGCTCCAGCTATTCAGATCACACAGACACCTCTTTTCATCTGTAGAAATGTAGATTTTTCAAGTAGAGAGGAATTGTGACTCTGTCTTGAAAGCCTGAACCTTTACGGTGTCCTCCTACAGGGATGCTGTCACCCTGAAGTGTTCCAGAAAGGTCATCTATAGTTGCAGCCATGCAAAGCTCCCATGGGAGAAGCCCCAACTGTGGTCATGGTGGTGGGCAAAGGAGGAAAGTTGTTTCCTTCTCCAAGGCCCTTCACATGCACTAAGGCTGTCTGATGGTTAGATTAGAGCTGCAGACATTACTTGCTGAGCCCAGCACTACTCCTGTTCCTCTGCTGAAACTGCCCACCAACAGAAGGACATGGTACTCAAGGCCTGTCATCTGTACTCTTTTGTTTCATGGGCTGGTCCCTTGATGTGGTGCACTCCCTCTTCCCCTAGGAGTCGAAGTCCCTGGGAGCCAGATTCCTGTGAGTATTGTTGCTCTGCTGGGTCTAGCTGCTTAGTGAAATTGCCATACTCCAGGCTGGTGCTAGGGAATGAGATCAAGGGATCCAGTGACGTGACCTGTTCTCAAGCCTCCTAGAAGTGGGTAGTAGCACCAGCTCTACTGCTGGTAGCAGGGGACTGACCTATCCTCTGTGGGATTCCTTGATTTTAGAAAGCCTTAGTGTGTTGGCTTTCTCAAATGCCACTTGTCTTAGTAATAAGCTGATCATTTGGCCAGAATCAGGGCCTCTTGATTAGCCAGAGTGGTGCAGGCAGTGGTGATAGCTTAGGTCACACAGAAATTTTCTCTCCTTCCTAGACTCACTTTTATTCTACCAGGAGATGCTGTAATGGACTGTGTTGGTTGGCCTCCAGCCAGGAGGTGGCACTTGCCAAACAGCACCAGCGGTGGCAGTAGCAGTGAGAGTTTGGCTTGCTTTGTGCTGCCCAGAGTGGGTATTCCAGTTTATCAGGCAATGGGTGAGGCCATCAAGTTCCCAAATGTTTCTGTCCTTTGGGTTAAGTTACGAGGGCAGGTGGCAGGGCAAAGCCAGGTATGGTCTAGGTCAGGCGGGTTTGTGAACTGAATTTCCACATGCAGGGCAAGCAGCAGTTCCTGTGGGTGTCAGGGGAAGGGGGTGGTTCTCAGGCCACTGGGTTGGTGTTAGTTGGTCACTGCTTCTTGAAAAAAATGCTCCAGAGGGGAATGTTGCTGTTTCTGCTGCACAGAAGTTTGCGTAGGGAGTGGGAAGTAGCAGACTGCAGTAAGCCCCACACTGATCCCACACACTTGGTGAGGGAGATCTCACTCCTACTGTGTTCCACTAGCAGCAGCGATCTAAGTTCCAGGCAGCCTGCCCTTAGAATTCGCAACTGCCCCAAGTTGCCTCCATGGCTTTCCCCATGGAGATAGCAACTGCATATTTCAGGCCACGCCCCTCCAGGTCCATTCACAAAGCCAGGCACCCAGCCCCTGTGCTTGTGGCTGTGGCCCGTGTTTCACCTGAACAAGTTGGCCTTGGCCAAGAGGGTTTGTCCCCACCCAAGGCTGCATCATCAAATCCAGTTTGGGGCTTCTTTCCACCTGCGACCACTGCCTGAACTATTTGGCTGACCTCCACAGCGTCCCCTGTGAGGATCAATAAGGAATGGCTTTCCTTGCTTTGCACTGGAGACTGAAAGTACATACAAGGGTCTTCATGCTGCTGCTCCTACTTTTGTTCCACAGCCCTCCCCAAGTCAGCTTCTGTGCTGGGTAGGGTTAAGGCTTTCCCCATGGCCTGGACTTTCAGGCTCTCTGGTTAGGGTGTGAATCTGAGAAGCAGTCTCTCCCCCTCATACTTTGGGGACTCACAGCCCTTCGCCTGACTCAGTGTAGGCTGCAGCCTGCTGCTTCCTTCGAAGGCTGTGTGGGTTCCTTCAATTTTCCTGTTCAGTTCCTGCATTGCTTCTTGAAAAAAAAGTTTGTGGTGTGAATCTCTACACAATATTTTCCAAGTAGGAGAGGTATGCTAACAATTCCTCTAGTACATCATCTTAGGAAAAAATTAAACACCTCAGCCTCACTTTGACTCTTGGTTTAGATGCAATAAGGCCTGGAGAAGCAATCAGCCCAGATGGCTGTTGCTCCCTATCCCCATCCATAGGAACAACTGGCATGTTCATGGAAGAACTGGAGCTTGGGATCAACAAGTTCACCAGGTACCTGCCCTGCCCAGAAATGAGCTTCTTTTGCACTTTCTTTACTCACACGTTTGTGGATGTGTAGGAGGGTGGGGCTATTTGCCCAGTGGGAGTTGGGTACCCCTAGCAGGTACCCCTCTGAATGATGGGTACTCCCAGAAGGATCTGTGGGAAGGACTCAAAAACTTTGATCTCTTTACCTTGTGAGTCTTTTATCATCTGTGAAATGGGGATGATCACAGTGCTTCCTTCACTTCGTGGAGCTGTTGGGAATTTCAAGGAGATTCATGCCTTTAAAGCTCCTGGCACAAAGGGAGCCTCCATAAGCCAGCCCAAGTTGTTATCATGATGACTAGGAAGAACTCAGTTTATGCATTGTCACAGCACTCTTGGGACAGCTTGGGAAGAAGGGGCTGCGGTGTGGAGCAGAGAGTCTGGCCCTGGTCCTTCTGGAGGGCTCTGTGGCCTTGGTGCTCATGGTCATCTCCCTTAAGCCATCCCCTAGTTCGTGAATCAAGAGGGTTTTTTGGAAACTCAGTGTGTGGTGCTCCAGAACTCAGTCCCATGCTTGTCTGAGTGCAGATGCACGTCCTATAAGCTAGGGAGACTGCAAAAATATTGAACACCTGCAATGCCATGGGCCCTGACATATTGGAAAAATGTGTACTGCAGAGAACCCACACTCTACCTCACCTACAACATTCACGTGCAAAATCCAATCTCATGACCAAGTCCTCACTTTCCCAGTGGCAGATTCAGGCACACGCTAACCTTGATTGAATCATTATACAGACCCCACTCCATGTTAAGTCATAACAAACACCAAACTATTGGCGAGTGCGCACTCCCCATTGCAACTCCTGCCTAAGGAGCTCCCTTGCACTCCTCCACCTTGAGTTTGGTTGGGGAAGGACGTACATATCTGTTTGAGTAACTGGACCTGACATGGACAGGATGTGTAGGTCACAGGCACTTCTTCACTGGCTCTTGTTATTCACCACAGTGACTCTTCACAGCACACCGCTGGCATTATTTCCTGAGGAAACAGGCTGGGAGTTAGTGAATGTGCCCCAAGTTACGTAGGTAGCAAGTAGCCCTGCTGGGACTCGAGCCTAGTTCTGTGGACGTCAATGCATCATCCTGACTTCCCCTTTGTTGTAGGTATTATGCGCCTTAACCCAGGCAATTGCTCCATTTGAACCGTACAGCACAGATATGGGGGGATGTGAACACTTGGCTGTCTCAGGATGCCTCCTGCTTCCCCCCTAATTAAGACAGCCCCTTTCTCCAATCCATAATAAAGCAAACAGTGAGTGATGATCAGGTGTGATGTTCATGATTTCTATTCCACGTGGCGGGAAGAGGTGATGCTTCATAACTTCTCTCTTCTAGTATTTGCTCTGCTTCTCAGGGGCTCTCACCACATAGTGCTTTAAATCCCAGGATTTGGAGTTAGTCAAACTTTGGTCTGGTTTCCAGCTCTTCCACTTCCTAAGTGTGCCTGGCCTGGGGCCACTCACTTTCACCTATACATCCATCCGTTGAACAAATATTGATGACTCTCTTGATTGTCAAATTGCCACATGTTATTTTATGCTAGAAATGGGGCTAAGGAGATGAGAACATGGTGGATTCTACTCACATGGAGGTCACAGTGCTGAGACAGAGACCGAGCAGTGAGCACATGAGGGTGGAGGAGTGACGTATGTGTGACATGGGCAGGGCTATGATGGTGCAGAGAGGAGTCAGCCTGCCCCATACCCCTTTCCCCCGTGCTGTTGCTTCTTGAACAGCTTCCTTCTTCACCACTAAAGAAGAGCTCCTCCATCCATAAAAGCCCTTCCAGATACAACTTCCTCCATAGACCCAATCTGTCTTCTGAGATCTGTCCTTCTTTGAGCCTCAAAGACATCCTGTACCTTCCTTAAAAATGCAGTCCCTTGGTCATGCCATATCTCACCTTATTTTCCACAGGGAATCCACGTCTGACTCATCTCAGCGTTCCTCACAGTTCAGTGGCTGGCACAGAAAGAAATTCAGTAGATGTTTACAGGTTTCAACTGGGAATGCACTCAAATAATTCCGCCTTTCCCAAATGCTTCCTCTGGTATGGAAATTAAATGCAGGGCCTGGAAGAATGCATTCTGGTTAAAAGTGCCGCTGAATGTCCATTAATATGATACAGGAGTGTTCGTGACTCTAACTGGTGACCACATGGGATGGTATTGCTGTTTCTAATCCTAGTTACTTAGAAATGCACCCACATTTTTTCATACTGATAAGATTCATACTAGGCAAATGTAAGCATCTTCTTATGTAATGATAAAATAAATTTAACTGCAAACATTTGTTGAAACAAAACATTATTAGTGAAAATCATATTTTACTCTATTATTGCCAGTGGCTAAGTTTCACTTCCATTGCCAAGCTTAACAAGGTGGAAACTTTGCTAATTCTAGGCCATTTTTTGGAAACCTGGAAACCTCTCTGCCTCTGTTTTTCTCCTCCTCCTAGAGTCCCCCCAGCAAGGAATGTGGTAACCACGTTCACCTCTAAGACGTCCTTCAAGCTTTTGCAGATATTAGCTTTTGGTTTCCATTGAACAGAAGGGGCTTCGGAGGCAATGTGATGACTCACAGGTGAGAGATGGATTGTGTCCTCCATGGTAGAAACAGAATGGCTGTTGGAAGTGGAGATGTGTATACGTTCATGCAACTGTACCCAGCAGCACATTGTTCTGGTGAATGTACATGTCAAAGGTATTTCCATCCCCTTTCCGTCCTATATTTTCCCAGGCTAGAAATACCTGCTTTATAAAGGGTAAATGTTCTGTAAAATACAAAGCACAATACAAAAGAAGATAGCAGATGTAGGAGTAAGTAAACAGCAGGAAAGCGTTGTTTATAATGAAATGATTGAAAAGCCCATTCTAAAACAAAATTGTCAATGCATCTTAAATATTTATGTTACTGTGGTAATAATTACCTCAACAGCCTTTAACCAAGGTTATGCTTTAGAAATATGTTGATATCTGCAAAGTGTGAATATTCAAATTGCCATGAGTTGGGAAAAGGAAAGTAAAACATGCTAAGTTTGAGGAGCTTTTTCCATGGAATATGAACTGGAAGGTGGTGGGAAGGGGTTAGGTGTGATGTTGTGAGATCATTTTTAGGCCAGTGTGTCTATTATCAGCTTTATAACCCTCCCATTGGGCATTATAATTTCCTGAAATTCATCATTTAATTAAGGCTATGGGTTTTGATTAATTTTTTTAAAATTTCAAACAGCATAATGTTTATAGTGAAAATGAAAACTGCTTGGTGGATGCACATTGGTTTGCGGGACGAGGCACTTTAGGGATTCAGCATGGAGTCACCTGTGGATGGGGTTTTAGTTTCTGTCTTTGAGATGACCTTCAGGTAGTGCCTATCTGTTGAGAGTTCAGAGGATGTTGGAGAGATAATTAGGTAAAACAGTAGGATCTTCTCAGGATACATAAAGGAGTTAAATAAAAATGCAGGAGCAATTACAATTTTACTCATTTGTAACTGCTAAGTCATAACATTGTCACAGATAACATGAAAAAATAAAATATACTAAATATTAATAGACAAAAACCAGTTTTCTTTTCTCCATCCAAATACCTAAATACCTAGCACTAACATCCAGAACAAAACCCCCCAAATACCATCTTTGGAATAAAAGAATATTCTTTCAACTTATCAAGGCCACAAGGTAAAAACAACAACAAAAAACCACAATGCTTTCTTTTCTTACACTTTAATATGAGCAATTGAAGGTACTTCTCATTGCAAACTAATATTTCCATCCAGCATGTGACATTAAAGCATTTTCATATTAGGATAGTAAAAAGGGATCACACTCTTTAGCCTTAGGCATTTCAGGGGAAAAAAAAGAGAAGGTGAGAGAGGCGGAGCAAGAAAAGCAGAATAGACGGCTGCACAGATCAGCCACCTTGCAAGGACACAAATTTAACAACTATCCACACAGAACGAAACACCTCCATAAGAACCCAAATCAGGGGAACTGTTATAGTACCTGGTTGTATCACTGAAAGAAGCGCTGAAGAGTCAGAAAAAACAGTCTGAAATCGCGGACCCCACCCCTTCCCTACCCTAGGCAGTGCAGTGTGCTGTAGAGGGCGTCTCCGGAAGCCGGAAGAGCAAGAGCACAGCAGCTGTGAGACACTGAACTCAGCGCTGTCTCTTACAGGAGAAAGGAAAACCAGTCCAAACTCAGCTGACTCCCACCTCGGAAGGGAGTATTTAAACCACCTCTAGCCAGAGGGAAATTACCCATCCCAGTAATCAGCGGGGCTGTGGAGGGGTGCACATGACCTACCGAGGTACCAGCTGGGGCAGCCAAGGGAGTGCTGGCATCGCCCCGCTCCAGCCCCAGACCGCACAGCTAGCAGCTCCATAAAAGAGTCCTTCCTTCCGCTTGACGACAGGAGATGGAATAGTGAGGAGCCCTTTTTTTCTTGCATCTTGAATACCAGCTCAACCACAGCAGCACAGGGCACTGGTCAGGGTTGTGAAGCCCCTGCTCCAGGCACTAGCTCCTAAACAACATTTCTAGACACACCCTGGGCCAGAAAGAAACCTGCTGTCTTGAAAGAAATGACCAAGCCCTGGGAGCATTCATCACCAGCCAACTGAATAGCCCTTGGTTCCTGAATAAACAGCAGCGATACCCAGGTACTACATTGAGGACCTCGGGTGAACCTCTGAGACATACTGGTTTCAGGTACCAGCATGGTAAGAGGGCAGTAGAGTAATAAGTGGGCTATTGGGGTCCCCAATTCCAGGACTTGACTCTTTGACAGCAATTCTGGACCTGCCTGTGACCAGACAGGTGCCCACTGCCCTGAAGGGTGAGTCCCAGGCCTGGCAGCATTCACCACCAGCTGACTCAAGAACCCTGGGGACTTACGGGAGCATCAGTGGTAGTGTTGCTGTACTCTCCATGGCCTGTAGTAGGGATGGCTACAGGGTGAGGTTCCCATGCCTTTGGAAAAGGGAGGGAAGTATGGGAAGAACTGCATCTTGTGGTTTGAGTTTTGGTTTGAGTGCCAGCTCAGCTGTGGTACAATAGAACACCAGGTAAACTTCTAAGGTCTTTAACTCTAATTCCTGACTCCAGGATGGCATCTCTGAACCCACCTGGGGGAACTCACTGTCCTGAAAGGAAAGACACAGGCCTGGCTAGCTTTGCCACCTGTGGATTATAGAGCCTCAGGGCTTTGAGCAAATAAAGGCAGCAGCCAGGGAGTGGTTACAGCAGGCCTTGGTCAAGACCCAGAGCTGTGCTTGCTTCAGGTCTGACCCAGCACAGTCATAGTGTTGGTGGCCAGAGGAGTGCCTGTGTCACTCCACCCCCAGCTTTAGATGGCTCAGAACATGGAGAGAGAGATATATAGTTTGTCTGGGAGAAAGTAAGGGGAGAGAACAAGAGTCTCTGCCTGATAACCCAGAGACTTCCCCTGGCTCTTGTCCAAGACCATCAAGGTGGTACCTCCACAAGTATGCAAGAATTGCAGCATTATTGGGCTTGGGTGCCCCCAAAAGCAGATACAGATTAAAACGAAACACTCAAGTATTTGCAAATATCTGGAAAACATTCTCAAGAAGAATGGCTACAAACAAGCTCAGACAGTGAAGACTACAATAAATACCTAAATCTTCAATGACCAGATAACGAAGAATATCTACTAGCATCAACACCATCCAGGAAAACATAACCTCATCAAATGAAGTAAATAAACCACATGGACCAATTCTGGAGAAACAGATATGTGACCTTTCAAACAGAAAATTCAAAAGAGCTGCATTGATCAAACTCAAAGAAATTCAGTATAACACAGAGAAGATTAGAAGATTTCAGAATTCTATCAGAAAGGTTAACAATGAGTTTGAAACAACTGAATCAAGCAGAAATTCTGGAGCTGAAAAATGCAAGTGATAGGTTGCAGAATCTATCAAATTCTCTTAATAGCAGAATCAATCAAGGAGCAGAAAGAATTAGTAAGCATGAAGACAGGCTATTTAAAAATATACAGTCAGGAAAGATAAAATTAAAAAATAGCAGACAGCAATGAAGCATGCATATAGAATCAAAAAAAATAGCTTCAAAAGGACAAATCTAAGAGTTATTGGCCTTAAAGAGGAGGTAGAGAAAAACATATGGGTAGAAAGTTTCTTCAAATGGATAATAATATAGAACTTTCCAAACCTAGAGAAAGGTATCAACATCCAAGTATAAGAATATTATAGAGTACCAAGCAGATTTAACTCAAAGAAGTCTACCTCAAGTCATTTAATAATCAAACTCCTGAAAACCAAGGATAAAGAAGGGTTCTTAGAGCAAGAAGGGTTCTTGGAGCAAGATAAGAGCTCCAATATGTCTGGCAGCAGACTTTTCAGTGGAAACCTTACAGGCCAGGAGAGAGAGGCATGACATATTTAAAGTGCTGAAAGATAAAAATCTTTCACCTTAGAAAAATATATCTGAAAAAGAATATCTTTCAAATATGAAAGAGAAATAAAGATGGTCCCAGAGAAACAAGAGCCGAGGAATTTAATCAACACCAGCCCTGTCCTACAAGAAATGCTAAAAGGAGTATTTCAGTTAGAAAGAAAAGGATGTTAATTACAAATATGTAATCATCTAAAAGCACAAAACTCAATGGTAATTGAAGTACACAGAAAAAATAGAATATTATAACAATGTAACTGTAGTGTGTAAACTACTCTTATTCTAAGGAGAAAGACTAAAGGATAAACCAATCAAAAATAATAACTACAACTTTTCAAGACAGTCAATACAATAAGATATGAATAAAAACAATGAAAAGTCAAAAAGCAGTGAGATGAAGTTAAGATGCAGTTTTTATTAGTTTTCTTTTTGCTTGCTTCTTTGTTTATGCAAATAGTCTTAAGTAGTTATCAGATTAAAATAATGGGTTATAAGATAGTATTTGCAAGCCTCATGGTAACCTGAAACCAAAAAACATACAATGGATACACAAAAAATAAAAGGCAAGAAACTAAATCATATACCCACAGAAAAATCATCTTCACTGAAGGAAGACAGGAAGGAAAGAAAGAAAAAGGAGAAGAATCACAAAACCATCAGAAAATAAATAACAAACGACAGGAGTAAGTTTTCACTTATCAATAATAACATTGACTGTAAATGGGTTAAACTTTCCAATTAAAAGACATAGAGTGGCTGAATGTATGAAAAAACAAGACACGTTGATCTGCTGCCTACCAGAAACACACTTCATCTACAAAGAAACACATACACTGAAAATAGAGGGATGGAAAAAGATACTCCATGCCAATGGAAACCAAAAAAGAAGCAGAATTAGCTATATTCATAGCAGACAAAATAGATTTCAAGACAAAAAGTAAGAGAAGAAAAAAAAGGTCACTATATAATAATAAAGGAATTGGTTCAGCAAGAGGATATAACAATTTTACATATATATGCACCCAACACTGGATCACCAAGATATATAAAAGAAATAGTATTAGAACTAATGAGAGAGAGAGAGAGAGGTCCCAACACAATAATAGCTGGAGAATTCAATACACCACTTTCAGGATTGGACACATCTTCCAGAAATAAAACCAAAAAAGAAACATCAGACTTAATCTGCATTATAGAACAAGTGGGTCTAATAAACATTTACAAAATGCTTTTTCCAAGGGCTTCAGAATACACCTTCTTTTACTCAGCACATGGATGATTCTCAAGGATAGAATATATGTTAGGTCATATACCAAGTTTCAAAACATTTAAACAAATTGAAATAATATCAAGCATCTTCTCTGATCACCAAAAAATAAAACTGGAAATTAATAACAAAAGTAATTCTGGAAACTATACAAATACATAGAAATTAAATAATATGCTCCTGAATTACCAGTGGGTCAATGAAGAAATTAAGAGGTAAATTGAAGTTTCTTAAATGATAACAGAAACACAACATACTAAAACCCATGGGATACAGCAAAAGCAGTATTAAGCAGGAAGTGCCTACATTCAAAAAGAGGAACAACTCCAAATAAATAATTTTATGATGCATCTTTTAAAAACTAGAAAAATGAGATCAAACTGAACCCAAAATTCATAGAAGAAAATAAATAATAAAGATCAGAGCAGAAATAAATGAAACTAAAATGAAGAAAATCAATACAGAATATCAATAAAACAAAAGTTGGTTTTTTGAAAAGCTATACAAAATGACAAAACTTTAGCCAGAGTAAGTAAGAAAAAGCAAAGAAGATCCAAATAAATAAAAGCAGAGTAAAAGGAGACATTACAACAGATACTGCAGAAATTCAAAGGAAAATTAGTGGCGACCATGAGAAACTATATGTCAATAAATTGGAAAATCTCCAAGAAACGTATAAACTCTTATCCATACAACTAACCAAGTTTGCATGAAGATATCTAAAACCCAAATAAACCAAAGAGATGTAACAAGATAAAAGCTGTAATAAGTAGTCTCCCAGTAAAGGAAAGCCGAGGACTTGATGGCTTCACTGTTGAATTCTACCAAACATTTAAAGAAGAACTAATACCAATTTTACTCAAACTGTTCCAAAAATAGAAGAGAAGGGAATACTTTCAAAATCAATTTAAAATGCCTGTTTTACCCTGATAACCAAAACCGGACAAAGACACATAAAAAAGGAAAAACGAAAACTATAGGCCAAAATGTCTGATGGATATTAATATGAAAATCCTCAATGAAATACTAGCAAATCATATTAAACAACACATTTGAAAGATGATTCATCATGATCAAGTGGAATTTATCATTGGGATGCAAAAAGGTTTCAACATGCACAAATCAGTCAATGTAATACATCACATCAACAGAATGAAAGCTAAAAACCATGGGATCATTTCAATTGATGCTGAAAAGACATTTGACAAAATTCAATATACTTTCATGTTAAGAACCCTGAAAAACACTGCATATAGAATGAACATATCTCAACGTAATAAAAGCCATATATGTCAGACCCACATCTAGTATCATACTGAATGGAAAAAAAGTGAAAGTCTTTTCTCTATGATCTGGAACATGACAAGGATGCCCACTTTCACCATTGTTATATAGTGCTGGAAGTTCTAGCTAGAATAATCAAAGAAGAGAAAGAAATAAAGGGCATTTAAATTGGAATGGAAGAAGTCAAATTATCTGTGTTTGCAGATGATACTGTCTTCTACTTGGAAAAACCTAAAGACTCTACCAAAAAACTCTCAGAACTCATAAACAAATTATTTAAAGTTGCAGGATACAAAATCAACAACATACAAAAATCTGTAGCATTTCTATATGCCAATAGTGAACAACCTGAAAAATAAATTTTAAAAATTATTTTATTTACAATAGTCACACATAAAATGAAATACCTAGGATTTAACTTCACCAAAGAAGTGAACAATCTGTATAATGAAAACTATAAAATACTGATGAAAGAAATTAAAGAGGACACCAATAAATGGAAATATATTTCATTTTAATGGATTGAAAGGATTAATAACTTTAACATATCCATACTACCCAAAGGCATCTACAGATTCAATTCAATCTCTATCAAAGTACCAATGAGATTCTTCACAGAAATAGAAAAAACAATCCTAAAATTTATATGGAGCCACAATAGATCCAGAATAGCTAACACCATCCTGCACAAAAAGAACAAAACTGAAGGAATCACATTAACTGGCTTGAAACTATACTACAGAGCTATAGTAACCAAAACAGCATGGTACTGTTATAAAAAGAGACTCGTAGAACAATGGAACAGCATAGAGAACATATTTACACATCTACAGTGAACTAATTTTCAACAAAAGTACCAAGAACATACACTGGGACATAGACATTGTCTTCAATAAATGGTGCTGGGGAAACTGGATATCCATATATGGAAGAATGAAACTAGACCCCTATCTCTCTCCATATACATAAATCAAATCTAAATAGAATAAAAACTTAAATCTAAGACCACAAACTGTGAAATCGCTACAAGAAAACATTGTGGAAAATCTCCAGGACATTTGTCTGCACAAGAATTCCTTGGGCAATATCTTATATCTTACAAGTGCTGGCAACCTAAGCAAACGTGGAGAAATGAGATTACATCAAGTTAAAAAGCTTCTGTGAACAATTAATAAAGTGAAGAGACAACTCACAGGATGGGAGAAAATATTTGCTAACAAGCTGTGTCACAAGGGATGAATAAACAGAATATATAAAAAGCTCAAGCAACACTATATACAAATATAATACAAACACTAACACAAATATAATAATCTGATCAAAAAATGGGCAAAATATTTGAATAGACATTTCTCAAAGGAAGACGTACAAATGGCAAACAGGCATATGAAAAGGTGCCTGGCCTCATAGCATATTTTAAAAAAGTGACATTTGTTGTTCCAATTTACTCATTCTACAGCGGAGGGATCTGAAGCCTACAGAAGGTATGCAGTTTACCCAGAGTACCAGAAAGAATATGAGATTTAGGGCAGCTTGAACTAGGCTTGAACACTGTTTCACAATTATTGAGTTATTGAGCTTCTCTGGGCCTCAGTTTCCTTATCAGTAAATCAGACCCCCGTGATGATATCTACCTCCTGGGACTGCTGTGAGTATTGCATCTCTGCTGAACATCTTCCCTCTGCCTTTCCAGATCCACTCACCACCATTCTTCACCTGTGCTGTTCTGAGAGGCTATTTAGGAAGGATTCTCTCAATGGGCTCCTGAACTCTCTGGTGTCCACTGGGTTTGGCTAATGAAAAGCCCCAAGGAGAGTTGGAGGTAGGAGGGAGAAAGGAAGGAAAGTGAGGGCTGTGGACCTATTCTCCTGGCTCCATCCCCGTGAGTCACCTCGAGCTGGATGAGTCTCTTGGTGGAGGTCACTGTACTTCTGAAGATAGCAATTTCCTCATGATTTATTGATTTTTCCAGATTCTAGTAACCACTTCCTCCGTGTTCTCATTCCTTTGGGTTTGGAGTGATGGCAGCTGCTACTAGCACAATATCTGATGTTCCCCCTGCATCTACCTGTTTATAAATGGTTCCTTTGAAGACAAATATTTGTCAAATATTCCATTTTGGATGTACCATCTGTTTGACCTAGATACTACATGCTTAGAACAGAGCCTGACATATAGTATATTCTTGGTGTATAGACTCTCTTGCTAATTGTAGTATTAATATTAGTGTAGAGGTAGTAGTCATTGCAGTGGAGGCAATGGTGCTGGTATTTTTCAAAGCCACTCATTCAGTCACATGCAAAGCCAGTAGTAGGATATATTCCTCTTTCATACTCAACTCTTTCTCAATGATTGCTTTTCAACTGTCTGTGCTCCAAAGCGAAATATACGGTTGGCTTCTAACTCCTTGCTCTTTGTGGCCACGGAGTGCTGCAAATCCCAGACAGATCCTATCCTATATCTGGTACTTTGTATGGTGTTTAAACCTACCTTAGACAGATAAAAATTGTAACAAAAATCATTAAGAATGTAGCTGAGGGTTATTATTATAACTAAACTAATGTCAGTCTATAATATCACTTGTACAAAGGTCCAAAAACAAAAGGTGAAAAGGTTTCAAGAAGTCCCTGGTTCTAGCCCTGGGTCCATCTCTGACTTACAGCATGACATGGGAGAGTCACTTTGAGTAGTTCCTCAACCTGATATGAAGAAGAAGAATATTCTTGAAAAGTGAACACATCAGAAATTTAAAAAAAAATCAATATGATGAACTCATTGTACACTAATGACCTTTAATTTTTTATTATTCATTTTGGTAGAAAATACAACATAATCATTAAGTTTTTTAATAGGAGTTATTTTGTAAAGTAAGCTGTAATCTTTCAATAGAAGTATGCACTGAATGTGTTCCTAACATTTTGATGAATTTTCATTGGATAGTGATATACTCATCAAAATATTTTTTGTAAACAAATTTAGAAAACAATTATAAAAGGTAATAAGATAATTGAAAGCTGTTATTTTCAGTAATTTTAATCAGTTTTTGACCTACCCTATTTGATGTGGCATGCCTGTTGGTTCTTGCTTGTTTTTTGTTTGTTTGTTTTTTATAACATGATATGACAGGGTGATGTTCTCACTGTTAATTACAGGCAAAAGTCCAAAAGAAATAAATACTTAGATGTTAGTTTGTAATAATTTACTAAATGGAGTTGTTAATCTCTAGACAACATCTGGAGTTCACTAAAAAAGAAAAGTATACATTAATAACAGTGTTCTCTTGGTTTGTTAGTGTTTAGACGGCAGTAATGGGAGTGCTATGAATTATGTGTTTCTGGAGGTCAGCAGAGTATTTTTCTAGACTTTTTATTGATTTTATGGTATATGAAATAAAGATATATGAACCTGACGAACACTGGAACAAAAATCCAGGGTCTACTTCGCTTTTGTTCTATTTTTATTTTTTTTCCATTATTGTGTTTTGTGACTTCCTATAGAGAATGGGACAAGTGTCAAACTATGGGAGGAATCTAGGGCCATGCCTTCTTTATCTTTGGCTCTCCCTCTTGTTCTCTTTTAAAACATTTTTAGCTTTTTATTTTGAAACAATTATGAGTTCACAAGAAGTTTCAAAGATATGTACTTATGTACCCTTCAACCAGTCTCTCCCAATTAGTAAAATCTTCAATATACTACCACATTACACTATCAAAACTAGAACACTGACATTGGTATAATCCAGAGCTTTTTAAGATTCAACACTTTTCTTTTGGCTATTCTAGTCACTTTATATTTCCATATGGATATTATAATCATCTTGTCAATTTCTATTAAAAATCCTTTTTAGAATTTTGATTAGAATTGAATTGAACCTACAGATGAATTTGGAAATAACTGCCATTTTACAATATTGAATCTTCCAACCGAAAATCAAAGTACACATCTCGATTTTTTATGGCATTAATTTATCATTGCAATTTTTTCTAGTTTTAAGTGTACAAGTCATTTACATCTTTGTTCAGATATATCCCTAAGACTTTAATACTTTTAGTGATGTTTTAAATTGCACTGTTCTTAGTTTCAACTTTCGGTTGTTGAAATTAACTTCCAGTCCACCCTAGGACTACCATTAGCTGAAACATTGCCTCCTCTAATATATAAACTTCTAATATATAAACATACAATTGATTTGTGTATTGTTCTCTTACTCTGCAATCTTGCTAATCTCAATTACTGTAGAAGCATTTTTTTAGATTGACTTTTCTACGTACACTCTCAAGTAGTCTTTGACAAAAGACACTTACTTCTCCCCTTCCAAACTGAATACATTTTTTTTTCTTTTTGCACTGGACACAATCTCCAGTACAAAGCTTAACTATGCCCACACTGGTGCACATGTTGGTCTTAGATTGTAGTATCCTGCATGTAAACACTGAGAACAACTTCCAGCACTTGAATATCCACTCCTTCCCCCACCCACATACTGGCTGAATTCATGTTGGGAGACTATATTTACTATGAACATACACCCCTCATTTGAAACAAGACTAGGATACACGGTAAAGAATGTTTATTCACTAAAATTTTGACAGACTCAAGGTCATTATTTCAGATGGGAAATAGGAAATTTAAAAGAACTACATGGACATTGAGTAAAAGAACATGGATTGAAATTTGCCTGGCAGTAGCCTAAAAGTAATTGGTCTTCAAGGTGCATATGCAAGAACTGTAGGAAGGAAATGGGATAATTCACATCTCCACCAATAATTAAATGTAGCCACACTAGCTTGGAGGGATTTGAGGTGAGACATCTAAAATACTAGGGCATGGTGGGTGCTGGAAGACAAAAGAATGAATCACTTAATAGGAATGGCTGTGGGGAAGGGCTTGAAGGAACCATCCTCTCGCTTCCATGTGAGCCATGAACATTAAACATGGAGAAATGAGGAGCGGCGGCAGATCCGTTTGGGATGCATCATCTTCACGGGATGCTGAAACAACAGCAGCATTTGGTTTCCTCTACACCCCTTTCCCCTCCCCCGCAAGCCCAGGGAGTGGGCAGCAGTGGTGCTTTGTGATGTCAAAGCCACCCTAGGACTGCCATTGGCTGGGACGCTGCCTGTATGATCAAACAAAGCTCAAGGGCGTGGCTTTGCCTTGTCACCAGGAGGGTATATATAGGGAGGGCAAGAGCTCTGGGACATTCCCCTGGGAAGCTTCAATATAGCTGTGGAAGTCTGGACTCTACAAGAGCCTACTAGAGACATTCTACAACCAACCCCAATCATGGAAAAGGCAACTTCAAGCACCAATGGGGAAACGAGGAAGAGCCCCTGTGAATCCAACAACAAAAAAAATGACGAGGTAAGATTGTTAGGTTTTGAAGGGAAGGTGAGGGTGAAAGAAAGACACACTGAGAGGGGGCGGCTCAAACAGCAACACAGGAATACTGCAGACACCTGTGGAAGTGGGGGGCCCGCTTCATGCCAGAGCCCACCGCTGCTTACAGGCTGGGGTGCTTGTAGGTATGGCTGGGAGGGGCCTGGGCAGTATGGCTTCCTGCCTGGCAGGATATTGATAAGATGGTTTTATGATCAGGCTGTTTGGCCCTTTTTCCAGTGGGATGTCATTGTGGTGTTTCTTGGAACTTTGCCCAGCAAGATACGATAGGAAAGTTTCTTTAGTTGGGCCTTTGTCCGCCTTGTGTTACAATGATTAGGTAAGATTTTTCTCCCAGCCCGAACCCCCATGGAATGTTTCACTTTGACCAAGGTCTGCAAAATAGCAGGGGGCTTATTAAATGGTGGTTTGGACTCGCATTCTTGCCTTCTACTTTTGTATAAAAGGACGAGGGGCGTTGTTGAGTATCTGGCTGCCTCCTGCTGAATAGGGGAGCTGTAATCAGGGTTTGGGTTTTGAAGCAGTGGGTGTTGGACTTCAGAGTGGTTTTCCTGGAGGCACTGATACTGGACTTGGCAGAGGAGAAGGATGGTATCCATGGGTTGCAGGGTGGCTGCCTGGACGAGGGAGTTTGGCCTTCGGGAGATAAAGCAGGATATGAAGGTGAGTATACATGGGCCAATTGTAGTATCAGGAGGAGGAAGATTAAGGGCCCTAAGAAAGGGGCCACCTGTTATCCCAGTGCTGAGTGCAGCAGAGATGTTTAGTTCTGCTAACACTAGAATGAGATGTAGAGCCTGCTTAGTGTGTGTGGAGGAAGATGAGACAGAAGCTACTAAAGGAACCTGGATGGTCTGCTTGTTAGGCAAAATGTTAATGTTTACACTGAAATACCAGGGTACATGCTCCTGACCAATTGGCCAGTAGGCAGAGATAAGAGTTTGTGCCATAAAGGAAGAAGACACTGGGGGTGGACAGACAAAAGTTGTAGGTTATGGTAGCAAGCCATGAGAAGGTGGGGGTTGAATTCAAACCCTTTGTTTTAACTTTTATATTTTTCTAAGTTGAATAGCTGCCAGCAAGGGTAGCCCCTCTGAGGGCCTGATAGGAAATGGTGGTGGGGGAGGAGGTGAAGGCTGTTTGGTTTTGGAGAGAGAGGGAGAAATGGGTTTTTGTAACTATTAGCCACTGTGGTCCTGATAGGGCAGAAGGATATAGGTTGCAGTTGAGGGAATTGTTTGTGGATTTTTTCCAGGGAGCACCTTTGAGTTGGATACATGGAGAGCGGCGCCGTCAGAGAGGGGAGGGGTTGGTAAGAGGTGTGGGAGGGGTTGTTAGGAGGTGTTTTATGGAATCTGACTGGTAACATCTTCAGTTAAGAGGCTATGAGGCGTAGGAGGGTGACAGCCCTGTGTGTGACAGTGTGGGTAGATTTGATGGATTGGGGGAAAAGGTGTTTAGCCGAGCAAGATTATAAACAGGTTTGGGGAATGAATTGGTCAAGTAGGTGAGATGCAGGTTTATTTTGGACTGAGTTCATGTGGCCAGGTTGACAGAAAGGGTTGTGAATTGCTGGATTTGTGTGGACAAACAAATTTAACAGTTGGAAGGAAGAGGGGAGTGTGACTGATTTCCAAGGCAATGTGTGAGGCTGATGAAGGGGTCTCAACTCTTAGAGGCTAGGGGATGGAACTTCGAGTATCCCACAGACAAAGAGGACAAAAGAAGAAAGAGGAGATTTGAGTAGAAGTGAAATTTTGGAAGGTGCCCTGCAGTCATACCTCTTGGATTACTGTGACAATTTGGTAGGACTATTCAGGGACATGGGGAAGGGAAACCAAGAAAGATCTGAAATCAAGTAGGAGAAAAAAGATTGGAAATTGGCGACGGAGAGTGTTATGGACTAGGGCATTTGTATTGGCAACTTCTGGAATTCTTGTTAAGTGCAGTGAGGTTGGTCCTGTGAGGGAAGGAGAATAATTTGGGGGTGAGCAAATTTCTACAGGTGGATCTGGTGCTCTTTTTAGTTTGGAATGGTGCATTCAGTGTGGAAAGGATGTTAGCTTTGCCCCAGTCAGAGTAGTTAGGATAACCTGGTGAGGACTCATCCACTTAGGTTGGAGAGGGGAGGAGGAGGAGTCTGTGATTCAGACCCAGTCTCCTGGTTGTAGGGACAGAGAGGAGTGTTCTGAGAATGGACTTTTAGGCTGGGTCAGTAAGCATTTGCATACTGTCTCATTAGATGTTAGGTGAGGTGTAACGCTGGCCAAGTATTCCATATAGAAGGGGGAGAGAATACAGGGAGATTCTGGAGGATAAAGGGGCATTTATACATGAGCTTAAATGGGCGTACACTGAGGGGCTTTTGGGAAATGACTCATAAATGCATGAGGAACAGTGGGAGAAGTGAAGTCCAGGTCATTTTATCCTTTAGGGAAAGTTGGTTAGTTGCTGTTTTCTAAAAAAAAATTTCCTGAAGATTCTGGGTGGTAAGGAATATGCAAAGCCCATTTAATGTTTAGAGCCTTTGCCACCTGTTGGTTAAACTGTGAAACAAATTGGCCCATTGTCTGACTGGATGCAAGAGGGGAGTTTAAACCGGTGGATAATATGGGTGGAGAGAATAGAAGCGATGGTGTGTGCGTCTTTTCGGTGGTGGTAGGAAAAGCTTTTATCCATCCAGAGAATGTATCTACCATTGTCAGAATGTAGAGGAATGTATGGGGGGCATGTGAGTAATGTTGATTTGCTAGTCTTGCCCTGGTAAGTGTCCTCAGGCTTTGTGGTTGAAAAGGAGGTGGTTTGATAGCTTCCTGAGGGGAAGTCTGAGTGCAAAGGCAACATGCCTTAGTAATATGTTTGAGATGGGCAGCTATGGTGGAAGAATGTATATAAGTTTTTAAAAGCTGGAGTAGGGGCAGTAACCGGCATGGAAATGGTTGTGCACATATAAAAGAACAGAAGGTTTTTTCAACTTGGGCAAGACACTTTTATCATTGAGGTAGAACCATTTTTTCCTGAATGGCGCCAGCCCGGGCAAGTGGAGTTTGTTCCTCCTGGGTATATACGGGGTATGCTGGGAAAAATGAGCAATAACGATGGGGTTGTAAGGGCTGCCTGCCAGGCTGCTGAATTTGTTGAAAGGTTTTTCTTGAGTATGCATCTTTAGACTTTCGGCGCCCCTTGCAATGGATAATGGTGGCCATCAGTGGTAGTTTAGCCACCCCCAGCAGCTTATGTATAAGTTTGCCATTTCTTGTGGGGGTTCCTTTTGTAGTTAGAAAACCCTGTTCCTGCCAGATTAAGGCATGAGAGTGTAGGACATGGTATGCATATTTGGAACTGGTGTAAATGTTGACCCTCTTTGCCTTTGCTAGGGTGAGGGTCCTGGTTAGGGCAACTAGCTTTGCCTGTTGAGAGGTAGCATGGGGTGGGAGAGCACTGGATTCTAGGAATTTATTTTGAGCAATGATGGCATAGCCAGCTGCTGGACACGGCTGCCTAAAAGAGCTTCCATTAATTAACCATGTATGTGTTCCCTGCAAATAGGCATCTGAAATGTGCTGGAATGGGGAGGAGAGGGAGTCTAAGAGGTCCAGACAGGAGAGAGAGAGAGCTTAGAGTCAGAAGTGTTTACAGAAAGGAGGGTGGCTGAGTTGAGAGTTTTATATCTCTGGAAGGTGATTAGAGGGTTACCTATGAATAAGGTGTGTACCTGCTGAAAGTGGGATGGTGGGAGGGATAGAAGAAATTGATGGTTTATGAGGTCCTGTGGGTAATGGAAAGATGCAATAGTAATGTGTTGGTAGAGAGGGAGTTTCCGTGCCTCTAAGGCCAGCGATGTGGCCACACCCGAGATTTTTAGTCAGAGTGACCAGCCTTGGATGACAGAGTCCAGTTGTTTTGAGAGATGTGCAGTGGCTCGTGGGGCGTCGCCGTATGTTTGCCAGAGTAGTCCAAGAGCAAGGCCTTGGTCGGAATATATATACAAAGTACAGGACTTGGGATTGGGCAGCCCCAGTGCCAGGGCAATGAAAAGGGCATTTTTTAGTTTTTAAGTGGGATTTGTTGGGGCAAGCTGGGTTTAGGGGTTTTAGGATGGGCCCATGTGAGGCCACGTATAGTGGTTTGGCCAGCAAGTTAAAGTTGGGAGTTCACAGCCAGAAGTATCCCACAAGGCCTAAGAAGGAGGGGAGGTCCTTTTTTTCTGTGGGGAAGGGGCCTGTCACAAATTAGCTCCTTTCATTGTGTTGGGATGGCTCAAGAATTAGGGGTTAGGACAAATCCAAGGTAAGTAACTTTGGTTTGGGCTACCTGAGATTTTGTGGGTTAGCCCAATATACTCGATTATGAAGGAAGTTTAAAACCTGAGTGGTGTGTTGAATGAACAGATTAAGGAACGGGCTACAGAGAAGGAGGTCCTTGGCATATTGGAGGAGGGTACTAGGAGCAAGGGGAAGTTCAGCTAGGTCCTTGATGAGGGCCCATCTGAACAGGTGGGGCCTATCCCAGAACCCCTCTAAGAGTACAATCTATGTGTAAGTCCATGTGTAAGTCCTGTAAGAGTACAGGACATGTATTAGGATTTGACCAAGTTAAAGCAAAAAGACTTTAGTAAGCCGGATTTAAGGGAATAGTGAAACAGTCATCTTTTAGTTCCAATACAGAGGACCCATAAAGATGTGTTCTCTGTCCTCCAGGGTGAGGGTAGAGGAGAGGATGACACATATATCATGCCAGGTAAGGTCGTAAGATTTAGGGAAGCACAGAAATTCCTTGCGGTAGGAGGTAGGATCCATTGAAAAGGAGCCAAGTCTCTTTTTAATATGGGAGAAGTCAGCTAGGGAACTTGAATTCAGATTATGCTTTCAGCCCTCGCGACCTCCTGCAAGGGAAGGACTTTGGAAGGCCTTTGGGCATGTGCTTGGTTTCTGGAGATAGGGGGTTGGGCGTGAGACCTGGTTTGAGGTGGAGAAGGAAGGGGGGATGGAGGGCGACAGTAAGGGGGTGAAGGGGCCGGATCCGAAGGAGAAGGTGGAGGGAATGGTGGTGGGCAGGAGACTGAAGAATGGGTGTGTTGGCCAGGTTGAAATTCAGAGGAGGAAGCCTTGTCCGTAGGAGGAGGCATTTTGGGGGGTTTCTCCTTGTGGAGGAAGATTTGAAATGGTGAACAAAATTGGCAGAAAGAGAGAGAGAGTGAGGCATGAAGCAAAGCACTTCAGATCATTTACCATTGTGTTGGAGAAAGTTTTTTAGATTATGTTGAATTTGGAAGTTGAATGTTCTGTTTTTTGGAAGAGGGGAGTGTATACTCTGGATGGGAGTGAATACCCCAGAGGAAAGTGAGTACTCGATTCTGCCTGGGAGAAGGGACCTGGAGAGTCAGGGTAGCCCTGTAGCTATTCATGCTCCCCAGAGGCCAGACTAGCCAGAGTGGCAAGCGTTCTGAGGCTGTCCCCTGAGAAGGGAGGCTGCGGTCACCTGGTGACTGGGGAGAACTCTCACCCAGCACTGGAATTTTTTTGGAGAACTGGCAGAAATAGAGAGGAATCCACAATGGAGGAAGAGGGAGACTCATTCACTAATTGAAGCCCAGTGTTGGATGTGATGTCCAGCAATGGGGGTGATACTTGTTACAGCTGCCTGGAAAGGGGAAGGAAGGAAAAATAAGATGGAGAGTTTGATCAATATCTGGAGGTTAGCCCAGCACTGGAGAATATGAGAGAATAGGGGGAACAGGACTCAGAACAGGGAGTCCACTCAGGATCTGGAAACAGGCCCCAGTCTAGTTTGTGCTTCTTGCTGTTTGCTGCTTTCTGCTTTCCAGGTTGCAAGAGAAAACTTACCCATCAGAACCCAATCACCATTCTGGGTTTTGGCACCAAAATGTTAGGTTTTGAAGGGAAGATGAGGGTGCAAGAAAGACACACAGAGAGGGGACATCTCAAACAACAACACGGGAATATTGCAGACACCTGTGGAAGTGGGGGACCAGCTTCATGCCAGAGCCCACCACTGCTTACAGTCTGGGGTACTTACAGGTATGGGTAGGAGGGAGCTGGGCAGTATGGCTTGCTGCGCAGGAGGATATTGATAAGAAGTTCTTATCGTCAGGTGGTTTGGCCCTTTTTCCAGTGGAATATCATTGTGGTGTTCCTTTGCAGCTGCCTGGAAAGGGGAAGGAAGGAAAAATAAGATGCAGAGTTTGATCAATATCTGGAGGTTAGCCCAGGGTTGGAGGATACAAGAGAATAAGGGGAACAGGACTTAAGATAGGGATGTTTCTTTAGTTGAGCCTTTGTCCTCCTTGTGGTCAGGTGGTTTCTCCTGGCCCGAAGCCCCATGGAATGTTTCATTTTGACCAAGGTCTGCAAAATATCAGGGATCTTACAAAATGGTGCAGTTTGGACTAACAGGTGATCCTACCCATGCTCCTCTTCTTCTTCTTCCCCATAGATCTCTACCCTATGATTCCACCTTGTTCTTCTCTGGCACAAACCCCTTCCTCAAACTGCATTCCTTCTCATAAAGTCCCCCTTGCTATCCAGTCTCTATCCTATTCACCCAAAATAATGTCTTTCTGGCCTCTCCCTGTTTTCTCACCAGATGCAGGAGGCACCAAACAAAGTCTTAGCCCCTGAACAGAGTTTGAAAAAGACAAAAACACCAGAATATCCAATAATATTTGTGTATTACCACAAGAAGGGTAAGAAAATAAATTCAAACCAACTGGAGAATGACCAGTCCCAAGAGAACTCCATCGATCCAATCCAAAAGGAGGAGGACGAAGGCGTAGACTTATCTGAAGGATCTTCAAAGGAGGATGAAGACTTAGACTCATCTGAAGGACCTTCAAAAGAGGACAAAGACCTAGACTCATCTAAAGGATCCTCACAGGAGGATGAAGACCTAGGCTTATTTGAAGGATCTTCACAGGACAGTGGGGAGGATTAGTCACACATAGAGAAACCAAATTGGACAAATCATCACTACTGATGGAGATGATTACAATAAAATCAAGTTTGAGGAGTTGATGACTGTGTATATCTCTGTCTGTTTTCTGGTGGTTGGGGGGAAGGAAAGGGAAGAAGTAGGCATTTGAGTAGGGAGGGATATGAGGTCCTGTAGGGTTGGCAGACAGACCCACAGGTTGACAGCCAGACATTGTAAATAAGGACTGGGGGAGGACTGACTCCTCAGACAAATTTTCTTCTTAAAATTTTGTCTTACAGGAAAGGAAGAAAAGGACTTGGTGTTTCTTGGAGCATGTGATTGTGTAGAAGAGCATATAAAAAGATCTATATTGGCCGGGTATGGTGGTTCATGCCTATAATTCCAGCACTTTGGGAGGCCGAGACTGGCAGTCACCTGAGGTCAGGAGTTTGAGACCAGCCTGGCCAACATGGTGAACCCCTGTCTCTACTAAAAAATATACAAAAATTAGCCAGGCATGGTATCAGGCACCTGTAATCCTAGCTACTTGGAGACTGAGGCAGGAGAATCACTTGAACCCAGGAGGCGTAAGTTGCAGAGCTGAGATCATGCCACTGCACTCCAGCCTGGGGGATAGAGCAAGGCTCTGTTTCCAAAATAACAAAAATAAAATAAAATAAAATAAAATAATCTGTATTGTATATAGGTGACAGTGACACTCTTTCCAAAATGAAGACATCAAAATCACCACCTCCAGGCCACATACGTCATAGTGGCATGGGTTATAACTCACCCAATGCTGTGAGCAACTGAAGCCCCTCAAATGGATCAAAAACCTCACCCTACATAAAGTAAGACATCATGTCACATACACTAAAATAATGGTGCTTGGAGGCCATGGTCCCAATACTAGGGCATTTCCTTGTTAAGAAACTTTAGGTGGAGCAGTAGCCTACCAAGTGTGGGACACTGGGAGTGGCCATTGTCTACTGCAGGCAATAAAGGAAAGCATAGTCTACAGGGAATTTGAATACAATGATACAAATAAAAGTTGTTATTTTTATTGCCACTTCCATACACCAGCATTTCTATAGAATGTCAATGATTAAGAATTCTTACCTTTAAAAAAATATTGTTTTTATTGAAGGGAATACAATAGAGTGGTTTTGACATCAAGTTTAGAGGGCTGAGTTACATTCTTTGAGTTAATTGCCAAGACCCTCTCCTGTTTATTTACTCATTCACTCTCCTTTATTTCCATGACCCAGTTTTATTTCTCTTGTCTATATTGGCAATCATTGTACTGTGTTTGGTGTGTATCCTTTTCTCTGTATGAGTGTCAATACATGTTTTTTTTATTGTTTATGGACATTTGTTTTCAATTTATGTAGCCATTGTCAGTATTTAATGTTTCACTCAGGCCTGTTTTTAAGATGCCTCTATTTATATATAATCTGTTCTTCCCTTGTAAATGAATATATCAGGTACATTTTTGTATTTTGTAAATTTTAGAAAGATATTTTGATTTTTAATATTTGTACCCACCTTCTAGTCCATGTTTTGTTTAATTTATATCTTAGTGTTACATTTTCTTTCAAATGACTGTAAATACTATCATGTGCTTAATTTTGATTTCCACATATTCAATGTTAGCATATAGAAGTGTGATGGATTTTTTATTTCTATTTTAAAGAAATTTTATTGTGTATACTTGAGGTTTACCACATGATATTATGGGATACATAAAGTAAAATGGTTACTATGGTGAAGCAGATTAGCATACCTCTCTTCTTAGTTTTTAAGTGTGCGACAATGGCAGCTAAAATCTACTCATTTAACAAAAATTCATGACAATTTCATCAGGTTTAGTCTCCCTGTACATTAGATCTCCATCTTTGTTCATCCTACATACCTTCTATTTTGTGTCCTTTGACCTACTTCTTCCCATTTCTTCCCCTACCCCCAATGTTTCATTCTCTGCCTCTGTCTACTTGAGCCCCTTATTTATATGGTGCACATATGAAATCATCAAATCTTTTTCTTTCTGTCTGGATTATTTAACTTACTGTGATGTCCTCCAGGTTCATCCATGTTGTGGCAAATGCCAAGACCTCTTTATTTTAAGGCTGAATAATATTTAGTTCTGTATAACTATATATAACTACACACACACACACACACACACACATACACACACACTCACAGAGAGAGAGACCAAATTTTAAAATCCAATTATCCATTGATGGGCATTTAAGTTGTTTCCATATCTTGGCTATTGGGAATAATGCTACAATGAACGTGAGAGTGCATATATCTATATGAGGCTGTGATTTCATCTCATTTGGGTATATACCCGAAAGAAGGATTACTGGGCCATATGGTAGTTACTTGTTAATTTTTTTAGATACCTCCATATTGTTTTACATTATGGTTATACCAATCTACATTTCCACCAACAGTGTACTAGGGTTCTTTTTTCTCCACACCCTCATCGACATTTGTTATTTATTGTCTTTTTGATAATAGCCATCTTAACAAGAATGAAGTGACATAGTGGTTTTAATAGGCATTTCTCTTATGATTAATGATGTTGAATGCCTTTTAATATATCTGTTAGCATGCCACTGTAGGAAGTAATATGAAGAGATACCAGTGTATCTTTTACTCAGTTTCCTCCCATGATAAGACGTTGCAAATGTACAACATCACAACCAGAAACCTGACATTAATACACACCATCTATTCAGATTTCACCAGTTTTACATGTGCTCATCTGTGTGTGTGCTTAGTTATATTCAGTTTTATCATATGCCTAGATTCAAGGAACAACGCCCATAATAAGAATACAGAAGAATTTCATCAACACGAAAGATCTCTCATGTTGTCCTTTAATAGCCACCACCAACCTTCCTCTCAAGTTAATAACCCCTAGTCACGACTGTTCTCCACTATATAATTTTGTCATTTTCAGAGTGTTATGTGAATCTTTCAGTATGTAACCTTATGGAATTGGTGTGTTAGTCTGTTCTTGCCTTGCTATAAAGAAATACCTGAAGTTGAGTAACGTATAAAGAAAAGAGGTTTAATTGGCCCACAATTCTGTAGGCTGTACAGGAATTGTTGCCAGCATCTGCTTCTGGTTATGGTCTCAGGAAGCTTACAATTATCACAGGTAAAGGGAAAGCAGACACATCACATGGTGAGAGCAAAACCAAGAGAGGGAGGAGGTGCTACACACTTTTAAAACCAGATCACATGTGAACTCAGAGCAAGAACTCACTCATCACAAAGGGGATGGTGCTAAGCCATTTATAAGAGATTCACCCCCAGAATCTAATCATCTACCACCAGACCCCACCTCCAACACTGGGAATTACATTTCGAAATAAAATTTGGAGGGGACAAACATCTAAACCATATCATTTATTTTGTCACTCACCATAAGTCTCTGAGGATTCATTCATGTTGTTGCATATATAAATAGTTTATTCTTTTATATTCCTGAGTGTGATATTCCATTGAATAAATGTACCATAGTTTGCCTAATCTTTCTACCTGTTGAAGGGCATCTGGGCTGTTCCTAGTTTTTGGCTATTACAAATAAAGCTGTTACAATCATTCACATGCAGGATTTTGTATGAATGTAAGATTTCATTTCTCTGCAATAATTACCCAGATTATGAATAGTATGGTAGTTGCCCTATTTGGTTGTGTCAGGAAATTCCAACCTTTCTAATGTGGCTGTATCATCTACATTCCCACCAGCAATGCATGCATGATCCAGTTTCTTCGCATCTACACTAGCATTTGGTTTTGTCACTTTTAAAAAGCTTGGCTTTTCTGGAAGGTGTGTCCTGATATCTGATTGTGGTCTTAATTGGCATTTTCCTGATGGCTAATGATGTTAAATATCTTTTTATGTACTTAATTTGTCATCCATATATTCTCAGCCCTTTCTCTTTGACAGATTCATGACACTGGGTTAAAACAAAGATGTTGACAGTATATGTATTAAGTCTGAAAATGACACAAAGATTAGAAGATTTTTCTAATAACAAGATTTAAATGCAGTAAGAGTTTAAACAGGCTAGACTGTGGTCCACTTGAACTATGATTGTAATCAGACAAGAGAAATTTACTAGAGAACATTGGCATGCTGTGATCTTGGAATCCCAAAACTAGTATCTTGTGAATAGAACGAGAGACATTTGGTTTAACAGTAGTATCAAAAAATCAACATAGAAGTTTTCAATTGACAGTGAATAGATTGTGAAGCAAGCATGTGAAAAGGCTTTTCGGAAGCTACTAGTATCTTTGAGTAACCTCCATGGAAATGTAACTAAAGCAAGAGGTGACTTTCTCTTCCTGTCCTGTGTTGATCAGACTACACTTGAAGGAGTAGTTCCAGTTGCGGACCTTTAAGAGGAAGAGAGACAACTTAAATAGTCACCTGAGGAAGGAAGAAATCTGAGTGATGTTGAGACCTGAAATGGTGTCGTGGGGCAAATGATGAAAATAACTGTATCAGGTATCGCTCTGATGGGAAACAGACCGTACACTCGAATAGGAAAATTAGAGGAGGGTTTAATAGATGTCTAACACTTAGTGATTACAGAGGAATGGGACAGTACAGGGAAACCAGAAGAAATAACTTGGAGTTGGAAACAGGAAGGCAACTGCTACTAACCCTAAGTTTGACAGGGAGAAGGAGGAGACTATTACTGGAACCTGGAGAATTAGGGAGCTGTGTGTAGAGAACTGTCGACAAAAAGGGATCATCTAGGTCAAGAAATGAAACAGAAATTTCAGAAATTACAGAAATTCTGCAAGGAAGGAGCCAGATAAAGAAATACTCTGACTTCATTTTCCTCCTCCTCCAATCGTCTGCAGGGACCTACCATTCACCAAAACTAACCCGAGGCCGGAGAACAAGACAGCCCATTGTCAGGCCTCTGAGCCCAAGCCAAGCCATCATATCCCCTGTGACCTGCACGTATCCATCCAGATGGCCTGAAGCAAGTGAAGAATCACAAAAGAAGTGAAAATGGCCCTTTCCTACCTTAACTGATGACATTACCTTGTGAAATTCCTTTTCCTGGCTCAGCAGCTCCCCCACTGAGCACCTTGTGACCCCCGCCCCTGCCTCCAGAGAACAACCCCCTTTGACTGTAATTGTCCATTACCTACCCAAATCCTGTAAAACGGCCCCACCCCATCTCTCTTTTCCGACTCAGCCCACCTGCACCCAGGTGATTAAAAAGCTTTATTCCTCACACAAAGCCTGTTTGGTGGTCTCTTCACCCGGACGTGCGTGACACTTATTAATACAGTCCATGGTTTATATGAGTCAGATTTTTAGGAGCACAAAGCAGAGTGAAGAAGAGTGGAGAACGGATCTGGTGAAGCAAATGGACGGTATATTAAGAACACTGAACTCAGAGAAGCAAAAGTCTCAGGAGAGATCAGTGTCTTTCTTCAACTCTCTCATATGGTGTCATGTGGAATCAGGTCAGACTTACACTTTTTGAGTGTCATGCCTATGATTAGTAGGGCCACAGCAGGGAACTTAGGGGAAAGTGGCATAAACTCCCTTAGGCAGTTGATGTGGATGAGTTTGTCCTGGAAAAGCTGTTTACAAAATGATCAACTGTAATTTTGCTCTTTTGGAGCTCGGAAAATAATACCCCAAAATGAAGACCTCAGGAGCAAAAGTCTTTCTTTAATCTTTTCCTACTCTCTTGTCTCTCAGTCTCATTCTCCCCCAAGGCTAGCCATAGAAACTAGAATCCTTCTTCCCTAAGGTGTGTCACAGAAACCAAAACATATTTTCCCCAAAGGCAGCAATGAAACCTAAAAATATTACTCTAATTTTCACTCCACCTTTCTGTGTGAAAACTGGCCATAAAGAAATTGCCTCATTACCTTGTTTGACTATAGGTCAGAAGACCCCCATTTCAGAGGGGTCCCTGCCCCACACATCCAGAAGGAAGAATGCTGCTCAAAGAAGCCAAGAATAATCTAGACATACAGGCCTTTCTGTGTTTTCCCACTCAGTTCATCAGTATTAGTTTATAGCCTTTTTGTTCAATCCTATTTCTGCGCCTCTGTCCATACTTCCTTAAACCTAGGCATAAAATACACAATTTCCCCTGTCTCTTTGGGTCTTCGTTCTGCAGGCTCCCATGTACAACCATTAAATAAATCTGTATACTTCTTCTGCTCTCAATCTGCCTTTTGTCAGTGATTTTTAGTGAGCCCTCAGAGGGCCTTGCCCGCTACAGCTCTTCCCTGTGGGTGCGAATATCTCACCATGCCTGTCACTCTTTACATCAAAATGTCTAATACTTGCTACCATATTTCCCTGGCGTAAAGCAGAAAGTTGTTGTGTTTTTGAAACTTGATATCACTTGGAAAATAATAGTTGTATTATTTAAAAACTTGAACAGTGGCAAGGATGTGTGGTAGCTTGACTGCTAATTTCCTGGAAGTTCAGACTTGACCTTGTTTGCTGTGGTACCATCCGGAAATAGCATGGAGCCCGACACACAATAGGCAATTAGTAAATATTTGCTGAATGATGGCACAAGTGTGGAAAGTAAAGTGTAGCACGGTCACGAAAAAAAAAAAGACTGATAGTGACTCATAAAATGTTCTAGCCCCAGCTGTGGTTATAACTAAAAATATAATCTTGAGCTAGTTAAAGAAACACCCTTTAAAGGTGATATCCAATCATCTAATTCCATGAATTTAGATTTAATCACTAAATGTTTGGGTCTATGTATCACATTAATCTAGTGCAAATATATCCAAAGTATCCAAGATAATGGAATGAATCTCCCTAGCTGAGATTTTAATAGAATACTGAGGCTGATATCTACTCTAAAAAAAATTGAGGCTGATATCTATTAAAAAATAAAAATTTCTATGCATAGGCAGTAGATATAATGATCTTAATTATTATTTTCATTTTACACAACCTTAATTTTTTTCTGGAGTTTTATTTCAGATACGGGGGTACACATGCAGGTTTGTTGCATGAATATATTGCACTTAGGTAGTGATTCTAGTACCCAGTAGGTAGTTTTTTCACACATGCTCTCTTCCCTCCCTCCCCTATCTTGTAGTTTAGTATCTATTGCTTCTACATTTATGTCCATTTGTGCTCAATATTTAGCTACTGTTAATAAATGAGAACATCTGGTATTTGGTTTTCTGTTTCTACATTAATTCACTTAAGATTATGGCCTCCAACTCCATTCATGTTGTTGCAAAGGACATAATCCCATTGTTTTTTATGGCTACATAGAATTCTGTGGTGTATATGTACCACATTTTATTTATCCAATTCACCTATTGATGGGCACCTAGATTGATTCCATGCATTTGCTATTGTGAATAGTGTGGTGGTGAGCACACGAGTGCATGTATCTTTTGATATAATGATCTATTTTCCTTTGAGTATATATCCCATAAGGGGATTACTGGGCCAAATGGTAGCTCTATTTTAAGTTCTTTGAGGAATAGCTTAATTTTTAAAAGATATCCAAAGATAATTTTACTTTTGTAAACTTTAAATCAGTGCACATTTGGGTAGGCACAGTGGCTCACACCTGTAATTCCAACAGTTTGGGTGACTGGGGTGGGCATATTGGTGAGGTCAGGAGTTCGAAAGCAGCCTGGGTAACATGGCAAAATCCAATCTCTACCCAAAATACAAAAAAAAAAATAAAAAAAAATAAAAAATAGCCAGGCATGGTGTTGTGTGCCTGTGGACTCAGCTACCTGGGAGGCTAAGGCAGGAAAATTGAGCCCAAAGGCTAGAGGTTGGAGTGAGGCAAGATTGTGCCACTGCACTCCAGCCTGGGTAACAGAGTGAGACCCTGTCTCAAAATAAATAAATAAATAAAATAATGCACATTTAAATGAAGAGTTTGCATTGAAATGCTTCACTAAATGTGAATAACACTATTAATACTACTAATAATATTGAACATTTTCAAATAATTATGTCTAACATTTATTTAGCATTCACTAAATATCAAGCACTTCATATGCATAAGGTAATTTAACCCTCACAAGCAGTTTATGGTTCTGGTAGTTTGGCTATCAGCATCCTTAGGGAATGAGGGATGGAGGCCACATAGCAAGCAGTGAAAGAGAGATTCAAACCCAGGCAATCTTGAATAAAGAGTCTGAATACATATCCACTCACTATAAATATTATCTCTTGACTTTTCCTCAGAAAGCTCATGGTAAATGCACATTTTCTGTTACATAAATTCAAAGATACCATGACTGCATATTAACATGCTTTGGTTCTGTGTCCCCACCCAAATCTCATCTTGAATTGTAATCCAAATTATAATACCCACATGTTGGGAGAGGGACCTCATGGGAGTTAATTGGATCATGGGGGACATTTCCCCATGTTTTTCTTGTGATAGCGAGTGAGTTATCATGAGATCTGATAGTTCTATAAGGGACTCTTCCCTCTTTCCTCATTCTTCTCTCTCCTGTAACCATGTGAAGAATGTCATTGCTTCCTCTTCACCTTCTGCCATAATTGTTAAGTTTCCTTAAGACTCCTCAGCCATGTGGAACTGTGAGTCAATTAGACATCCTTTCTTTACAAATTACCCAGTTTCAGGTATTTCTTTACAGCAGTGTGAGAATGAACTAATATAGTAAATTTGTACTGCAGAGAGTGGGGCACTGCTATAAAGATACCCAAAAATGTGGACGCGATTTGGAACAGGCAGAGATTAGAATAGTTTGAAGGACTCAGAAGAAGACAGGAAGATGTGGAAAAGTTTGGAACTTCCTAGACACTTGTTGAATTGTTTTGACCAAAATACTGATAGTGACATGGATAATGAAGTCCAGGCTGAGGTGGTCTCAGATACAGATGAAAAACTTATTGGGAACTGGAGCAAAGGTCACTCTTGCCATGCTTTAGCAAAGAGACTGGCAACACTTTGCCCCTGCCCTACAGACCTGTGGAACTTTGAACTTGAGACAGATAATCTGAAATTGAAACTTATGTTTAAAAGGGAAGCAGAGAATAAAACTTTGAAAATTTGCGGCCAGATGATGCAATGGAAAAGAAAAACCCATTTTCTGGGGAGAAATTCAAGCCAGCTGCAAAAATTTGCATAAATAACAAGGAGCTCCAAAGCAATGGGGAAAAGATCTCCAGGGCATGTCAGAGGTTTTCATGGTAGCCCCTCCCATCACAGGGCTGGAAGCCTAGGAAAAAAAAAAAATAGTTTCCTGGGCCGGGCCTATGGCCTTGCTGCTTGGTGCAGTCTCAGGACTTGGTGCCTTGCATTCTAGCTGTGACAAAAAGGGGCCAATATACAGCTCAGGCTGTTGCTTCAGAGGATGCAAGTCCCAAGCCTTGGCAGCTTCCATGTGGTGTTGGTCCTTCCAGTGCACAAAAGTCAATAATTGAGGCTTGGGAACCTCTACCTTGATTTCAGAGGAGGTATGGAAACTCCTGAATGTCCAGGCAGAAGTCTGCTGCAGGGGTGGAGTCCTCATGGAGAACCTCTGTTAGGGAAGTACAGAAAAGAAAAGAGGGGTTGGAACCTGCACACAGAGTCCGCACTGGGGCACTTCCTAGTGGAGCTGTGAGATGAAGGCCACCATTCTCCAGAATTCAGAATGGTGGATCCATCAACAGCTTGCACTCTGTGCCTGGAAAAGCTGCAGGCACTCAATACCAACCTATGATAGCTGCTGGGAGGGGGCTGTACCCTGCAAAGCCACCTGAATGGAGCTGCCCAAGACTATGGGAGCCCACCTCTTGCATCAGCTTGCCTAGGATGTGAGACATGGACTCAAAGGAGATCATTTCAGAGCTTTAAGATTTAATGATTGCCTCGCTGGATTTTGGACTTGCATGGGGCCTGTAGCCCCTTTGTTTTGGTCAATTTCTCCCATTTTGAACAGGTGCCTTTATCCAGTGCCTGTACCTTCATTATATCTTGGAAGTAAGTAACTTGCTTTTGATTTTACAGGTTTATAGGTAGAAGAGACTTGCTTCATCTCAGATGAGACTATGGACTTGGACTTTTGGGTTAATGCTGAAATAAGTTAAGACTTTGTGGGGGTATTGGGAAGGCATAATTGCATTTTGAAATGTGAGCAGGATGAGATATGGGAGGGGCCAGGGACAGAATAATATGATCTGGCTCTGCATAACCACCAAAATCTTGTGTTGAATTGTAATCTAAATTGTAATTCCCACATGTTAAGGGAGAGACCTGGTGGGAGGTGATTGAATCATGGAGGTGGTTCCCTCATGCTGTTCTGGTGATAGTAAGTTCTCATGAGATCTGATAATTTTATAAGGGTCTCTTCTCCCTTTTCTCATTCATCTCTCTCCTGCCACCATGTGAAGACTGTCCTTGATTCCCCTTTACCTTCAGTCATGATTGTTAAGTTTTCTGAGCCCTTCCCAGTCATATGGAACTGTGAGTCAATTAAACCTCTTTTGTTTATAGATTACCCAGTCTTGGGTATTACTTTATAGCAGTGTGAGAATGGACTAATACAAATACTTTAGTTTTAGGGCCTGCATTGCAGCAATTTACCTTTTACTGCACTTACATCTAATGATACTTTAATGCATTTCTGATATTGCCTAGAAGAATGTACATGCATCTGAAAAATTCTATTGTAGAATGTAGCAGCTGGGTTGAGAACAGTTACCACAAACAGATAGACATGACTATAAACTAATATAGCACTACTTCTGTCAATTAACAATGTGCACCTGGGTCAATCTGTGGCATGCTGTCCAACTTATGACATAGTACACAGGGCAAGCTTTAGTCATCACAAGGGTTGTATGTCTTCCAGTTTGTGTGCTCTCATATGTGGGATTAATTTGCTTTTGATCATTTCTCTGAAAAAGATATTTTTAAATTAAAGAATATTATTAATTTCCTGTATACTTTTTGGTGTTTTGTTTGTTATTTGGTGTTTAGTTGGAAAACCAAATGCTTTTTTATTGGTGTTTGGGAAAGTGAAATCTTTCAAGTTTTTTTGGATAAACAAGATGGTTAATTCAGTTAGCACTCAACACTTGAAGAGCTAGTATTAAATCAAGTATTTTAAAAATTTATATCAATAATAATGATATTAAATTTTAATTGTCTGTTCCTAATGACCTGTGATAACATTTTAGGGCCCCAATGTACTATTTCTACATAAATTTAATTGGAAACACAAGGAAGACCAAATTAGACATAGAGGCTATTTAGCCTTTGGATCTCAAACCCTACGCAGGAAAAGATGCTGAAAAATCTAAACGTTTTCTTCTCCCTTCAGTTTCTTTCTTTTCAGTAATATTCTCTATTTAAGTAAAAATATGTTTCACATAGTATATCATAGTACAATATTTACCAACTAAACCTATTGAGTCTGGCACACTTGGGATCACATCTTTGAGCAAATATCTGAGAGTTGATTTTCTTATCTGTATAAATTAGGCTACTAGTTCTAATTGTTTTTTTCTCTGAGGATTAAATGAAAAAAAAAACTTCTTATCCATTTCTTAATTACTAATAGAAGCAATGGCTAGAAAATTCCTTCTTGCACGTCAATTGTGCAAAAAAGAATGGGAATTGTTTCGTTTCTCATTAAAAAATTACCATGGGCAAAGGACATCTTATGGAGGTATAGCTGAAAGATTCAGGTGTACCTGCAAAGTAGCTGTATGACTACTACAGATTTACAGACCCCCAAATGTATTCATGCCTAGAGAGTAGGTGCTCCCTTTTCCTAGTCATCTTTCTCATATAATGAAGAGTTTCATACCAGCTAGAGCTACTCATCCAGAAAATCAAAAAGGAAAGAAAAAATAGCAATGATATTATGCATCTCGAGATAAAGACGAAGTGACATCAGCAAAGATTGCAGAGTAGGCAAATTAAGAACACCATTTCTCATCCCCTCACCCTAAAAAGCAACCAATAACTGGCAAAAACTTAAGTGAGAATCAATCGTATTGAACTCTGGAATCCAGTTAAAAATTACAAGCAGGGGGAAATTTGGTGAAGAAAGAAGCTACTGCTTTGTAGTGAGAAAGTGCTGTGGTATTTTAAATTGCCTGTCTACTATCACCCACACTACAGCTCTGCAGTAGTAGTAAGAACAGCAATGTGCACTTCACTCCTGGGGTAGATTGCTGGTGCCAGAGGAAGTAATAGAGATTTTATTCTCAAACAATGTGGTTGTCAGTTGCAGGCTGTCTGGAAGTTTCTGTAAAGACTTGCATGATAGTTTTCTTTCATTTTGTCTAACTTTGACCATTTCCAGGTCTGAGACAGCTTACTGAGTTGTTTTTCCTAAAAGCAGTTAAAAACATACTGATTCTTGAAGCCTAGGAAAAATGACACTAGGTATCAACATAGACAGACCAAAATTCTGGGAGAGAAGAGATGAGAAAGGAGATGCATGTGAGAATAAAGGGCTTTTAAAGCTTCTATGTCTATGGAATAAAGGAGAAAGCTACCTTCATGCCAAAGGTGAGACAAATGCTCAAAAAGATCTGAGAAGACCCTATGCATTTACCTTTGCCTAGCTCCAGTCTCTGCACAAGTAAGAAGTGAAGGCTAAGGTAGAGTTGTAAACACCTTTGGAAATTGCTGAAAGAATGGCACAACAAAAAGCCAATTTGCAAAGACTGGGAGAATATATATATATTTTTTTACTTTTTATTTCTGTTGATTCCAGGCACTTAAGGGAACAATGGAAAACTCTGTCAAAGCTGACTACTAAGCTAACAGAACACAGAGTTGAGTGGCCACACATTAAAAAGGCCACACTTTATAAAAAGAGCTTAGAAAAGTTAGTGGACAAGCAAACAATAGTAACTCGAAACAGGTATTATAAATCCCACAGATGGAGAAGAATCATTGCCATAGTTGACACATTATAATATTAAAAACGTCTAGTTTTCAACAAAAATTATGAGACATTCAAAAATAATAAGAAAGTATGGTTCTTTCACAAAGAAAGAAAATACAAACTGTTTATGAGGAAGTTCAGATATTTGACTTTTAGACAAAGATTTTACACCAACTGTCTTAAATATGCTCCAATTGTTACATTAAAAACATAGAAACTTCAAGAAACTAGGAGAAAAATGTCTCAAAATATACATTAGTAAAGACATACAAATTACAGAAATCAACTCAGTATTAATTATCATGATAAAAAGTACAAAAACTGAAATAAAAATTTACTAGAGGGGTTCAACAGCAGATATAAGCAGGCAGAATAAAGAAAAGTCATTGAACCTGAAATTATATTAATTGTGAATATTCAGGATGAGGATAAGCAAAAGAAAATAATAAAAACATGAAGAGAGCCTAAGAGACCCATGGAACTCTATCAAACATATTGCATAATGAAAATTTCAGAAGAAGAGAAAGAAAAAAATCAGAAAAAAATATTTGAATATCCTCAAATTTGATGAAAGACATGAATCTCTAATTCCAAGAAGCTTAATAAACTTGAAGCAGGATGAACTCAAAGATATGATATCCACAATGAGACAAATTATAGTCAAATTGTCCAAATCCAATAGCAAGGAGACAATCTTTAAAACAGCAAAAGAAGAGCAACTTGTCAAGTCCAAGAGATGTTCAATAAGATTACTATCTGATTTCTTTTCAGAAACCACAGGATTCAGAAGGTATTAGGATGATATGTTTAAAGTGCTGAGAGAAAAAATAATTTGTCAATGAAGAATTCCATATGGGTCCAAACCATCCTTCAAAAATGAAATAGAAATAAAGATATTTCCAGATAAACAAAAACTAAGGGGGTTCATTACTTGCAGACCTACCCTATAAAAAAATGTGAAAAAGAGTCTTCCAGACTGAAATGAAAAGTCACTAGACCATAACTAAAAGCCATATGAATAAATAAAAAACAGGTAATGATAAAGGTTAACTATGTATGTAAATATAAAAATTAGTGGTATTGTGCAGTTGGTTGGTAACTCATCTCATCTTCCTTTTTATATGATTTAAAAGACAAATGCATAAAATAATTTAAACCTATGCTAGTGGGCACACAGTATAAAGATATAATTCATGACCATAAGAACATAAGCAGGGATGGAGCTGTATAAGAGCTGAATTTTTTGCATACTATGGCAGGTACATTGTTATAATTCACCTTTATTAAAAAATTAAAATGTTAATTGTAATCCTTATGGTAACCACCAAGGAAGAAAAACTAAAATATTATGTCAAAGAATAAAAAGAAAGGAATAAACATGCTATGCTAGGACAAAATCAATTAATCATAAAAACACATAGAAAACAATTAGCAAAATGGCAAAAGTAAGACCTTTCTTATCAATGATTGCATCACATGTAAATGGATTAACCTCTTGATTTAAAAGGCAGAGACTGGCAGGATAAATTTTTAAAAATGATCCAAGTATATGCTGTTTACAAAAGATTTAACTTAGATTCGAAGACACAAATAGGTTGAAATACAAAGGGTAGAAAAATATATCTCATGCAAACAGTAACCAATAGAGAGTTGTGGGTTCTTATACTAATATTAGACAAAATAGACTTCAATATAAAAATACTTATAGGGAATTAAATATTGATTAAAATGTCAAATCATGAAGAATTTTATATGTGTGTGTGTGTATCTGTTTTTAATGCCAGTACCATGCTGATTTGGTTACTATACCTTCATAATAAATTTAGAAGTCAGGCAATGTGATGGCTCTTGCTTTTTTTTTTCTTTTTGGTCAATATTACTTTGTCTAGTCAGGGTTTTTTGTGACCTCATATAAATTTTAGAATTTTGTTTTCTTTTTCTGTGAAGAATGTCATTGTTATTTTGATAAGAATTACATTGAATCTGTAAACTGCTTTTGGTAATAATGTCATTTTAACAGTAGTCATTTTCCAATCCATGAACAGGGATTATATTTCCATTTTTTGGTGTCCTCTTTAATTTAATGTTATTAGTATTTTATAGTATTGCTTGTATAGATCTTTTCACTTCTTTGGTTAAATATAAAAGGTATTTTATATATATTGTAGCTATTGTTAGTGGGATTGCTTTCTTCTTTTTTCTTTTTTTTTAGATTGTTCACTGTTGGTATATATAAAATGCTACTGATTTTTGTATGTTGAGTTTCTGTTCTGCATCATGGCCAGCTTATAAGAAAAACCGCAATGCACACTAAAAGGCAAAAAGTGCAAGAAGGGAGAAAGCAAAAATCAGAACCAGAATCAGATAAGACAAAAATGCTAGAATTATCAGACCATCAACTTAAAATAACTATGATTAATACTAAGAATTCTAATTGAAAATAGACAACTTGCAAGAACAAGTGGGTAATGTAAAGCAGAGAGGCAGAAATTTTAAGAAAGAATAAAAAAAAATATTAGAGATTGAAAACAATGTAATGGAAATAAAGAATGCTTTTAATGAGCTCATTAGTAGACTGGACTTGGTTGAGGAATGAATCAATAAACTTGAGGTTATATTAATATAAGCTTTCAAAACTGAAAAATGAAGAAAAAAAAGGAAAGCAAAAGCCAGAAAAGAATATCCAATAACTGTGGGACCCTACAAAATGTGTAGCATATGCATAATGGGAATAGCAGAAGGAAAAGAAAGAGAAAAGGGAAGAAAATGAATATTTGAAGAAATAATGACTGATAATTTTTCTCAAGTTAATGTCAGAAACCAAACCACTGATTCAGGAAGCTCACAAAACACCAAGGAGGATAAATGCTCCCCAAAACCCTATATTTATGGTTATCATATTGTGCAGAATATCAAGATGATGAAAAAAATCTGCAAATAAACCAGAGGGAAAGGGGGACAGCCTCCCTACAGCAGAGCAAAAATAAGAATTACTTGGGACTACTCCTTAGAGACCATGAAAGCAAGAAAAGAGTGAAGCGAAATATTTTGTGCTGAGAGAGAATAAACACCGATCTCAATATTGTATCCTGTAAAATTATCTTTCAAAAGTGAAGTAGAAATAGACTTTCTCAGACAAACAAGAATTGAAGGAATTTGTTCTGAGAACCCCACGGATACAAAAATTCACACACACTCAAGTCATGTAGTCAGCCCTGTGGAACCTGCAGATACAAAATGTTGTTCCTCTATATATAGACATTTTGTGTCCTGTATTTTCATTCTACATTTGCTTGCAGATGCGGTAGCTGTTGATATGGAGAACCTACTATATTTACTAAAAAATATCTGGGTGTAAGTGGACCCAAGCAGTTCAAACCTGTGTTGTTCATGACTCAACTGTAATTAATAGGCTAAGCGACGAGACAAAATAGAATTATGTTAAACTAAAACCACAGGAAGCAAAAAATAGTAGAAAACAAAAATAGAAACAAATAATAAGGGCAATGAAGAAAAAAGTAACATAACTGTTAGGTATTATTCCAACTATGTCAATACTCAGTTTAAATGTCAATCATCTAAATACACCAATTAGAGGCAAAGACTATCAGATTAAAAACAAGACCCAATTATATGTTGTCTACTATAAAGCCACTTTAAATACAAAAATATATACAGATTAAAAGTAAAGGGGCAGAGAAAGATATGCCATGCTAACACTATCAAAAGAAAGCTGGAACTGCTATATTAATTACAAACAAAGTGGACTCTACAGTAAGGGAAGTGATCAGGAATAAAGAGGGGTATTATGATATAGTGATAAAGTGGCCAATCCTCCAAGAAAACATAACAATCCAAAATAGCTAATTTCATAAAAGCAAAAGCAGATGAGTGGTTTCCAGGAGTTGGGGGAAAAGGGCAAAAGGGAATGCAGAGTGGCTGCTTAATTTCTACAGAGTTTCCTTTTGGGGTGATGACATGTCTTGGAACTAGATAAAAGTCATGGATGAACAGCGGAAGTATACTTAATTCTACTGAATGTGTACTTTAACAAAATTTGTAGTTCATTGTATGTCATGTGAATTTTTCCTCGATTAAAAAACATGAGGAGACAACAAAAATATTCATTTTCAGAATATTACTTATTGAATAATTACTACTAAACTAGTAACTGCCTGACATTAGTTCTTTCTCACCCCATCTCTTGTCCAAGGCAGACAATAATTGTCTGATTGTAGAATATTTCCTCTTCCAATCACTGACTCGGCCTCGTAATCCTTCTCAGTACAGGACTCCAAGAAATCACTATCAAGAGAAACAAAAACAAACAATCTGAATCTGTGCTAAGATGACTTTTCCCAATATTCACCTTCAATACTACTTCATTTGCTGGCTAATACCTGCAATTCCACAATCAAGGCTTTACTCTTTTTGCTATGACCTTTGAGCTTTGCTAACTATTCTACTGAGATTTCTTGAAGGCTGGTCTCGCAGCAGACATATCCTACGACAGAGATTTGTGTGGAGGAGGTCTACTTTGGAATGACGCTTTTAAGGAAGACAGAGAAGCAGGGCTGGGCAGAGGATGATGTTAAACTGCCGTGCAGTAGAAGTGGATCCTGCAGCTGAGAGCACAGAAAGCCCCTGAGCTGGGAAGACACCTTTGAGGTATCTTCAAATGAGGCAGTGAACTTGCATTCCCACATGAAACAGTCATTATATTTGGGCTGCCCTCATCGAAAAGGTGTGACCTTGGAAAGAGAAGGGTAATTCACATGGAGGGACTCAGTTCTGGGCTGTCAGGAGCCAACAGTCCAGCAGTCAGAGAAAATATGTATATTGATCCTAAAAGGGGAATCTGGGTGGCATACCATAGCAGAGGTGCACCAGTTTAAGTTATTAGCCAAATTTATACATAAGTATAAATTGATTTAATCTCATTATGGAGGCAGGGAAAGAAAGTCAGCCCATCATAGGCCCAGGATTGTATGAGGGGTTATGGAGAGAGACTATGTTGAGGAGAAGACAAACATTCTCATATTATGAAGTAACAATGTCCTCCAAACCTACTTTTAGCTATTTTGTCCTTAATAGAAAACATCTGTATAATACCATTTTGGGAATAAGCATGGTAGTGGGCCTTCAGATCACTATTTGGAGGAGAATCTGAACTTAATTGTATATTTGTGGGGCGTTGTTTGCCTGTTAATTTCACAAATTTTCCCCACTGGATAGTCATCTTCCCATGAGTCTCGAAGGTCAATTGTCAGTATCTTCAGGCAATCTACAGCCAGCTTGTGTGTTATTTGTTTTAAAAAAAAACACTTCCCAAAAGGCAGCTTATACCTAAAAGGGGATAATCAAGGAATGGAAGAGTTCTTCACTACAAGTTACTTTAAATTTCTGTTTTATTTGCTATGTATGTATTACAAATTACTGCAAAACTGAGTAGTGGAAACACAATTGTTTAGGATGTTAACATTATCTGGTTCAGGTAGTCAGGCAGAGCACAGCGGGTACAGCTTGTCTTTGCCGAATGACTTCCGGTGCTTCAGCTGGAAGGTTCAAACAGCTCAAAAGTGGAATCATCTGAAAGCTTGCTCACTCATATGTTTGACAACTGATGCTGTATGTAGGCTTACACCTTAGCAGGAGTTGTTACCACCATTCTTACATTTGATTTCTTCATGTAGCCCAGCGTTTCTTACAACGTTGTGACTGTGTTCCAAGGGTATGTGCCTCCAGAGAAAAAAGCCAAGTAGAAGCTTCATGCATATTATACCTAGTGTTAGAAGTTAGAGCATCATTTCTGCCATAGTCTATTTTTGGGGGCAGTCACAAGCTTCCACTCAGATACAAGGAAAAGGGGGAGTATCATTCACATTGTAAGACAAAGATATTTGGTCAAATATTCATTTCCAGATAAATATAATTTCAGAGTGCAACTTCTGGGATAATAGGAAGGTAAGATACTTATGATAGTTCTGATGACTATTTAATCAGATATCTTTCATTTTTGACAGCTGCTCTATAAATGAATGTTCTACATACTGATGAAAAAATTACTTCCCCTTCATATATAGTATGAGTTTCAAAATCACTGACCCAAAGTAAGACCACATAAAAAGTTGGAATCTTCTTCTTAATGCTTTCTCAGTAGTTAGAAAGATCAACAGAAAAAAGAGTACCTAAAATGGATTTAATGCATTATAGGTTTTCCAATCCAGATGGCCTAGATACAATACTTGCCTATTTGTACAGAATATACATGTTTATTGCAAGTACCACATTGAAGATGTTTTTAAAGTATGACTCAATATCATACATTCTTCATCATTTCTGTAAAATTTAGCTTCTGAAGGGTAAGACTATATGTGTTGTTTGACTGTATAGACTATAAAAAACGCAAAATTATTTATACCTTCCTTACCTATAAAACTAAAGTTAACATCTCTGTAATTTGTTGTAACTACTTTATTTCACATGCCTGGTGTCATCAATTCTTTTTTCTACCACAAGTTTAACTTCTTTTTTTCTACATTTTAATTATTCACTGTCATATTTTCAGTATGTTGACTCATGAAAGATAAATTCAATCCATTTAGGATTAAGTGGCAGTATCAGTCTTGATAACTGTATAGTTGCTTTGATGTATTTCAGCAATGGTGTGAAAAATGTTAATACTAGCATTTATTGGGAACCTACTGTAGTCTAGGCACTATTCGAAGTACTTCATATTATCTCATTTAATCTTCACAACAACCCTATGAGGTCTGTCATATCCCTCTCTCCATTTCACAGGTAAGAAAGGTGAAGTTGAGGAAAGAGAAGAAGCTTGTCCTGGTGAAGCTGTTTGAACCCAGGTGGAATCCAGAGCTTTCACTTTTTTTACTGCTATACTGATATGGTTTGGGTATTTGTCCCCATCCAAATCTCATGCTGACATGTAATCCCTAGTGTTGGAAGTGGGTCCTGGTGGTAGGTGTTTGGGTCATGAGGGCAGATCCCTCATGGGTTGGTGCTGTTCTTGCAATAATGAATGAGTTCTCTTGAGATCTGGTCATTTAAAAGTGTGTAGTAACTCCCATTTCCCTCTTGCTTCAGCTCTGCTGCATGAGATGCCTGATCCTGCTTTGCCTTCTTCCAAGTGTAAATGTGAGCCAATTAAACTTCTTCTTTTTATAATTATCCAGTTTCAGGTATTTCTTTATAGCAATGCAAGATTGGTCTAGTACACACACTATAGATGGAATAAGGAATATACTTTGGTTTTGAACTCATATAATGGCCACAAAGTTTCTATTTGTTTTGTGAGGAGCTTTTGATGGGGGGAAATGGCAGTGCCATATCATTTTGAAATTGATCTTAATTATATGAGACATGACTATGTCATAGCTTTTCTCTTCTTTGGGTACTTTTGTTACTCTGCTGACATAGTTTCAAGGAAACTGAATTAATTGAAAAAATACCTGATGGCTTTTATATAAAGTGCATGCTTTTATTCAGTAGCAAGGTAAGCAAGTGCATCGTCTTTCCAAAATAATAATGACATGAAAATTTGTAATTGTATATCTTATCAAACTTCCAGAGCAGCTGACATGCATACTAATGATACGCTGAGTGTTTTAGGATAACCAAGGTTTATAATCTGGTTGGCACTGCTAAAGCAAGGAAATTGCTATGCAAGTTGTATCACATCATTGGCAACACTTGTCTTGGAATTTATTCCAGAGGCACAGGAACTTACAAGGATACGTGAAGGGAGTCACAGGAAATAGAGGCCTGGGAATTTTTGAAGGGCAAAGGGATTGTGAATGAATGGCTGAGCAGAGATTAGGTTTTTTGCAGACCAGACTTTGGGGAGAGAAAAAGCTGAGGGAAATAGATACCTAAGCATGGAGACTGTGTTACTCCATTTTTCAGAGGATTAAAGTAGGGCTTAGATGTGTGCAGAGATACTAAGAGGCAAAGAAATAATGTTGTGGAATGATCTAGTGTGCTCCAGTATGGATGAAGTTATCTTATGCCCGGTGAGGGAAGCTGTGTAGACATTAACCAGTGGTCTGTAGAAGGGAACCGAGACCATGCATCAGCGTGCAGCCACAGTGTGTGGAGAGTTTGGCTAGGGGAGGGACAAAGGAGCCAGGTCTTTCCAGCTTATTCAGCATCTCTAAAGCCCAGTAGCAGCAATGAAGCTTTAGAGATAGGAGGCAGAAATGTGATTAGAAAAATAAAAAGCTGATAAATTCAAATTCCTTGCAGGATTTGGTTCTACTTCATTATTTCATTGTCACAGCAACTGTTAATGAGAATCAATGGGAATAAATGTATCTACATTCCCATTACCCAGATCAGTTGTTTCCATTTCTTCTGTGTCCATTACTCTTGTTGACAATATGTGTGCATATTTTACATTGTTAAAACATTTCCCAGATACGCCTTTGCATAGTGTTTTTGTCATTGAACACTGCAACACAATTATTTTTTCATGCTGCTAAAGTCTCCAAGATAACATTTTTAAATTATTTTATCATAATTCCATGAATAGGTCAATTGCTTAACTATTTCTCTATTAGTGAGCAAAGATAATCATTTCCTGTTATAAATAAGCCAATTCTAAATAACTTTTGTTTTCAGAAGGTGTGTGTGCCCAGAGCAGAGTGAGAGAAAAGCAATGTGGTCAGTAAAGTTTCACTTAATAAGATTATTTCATGGTGCTTGCAAAAACTGCAGGTTATCTTTTTAAAGATTGTACCACAACTTTACACTGTCATAATCAGAATCTGAAGGTACTTTTGACATCATTTTTGAACATGATCATTATGTTTTAAATGCAGTTGGTTGCGTATTGCTTTCACAAGAAAGCATTGCTTGGAGTATTTTGAGGCTTCATTTAGATATTCTCAGAAAAGTTTGGGACTTTACTATTATATTATAAAACTAGATGAAAATTTTACATCTTCCACAACGCATTGAGGTTGTGGTTGATGGAAAGACCTGTGATGAAGACTCAACTCTGCAAGCTTATAGAAATTGGCAAATTCAAATCAAGGCCTCCAGATCTTAGGTACTTAAAAATGATTAGGAAACTTAGGAAAATCAGGCCTTATGATTGTTTGAAGTGTTTTCCATTTTAAAGCAGATGTCTTGAATGCACTAGAGTAATTTAGGCCATTTAAAGTATTTACATAGCTGACAAAGTGAGAGCATGACTGCCTGATGTGCAAACAGCTAGTCAGTTCAGTTACAAATCACGTTTTTTCCAGTCTTCACTGTACAGACTTGATATTCCAGTATTAGTTGGTAAGAAACTGCAATAAATTTATAGATGTAAGCAACAATTTTGAATATTTATTGAGTGCAAAATATATGCTAAGCATGAATCTAAGCATTTTATACCCATTTAGCTTAATTCTCCCAATAGCCACCATTTCCTACTATATAGATTAAGCATAGAGATGATACGTATTTTCATGATGAAAATTTTACCATTAGCTGTTATTATTGAGTGTTCATTTTTTCCAGACACTACTTTTGTGCAGTCCTTGTATCAAATTCATGAGATAGATAAGTGTTCTTATTTTAGAGATGAGGTATCTGAGGTTAAGTGACTTTTCCAGTTCACACAGGTAAGAAGTGAGGAAGTTGGGATTCACTCTAATGTGAACATAGTTGGAGGTCTATGTACACCAGAGCTCATGCTACCTTAACCAAGATGATCCGTACTGTTTGAAAGACCACACAAACTTGAAGCTTTGATCTGAACATATGTTTTCTATTTTCATACATTCTTTTAATAATTATGATGATTATATTGACACTGCAATTATTCAACCATGAACATTCTATTTGTACTGAGTCCAGAGATTTGCATGGAGAAACAAAATTAACCTCTTGTATAGGCTGAATGAATTATCTGTCAAATAGAAAATATTAGATCTTGAAGTTAAAATGTCAAGATCTATCTCTGAAGATTTATTACAGTGATGAAGACTGAAGGTTTATACTAAGTGGGTTGGAACCATCCTTTATTCTATTTCTAGACTGTATTTAGGATCCTAGATTGCCAGAGATAGAAAGATATTAGGGGGCAACCAGTTCTAGTTTCTTATTTTACAAATTAAAAAGCAAACAAACATGCAAACCAACTATGACTCTATGTTTTTTTTAAAAAAATATTCTTCTAAAATTTTTAGGAATCTTCTAATTTAAATAAGTAAGTTTAAGATTGAGCCAATTTAGGCAAAATATATTATTTATATGCATAAAATTGGACTCTAAAGGACTACTTTTGGTTCTACAAAGATAGAATAGCCTTACTATTCTATAACTAAAAAGGTTTACATGTAACACAACAAATAAGCATAGGACGACTCTGAGAGGTGAAAAGAAGATGCCAGACTTCATAGGGACTTTAGGACTTGGGGAACAACAGGATGATGAGTTCCCAGGGTTTCCTTATTATCTCCCATACACCCTGGTGAGAGTGCTGCAGTGACCTCGAACTCAGTACTGACAATAGATATGGTCTATTCTGTCAAGCAGTTTTATTTATAATTGCCAAAATCTTTCAAGCAACCAAGAGATCCTTCTGTGAGTTAATGGATAAATAAACTGTGGCACACTCCAACAATGAATTAAGTGCTAAAAGGAAGTGAACTGTCAAGCTATCTAAAGATCTAGAGGAACCTTAAATGTATATTGCTAAATGAAAGAAGACAATCTGAAAAGGATACATTTATTGTACAATTCTGATTCTATGACATTTTGTAAAAGACAAAACCATATAAACAGTAAAAAAAATATCAGTAGTTGCCAGGGGTTAGAGGGAGGAAGAAATAAATAGGCAGAGCATAGAGAATTTCTATGGCAGTGAAACTAGTCTGTATAATTTTATAATTGTGGAGACATTTCATACATTTGTCTAAGTCCATAGAATGTGCAACACTAAAAGTGAACCCTAATGTAAACTATGGACTTTTGTGATTATAACAGTATCAATGTAGGTTAATGAATTGTAACAAATGTATCACTGTGATGGGGAAAGTTATGCATGTGTGGGGACTGAGCGTATATGAAAACTCTGTACTGAGCTCCATTTGCTGTGAACCTAATACCGCTCTAAATAATAAAATTTATTGATTAAAAAAACCAAAAAGCCCAGAAATAATCTAATTAGAAAATAGGCAAACTAAATAAAAAATTTCATCAAACAGAATACATAAATGGCAAATCAGCACATGAAAAGATACAGGTCCTCTCTTGCCTCCATGACCACTTCTGCTTATGGTACACAGAAAGCACACAGAACTGTGCCTGCCACTGAGCCAACACCACCACCAGTGTGACCACACGTACATTCGCCAGCAGGGACCCCCCAAATCCCACTCCAAGCTACATTGCTTCTGCCACTGCAGTGAATGGCTGCAGGGTAGCATACACCCTGGCACCCGCTAGCACCCTGACAAGTGTGCACCACACCATGCTGTCATTACCACTGCTGCTGGCACATGCAAATGAGGACAGATTCTGCTTTTACTGCACTACAAAATGCTTTGGCTGACACCACCCATCAAAGTACAGTGTTCAGTGTTCCAAGAGCACCTCAGCCCCCTTTCCAGTGCAGTGGATTCGTAACCTCAAGAAGCCACAAAACAAAGTTGGGGCCCAATACAAGTTCCCCAAAGTGAGAGCACACAGTCCAGGAGTTGGGCGCTGAGCCTTGGTCCCTTGGAATCTTCCAGAAACAAAGCCAGTTGGCTGAGTCCACCTTATGCTACAATCAAACACGCAAGGTCATCAAATAGGATTAAAACATAAAATCCAAAGGTCAGCAACCTCAAAGATTAAAGGAACATAAGTCCATAAGATGAGAAAGAACCAGCACAAGAACCCTGACAACTCAAGAAGTCAGAGTGCCTTCTTTCCTCCAAATGACTACATAACCTGTACAGCAAAGGTTTAGAAGCAGGCTGAGATGGCTGAAATGACAGAAATAGACTTCAGACTATCAGTAGGAACAATAATAATTGAGCTAGAAGAGTATATTATAACCCAATCCAAAGAAGCTAAAAATTATGATAAAACAATGCAGGAGCTGACAGACAAGACAGCCAATATAGAAAAAGAACATAACTGACCTAATAGAGCTGAAACACACATTACAAAAACTTCATAATGCAATCACAAGTACAAATGGCAGAGTAGACCAAGTGAAGGGAAGAATCTCAGACAATGAATACTGCCTTTCTGAAATAAGACACTCAGACAAGAATAGAAAAAAAAATGAAAAGGAATGAGCAAAACCTCTGAGAAATGTGGGATTATGTAAAGATAACAAATCTATGACTCATTAGTGTCCCTGAAAGAGATAGGGAGAATGGAACCAACTTGGAAAGGATATTTTAGGATATCATTCATGAGAACATTTCCAACCTAGATAGAGAGGCCAACATTTAAACTCGGGAAATGCAGAGAATCCCAGTAAGATACTTCACAAGAATGTCATCCTCAAGATACATCATCATCAGATTTTCCAAGGTTGAAATGAAAGAATAAATGTTAAAGGCAGCTAGAGAGAAAGGCAGGTCACCTACAAGGGAAGCCATTAGACTAACAGCAAACTTCTCAGCATAAACTTTACAAGTCAGAAGAGATTGGGGACCAATATTCAATATTCTTCAAAAAATTCCAACCCAGAATTTCATATTTGGCCAAACTAAGCTTTATAAGTGAAGGAGAAGTAGTATTTTTTTCAGACCAGCAAATGCCAAGGGAATTCATTACCACCAGACCTACCTTAAAAGAACACCTAAAGGAAGCACTAAATATGGAAAGAAAGGCCATTACCAGCCAGTGCAAAAACACACTGAAGTACACAGACCAATGACAGTAAAAAGCAACCACCTAAACAAGCCTGCAAAATAACCAGCTAACAGATGACAGAATCAAATCCACACATGTTAATATTACCTTAAATGTAAATGAGCTATATGTCACAATTAAAAGACATCGAGTGGCAAGCTGGATAAAGAACCAAGACACATTGGCATGCTTTCTTCAAGAGACCCATCTCACATGCAATGACACACATAGGCTCAAATTAAACGGATGGATAAAAATCTAACAAGCAAATGTGAAACAGAAAATAGCAAGGGTCACAAGCCTAGTTCCAGACAAAACAGACTTTAAATGAGCAAAGATCAAAAAAGACAAAAAAGGCATTGCATTATGGTAAAGGGTTCAATTCAACAAGATGACCAAACTGTTCTAAATATATATGAACCCAACACAGGAACACCCAGATTTATAAATTAACTTCTTGGGGATGTTCAAAGAAACTTAGACTTCCACACAATAATAATGGGAGGGTTTAACTCCTCACCAACAACATTAGACAGATCATTGAGACAGAATATTAATTAACATATTCAGGATCTCAACTCAGCACTGGATCACATGGATCTGGTAGACATCAACAAAATTCTCGACCCCAAAACAACAGAGTATACATTCTTCTCATTGCCACATGGCACACACTCTAAAATTGATTACATAATCAGAAATAAAATATTCCTCAGCAAATGCAGAGGAACTGAGACAGCAACAAACAGTATCCCAGACCACAGCACAAATTACAAATAAAGACTAAGAAATTCACTCAAAACCACATAATTATACTGAAGTTGAATAACTTGCTCCAGAATGACTTTTGTGTAAATAATAAAATTAAGGGAGAAATTAAGAAGTTATTTGAAACTAATGAGACTAAAGATACAACATACCAGAATCTCTGAGACACAACTAAGACAGTGTTAAGAAGGAAAATTATAGCACTAAATGCCCACATAAAACATAGAAAGACTGCAATTTGACACCTTAAAATCACAACCAGAGGAACTAGAAAACTAAGAACAAACCAACTCCAAAGCTAACGTAAGACGAGAAATAAAATCAGATCTGAACTGAAGAGGATTCTGATGGTTAATACTGAGTATCAACTTGATAGGATTGAAGAATACAAAGTATCCTGGGTGTGCCTGTGAGGGTGTTGCCAAAATAGATTTAACATTTGAGTCCATGGGCTGGGGAAGGCAGATCCACCCTTAATCTGGTGGGTACAATCTAATCAGCTGCCAGCAAATATAAAGCAGGCAAAAAATGTGAAAAGGAGATACTGGCCTAGCCTCCCAGCCTACATCTTTCTTCTGTGCTAGATGTTTCCTGCCCTCGAACATCGGACTCCAAGTTCTTCATTTTTGGGACTCGGGGTGGCTCCTTTTGCTCTTCAGTTTGCAGATAACCTGTTGTGGGACCTTGTGATTGTGTAAGTTAATACTTAAGAAACTCCTCTTTTTATACATATATATCTATTCTATTAGTTCTATCCCTCTAGAGAACCCTGACTAATACAGGCATTCACACACACACACACACACACACACACACACACACACACACAAAACCATTGAAAAGATCACTGAATCCAGGAGCTGCTTTTTGGAAACAATTAATAAAATAGACTGAAAGCTAGACTAATAAAGAAGAAAGTAGAGAAGATACAAATAATCACAATCAGAAATGACAAAGGGGATATTACTACTGAACCCACAGAAATGCAAATAACCATCAGAGGATATTATGAACACCTCTATGCACACAAAATGGAAAATCTACAAGGAATGAATAAATTCCTGGACACATATACACTCCCAAAACTGAACCAGGAAGAAATCCACCTAAATGCCCATCAATGAGAGATGAGATAAAGAAAATGTGGTGCATATACACCACAGAATACACATAGCCCTAAAAAATAGCAAAATTATATCCTTTGAAGGAACATGGATGGAGCTGGAGGCCATTATCCTTAGCAAACTAATGCCGGAACACAAAACCAAATACTGCATATTCTCACTTATAAGTGGGAACAACATAATGAGAGCACATAGACACACAGAGCAGAGCAATAGAGTGGCCTATCAGAGGGTGGAGGTTGGGATGAGGGAGACGACCAGAATAAATAACTAATGGATACTAAGTTTAATGCTTAGGTGAGGAAATAATCTGTATGACAAACCCCCATGACACATGTTTACCTATATAACACTACATAACAAACCTACATATTACTCCTGAACTTCAAATAAAAGTTAAAGGAAAAAAAGTAATGACGACCGGGCGCGGTGGCTGATGCCTGTTATCCCAGCACTTTGGAAGGCCGAGGCGGAAGGATCACGAGGTCAGGAGATAGAGACCATCCTGGGTAACACGGTGAAACCCCGTCTCTACTAAAAATACAAAAAATTAACCGGGCGTGGTGGTGCGTGCCTGTAGTCCCAGCTACTCGGAGGCTGAGGCAAGAGAATGGCGTGAACCCAGGAGGTGGAGCTTGCAGTGAGCCGAGATGGTGCCACTGACCTCCAGCCTGGGCGACAAAGCAAGACTCCGTCTCAAAAAAAAAAAAAAAAAAAGTAATGACAATACCAAATGCTGGCAAGAATCTAGAGTAACTGAACCACTTAGTTATAACCGATTAAAATATTAAAAGGTAAAGCCACTCTAGAAAGCAGTTTGGGACTTAGAAATAAATAAATAAATGAAAAGTAACAACAAAAGCTATACATTCAACCATGCATTTGTACCAGAGAAATGGAAACATATGTTCACATAGATTTCAGAATATTACTCAGCAATAAAATAGAATAAAACATTGACACATAAAACAACCTGCATAGAGTCCAAAATATTATCTGGAGTGAAAAAAATCCCAAATGTTACATAGTATATACTTTTATTTATGAAATGTTCTTGAAATAAAGAAATTATAGAAAATACGAGTTTCATGGTTATGGGGGTTACTGAGGGAATGGTAGCAGTAGACAGGTGTGTGTGCCTATGAAAGGGTAATATGAGGTTTTACTGTGGTGATGAACTAATCTGTATCTTGACTGTACCAACGTCAATATCCTGGAGGTGATACTGTAGCATAGTTTTAAAGAAGCTACCACTGGGGGAAAGCAGGTAAAGAGTACAGTTTGTATTATGTACTACAAGTGCATGTGAATTAAATGTTATTTAAAAATGAAAAAAAAAAAAAGATCTAGTTTAGATATTTGTCCCTGCCCAAATCTCAGGTTGAATTATAATTCTCAATGCCTGGTTGGAGGTGTATGGATCAAGGGGATGGATCATTTATGGCTTGGTGCTATCTTTGTGGTAGTCCTCATGAGATCTGATCATTTAAAGGTGTGTGGCAACTCCCTCCCACTCTCTCTTCTCCCGCTTTCACTATATGATTTGCTTGCTCCCCCTTCACCTTCCATCGCGAATAAAAGGTCCCTGAGGCCTCCCCAGAAGCCAAATTATGTCCGCACCGTGTTTGTACAGCCTGCAGAACTACCAGCCAATTAAACCTCTTTTCTTATAAATTAACTAATTTTAGGTATTTCTGTATAGCAACGTAAGAATAACCTAACGCAGTTAATTAAAAAATACTGTAGACAATAGCATTATTAAAAATTACCAAAAGGTAGAAGCAACTCCAATTCATATCAACTGATGAACAGGTAAATGAAATGTGGTATATGTTTCAATGAAACATTATTCAGGCATAAAAGGAATGAAGTACTGATATATAGTATGAATGAATCTTGAAAAAATTAAGTGAAATAAACTAGTCATGAAAAATACTATATGATTACATTTATATATATATATAATAATTTACATATATATGTTACTGTTCAAAATAGGCAAATACATAAAGACAGAAGGCAGATTAGTGGTTGCCAGGGCCATGGGGAGTGATTAAGTGATACATTAGTTTTGGAATTTCCTTTGTAGTGATGAAAAGGTACTGTAACTAGACGGTATTGATGGTTGCACAACATTGTGAATATAATCAATGCCACTTAGTTGTACACTTTACATTGGTTAATTTGGTAAATTTCATGTGTATTTTAAAACACAATAAAAAGAAAAAATAAAATAGAAAATGAGACATCAATATATTAAAATGTTCATTTCTGGGTAAGTGGGTCATACACTTTTTTTTACTTTCTGTTTTAAACACTTGTACTTTCTGAATATTTTAAATGAGTATATATTAATGTTATCATCATAAAAACTTAAAGAAAACTGGCAATGCATATGCACTAATACTAAACCTAGCATTTAAGGAAAGTTGAAGTCAGTGAAGTGAAAAGAAGAAAAGCTATTTAAAACATACTTTTTATTATGGAAAATGACAAACACAAACAAAACATAGAATAGTGTATTTAGCTTCCATTTATCCATTGCCCAGCTTAAATATTCATCAACTCATGAGGTATATTATTTGTTTTCATCCCCACCGAGAAAGCATTAATAAGTGTTGTTGTGCTGTGGGTGGAGAGAACATGGACCTAAAGGTAGAAGTATTTGTATTTTAATCTCAATTCTGTCATTTATTATCTGACTTGGGAGTCCAGACACTTAGAATAAATGCTAGTTCTCTTTACTGATCTGTGAGAGTTTTTGACTGGTTGCATAAACTATTTCCTCCTCTGTCAAAAATGATAATGTTTGTGTGTCATAAGTAAAATGACATGGGGAAAAAGAAACAAAAATATATATGTATTAGTCTCTTCTTACACTGCCAATAAAGACATACTCGAGATTGGGTAATTTATAAAGGAAAGAGGTTCAATTGAATCACAGTTTCACATGGCTGGGGAGGCCTCACAATCATGGTAGAAGACAAATGAAGAGCAAAGTCACGTCTTATATGGCAGCAGAGAAGAGAGTTTGTGCAGGGGAACTTCCTTTTATAAAACCATCAGATGTCATGAGATTTATTCACTATCATGAGAAGAGCACAGGAAAGACCTGTCCCCATGATTCAATTACCTCCCACTGGGTCTCTCCTTTGATGTGTGAGAATTATGGGAGCTACAATTCAAGATGAGATTTAAGTGAAGACAGTGCCAAACCATATCATTCTGTCCCTAGCCCTTCCCAAATTTTATGTCCTCAGATTTCAAAACCAATCATGCCTTCCCAACAGCCCTCCAAAATCTTAACTCATTTCAGCATTAACTCAGAAGTCCACAGTCCAAAGTCTCATCTGAGACAAGGCAAGTCCCTTTCACCTATGAGCCTGTAAAATGAAAAGCAAGTTAGTTCCTTCCAAGATACAAGGGAGCACAGGCATTTGGCAAATACACCCATTCCAAATGGGAAAAATTGGCCAAAAAAACTGGCTGCAGGCTCCATTAAAGTCTAAAATCTAATAGGGCAGTGAAATCTTAAAGCTCCAAAATGATCTCTTTTGACTCCATGTCTCACATCCAGGTCACACCAATGTAAGAGGTGGGGTCTCATGGCCTTGAGCAACTCCGTGGCTTTCATGGTACAGTCCCCCTCCTGGCTGCGTTCATGGGCTGATGTTGAGTGTCTGTGTCTTTTCCAGGACCATGGTGCAAGCTGTTGGTGGATCTACCATTCTGGGGTCTGGAGGACAGTGGCCCTCTTCTCACAGCTCCACTAGGTAGTGCCCCAGTGGGAACTCTGTGGGGGCTCTGACCCCACATTTCCCTTCTGCACTGCCCTAACAGAGGTTCTCCATGAGGGCTCTGCCTCTGCAGCACACATCTGCCTGGACAGCCAGGTGTCTCCATAAATCCTCTGAAATCTAGGCAGATGTTCCCAAGCCTCAATTCTTGACTTCCGTGCAACCACAGCCTCAACACCACATGGAAGCTGCCAATGCTTGAAGCTTGCACCCTCTGAAGCCACGACCCAAGCTGTACCTTGGCCACATTTTAGCCACAGCTGCAGTGGCTGGGATGCAGGGCACAAAGTCCCCGGGCTGCACACAGCAGTGGGGCATCTAGGGCTCAGCCCAAGAAAGCATTTTTTCTTCCTGGACCTTCAGGCCTGTGATGGGAGGCACTGCCACAAAGGTCTCTGACATGCCCTGGAGACATTTTTCCCATTGTCTTGGTGATTAACATTAGGCTTCTTATTACTATTGCAAATTTCTGCAGCAGGCTTAAATTTCTCCCCAGAAAATGAGATTTTCTTTTCTAAAGCATAGCCAGGCTGCAAATTTTTTGAACTTTTATGTTCTGCTCCCTCTTGAATGTTTTGTCAGTCAGAATTTCCTCCTGCCAGATCCCCTAAATTATTTATCTCAAGTTCAAAGTTCCACAGATTTCTAGGGCTGTGGCAAAATGCCTCCAGTGATTTTGCATAGCAAGAGTGACCTTTATTCCAGTTCGCAACAAGTTCCTCATCTCTATCTGAGACCACCGCAGCCTGGACTTTATTGTCCATATCACTATCAGCATTTTGGCCAAAGTCATTCAAGAAGTCTCTAGGAAGTTGCAAACTTTTCCACATTTTCTTGTCTTTTTCTGAGTCCTCCTAACTATTCCAACCTCTCTGCCTGTTACTGAGTTTTAAAGTCGCTTCCATATTTTCAGGTATCTTTACATCAGCATCCCACTCTACTGATACCAATTTACTGTGTTAATTTGTTCTCATGCTGCTAATAAAGACATACCTGAGACTGAGTAATTACAAAGGAAAGAAGTTTAATTGACTCACAGTTCCACGTGGCTGGAGAGGCCTCACAATCATTGCAGAAGACAAACAACGAGCAAAGTCATGTATTACATGGCAACAGGCAAGAGAGCTTCTGTAGGGGAACTCCCATTTATAAAACCATCAAATCTGAAGAAACTTATTCACTATTATGAGAAGAGCATGGGAAATACCTGCCCCCATAATTTAATTACCTCCAACCAGGTACCTCACACAACACATAGGAATTATGGGAGCTATGACTCAACATGGGATTTGGGTGGGGACACAGCCAAACCATGACAATATACAATACAGGTCATCAGATTAATTGTATTGGCTACCTATCTTTTTATAACCTGAATGAAAGTTAACTAGGAATCTGGATGTTTTTAAATCAAATGTAACTATGTAAAAGTTGATGAATATACATTTGTGTAGAGGAACATTATGTCTCAGATGGCCTGAGGCAGTCTATTTGTTCCTGTGATCAGCCAAAAGTATTGTCACAGCCCTCTTTACCTCTCAATGATTCCCAGTTTAAATGATGCATTTTAAGAGTACCCTATATTTAGAAAATGTAATTTTAGGAAAATAACATTCAGGAGGTTTTTAAAATGCAGTACGATATTTAAAAAATGAGTATTATGTGCTTTTTAAAAGCACGAACTTTTCAATATTGATGAATAATTTTTAAAATAAGCATTTTTATATGTTAACTGAATTTATCTGATATTCAGCAATAATTTCATTTATATTTTAGAATAGACTTTATGATTCTGGGCCATTCCCAAATGACTGTAGTTTGGCATAAATATAAAGCTCTATAGGACTTAGCTCTTTTTACAGTGCTGTGATTGCATCCGTAATGCCCCTGTCTTCCTATTTGCAAAGGCAAGCAGGTTAATTCCCTCATAAAAGAAGGACCCTTAAAGCCACATGAAGGAGCGCTTGTGGACAAATCAGATTGCTGAACTAACCATAGTACTAATGGCTACTCCACTCAAATAAAAATCTAGCTGCTATCGAGCATGGCCCTAGTGCCCGAAAACTGTAGTGTTTTACAGTCACCTTTAACAAGCCTGCCTCACATCAACCCAGGGGGCACAAGTTGAAATAGCTAGTTTTTTTTTTTTCTAATATGAAAACATACTCATTCATTCAACGTTTATTGAGTATATTACCCATCCCACTTCTATACAAGGCATTAAAGGTACAAAGATGCATAAGGCAGTGTCCAAAGCTAGATGAGGAGCTCAGTGTGAACTCACAGATTCTGGCCATTCAAAATTTATTTCACCAGCTACAAGTATAAATTACAATTTATCATTAGTTTTCTAGAATCTGCCATTGTGTTCTTCTATTTCTTCAAGAAATACTGAGTACTCACACTGTTCCAGGCATTATTCTGGGTACTAGAAATACATGAAGGCCCTGTTCTCATGAAGCTAACAGCTTAGAGCGGGGACACAGAAAATTTAAAGAAACAAACATACAACATGTCAGGTGGTAATAAGTGTTATGAAAAGAAACTGACTCAGAGTAAAATGAGATGGAGCTTGATGAGAGTGAGGAGTGAGTTATTCCATATTGGGTGGTCAGGGAAGACTTTTTTTCAGAAGAAGCCTGAAAAAAGCTTCTTTTCTGAGAAGAGACCTAAAAAAAAGACGATAGAGATATCCAGAGAATTCCAGGCGGAAAATATGGCTTGTATATTCCCCAGGATATCAAGGAGGTCAGTGTATCTGGACAGTGAACTGGGAAGATAGTGGTAATCTGGTGGTGAGGTCAGACGGAGAGAGGGAGGCAGGACAAACTATGCATTGCCTGTGAGGGATTGCATGAAAACTGAATTTTGTTCTAAGTGTGCTTCAAAACAATTACCTGTTTTTGAGAAGAGAAGTGAGATGCTTTAGGGTTTGAAAGGGTCACCCTGGCTGCTGTGTTGAGAATGACTGTAGGAGGGCAAAGGTTGAAATAGGTAGATCAGTTAGGACATTTGGGGAATAACTGAGGCGAGTGATTGATGGTGGCTTGAACTAGGATACTAGTAGTAGAGTTGGAGAAAAATGGTTGAGTTGGGGATAGAATCTGAAGATAGAGACCACATGACTTGCTTGACAGATTGGACATATTTGTAAAACTACATTTTTCCTTGAGAAAAATGAACTTGCCACTTACTGAGATGGGGAAGACTGTAAGAATAGAAGGCTAGGAGACAGAAATCAGGATTTGGACGATGGATATATTAGGTTTGTGTTCAGACATTGAAATGGAAATGTAGAATAGGCAGTTGACTATGTGCGTCTAGAGTTTGAGTGAGAGATCTGTGTTAAAGACAAAGATTTTAGAATCTTCAACATATACATGGCATTTAAAGTCATGAGACTGGATATATTTAACCAGAAAGTATGTGTAGATAGATGCTTGAAATACTGAAAAGAAATAGCCATTAATTTTATAAGAGAAACCAGGAGAAAATAGTTTATCAGATGCTAAGGAAAAAAGGTATTTAAGAAGGAAACTGTAATCAGTTATGTCAAAGGCCACTTCATGTATCTAATAATCACTTACTAATAAGTCTTTTTTTTTTCCAGGCACTCTTCTAGGTGCTTGAGATCTAAAGCTGAAAAAATACAGTTGTTATCCTGGGGATGCTTCCAGTGTGGGAGACGGCCACATAAGCAGACCATGCTGATATATTGTGAATAGTGCTAAAAGAGTCACATGCAAAATTTACCAGGGGAACATGTGCCTTCTGTTATGTGGCTTTCCTATTAAACCCTCACAGGCAAGTGATTGGAGTGAATACATCTTTTGTGTTAGTATACTGCAGTGACTGATTGCTGCAAAGGATGTACTGAATGACAGTCTAGGTTTTATTCCCTAAGAGGTCAGTTAAATATAAGCCGAGTTTCTTGGGAGATATTTTTCAGACTAGGCAAGGTTTTGTTATAATCAGGAAAGAGGTTGGTATTCCTACTCTTTTACTTTGTATTCAAGCTAGAATTAGACATTGAGAAAAAGTACTAAAATATATATTGGTATAACTATATGGAAGCACCAGACTAGCATTCTTTATCTAAAGCAATTGTGGTACCCTAAGGACACTTTGCAGAGGATGTGAGAATGGACCAGCAGAATTAGCAATACACACAGCTTCCAAGGTAAGCTGCTTATTTGCTTAAGTAACTTGACTATTTCGGTTCAGTTCACTCAAATGATCAATTCAGTTATGAAATAATCATTTGCTTGTCTTTTATTTGCCCATAGATAAAAGGACAACATGATTGACTTAGTGGATTTGTTTGATTAAATAATCCTTTGCTTGGCCTTCAGGTCACAGTGCATACTCTTTAGTGTGACAGAGCTTTTCATCAGAGAGTTGAGTAGAGGATTTCAAATGACACACTCTAGAGTCATGCTGCCTTGTCTTGAATCCTGGTTTCATTGTTCACTAATTGAGTGACCTTGGAAAAAAATTACATGATTTCTCTATCCATTAGTTTCTTCATCTGTAAAATGGGGGTAATAATAGAACAAAACTCAGAGGGTTATTGTGCGTAGTAAATCTGCTACTTACATGCATTGTACTTAACAAGTCATTTGGGGCATAGTAGTGCAATCTAAGTGTTTGCTATTATCATCTGGCTCAAATCCACTGGTCTGGACTCACCAGCTGTCACTTACAAACATCCAGCATCCCTCCAGCCAATCAAAGCTGCTTAAACAGAATTAACAGAGAGAACAGCCAGGAGGCTGTTTCACTGATCCAAGCAAGAGTTGATGGTGCCAGTGAAGATGGAGAGAAGTAGATTGATTTGGATTATATTTTGAAAGTTGAGCTGACAATATTTTCTAATGAATTGCATGTGTAGGGAAAGAGCATGAGAAGTAAAACAAACCAACAGATGAAACAATTCCTAGCGTTTGGGCTGGACTAATTGTATGGAAGTCTGGGAGAGGAGCAGGAATTCTACTTGGAACATGTTATAGATTTTGACTATTTCCAAGAAGAGATGTCAAGTAGCCAATTGGATAACACATCTGGAGTTCAGGGGAGAAGTCAGTGCTGCAGACATAAATTTGGGAATCGTCAGTATATAGATACTATTTAAAATACAAAGCCATAGGAATAGCTGAGGTTATGTAGGGGCTGGTATAGCTGATGACTCTCATGAAGATTATATGAGTAAGCTAATGTGACATATTTGGCAAAATTACTGCACATAGTAAGTGTGCAATATATAATTATTGTTATGATTGTGATTATTATTAAGGATAATGTATTGCAATGACAGAAATTATGGAAAACCTCCATTGTTATTTAGAGATGCATTTCCACACCTTTCTTCTATCCTGGCACACATAGAAAATGATAACATTTGCACAACTACTGGGGTGAACATCACTGTTTGAAGTACCTGCCTCAGGTCTTGCCCACCTTCCCCCATTTATGTGAACGTAAGTATCTTTGGCTGTAGTATTCCATTCTTACTACAGCACTGCATCAAACTATTTGAAGACCTCTAGTCTAGAGCCTTGATACTTAAAGTATGGTGCACAGACTAGCAGTGTGGGTTTTGTTTTTTTCATGCATAATCTTGGGCCCAGTAAATCCGAATCTGAATTTTTACAAGATGCCCAGGTGATTCCAGTGTATGTACCTTAAAGTTTCAGAAGCTGATTTATGGGATTACTGTGCAAATCATAAGTAATTTACATTCACTGAAACTAATATATGGAATGCCAAATTGAAATGATTATTTCTTCTTTTCTTCTTCCTTTCCACACAAAGGAAGGCTATATATTGTGTTGATTATGTGCTGGGCACATGGAGACATTTGCATCAGGGTTGTTTTTGCATGGCTGGACTTATTTGTAATGTGCAATAACTGTGGGGTTCACTGTTTGTTTAATTAAGTAATTTCCATTTTACAAGGGCACTTTATACCCACATTGTGGCCATGCTTATATGTGATGAATAACCTGGGACTATCTTTTAACCTTGCAACTATGACAGTTGATATCAGGGATAGAGTTCAGGGTGGGAAACCTAACACCTCACTTTGGGCCACATTAATGGTTGCTGCTGAAATGAGTCGATTCCATTTGGCCTGGGATAGTGACTCTGAAGCACATTTGTGAAATAAGGCTATCAGCTAAATTTGATTTAGATAGAAGGGGAATATGATTAATTCAAGCCTCCACCCAACCTAATTTCTTCTCTAATCAAGGTTTTATTTTTTTAATTACCCACTTAATTTTATTATTCAAATTTTAATTTGTTCCATATAGATAATGCCAAAGGCTAGGTTAACTTGTGTGAAAATGACCCACTTATATTTTTAATATGTAAAACACTTTTAAAAATTAAGCTAATAAATAGGTTTAAATTATTATTAATATTTTTATTTACTTTGGGAACATCCAAACTTGCTACTGTAGCAAGTGGGATCCTGGAGTTCTCACCCATTCTTGAGTGGGTGTGGCCTGACTCACCTCACAACAGTGGGTATTGAGCCAAAGAAATTCTTCCATTAGACATTCCAAAGAAAAAGGACAGGTTCAAGAACCAAAGAGAGTTCAAATGAAACATTATCCCAGAAGGAGAGATGGAGGCTCCATAGAAGGTTCCTGGTGTGTAACTGAAAATAGCCCAAGGGGCAAGAAGGAAAGATATCTGTTAGAGAATATGTCTATGTGGGTTGAAGCAGAACTTGGAGACACATCTTATGCTTTCAATCTTAAGATCAACTATACCACTGTAATACCCACAGCCTTGCCCATATATGGCCAATGGGTTTTCAGAGGGCAGAGAAGGTATTAATTTAAGACAGAACTAGTTCATCTTTGAGCTTAGTCACTCCAGGGTTTAATCTATGATATGATTTTGCTGTGTCCCTACCCAAATCTCATCTCAAATTGTGGTTCCCATAATCCACATGTGTTGTGGGGGGACTTGGTAAGAGGTAATTTAATCATGGGGCCAGTTTCCCTCATGCTATTCTCGTGATATTAAATTCTCATGAGATCCGATGGTTTTATAAGTGCCTGGCATTTCCCCTGCTTTCACTCGTTCTCTCTCCTGCCACCCTGTGAAGGGATGCCTTCCACCATGATTATACATTTCCTGAGACCTCCCCAGCTATGCTGAACTGTGAATCAATTGAAGCAGTTTTCTTTATAAATTACCCAGCCTCAGGTATATCTTCACAGCAGAGTGAGAATGGACTAATACAGTAAATTGGTGCCACAGAAAGTGGGGTGCTGCTATAAGGATACCCAAAAATGTGGAAGTGACTTTGGAACCTGGTAACAGGCAGAGGTTGGAAAAGTTTGGAGGGCTCAGAAAAAGGCAGGAAGATGTGGGAAAGTTTGAAACTTCCTAGAGACTTGTTGAATGGCTTTCACCAAAATACTGATAGTGATATGGACGATGAAGTCCAGGCTGAGGTGGTCTCAGATGGAGATGAGCAACTTGTTGGGAACTGGAGTAGAGGTCATTCTTGCTCTGCTTTAGCAATGGGACTGGTGGCTTTTTGCCCCTGCCTTGGAGGACTGTGGAACTTTGAACTTAAGAGAGATGATTTAGGTATCTGGCAGAAGAAATTTCTAAGCAGCAAAGCATACAAGAGGTGACAGAGCATAAAAGTTTGGAAAATTTGCAGCCTGAAAATGCAATAGAAAAGAAAAACCCACTTTCTGGGAAAAAATTCAACCCTGCTGAAGACATTTTCATAAGTAAGGAGGAGCCAAATGCTAGTTGCCAAGACAATGGGGAACATGCCTCCAGGGCATGTCAGAGACATTCGTGGCAGCCCCTCCCATCACAGGCCTGGAGACCTAGGAGAGAAAAATGGTATTCTGGGCTAGGTTTGGGCTTCCCTGCTGTGTGTAACCTAGGATTTGGTGCCCTATATCCCAGCTACTCCAGCCATGGCTAAAAGGGGCCAAGGTACAGCTCAGGCCATTGCTTCAGAGGGTGCAAGCCCTAAACATTCACAGCTTCTAAGTTGTATTGGGCCTATGAGTGCACAGAAGCCAAGAATTGAGATTTGGGAACCTCCATCTAGATTTCAGAGGATGTATGGAAATGCCTGGATGTTCAGGCAGAAGTTTGCTGCAGCAGCAGGGCCCTCGTGGAGAACCTTTGCTAGGGCAATGCAGAACAAAAATGTGGGGTCAAAGCCCCTACACGAGTTCCCACTGGAGTACTGCCTAGTGGAGCTGTGAGAAGAGGGCTACCATCCTCCAGACCCCAGAACACTAGATCCACTGACAGCTTGCACCATGAGCCTGAAAAAGATGCAGATACTCAATGCCAGCTGTGAAAGCAGCTGGGTGAGGGCTGTACCCTGTAAAGCCACATGAGTGGAGCTGCCTAAGGCTGTGGGAACCCACCTCTTGCATCAGCGTGACCTGGATGTGAGATATAGAGTCAAAGGAGATTATTTTGGAACTTTTAAGATTTAATGATCACCCTATTGGATTGGGGACTTGCATGTAGCCTTTGGCCCCTTCTTTTGGCCAATTTATCCCACTTCGAAATGGGTGTATTCACCCAATGCCTGTACCACCATTGTATCTAGAAAGTAACTAACTTGCTTTTGATTTTACAGGCTCATAGGTGGAAGGAACTTGCCTTGTCTCAGATGAGACTTTGAACTTGAATGTTGAGTTAATGCTGGAATGAGTTAAGACCTTGGGAGACTGTTGGAAGGGCATGATTGTGTTTTAAAATGTGAGGACATGAGATTTGGGTGGGGCCAGAGGTACAATTGTATGGTTTGGCTCTGTCTTCACCAAAATCTCATTTTGAATTGTAGTTCCCATAATTCACATGTGTGATGGGAGGAGCCTGGTGGGAGGTAATTGAATTATGGGGGCAGTTTTTCTCGTGCTATTCTTGTGACAGTGAGTAAGTTCTCACAAGACCTGATGGTTTTATAAGGGGCTTCCCCCTTCCTTTGGCTCTCATTCTTCTCCTTCCTGCCACCCTGTGAAGAAGAACATGTTTGCTTCCTCTTCTTCCATGATTGTCAGTTTTCTGAGGCCTCCCTGGCCATGCTGAAGTGTGAGTCAATTAAATCTCTTTCCTTTATAAATTTCCCAGTCTCGGGTATATTCTTATAGCAGTGTGAGAACAGACTAATACAATCTGTATGTTCCATGCAGTCTTATGGCTATCTGCCATATAATGTTTGTGGCACTATATGGGAGGGCTTAAAGGATCACAGGTTGCATGTGAAAGGAATTGAGAATCATATATCTGGTTCTTGTCAGGCTGATACATGATATATTCAGGTGAGTTTGCATGAGCAAAACTTCCCACTCCCAATATTGATGAAGGAGGGTTACTGAGCAAAGGAAAGTAAGCAAGAGAGGGCTCTGGACAAAAGAAAAGTCAGCCACCAGCTCACTATGTGACTGTGGACCAGGTCCTTTTTCTCTTAAGCCTCACTTAGCCTATTTGTAAAAAACAGTGTGGACTGAATGAATTCAGGTGGCCCTACTGGTTTAGACATTCTATAATCCTAGGCAAGCTGGCAACATTAACCTGAATTTTAGGAACTGTCAAGTCAAAAAATTGTAAAAATTGTTATACAACCTGATATGGTTTGGCTGTGTCCCTACCCAAAATCTCATATTGAATTGTAATCCCCATAATCCCCACATGTCAAGGGTGAGACCAGGTGGAGGTAATTATATCATGGGGACAATTCTCCCATGCTGTTCTTATGATTAAGAGTGAGTCTTATGAGATCTGATGGTTTTATAAGTGTCTGGCATTTCCCCTGCATGCACTCATTCTCTCTCCTGCCACCCTGTGAATAAGGTGCCTGCTTCTCCTTTGCCTTTCATCATGACTGTAAGTCTCCTGAGGCCTCCCCAGCCATGCAGAACTGCGAATCAATAAACCTCTTTCCCTTATAAATTATCCAGTCTTGGCTCTTTCTTCATAGCAGTGTGAGAACAGACTAATACACAACCAAAATCTCAACCAATATTATTCTTAAAAATTTTTTTTTGAAGCATTCACTGAAGGAAAAGAGATGCAGGGTATCAGAGCCATAGAATTCTGAATTGGGAGACTTTGAGAAGAAGAAATCAAATAAAGTCCTGGGTCTGGTGCTCCATCCCCCTGAGGCACTCCAGGATGAAACCTAGAGAATGTGAGGGGAAAATTATGAGAGATGGTTCTTCATGTTTACTTTACAGTGCTCTGCAGACAACCTTCTGTCACCATGACCAATTAGAAACAAACAGTAATCAGCATTATTGAGAGGAGAAAAAAATATTTCCATGTTGAAAATATACACAATCAAATAAAAACAAGGCATTTTAAATTACCTGTAGGAATTTCAAGAGAGTGGTTGTCATGCTCTTTAATTGGCTATTTTGTTCACTGTACATGGTCAAGGAATACAGTGACATGGCAGTAATTTCCATTTCTGTGAAAATATTGTTGTTTTTTTTTTTTCAGGACATACAGCCCCAATTAAATTTTTTCCCTCCAAATACTTAAAAAAACATGCATTTAAATCACTGAGTAAATTTCTCATTTCAATTAATATTCATACAAGTGAGAAATCATAAAACTATAATGTGAAATTGAATAAGAATAAAATGACTAAGATCTAGTAAAATGAAATGTAAATATTGAACATGCTTCAGTTTTTCATATCCAGTAGTTAAAGATAACATTAACTCATAATTATGGTATGAACTACAAAGACCTATCAGCTAAAACATTGGGTAAGACTTGAAATAAATAACATCTGTTTACATAATCTCAGTTTCAGAAAGGTGTTGGAATTCCAGGAAAAACTGCACCATCAGCATTTTTATATTGGCCTTCTAAAAGTTCTTTACTCCTACATGGGCAATATAAATAGGCCAATTTTTGGCCTGAAATTGGAAGATCTGTTTGAATTTCTGCTCCACCACTGATCCTGGCTGTGTGACCTCTGAAAGATCACTTAGCATTTCAGATTTTTCATTTCCTCAGCTATAAAAGTTGGGATAATATATATTTCATGGGCCAGTTATTTATTAAGATATATTAAAAAGTGTTTCTATAGAGTAAAACATAAGAAAACCATTGAGTAGTGAATCTGTTCTCTAATACTGCATAACAGGCCACACTGTCTTAGTGGTTTAAAACAAAAATGATTTTACTCTTTCTCACTGTTTCTGAGCATCCAGAATTTGGGAAGGGCTCAGGTAGGCAATTCTGGCTTATGATTTATCATGTAGTCTTAGCATTTCTCCATGTGTTATCTTCATATGGGCTAGTTGGACTTCCTAAAAGTATGCCAGCCTCAGAGAAGTTCCATTGTTTACATGGTTGCTAGCATCACCCATATAAGGCAGAACTGCATGGCATTTTTATAGCTTAGTTTTGGAAGCTGCATAACATCTCTAGTGGTCAAGGCAGTCACAAAAACCCAAATTCAAGGGAAGGGGTCATATACCATATATTTACTTTCGAAGAGTGTTAAAGTCATTTAGTAAGAAGAGCATGTGCTGCTGTGATCATTCTTGGAAAATACAACCTGTCACATATGATATTGAACCACAATTTTGTGTCATTATTGCTAGTCTGATTTATAAGATACTTTTTTTTTGAGACAGACTCTCACTCTGTTGCCCAGGCTGGAGTGCAATGGCATGATCACAGCTCACTGCAGCTTCGAACTTCGGGCTCAAGCAATCCTCCCATCTCAGCCTCCCAAAGTGTTGGGATTGCCAATATGAGTCACCATGCCTGACCGGATTTATAAGATACTTTGACTACTCATTCTCCAATGAAACCACTCCCTCAAGGTCATTATTTCATCGATTAATTTAGAATAAAATTAATCTATGGCAGCATCCTCTTTCAGGAAGCAAAGAATAATATTTAATACCATATAGGATATTGGTTCTTCATCAGACAATATTCCAGGTGTGTTACGAATGTTATTTAAATCCTTAATTTGATTTTGTAAAGTAGGAAATATTTTCATTTTATTAAGGAGTATGAGATTCAGAGAGATTCACTTGCCCAGGTCACGGAAGTCAAATTTGGATCTGTTACTCTTATTACTACAGTGCATGGCCTCTCTATTAGCAAATACTTAAATAATGCTTGACACGTTCCAGGCACTCTGACACACACAAACACAGAAACACACACACACACACACACTTAATCTTCACTCAACTTTATACAGACTAATATTATGTCCATTCTGTATATGAGAAAACTGAAGTACAGGGAGATGCATAACTTATCAAAAGCCAGATTGCTAGTAAATAGTGGAGCCTGATTTCACAGTAAGACCTATGTGACTCCAAAATTGTTCTGGAATCATTCATATATTAACAATTTAGCATCAATTGGCTTCTCAACTTATTTCTCTTTTTTGCATGGAGAGATGGGCATTTGGCAGGAGAGGAGAGCATAAGGAGTTTAAAGGGACTCTTTTGCCTTTTGCCTGAGGGTGATCACTGTGTTGGTAGTGGCATCGGAGGACAGGCAAAGCACAATAGCCAAAATCTGCCTACTCCCCAACTTTCCCAGGGTGGATCTTAATAAGACGTTGACTATAAAACTCATCTTAAATTATTGTATCAGCAAGACACATTTTCCATGGTAAAATGGAAAAATACAGATCTCAATCAAACATGGTGTGTTTCTGCTACTTTCTGTCAGACGGTAGCCAGACATATGCATTTACTGCCATTATGCAGGTATTTATAAATCAAGTTCCAAATCTTTTTGCTGTATTTGAACAAAAACAGTATCACATAGCAGGTCCTTGTCCTTTATTGTTTGTAATGCAGGGTAAGGAAAAAGTCAGTATTTGCATACTTTTATTAATACAAGAAACCTAAAATTCAACTAGAAAGTAAGCAACACACTGGATGTTGTATTTTTCTGCATATTCACAGTAACTTTTCTCAGGATGTGTGACACTGCAACTGTACTAGTTTCTTTTAGAAACATCTTTCAACAAAGGAATTACACTTATGAGCTGTGTAATGTCAGACAAAGCCCATAATTGTCTGAATTTCAATTTACCCAACTGCAAAATAGGGTTAATAAAGCCATAGGAGGCCAGGCACAGGGGTTCACGCCTGTAATCCCAACACTTTGGGAGGCCAAGGCGGGCGGATCACCTGAGGTCAGGAGTTCGAGACCAGCCTGGCCAACATGGTGAAACCCTGTCTCAACTAAAAATACAAAAAGTAGCTGGGCGTGGTGGTATGTGCCTGTAATCCCAGCTACTAGGGAGCTGAGGGAGGAAAATCGCTTGAACCCGGGAGGTGGAGCCAAGATCACACCACTGAACTCCAGCCTGGGTGACAGAGTAAGAGTCTGTCTTAAAAAAAAAGCCATAGGAGTTGTATAAAAAGAAAGCGTAAGCAATAAGGTGCACGTGGCTTGCAAGCAAGCTTTGTTATTATATTGATTTCTATTAGAAGATTTATCTTCATTTGGTAAGTATACACAAATATTACTATTCATTCCAAAGAACAATTTATTGTTGCCTACTATGTGCCAACCGTAGTTCCAGGTGCCCAAGATAAATAATGAGCAAAACACAACAGTTCTATTCTCATTGAGTTTCTATTTCAGTGAGGAAGGTAGAATATAAGTTAACAAGCATATCAGATGTTGGTGATGGGTAGCAGGAGGAAAACAAAGGATAAGGAGAGTATGAAGAGAGTTGTGGTGATGAAGTTATATCTGTGGACTGGATGAGGGAGGGGTACTTGTTTATATAATATAATTCCTGAAGACCTCTATGGTAAGAAACCATTGGAAACCAAGAAAATCTGAGAATTTTTTTTATCGTGGTCTTAAGATGATCCCAAGTAATGGAAACAATAGTTATCATAAATTATTATTATAAAGGCATGCAGTATTGGTTTAAAAAAAAGAATTTCATCCAAAGAATGGTCACTAGTTTTACATTGGGCTTCTTTAAATAGTAAGAATTTTTCTTAATCAATCATTTTTTTTTCTCTTTTGCTTATTTAGAACAGGCATGGTGTTTTCTTTCCTCTTAATAGTGAAACGGGAAAAGTTCCCTTACCCCCTCACAGGGTGTGCGACAGGGGGAGTGGCTCACTTCTTCGGTGCCCTGCAGCTCAAACCACTAGGGGGAGCATGCAGACGGGCAGGTGGTGGGGAGCCTGGGCTCTGACCCCACAGCAGCGTCTAGGGTTGAGTGTTTACGGCTCCCGCAGCCCCAGTGGGCGTGTGTTACACTGTTCTCTTTCAGCTTAGCCACTTGCAGGCAGCTTGTGTTAATTAACTCAATTAGACCCTCTGCCCTATCTCAGCAAGGACAGAGGGCTTTCTGTAGCCCAGGTTCTTGAGTTGGTGCACCAGAAAAATCGGATCACACGTGTGGTTGGAGGATGGGTGCAAGGTTTAATAAGTTTTATAAGTGGAGGTAGCTCTCAGTGAGGTGAATGGAGAGGCCAGAAGAGGAATGGAGAGGGAAGGTGATCTTCCCCTGGAGTCAGGACATCCAGTGGCTGGACTCTCCTCTGACTCAGTTCTCATCAGCGTCCCTGTTCTGCCCTCAATGGCCTGCTGGCAGCTGTCAGTGTGTTCTTCTGCTGGTGTGTTCACTTTGACATCCAGCTGTTTGTGTCTGTGCCCGCTAGGGTCTTGGGGTTTTTATAGGCACAGGATGAGGGCATGGTGGGCCAGAATGGTCTTGGAAAATGCAACATTTGGACATAAAAAGAGGAGTGCCCGTCCTCACTTAGGTCCCTGGTCACAGGCCCGAGAGTGGAGCCTTCACCAGGAACCCTGCCCTTTTTTACCCAGCGCTTCCCTACCACACTCCCATATCAATAGTTATGATTTGCTTAGTATCTTCCATGTATCTTACATTTTACATGTATTATCTCTTGAACCAACAATAACCTTGAAGGATAGGCATGGTTATATTCAGTATACGTATTTCCAAAAACTATGTTTAATTATCAACTTTCATCCTTACAACAACCTGGGACTGAAATATCTCTAAATTAATTTTAAACAACAGAAAATACTTGTAGCAATCATGTGCCCCAAGGTTGCACACCCAGTAGGTGGCAGAACCTAAATGTGAAGATAGCTTTTTCTGACTCTAACATTGCTGTGCCTTTCCTCTACATCATGCTGCCTCTCATCCCTAGCTAATTAAAATGAAATACTTATCTATTGGAGTACGTTACATCAGTTCCAATATCCAGCCAGTTTTTCACTCCCTGCTTTGTGGCTTCTGAAATAGGTTTAACAAGAATTGAGACCTAGCCATGGATAATTAAACTATAATGGTTAATGAAGGGGAACTTAGGGCTTTCCGCATTCCAACCAGAATCTTTGTACATGACATCAATTAAAGAAACTACTAGAGCTTCTTCAATATCATATTTCTTATTTCTCTTTGATCAGTACAGAATGTCCTTTCTGATCTTTGCAAAATGCAGGAGGCTTTCTCTTGATGATGATGGGAGTCTGTAAAGTCATATGAACACACACATATATGCACACACACACATATACATAGACATGTTATATTTATAATATGCAACATTCTTCCTCATGTTAAAAAATGTGTTCAATGACATTTGTTAAAGATGACAAAGGCAGACTTTAATCAAGTGGGGGTTTGGGAGAGGTATAGGGACTACAGCAATGTGATCTTGCATTGGGGAAGGAAGATTAGACTCAACTTCTGATCCAACAAGTTCAAGTGGGGATTTATAGCCAAGAAGCAGAGTAGAAGTCAATGGATGGAACACTATTAAGAGGAAACATTAGAGGTGAGACAGATTCTTCCCAGAACAATTCAATAGAATTCTTGCTTAAGGCAGGTCAGGTTGATACAATAAGAGTTGTCAGATACCAAGGGTGGGGGATTTTCTCCAAAGTGCTTTTGCAGAGTTCTTACTCAAACTGGATTTGTTAAAGACAGAAGGAGAAGCCCAAGATTGGGCTTAGTCAAGCAGAGAACTCAGAGGAGAGGAGCCTGATTCAAGTTTTGGGTGAAAGAGATAGTCTTTAGCAATTACCATCATCCCCCATATTTAATCATTAAGTCCTGCCAATTCTGCCTCTAAAATATTATTTCATTTTCCACAATCACCACCTTAGTTAAAACCATCACCATATTTTCTTGACTACTGCAGTAATCTTCTTCCTAACTGACCTTCCAGTTTCCCCACACATCCTTTTCAGTTCATCTTTTACACAGCAGCCAGAATGATCTCTTGAAAACACAAATCTAAAGACGAAGACTTTAATGTCACTTATGAAGCTCTGGGTGCTCTGAACCCTACTAACCTGTTAGCACCCTATGCAGACATTTTGCATCGATGTGGCTATTTTTATTCACCATTGCATTCCCATTGCCTAGCTTAAGTCTTGACACAGAGCACATACTCAAAGCACATACTTTTTAAACAATTCTTAAATGATTTTTTTTTAACAATTTACTATTGAATACAAACAGGCATTCACCATGTCTGTCAACCTGGTGGTCATGTTGGAATAAAAGATGGGCTCTGTCTCCCTGATTACTAGGAAAAATGTGGAGAAGAGCAACTTTAACACACAAAGCCATAAGGCAAGTGAAAATAATAAGTCAAGACATCTTTAAAACCCCAATTTTGCATATTAATTAATTTAAAACATTTTCTAGGTAGCACTCTACTCCACATTTAAAAAGAACTGGCTTGGCCAGGCACGGTGGCTCATGCCCACTATCCCAGCACTTTGGGAGGCCAAGGTGGGTGGATCATGAGGTCAGGAGATCGAGACCATTCTGGCTAACACTGTGAAACCCCGTCTCTACTAAAAAATACAAAAAATTAGCCAGGCATGGTGGCGGGTGCCTGTAGTCTCAGCTACTGGGGAGGCTGAACAGGAGAATGGCGTGAACCCGGGAGGCAGAGCTTACAGTGAGCAGAGATCATGCCACTGCACTCTAGCCTGGGTGACAGAGCAAGACTCTGTCTCAAAAAAAAAAAAAAAAAAAAAAAACAACTAAAAAAAAATAAAATAAAAAATAAAAAGAACTGGCTTAAGTCAGGTTGGGTCTAGAGGGGCATTTTTATGTGGCTCAAACTATATTTGTGAGAATGCAGCCAGACATTATTGAAAACCAGTCATTATCTTTCCCTACCCTGGACACTTTAACCAGTACAACGCATCTATTTCCAGCAACATTACCTCCAGTATTTGCCCCGCGCACTGTCCTCTGTCACTCATGACTTGCTGTCTCTTGCTCTAATCTTCCTAGGAAATCTGAAACCTCTGGTTCCATAATGTAGCTCTGAGTTGAGCTTGTGGCCTTTCATGTTCTCATTACCATTAGAGATGTACTCCTCTGGTGGTAGACTGGGAAGGGTCTTCAGGAGCCTGTGTGGTCATTGTCCTCTAGCTCCATACATGACAGCTCTGGGCAATACTCTGGCCTGCTGTTTTACCCTGAGAAAGTGACTGATAGGCAGCTATAGCATCTAGATAGCATTCACAGCTTCACCTAATTTTATTCATGATTATAAAGATAAAAACAGCCTTGATTGAACAGTGCATCTGATGATAAAATCACCAAATCCTAATGAGCAACCCAGTAGCTAATGTAATGTTAATTAATAAAATATTTCACACTCTTCAATTTATTTGGAAATTAACTTATATTAGACAGAAATAAGAGGTGTAACTGAATTTCCTTTCAATTTGACTTGCAATATCACTAAGTTTTCCAAGAAAGTGGCTCCAAGAGTGGCTCTGGTTTAAGTATCCTATTTAATATTCAAAATATATAATTTTTTCTATCTTCATGGAATCCAGGTAAATAGAACTCGAGCTCCTTTTTCACCAAGTCCTAGATTATTCTCCGAGGAGCTCTCATAGTCCCGAATCCAGCTGTGTGCACCTACTCCTGAAATGGCCTAGTTTCAACCTCTGCATTTGTGACCCCTTAGGGAGAGATTCCTCAGGCCAGAAAGACACTAGTGAATCTACTGGAAAGTAACTCATATCTAAGACTTCTACTTATTGCTGCCATTTTGGATCTTAAGATGATTTTCTTAGCAATCTGAGAGATATTCTGACAGAAAACCTGTGATACAACATTTCCTTTTCATGTTTTGGCATCCATCACCAGTCTTTTCAGAACACAAATTAGAATTTTCCTTCAGGCATCGGCCTCCTCTTCTCACTGTTCATGTGGACAGGTCAGCTTAGACATATTCAGAATACTGGAGTCCCTGGGTATTGATTTTGATTCAAGGATGGGTACATAACTCAGGCCAAGCAAATAAAATACACTCTTCGGACTTTTGTTTCTCCCAGTGAGAGAAACATGCTGACATTTCTTTTGGGTTTAGATATGTGAAGTATATAAACAGGGTGGTGTGGAGGGCCCGGCAACTAGAAAAGCAAAGGCTGAATAAGAACAGAGCTGATGCAACAGAAGAAGCCACAGCCAGGAGATGGAGTGAGTCTCTGTGCAGGTAACCTGAATAAGCCAAGTCTCAAGCTAGGTTGACCCCTAGAGTTTTCAGTTATGGAAACAAAGGCAGTCCCTTTATTTGCTTAAGCCAGTCTGGGGTGAGTATTTTTCACCTGGAATTGCAAGAATCCTTACTAATTCAAAACTATTTCATCTCTTTGAATCCCTCCAATGCATTTTGGAACAGGGTATTCTTTGCATAAGAGTCCATATCAGGTTATCTGCCTGGACTGTGAATACCACCATTTATCCATGCATACACCAGACTTACTGTGAGGCATCTATCTCTAATTTTGTTCACTTACTAGCTACATAAAGTTGCTGTAATGTTCAAATATTCAACATTTTATTATGAAAAATTTCAAACATACACAGAAGAGTTGAAAGACTTTTAGTGAACGATCATAAATAAACTCACCATCTAGATCCTATGATGAATATTTTACTGCACTTGATTGATCTCATATCTATCCCTGTATCTATCCCTCAATTCATCTCATTTTTTGATGTATTTCAAACTAAATTGCAGACATCATTATACTTTTCACTAAATAGCTTGCATACATCTCAGTGCTTAACTCAAGGAAACATTTGGCAAGGCACCTTCCCTGGGCCTAGGTATTTGCACATGAAAAACATGCAGGTGTTGTTTTAGATGACCTCCTAGTGCCCTTCTTTAGGGCTGTGACATTATGTAGTTCTATGATATTTACCTTTTTAATTGATTGACATGCTTGTATAAAAATGCCTTCTTGTTCGATTCAAAAAGGATTAACACGGAAAATATACTTTGCTTACCTGTGGGATATTTACCTAACCGAAGTCTGTTTGCTTTACAATAACCCCATTAACCAATCCTTGGTGATTCTGAGTCAAACAGATGTTTTCAGGGGTAGAATGGAGAAAAAAACAAAGTATCAGATGGATATTTTCAAAATTAGGGGAAGACTGGAGTCTTATCCAGAAAACAAGAGAAATAACATGCCGTTGAAAATGACTTCTAACGAAAGTTAAACTCTGCCAGTTCTGCGGGAGGGAGATCAAAAGTGTGAGGACTAGACGGCAGAAAAGTAGAAGTCAGAGGTCTGAAGCAGCTGAACCTGATACCATTATCCCTTGTTTAATTCATGTTAGGCCATTTCTGCCAGATAGCCTTTTACACTGATGTATTTCTTGATGGACGAAGAAAATGGCTTGAAACAAACGAAAAAAGTGCATAAAAGCCTGTCTGACAGAGAAGAGGCTATTTCCGGGAACAAGGAGCAAAAGGAACAACACTCAAAACGTGGCTTATTGTGGGAAGCAACAAAACCAAATAGAGACTGCAACCCTAACTCACTGCGGACAGCCTGCTCTGCTAGGTTCTGTTGTATTGAAGCAGTTTCAACTTTCCATTCCCTTGGGGACCCCTAAAATGGCCCCTTCATCAGGGATGCAACTAAGTCACAGTGGCTCTGAGGAGTGGGGGACTTTTGCCATCTTCTGTAAGTCTAATTACCACTGAAGCAACCTTAGACTGAGCCTCCTCCCCAGATCCTACTCTTTTGACTATAAAGATTGCTCTGGATTATTTTAAATAATTCTGGCCAAAATGAGAATATAAGTGAAATTCGTCATAACTGTAATCAGCTTCCATAAAAAGGCCTCTTTCACACAACTTTCAACATTTACCTACAAGTGTGAAATAGAAGGGCCATAGAGCTTTCTTGGGATGACCTTTATGCACACCAGGTGGCCAGTACCATTAAATGCTGAACAGAATGGAAATTCTTATGTGCGTTTGGGATGAAAGAATCTGGATTAAGATGTGATGTCTGGTTATTTGGTCACAGTTCATCAGTCTCAGATCTAAACTAGGAAGAAGTAACTATTCACATGCCATTTGCATGAGGGAAATAATACTGTGGAAAATCTAAAAATATTCAAGAAAACTGCGTCTCAAATAGTATTTTTCCTTTTCGATTCCAACACTCTATTGCTTATGATGATGGCTCGTTAAACATTTTAGAACCTGATTCTCAAGCTTATTTGAAAATGGCTACTCTAATTTGGCATTAAAATACCCAGTCACTAGAGGCATGCCTACATTTGTTAACCTTGTATAGACGTGGATCAGGCAATTGTCGTTTTTTTATAATCCATATTGGTCCAATGGTGTGCCTGTGAATATATTCCATTTTTGCCTTAACAATATTTCTGGGAAGTGGAGATAGAAATTGAGGATTGTGTGAATCCACCATGATATAGGATTTCAGAATAGAATTATGTTCTAGAATTGCAGCCAGAACATGCAGTATAGATTATGGAAATTAGCAGCTGTGTGGTCTCTTCATTTGATTATTTATTATTAGCAACATTCTTGATTAGCCTTATACCCTTTTAAATGGAATTACAAAATAATTATATGTTCTGCCTCCAAAGCTCTTTATTGAGAATGACAATAAACTGCCCAATGTTCAAATCAGTGCATAATACATTTATATGATTATTAAATGCTTGTAAATTGCCATTTAACACTGCATGTGTTTACTACCTAGTAAAACAAGTGTTAACCCATGTATTTAAACAACTGGAGAGCATTCATCTTTGCTGAAGTCATTGTTTTATCTTGGGAAAACTCTGCTAACATACCAGTCAGCCAGTCAGCCAGCCAGCCAGCATATCATCTTTCGTCTGCATTTATTAACGGCTTAGAATGTCCATCTGTTGTCCTTAGTAAATGGAACACTATGAAAAAAAAATTCATTGAGTGTATCTATATATAACTGTTCCCTTTATGGAGAAAAGCTCCTTGGAATGTTCTCCATAAGCTAAAAACTTGGGACAAGTGTTGGTCAGAGAGAAATCATCAAAATTGGCAAACTTTCAAATGACCGGCAACAGATTCCTCTCGTCTTGGGAGAAGACAAATATATTTGCTTTAGATCAAGAGAATGTTTTCTCAAAATGTGTCAGATCACATTTCTTTAGACTTTGGTGATGGTTTGGTGAGTGATATAGAATACAAGAGTAGAAAAGCTAACAAGTCTTTTACATGTATTTGCGTTCAAAGAGCCTCATGTACTGATTTTATCTTGTTTGTGCTTGGGGTTAGAAGTGGAATTCAGGAAACCTACAAGGATATCAGGGAACTACAGTAGTACTTCCAAGAACTTTAGCAGAATTGTTTGTGACCTTGCCAAGGTAAAATTGCAGTTAAAGTGTGACCATCTGATGACATTCCAGTTAAGAGAACAGAGGGAAAGTATGAAGGCTCCAAGCACATATAAATAATTCAGATGGAAGTGCTCATAGTTTAACCTTGGATGAAAATAATATAACACATTCAGTAGGAAATATAACTTTTACTGGTGCTAAAACAACTCTATGTTAAATTAGGGCCAGGGATTAGGGTTAATAGAAATGCGTAGTTTTACTATCTCTTCTTGAACATATTGTTTTGATATAGTGTACATAGGAAGAAGAAAACTATAAAAGTTATTGCTTGGAAGCCATAATTACATCACCTCAGTCTGATGCCATGGAGTCTAATGGCAATATAATTTGTATAATCATTTTGATCATGGTGGTGATATTAAGGGCTACATTTCTGGGAATGTAAACTGTTGACATGCAACACAGTATATCAATGTAAGAATAACATCTAGACATATATCATATGGAAAAAGATCGGTTGGATAAAAATACATCGTTTCTAGTAGAAAAGAGGCAAATTTGATTTGGAGACATTAGTTGCAAATTTACCATAATAAGATTCTCAATTCATGCTACATACAATAATTCAGACTGAAGTATCCTTGACAAATTAGTAATGCCTCTTTCTGGTTGCTTATTTGACTTGGAAAGATAATGTAATAAGTATTAATTTTAATATAAATTATCAAGGATTCATGTCTGCAACTTGCCTACAAGTTGTCTTCTGTGTTTAATTTCTTTCAATTTCTACCTCCATTCATCTCTTCCTCTGGGTGGTTAAACAAAGGGAAAACTAAGTCATGATAAAGAAGGTATTTTATTTTACTTTGTCAGCTTTGCAGTATCTTCCAGTTTTAGATAGACTTTTTTTTTTTCCTGATAATGGCTTTACAATTGATAGTAAATAACGATGGAAATGCAAATCAAGATTCATCTTCCTTTGGTAAAGGCCTGAAGGCTCTCTATTTACGTATAATTTGAGGACATTTAAATCTCAATACTGGTAAATATTTACACTTCTGTAATCATTGTGAACCCTCATCTTCACTGCACTACATATCACTGTGCCTGTGGAGAGAATAAATGACTTAATTTAATTTGCCCTAATCTCGCATCTTCCCCACAGGATACATTCATTACCACTGGCAGACTTAGATAACATAGAAGAAAATGGAACTAAGTATATGTGTCAACGCATGGTAGTAATCTTTTAATGAATGTCTGTAGACATCTTATCCATACTACGGAGCTGTATCTTTAGTGAACAATAAATAATGGGAATAATGGAATGAATTTGTGTTCTCATTTTATCTTGGTTCATCTTGTTCTCATTCACTTTGCTAGTGAAATATATACATACATACATCTTAGCCACAGCACGGCAGGTTCTGTGGCCTCCTGGGAGAAGAAATTGATTACCCAACCAATGTACTGAAACTGGTTTTGTCCTCTGAAATTGACTTTTCAGGGCGGCAAGAAGCATCTTGTGTTAGTTTTTCATATATTCCATTTCACTGAGCAGCTCTAATTTTCCCTTAGCAAATACCTAATGAATTTAAATTCAATATAGGAATCCAGGTTTTTCAACCAGCTTCTTCTTCGGTGTTTTTTTACTTCAATCCAGAAACAACCAGAAACCTAAGTCAGTTATCCTTGACTGCTTTACCCCATCCTTTGTATCTCAACCAATCACCAAGCTCTATTGGTTCGGATCCTTAAACATTTCTGGAAACTGTTCTCTTCATTCCATCTCGACTACTGAATATCTTAGTTCAGGCCTCACCTCACCTTCTCTTACATCTAGTACTGCCACAGTTTCCTGAATGGTCTATCTATCTCTGATCTTGTCTCTCTCCAATTTATCCTCATGGTACCAGGATGATCTACTTAAAAAAAATGCTTCTGCCACTCCCTGGTTTAGACATTTAAGGATCTGTTCAATACCGCAGTAAGAGGAACAACATAAATTGTCTATAAGGTCTAGGCAGGCAATAGAACATTTGGCCCCAGGTGGATCATGGCAAACATGAGAATCCATGGCCTTTCTAAAGGAGGCAACCACCACTCAGCTTCAGTTAAATTTTGGCAACTAATTTATTTCTTTAATCCTTTGGGGTAGGAAAAATAAGAGAGATCCACAGGTTACTGGAATTATGGACTACCAGTTTGCAACTTCTATTCTCTAGGATAAATTCTAAGTCCTTTAATGTGTTATACAAAATCCTTTGTTAGCACCTTCAGGCCTACACCTTGAGCCTCATTTCTCAAAGCTCCTGTCAGTTCGACCTACAAAAATATCTCTCAACATCCTTGCATTTTTCTCTGTCCCCAGTGCCAGCCCTCAATTTCAGGCCATCACAATTGCTTCCCTGGATGACTGCAATAGCTTCTTCACTGGTCTCTCTGTCTCGAATCTCTTCTTACTCAAAACAATTTTTTCAAACTGTGATCTTTAAAAATGTAGCAGTGTGATTCATTGGAAATTTCATATCAGAGTGTGACCTGCTGAGAAATTACCTAGTGCTTTATTTTCTTATTCTGCAATTCATTGGGAAGGGATAAAAGGCATTTTTCCATCTCCTAGAAAGAGAAGCTAGGACTATGTTTTCCAAAGAGACAGGAAACAGGACAGTTCTCAGTGGAATGCCTCTGCTGGCATGGCTAGGAGGCTGGGCTAGAGGATACCCTATGCCTCCAGGGGACTAACTTTATGGAACACTATGAGGAACGACCAGTGGGGAGTCAGTGCCTGCAGAGCAGGAACTTGCACATCTGTGAACTCTATTCGGCTGGTGTCTGTTTTATAATTATCTCTGTACCTCAATTCAAGTACGGTGCTTAGTATTTCATATAGACTCAGTGGATATTACAGAGCTTCATGAGGGATTAAGCCAAAAACCTTTCATTGCTCTTCGGAAAACTATGGATCCCCTCCTTAGATATTTTAACATAGTTTTGGAACATTCATGACAATACCTCCAAAATAATCTATAGACCTGTCACAAGCTTAGCTTTCATCCAGGAAGCTAGTTATTAAACCTTACAAATCCCTGTATGTTAACTTAGGGTTCTCCAGAGGGGCTCACAGTCACAAGGCAAAGTCCCACCATAAGCTGTCTGCAAGTTGGGGAAGAAAGCAGTTAGTAGTGGCTCAGTCCAAGTTTGAAAGCCTCAAAATCATAAAAGCCTACAGTGCAGCCTTCAATCTGCCGAAGGCCTAAGAGTCCCTGGCAAACCACTGGTATAAGTCCAAGAGTTCAAAGGCTGAAGAATCTGGAGTCTGATGTTCAAGGGCAGGAGGAGCAGAAGGAAGCATCCAGCATGGGAAAAATCAAGAAAGCCAGGAGACCCAGCAAGCAAAGTTATCCCACCTTCTTTCGTTGATTTATGTTTGTTCATGCTGGCAGCTGATTGGATGGTGACCACCCAATTCGAGGGTGGGTCTTCCTTTCCCAGTCCCCTAACTCAAATGTCAATCTCTTTTGGCACTCTCATGGGCACACCCAGAAATAGTACCTTACCAGCCATCTAGGCAGCCTTCCATTCAATCAAGTTGACACCTAATATTAACCATCATACTGTGCAAAAGTAGCAGCATGTACTTATTGATGACAGTGATTTTTTTTTAATGTCCAAAAGGGACAAAAACTAGAGAGAGATCAAAGTAATCAAACAAAAAGGATTCCGTTTTGTGCAAGATAGCAAGCACCTAAGAGCAAATATTATTTAAAAGAAAAAATCAAATTTGCTTTGTCATTTCGAAGAGGTCATTTCAGTTCTCTTACCGTAAGTTATAAATTAAGTACAAGTTTTCTTAGTACTTTATAACTTAGAACACCGTAGCTTAGAAACATGTACCTTGCTTATGTCAACTTTCAAATCTTTCTCAGAGATAAGCAAATAGTTACATTTCACATGCTAACTCTAAAGAGAGCCCTGTATTTCCTACTTGAGGGACTATTTATTGAAGAATTTTGAGCATAAGCTCAGATTCAGTAGGAAAAATTTCATGATCACAGTATAATGCTGGCCATGGATATAGGACTGCAGATTGGCTGATGGTACTTGGGCCACATATCTCATTAGGGTCACATATTAAGATTTCCCTCAGACCACATATTCTTCTTGGCCAAATATCCTTTCATGAGCCACATACCTCCTTTGGTCTATATAGGATACATGTATTCCTTGGACTTCATATTCCCCATGCTACTTTGATTAAGAATTCCTTGCCTCTTTAGTTTATTTACTCCACAGATGTTTGGGAATAAATTATCATTTTATTTGGTCCCTAGTAAACCTTTTGGCTTCAATTTATAGATAAAAACAAAGACCTTCTTGAGACGTGAGGGACTTGCTGCTTACCCAAGACTTGTAAATCACCAGCCATTTCAAAGATGAATCTACTCATCATTTCTACCTAAGCCTAAGACTGTGGAGTCTAGTAGTTAATTCATGGGTTCTGGAATCTGATAGAGTACGGTTTAGGTTTAACTGTCACTTACCGATAGAATGACTTTTGGCTAAATTACTCTTCTCCAACCCTCCTTCTTATGTGGAGAGTAGAGATAGTAATTCATACCTTAAAAAGTTGTTTTGATAATTAAATTGAATAATAAACAGAGTTCTTAAACAAATACATAGCATGCAGTAAGTACTCTAATAATGAAAATAGTAATAATAACTATTTTAGAATCATTTTACAGGTATAGAAGAAACAGAATAATTTGGACTGCTCTAAGAAGATTACCAAATTATCAAGCAAGTCAGAGATCATTAGATTAATAGACTCAATGCTGTATTACTTTCCAAAGTGAATGTAAAGCATGAATTTATAATATAAAAACATATTTTATCTATTGTTCTCTGAATTTTTCATATAGATTCTGGGCTAAATAAAATCTGCTCTCATTTTATTATGAAATTATTATGTTCAACATTTATCTTAAGTCAGCCAGATCTTAAATTTATTTTAAAAACATAGAGGCACTTACAATTATTATTATTATTATTATTATTATTATTATTATTATTATTGAGATAGAGTCTCACTCTGTCACCCAGGCTGGAGTACAGTGGTGCGATCTTGGCTCACTGCAACCTCCGCCTCCTGGGCTCAAGTGATTCTCCTGGCTCAGCCTCCTGAGTAGCTGGGATTATAGGCATCCTCTACCATGCCCAGCTAATTTTTGTATTTTTAGTAGAGACGAGGTTTCACCATGTTGGCCAGGCTGGTCTTGAACTCCTGACTTCAGGTGATCCACCCACCTCGGCCTCCCAAAGTGCTGGGATTACAGGTGTGAGCTACCATGCCCAGTCCAATTATTTTTTTAAATGTGTCAAGATAAGACCTTTAGGTAGATCATTTCGGATGAATTGGTTGCTCCTTCATTGAAATTAGTGACTTTGCTTTCTTGTTTTTTTCACTTACAGGATTCATGAACTTGAGATGTTTCCTAATTTATACTTAAAACTACCATGAGAGGTCAACGTGAGTAGGCTTCTTTACAGCTGAAGAAAGGAGGTCTGTCCCTGGTTTTACATTCTCTCCTTTATATCTTCAAGGTAACTCTGTAAACAACAAACTCAGCAAATACATTAGTGCTGAATGGGGGAATGAGTGAGCTAGAGCTTTGAGAATGCAGGTGACTGATGGTCTACAGATGGGGACTGTAAGTCTGCCAAAGAGGACATTTCATCCATCCCCTGGTCTTTGGTTAGGGCCATACTTTAATCTGCCCCTACTGAGAAAACTCTTCTGATTTGGGAGACTTCAAGAGAAAGCTTTTATTTATTTATTTATTTATTTATTTTTCAGTTTCACTTAATAATGCTTCCAATAATGAAATGGCTTTTAAAGATAAGAACAGCTACTATTGTAAGAAGAAAGGAAAAGAGCAATTTTTCTATATAAAACAAGAATAAAAATGAATTTACTATTAGTAATAGGAAGTGTCTAGTCACCTGTTTTGAAGCCAAAGCATCAGTTTCTCATCTGTACGTTGAAGGTAATGGTCATCCGTGCCTTGCAATATCCTCAATGAGACTGAATAATGTACATAAAAGGCACCTAGTGTCTAGTTATTTGTAACATGGCAGGGGTTCAATACATGTTAGTATACCTTCCTTGACATCTCATTGGGCAAAATCAAAATGGCAAAATGATCCCTAGGGGGAAAAGTCAAAGAGAAAAATCTCATTCAGTTATGGGAAAAAAATTAAAGCTGTAAACATTTTCTAAGTAGTTTAACTGGAAAACCTACAGAAGCAAGAGAGCAGAAAATAAAAATGGAACAGCCAAACGATATGTATTTCAAACAAAATAACATCCTTAATAAACAGTATCTGTTACTCGCAGTCAGGAGGGCTTTCGAAGGTATCACTAGTCTCAATTCTTTGATAGAATTGATCAGTATTAATTGCACAAATGTGGGCACACACAGACACACACATCCAGCTGATAGGAAACTATTTCACTAACTCAAATAGACTGTAAATATTTTATTTGAAGTTCCAATCTTTCCCATGGATCTCCTCCACGATCACACTGTACGGTACAAGGGTTTTCATGAGACCCAGTCATTTGAGGCAGCAGCTACTCCCAGTCTTTAGAGGCTGCTGGATCCCTGGTAGTATAAGAAGAGCTCTGGCCTGATATACAAGAAATACAAGGTATTCATTATACTAGAGGTAATATTCATGGCCAGGAGGCTTTACATGCAATGTACACACAGAATCTCTGTTTTGTCTTTAGACTAAACAACTGTTTTGTTTTGTTTTGTTTTTTCTGCCCTGTATGTGTTGCAAAACTGCCATAACTACATGGACAGCTACATAAACCAACATGCAAAACTAAAACAGAAAAATCAATTAAATACATTTCATAAACAACATTCAAAATGAGTCTAATCTAATTAAAATGCTCTACTAATTGACTTAGATATCTACATGGAGACATTGATTGAGAGAGATTTCCTTCCTGTGCTACTTTAGTTGAAACAGAGAGGTCTTGCTTTAGAGAAATCTGCTATAACAATTCCAATTTATAGCTTAGAAAATGGAGTGTTCATATTTTAAATAGTTTTTATCACTATGGAAATCTGCTGTAAAGAATATAGAAGGTTGGGCCAGGTACGGTGGCTCATGACTGTAATCTTAGCACTTTGGGAGGCTGAGGCAGGTGGATTGCCTGAGCTCAGGGGTTTGAAACCAGCCTGGGCAACGAGATGAAACCCTGTCTCTACTAAAATACAAAAAATTAGCTCGGTGTTGTAGCATCTGCCTGTAGTCCCAGCTACTCGGGAGGCTGAGGCAGAAGAATTGCTTGAACCTGGGAGGCGGAGGTTGCAGTGAGTCGAGATCGTGTCTCTGCACTCCAGCCTGGGCAACAGAGTGAGAATCTGTCTCAAAAAAAAAAAAAAAAAATATAATAATATATATATATATATATATATATATATATATATATATATAGAAGGTAGTTCTTAATATTCTGTAAGTATTTTAGAGTTTCCAACGTGCTTTCTCTGACATAACATCACTGGATTATTACAGGAATCACATGAGAAAGTACAGCTAGATTTAATATCCTTTCAATATATGAGGCTTCAGAGGTCTCTAGGTCATTGATTTCATAAATGGTTAAGCCAGGACAAGGGGAGCTCCATCAGTTTACTCCCAGTTAAGGCTCATCTTTATTGGACAGTACATTTGGCAAGAATTCAGTTGAATAAATGCAAAGCCAATGGACTTTACCAGGAACACCTTTGGCATCAAGTCAAGTATGCCTGAATTGTGTATGCTTTATCAGCCCTTAAAAGATAGATCGGGACCAGGAAGAGCCATTTTATCCATTTGGTATGGAAGGAACTGAACATGGGACCTGTGAGCTTTGCATGACATTGTGGAAATGGTTGATACCTAAAAACAAAATTAGCTCCAGAGTGGGGGAAAAAAAAAACCCAAAAAGTAAAAATGAATAAATGTCTGATTGACTCCTTAACATGATGACATCTAGTCTCATGCATCTGAAGTCTACCACTGTACATAGATATTAAGAGATTAATTTGGATAAATGTAAGTATGTATGGTACAACATGGGATGAAACTTCCAAAACTTCCCATGTCTAGTGCATATTAGGTTCTAAAGTTGTCTAGTTGAAAGGGTTGGGGGTTGGAGTAGAGTCAATGGTGACTGAAAGGGTATTCTGGGAAAAGTTTATTTCATTTTTTTTTTCTTTTTTTGCCTGGAGTATATCAGGGGTTGTCTTTTTACATGTGTCTTAGCAGCTTGATATACAGCAGGTCAGGCTACTCAAGGGATGGGAATGAAGGTGGGAGCATTAAATGTTATTTGATTATCAACCCACATTCTCTTGAGGCTAAAAGTTGCCAGATTTAGCAAATAAGAATGTAGAACTCACAGTTAAATTTGAATAACTGATGAGTAGTGATTTATCGTTGGTACTTCAGCATAAGTACACATTTTTTGGTATATGTATATCCAATGCAATATTTGGGACACATTTATGCTAAAATATGCATTGTTTATTTGAATTTCAAATTTAACTAAATGTCTTATATTTTATCTGACAACCCTACTTGAGGCTTTTTAATCTGATTTACTTCATAAGAACACTTATGCTTTGAGAGCCCTAGAGTCATGGCCAGCTTAGATTCGTCACTTAGTTTCTGGTAGATTTTTAATAAGTAGATGTTTAAAGATGGCTCGGTTTAGGAGGAATATCGCCCAAAGTGTTAATTTGCTGTCTTAAGTACCCTTCCCTTGTCCCTATACACTGCTTACTCAAGCCTAAGAAACTCTAACTCCTCAAATCTGTGAGGAAGGTACATGCATCAATAATGTGCAGATGACAGCAAAAGAAACTATGAGCAGAGGGAACAGATAACCTAACAACTGGGAGAAAATTTTTGCAATCTATCCATCTGACAAAGGTCTAACATCCAGAGTCTAAAAGGAACTTAAACAAAGTTACACAATAAAAACAAACAGCCGCATTAAAAAGTGGGCAAAGGACATCAACAGACACTTTTCAAAAGAAAACATTGATGTGGCCACCAAACATATGAAAAAAAAGCTCAACATCACTGATCATTAGAAAAATGCCAGTTAAAACCACAATGAGATACTATCATATGCCAGACAGATGGCGATTATTAAAAAGTTAAGAAACAACAGGTGCTGGTAAGGTTGTGGAGAAAAAGAACACTTTAACACTGCTGGTGGGAATGTAAATTAGTTCAGCCATTGTGGAAGATAGTGTGGTGACTTGTCACAGATTTAGGAGCAGAAATACCAGTTGACCCAGCAATCTCATTTCTGGGTATATACCCAAAGGAGTGTAAATCATTCTATTATAAAGATACATGCACACATATGTTCACTGCAACATTATTCACAATAGCAAAGACGTGGAACCAACCCGAATGTCCATCAGTCACAGACTGGATAAAGAAAATGTGGTACATATACACCATGGAATACTATGCAGACAAAAAAAGGAATGAGCTTATGTCCTTGGCAGGGACATGCATAGAACTGGAAGTTGTTATCCTCAGCAAACTAACGCAGGAACAGAAAACCAAACACTGCATGTTCTCACTTATAAGTGGGAGCTGAACAATGAAAACACACGTACACATAGGGGGAACAACACACTGGGGCCTGTTGTTGGGGGCAGGGGGAGAGAGAGCATCAGGAACAATAGCTAATTGGTGCTTGGCTTACTACCTAGGTGATGGGTTGATCTGTGCAGCAAACCACCATGGCACACGTTTACCTATGTAATAAACCTGCACATCCTGTACATGTACACTGGAACTTAAAATAAAAGTTGAAGAAAAAAAAAAAAGAAAATGAGAAAATGTGACATTTATATATACACAATGGAATATTCTTCAGCCATCAAAAAAGAATAAAATCCTGTCATTTGCAGTAACATGAATGGAGCTAGAGGTCATTATATTAAGTGAAATAAGCCAAGCACAGAAAGACAAATGCTGCATGTTTTCACTCACATGCGGGAGCTAAAAATGTGGATCTCATGCAGACAAGAGTAGATTGGTGGTTACTTGAGTCCAGGAAGAGCTGGGTGAGGGGGAATGAGGATAAATTGATTAATGGGTACAAATGTATCGTTTGACAAAAGAAATAACACCTGGTGTTACATAGATCCGTAGGGTGACTATAGTTTAAAATAATCTATTGCGTATTTCAAAATAGCAAGAAAAATGCAGATAGTTGTAGCATAAAGAAAATACAAATATTTAAGGTGACAGCCCAGATATGCTGCTTTGATCTTTACCAATTATACGAATATGTTCAATTATCACATGTACCCCAAAACTATGTACATCTATTATATATCAATTAAAAATAGTGCTTTGTAAAAAAAAATAATAATAATGTGCAGATGAGTTTGACGTGGAATGGGGAGTCTGGCCATTTTTTCAAATTGTGTTGCTGGTGGTTTGACTGAGAGAGGCATGGTTATCTTTAGTACATAAAGGACTCCTGGTTGTCCTTCTTTTTTTTTTTTTTTTTTTTTTTTGACAGAGTCTCGTTCTGTTGCCCAGGCTGGAGTGCAATGGCACAATCTCAGCTCACTGCAACCTCTGCCTCCCAGGTTCAAGCAATTCTCCTGCCTCAGCCTCCTAAGCAGGTGGGATTACAGGCGCCTGCACTATGACTGGCTAATTTTTTGTACTTTTAGTAGAGATGGGTTTTCACCATGTTGGCCAGACTGGTCTTGAACTCCTGACCTCAGATGACCCACCCACCTTGGCCTCCCAAAGTGCTGGGATTACCGGTGTGAGCCACCGTGCTCGGCCTATAATTATATTCTGGACTAGTATTTGTAAGGCCAAGACAATTTCTAATTTATCTTTATATACCCAAACCATTATACAGTTTCCAGACTTAGGACAATATGTGCTGTGAAGTCACACACACATGGATTTAAATTCTGATTTCTATTTCCTACTTGCATGACCTTTGTAAGATGTTTTTATGTAACTACATGCTTTTATGTATAAAATAAAAATATGAATACCTAAAAGCATGCAGAATTTTGTCACGGTTAATTCAAACGGATATATGTGTAGCTTCTGATAAATTACAGTTAGTCAATATGTAGCTGTGACCTAATGGGAGCATTCATTAAGGCTATCATGGACTGTTTTCTTCCTTTAACTATTTATTGGCAAAAGCTAGCACGACGGTAAATGTAACAGAGAAATAGTCATTAAATTTCTTAATACCTCACCCGTTACATTTCACTTGTGGAGACTTGTTCAACTGAATTTTAAGAAATTTGATTCATGTATCCTTTGCACATGAGAAGCAGCATTAGAAATAGGAATAACACTTGCCTGCCTGTGAAAATATGGCCATATTCTCCAGGCTTTAAGTACAAGGACCATCCAGTCTTGAGTTTGCTTCTGTAATGAAGAGATTAGGAGAATTTGGAAAACCGCATGATGCTATCTTTATGCTTTTTTTTCTTTTACTGATGGTGAGGCTCCAAGAATGTAGGCCCTTTTCACTACACAAACAAGCTACATACAGAGGAGTTAGACACTATTTCATGCCAACTGTCCAGGATCAGTCATTCAAAATACATTCACTTGGCTAAGAGAGAGAGTAGAGGTGTGGCTGGCAAGATGGCCGAATAGAAGCAGCTCCAGTCTGTAGCTCCCAGCGAGATCAATGCAGAAGGTGGGTGATTTCTGCATTTCCAACCGAGATACCCGCTAGTCTCACTGGGACTGGTTAGACAGTGGGTGCAGTCCACGGAGGGTGAGCCGAAGCAGGGTGGGGCATTTCCTCACATGGGAAGGGCAAGGAGTCTAGGAACACCCTCCCCTAGCCAAGGGAAGCCATGAGGGATTGTGCCCTGAGGAATGGTGCATTCTGGCCCAGATACTATGCTATTCCCACGGTCTTCACAAACTGCAAACCAGGAGATTCCCTCGGGTGCCTCTACCACCAGGGCCCTGGGTTTCAAGCGCAAAACTAGGTGGTCATTTGGGTAGACACTGAGCTAGCTGCAGGAGGTTTTTTCATACCCCAGTGGCGCCTGGAACACCAGCCAGACAAAACTGTTCACTCCCAGGAAAAGGGGGCTGAAGCCTGGGAGCCACGTGGTCTAGCTCAGTGGATCCCACCTCCATGGAGCCCAGCAAGCTAAGATCTACTGGCTTGAAATTCTTGGTGCCAGCACAGCAGTCTGAAGTCGACCTGGGACTTGGTGCCCCACCATCAGTAAGCTCCAGCTTGGTTGGGGGAGGGACGTCTGCCATTACTGAGGCTTGAGTAGGTGGTTTTCCCCTCACAGTGTAAACTAAGCCACTGGAAAGTTCAAACTGGGCGGAGCCCACCGCAGTTTGACAAAGCAGCTGTAGCCAGAATGCCCCTCTAGATTCCACCTCTCTGGGCAGGGCATCTCTGAAAGAAAGGCAGCAGCCCCAGTCAGGGGCTTATAGATAAAACTCCCAACTCCCTGGGACACAGCACCTGGGGGAAGGGGCGGCTGTGGGCACAGCTTCAGCAGACTTAAACATTTCTGTCTGCCGGCTCTGAAGGGAGCAGTGGATCTCCCGGCACAGTGCTCGAGCTCTCCTAGGGCACAGACTGCCTTCTCAAGTGGGTTCCCGACTCCCACGCCTCCTGACTGGGAGACACTTCCCAGCAGGGGAGGACAGATACCTCATACAGGAGAGCACCGGCTGGCATCTGGTGGGTACTCCTCTGGGAAGAAGCTTCCAGAGGAAGGAACAGGGAGCAATCTAGGCTGTTCTGCAGTCTCTGCTGGTGATACCCAGGCAAACAGGGTCTGGAGTGGAACTCCAGCGAACTCCAGCAGACCTGCAGCAGAGGGGCCTGACTGTTAGAAGGAAAACTGACAGACAGAAAGGAATAGCATCAACATCAACAAAAAGTACATCCACACAAAAACTTTATCCAAGGTAACCAACATCAAAGACCAAAGGTAGATAAATCCATGAAGATGAGGAAAAACAAGAACAAAAAGGCTGAAAATTCCAAAAACCAGAATACTTCTTCTCCTCCAAAGGATCACAACTCCTCCCCAGCAAGAGAGCAAAACTGGACGGAGAATGAGTTTGATGAACTGACAGAAATAGGCTTCAGAAGGTGGGTAATAACAAACTCCTCTGAGTTAAAAAAGCATGTTCTAACCCAATGTAAGGAAGCTAAGAACCTTGAAAAAAGGTTAGAGGAATTGCTAACTAGAATAACCAGTTTAGAGAAGAACATAAATGACCAGATGGACGTGAAAAACACAGCACAGGAACTTCATGAAGCAGATACAAGTATCAATATCTGAATTGATCAAGCAGAAGAAAGGATATCAAAGATTGAAGATAAACTAATGAAATAAAGCTTAAAGACAAGATTAGAGAAAAAAGAATGAAAAGGAAAGAACAAAGCCTCCAAGAAATATGGGACTATATGAAGAGACCAAACCTACATTTGATTGGTGTACCTGATAATGACAGGGAGAACAGAACCAAGTTGGAAAACACTCTTCAGGATATTACCCAGGAGAGCCTCCCCAACCTAGCAAGACAGGCCAACATTCAAATTCAGGAAATACAGAGAACACCACAAAGATACTCCTGGAGAAGAGCAACCCCAAGACACATAATTGTCAGATTCACCAAGGCGTAAAGAAGGAAAAAATGTTAAGGGCAGTTAAATAGAAAGGTCGGGTTACCCACAAAGGGAAGCCCATGAGACTAACAGCAGATCTCTCTGCAGAAACCCTACATGCCAGAAGACAGTGGGGGCCAATATTCAACATTCTTAAAGAATTTTCAACCCAGAATTTCATATCCAGCCAAACTAAGCTTCATAAGTGAAGGAGAAATAAAATCCTTTACAGACAAGCAAATGCTGAGAGATTTTATCACCACCAGGCCTGCCTTACAAGATCTCCTGAAGGAAGCACTAAACATGGAAAGGAAAAACTGATACCAGCCACTACAAATACATACCAAGTTGTAAAGACCATTGACACTATGAAGAAACTGCATCAACTAATGGGCAAAATAACGAGCTAGCATCATAATGACAGGATCAAATTCACAAGTAACAATATAAACTTTAAATGTAAATGGGCTGAATGCCCCAATTAAAAGGCACAGACTGGCAAACTGGATAAAGAGTCAAGACTTTTCGGTGTGATATATTCAGGAGACCCATCTCATGTGCAAAGACACACATAGGCTTAATATAAAGGGATGGAGGAATATTTACCAAGCAAATTGAAAGCAAATAAAAGCAGGAGTTACAATCCTAGTCTCTGACAAAACAGATTTTAAATCAACAAAGATAAAGAAAGACAAAGAAGGGCATTACATATTGGTAAAGGGATCAATGCAACAAGAAGAACTAACTATCCTAAATATTTAGTTTATTATTAAATATTAGATGCCCAATACAAGAACATCCAGATTCATAAAGCAAGTTCTTAGAGACCTACAAAGAGACTTAGACTCCCACACAATAATAGTGGGAGACTTTAACACCCCACTGTCAAGATCAACGAGACAGAAATTTAACAAGGACATTCAGAACTTGAACTCAGCTCTGTACCAAGCAGACCTAATAGACATCTACAGAACTCTCCACCCCAAATCAACAGAATACCATTCTTCTCAGCACCACATTGCACTTATTCTAAAATTGACCACATAATTGGAAGTAAAACACTCCTCAGCAAATGCAAAAGAACAGAAATCATAACAAACAGTCTCTCAGACCACAGTGCAATCAAATTAGAACTCAGGATTAAGAAACTCACTCAAAACCGCACAACTACATGGAAACTGAACAGCCTGCTCCTGAACAACTACTGGGTAAATAACAAAATTAAGGCAGAAATAAATAAGTTCTTTGAAACCAATGAGAACAAAGACACAGCATACCAGAATCTCTGGGACACAGCTAAAGCAGTGCTTAGAGGGAAATTTATAGCACTAAATGCCCACAGGAGAAAGTGGGAAAGATCTAAAATTGACAACCTAACATCACGATTAAAAGAAGTAGAGAAGCAAGAGCAAACAAATTCAAAAGCTAGCAGAAGACAAGAAATAACTAAGATGAGAGCAAAACTGAAGGAGATAGAGACACGAAAACCCCTTCAAAAAAATCAGTGAATCCAAGAGCAGGTTTTTTGAAAAGGTCAACAAAATAGACCACTAGCAAGAGTATAAAGAAGGAAAGAGAGAAAAATCAAATAGATTCAATAAAAAATGATAAAGTGGATATCACCACCGATCCCACAGAAATACAAACTACCATCAGAGAATACTATAAACAGCTCTATGCAAATAAACTAGAAAATCTAGAAGAAATGGATAAATTCCTGGACACATACACCATCCCAAGGCTAAACCAGGAAGAAGTTGAATCTCTGATTAGACCAATAACAAGTTCTGAAATTGAGGGAGTAATTAATAGCCTATCAACCAGAAAAAGCCCAGGACCAGATAGATTCACAGCTGAATTCTATCAGAGTTACAAAGAGGAGCTGGTACCATTCCTTCTGAACTATTCCACACAAGAAAAAGAGGGACTCCTCCCTAACTCATTTTATGAGGCCAGCATCATCCTGATACCAAAACCTGGCAGACACACACACAAAAAAGAAAATTTCAGGCCAATATCCCTGATGAACATCAATGCGAAAATCCTCAATAAAATACCAGCCAGCCAAATCCAGGAGCATGTCAAAAAGCTCATCTACCACAATCAAGTTGGCTTCATCCTTGGGATGCAAGGCTGGTTCAATGTATGCAAATCAATAAACGTAATCCATCACATAAACAGAACCAATGACAAAAAAACCACATGATTATCTCAATAGATGCAGAAAAGGCCTTTGATAAAATTCAACACCCCTTCGTGCTAAAAACTCTCAATAAACTAGATATTGATGTAATGTATCTCAAAACAATCAGAGCTTTTATGACAAACCCACAGCCCACATCATGCTGAATGGGCAAAAGCTGGAAGCATTCCCTTTGAAAACTGGCACAAGAGAAGGATGCCCTCTCTCTCCCCTCCTATTCAACAAAGTATTGGAAGTAATGGCCAGGGCAATCAGGCAAGTGAAAGAAATAAAGCGTATTCAAATAGTAAAAGAGGAAGTCAAATTGTCTCTGTTTTCAGATGACACGATCGTATATTTACAAAACCCCATTGTCTCAGCCCCAAATCTCCTTAAGCTGATAAGCAACTTTAGCAAAGTCTCAGGATACAAAAATCAATGTGCAACTATCACAAGCATTCCTATACACCAATAATAGATGAACAGAGCCAAACAATGAGTGAACTCTCATTCACAATTGCTACAAAGAGAATAAAATACCTAGAAATACAACTTACAAGGGATGTGAAGGACCTCTTCCAGGAGAAATACAAACCACTACTCAAGGAAATAAGAGAGGATACAAATGGAAAAACATTCCATGCACATGGATAGGAAGAATTAATATTGTGAAAATGGCCATACTGTCCACAGTAATTCATAGGTTCTATGCTATGCCCATCAAGCTACCATTGACTTTCTTCACAGAATTAGAAAAAAACTACTTTAAATTTCGTATGGAACCAAAAGAGCCCATATAGCCAAGACAATCCTAAGCAAAAAGAACAAAGTTGGAGGCATCACGCTACCTGACTTCAACCTATACTACAAGTCTACGGTAACCAAAAGAGCATGGTACTGGTACCAAAACAGACATATAGATCAATGGAAGAGAACAGAGGCCTTAGAAATAACACCACATGTCTACAACCATCTGATTATTGACAAACCTGACAAAAACAAGAAATGGGGAAAGGATTCCCTATTTAATAAATGGTGTTGGGAAAATTGGCTAGCCATATGCAGAAAACTGACACTGGACCCCTTCCTTACACCTTATACAAAAATTAACTCAAGATGGATTAAAGACTTAAACATAAGACCTAAAACCATAAAAGCCCTAAAAGAAAACAATGGCAATACCCTTCAGGACATAGGCATGGGCGAAGACTTCATGACTAAAACACCAAAAGCAATGTCAACAAAAGTCAAAATTGACAAATGGGATCTAATTAAACTAACGAGCTTCTGCACAGCAAAATAAAGTACCTTCAGAGTTAACAGGCAACCTACAGAATGGGAAAATTTTTACAATCTATCCATCTGACGAAGGGCTAATATTCAGAATCTACAAGGAACTTATACAAATTTACAAGAAAAAAAAACCATCAAAACATGGGTGAAAGATATGAACAGACACTTCTCAAAAAAAAAGACATTTATGTGGCCAACAAACATATGAAAAAAAGCTCATCATCACTGGTCATTAGCGAAATGCAAATCAAAACCACAATGAGATACCATCTCACTCCAGTTAGAATGGCGATCATTAAAAAGTCAGGAAACAACAGATACTGTAGAGGATGTGGAGAAATAGGAATGCTTTTACACTGTTGATGGGAGTGTAAATGAGTTCAACCATTGTGGAAGACAGTGTGGCGATTCCTCAAGGATCTAGATCCAGAAATACCATTTGACCCAGCAATCCCATTACTGGGTATATACCCAAAGGATTATAAATCATTCTCCTACTATAAAGACACATGCAACATCTGTTTAATGCAGCACTGCTCACAATAGCAAAGACTTGGAACCAATCCAAATGTCCATCAGTGATAGACTGGATAAAGAAAGGGCACATATACACCATGGAATACTATGCAGCCATAAAAAAGGATGAGTTCATGTCCTTTGCAGGGACATGACGTCATTCTCAGCAAAGTAACATAGGAACAGAAAACCGAACACCTTATGTTCTCACTCATAAGTGGGAGTTGAACAATGAGAACACATGGACCCAGGGAGGGGAACATCATGTACCAGGGCCTTTCAGTGGGTGGGGCTAGGAGAGGGATAGCATTAGGAGAAATACTTAATGTAGATGACGGGTTGGTGAGTACAGCAAGCCACCATGGCATGTGTATACCTACGTAACAAACATGCACATTCTGCACATGTATGCCAGAGCCTGAAGTATTAAAAAAAAAAGAGAGAGAGAGTAGGAAGGTAATTACCAGAGGCTTGGAGAAAGTGGGGGGATGGGGAAGAGGAAGATGTTGATCAAGAGGTCTGGAGGAATAAGTTTTAGTCATCTATTGTACTGCATGGTGGCTGCAGTTTATAAAAGAATGTATTTTTTAATGTTCTTAGCACAGAAAAGATAAATTGGTAAAATGATGAACTTTTTTTTTGCATTTTAAAAATATTTTTATTTATATAGATTTAAGGAGTCCATTTAGGCTGGGTGCGGTGGCTCACACCTGTAATCCCAACACTTTTGGGAGGCCGAGGTGGGAGGATCATGAGGTCAGGAGCTCGAGTTTTAAGGAGTTCATTTCAAGTTTTGTTACGTGGATATATTACATAGTGGTGAAGTCTGGGTTTTTAGTGCAGCCATCAGCCTAATATTGCATATTGTATCCATTAAGTCATTTCTCACTTCTCACCCCCTCCCTCTCTCCCAGTCTTCTGAGTTTTCAGTGTTTATTATTCCACTGTCTATGTTAATGTGTACACAGTTTTTAGATCTCACTTAAAGTAAGAACTTGCTGTATTTGACTTTCTGCTTCTGAGTTACTTCACTCAAGATAACAGCCTCAACTTCTATATGATAGATAAATATGTTAAATTGCTTAATCAAATCTTTCTACACTGTATATGTAGAACAAAACATTACATTGTACCCTGTACATATATACAATTATTATTAGTCAATTAAAAATAAAAAGGAAGGACAGAAGGAAGCATGGAAGGAAAGAGAAAGAGAGAGAGAGCTAAAAGAAAGAAAAAGAAAGACTGAAGACTGATAACCTTATATTGGGAAGTTCTTTAGTAAAGATTCAGAATCCTGATTTAAAAATTCAAAATAAATCTCAAAACATCTATGGCTTGTATTTCTTAAGAAGTCCTCAATACCTTAAACAATGCGGATTGGCACTCATGGGCTTTCTGCCAGTGGTGTGCTGGAATTTGTTCCAACTGGCCCAGGAGACCGGCTTGTTAAATTTTCAGAAATTTTTCTAGCTGGTTGTTAAACCTTTGGCAGCTTGAAATCTACTATGGTGAGAGTATTTATACCTAATAACACACGCATTTACAAAACACCCACTCTTCAACCTCTTCACTGATATGTCACTGCTTTCTATACACCCATTTGTAAGGAAGATTGTCCTGAGAGTCTTCCTCCTTAGAAGACTGTTTTCATAAATTTATCAGAAAAAAAACTCATCTCATTATTTCAACTGGGGAGGAGAATGAGCCAGGTTAAGAAGAAATAGAAGAGAAGTAATTGTGTTACAACTTCTACACAGGAAGCTTCAGAGTACACAGTTTGTTGGTGGATCCTAAAATTACTATTAGTACTCATAATAATTACTGACAGTTTTTGAGTTCTTACTATGTGCCAGGTGCTGTCTGAAGCAGTATGCAGTATGCAGAATAACATGCTATCCTCACAACAATCACATGAGAGAATGATTTGATTTCTGTTTTATAGTTAAGAGTAAATGAGATTCAGAGAAGTTGGGGACTCATAGATGGTCACACAGGAAGAAGCAGAGTTGAGATTTGAATGTGGGTCTCTCTGTCTCTACCAGGTCTGTGTTTTTCTGACTGTGTGAGGCATTGTTATGCCTGTCATTGCCCAGTGCAATGCCTTGTACATTGTAGAATCTCAATAAATATTTGTAGAATCAAATCATAACTTGTATATATTTTAACCTCACACCTAATTTGGGTACTGCGAGATTCTAGTAACAGTGTTTTGTCTTATTTCTATATCCTCAACCCCTAGCAAAATCCTACACACAAAATTCTGGTGCATTAAAAGCATTTGTTGGATGGAAATAAATTAGTCCACTTCCATAGCAGGTAGTCAGACTTAGGAGAAGAACAGGAGCTGGTCTCTGGAATAAGCTTAGCCAGAGTGGAAGCTTTCATGGCATTTCTGAAGTTTTGTTATTCTAAACATGGTTTCGAATAACAGTAATTGGGAAGGGACATAATGTTGAATGCATTTCCCTTGGTGCTAATAGACTATTCTTTCTATTTTACATCTTCTGAAAAAAAAAAAAAAAAAAGAAGAAGAAGAAAGAAAAGAGAAAAGGAAACTAATATTTATTGATGACCAGTCATTTTGTTAGGATATTTCAAATTAATATTTGCACGGAAAGCAATCCTAACAGGTAAATACTATGATTATTTGCCTTTTATGCATAAGGAAACTGAGATTCAACATAGTAAACACAGTTGGAATTGAAAGCAGATTTGGGAGCCAAAACCAAGATTCCTCAATTTGGACTCTGATAATAACGATACCAACCGCCTTTACTATTTATAAAAATTCTCCCTAACTCCTGTTTTGAATTAACCAAGAACATAGTTCTCTCAGGTCTGGATGTTCTATCTCTGACAACTACCATACCCTTTAACTCAAGAGGTTGAGTGAGGGGTTTGTGCTACGTAATGAAAAAGTCTCCATCTAGTGGTTAGAAATCAAATAGCGTTCATATGCCCCGAAGGTGCTTCTGGAGTCCATATTGCCTACAGTGTACGCTACTCGGGCAACGGGTGAACCAAAATCTCGGAAATCATCACTAAAGAGCTTATCCATGTAACCAAAAACCACCTGTCCCCACAAAACTATTGAAATAAATACAAAAAAACCCACAGGTTTATATTGACTGGTGCAGGACCAAGACTAGGGTAAGGTGAGTGAGCGGCAATTGCCTTCGTTGCAAAATTCAACGATAGCCAAAAAACTCAGTAATAATGATAAGCAATATTTTAATCCAATGTTTTTTAAACATCAAAATTAATGCATGAGATATACAATGAATAAAATATCAAAATTTTAAATAAAGACAGTATCACTATTACTGACTTTTCCTTTTCCCTCTGGCTTCATTATAGCTCTACACACCACTAGACTAGTGTGAACAATGTAAAATGTCCATACACATTTTCTTGGCATGTAACCATATCGAGGTCAAACCTCAATGTCCTGGCTTAAACATCCAGGTCATAATATCAGAAAACAGCAATCACATGCCTGGAAAAAAAAATCTCCTTTTCATAAGATTTTAGACATTATTGAAAATGAAGATGGATGGCAATTAAAGGGTGCCTTACTTATTGAATGACTTAACTGTTCCTAGGCAAAATGATTAACTCACTTGCACAGGAAGGCGCAACTTTAAGATGACCATTTGACCCAACTCTTCTGCTGCCGTAAAAACATTAAAAAAAAAAGTCTATTCCATTATGTTCAATTCAACCGAATATTGTAGTTTACCAATTATTATAAAATTGAAAGTGTTTTAGTACAAACATGTCAATAGCAAATAACTCAATAAAGGTCATTCAATCAGCATTTGAAAATTTTAATTAAATTTGAACTAGCTGTGTTTTAATAGACTCTAAATGGTTATTAGCACAACAAAGTATTTTTTTAAAGAAGTGAAAACTGTTTTTGCTGGAACTTAATAGGTTCTGAGTTCCAAAATTGGTAAACATCTATGAAAATAATCTGTACACGCTGGCAAACATCAGGAGGAAAAGCAGAAAGCTTCAGTCAGTCATTTAGATGTTTCTTTTCCTCAGCTGTCATCTATCCTATTTGGAAAGAGCCAGTGTCTAGGCCCTAAATACTTTCTGACGGTGTCAGAGTACTACTAAATGGCACTGTCTATACATCAAGCATGGCTTTTAGCCAATTTAAAAATAATGCAAACTCACAACCTTCTTCTCTGAAATTTCAAAAATTTAAATGAACTTTGTCAACACTGGCACCTATTTACTCCGTCTGAACAATGAGCAATTGGATTTATTTTCGGGACATAATCAGGCAGTTGATCATTTGAAGCTAATGCTTTACTATTAATGAGCTTGTCTAATTGTGTATTCCACAGAGTGAACTGACCCCGGTAACGCCACTGTAGACTTAACTGAAACCTGGAGATGTTCTCACAGATGAACTGCAGGGGAGGGTTGTCATGGAAACAACAGGCAGGCCCGGGCATCTTTATGTAGACTTTAAAGTAGAAGAGATGTGGGGTAAGAAGAAACTGCAGCTGCTTGGTAAAGGTTGGGTTTCCATTCGGATTGAGTTTGAAGGAAGAAAAAGTAGAGAAGAGTTTTGCTGCTACTTGAGACTGGGCAAAGGATCTTTATACTGAGCATCTCTGAAAGCCAATATTAGGGGCAATTTTCCTTGAAGACCGATGACAAAAGAAACTCTATGGAATAAATAGTGTACCTGAGATCATTAAATCCTTGTAGAATTAAGAATACAAGGGAATAGTCTTTCCTATGACTGAATTGCAAGAAATATATTAGTGGCTAAGTGTGTAACTGAATTACCTTAGCAGGTTTCATTATTTCCTCTTAGTTTTAGTAATATAAATAAAATGACATGCAGCAAATACACACACATGCAAACACACACACACAAGTGTCACCCATTGCTACCCAATATTTACACAGAAGCAGGCTACACACACATGAGATGCTTCCACCTCACCTGGTTGTGAGCAATTAAAGGACAAACATAATATCTTCTTTCACCTTCTCTTACAGACCCCTGCAGAGTGAGTACTCAACACTGTTAACCGGAAGGAAAGATACAGTCCTGTAAACACTGCTTTTATCTCCTCTCTGCTACTTACACAGTTTGATAGTTTCCTTTTGAAAACTCCCAGAGGAGACTAAAATGCTTCCGTCTTGAAGTTGAATGGTCCTGTTTAATAGGTTCATAATTATTAACATTTATTGTTACTGTTTTATTTTGTTGTTTTAAACCGAATTTGGTGGCAGGGTTTAACTACCTTGTAGTCCACAGGCTAATAAAGAAAATGTCTTTTTGGTGTTTGGTGAGTGGGTGAGGTAAGAGCACCCAGTCATGTAGGTAATGTAGTATTTATATTCATATTGAATAGTATAGATATGGCTGCTGTTAATATTAGGTAAATTAGTAGACTTAAGATTGTAATGACATGATTGTAAGTTAAAATTGCAATAATTCAAAATTTATTGGCAATTGACATATATGTTAAAATTTTTCAGAGCTGTATTTGATTGAGTCCCCCTTAGTCTCCTACTAAGATGGATAGTGCTACAATTGTTAATATTGTATTTCAGTCCACTGAGGGAAAGATTTGGAATATGATAGAAATTGGTGCTAGTATTTGTCGTTAGGAATACTTATATCTGATATCATTGAGATTTCTTATGTTACTACCAGAACTCAAAAGTGAAAGGGGGATATTTCCAGTTTCTGTAATAGAACAACAGTAATGATTAGGAATGCTGTTTAGTTCAGCAGGGTTGAAATTGTTCATTGCCCAGAATATATTATATTGATAATAATGGCTGTTATTAGACTTATGGATGTGGTTGCTTGTATTTGGAAGGAGGTATTTGGTGGCTGCTTCTGTGGAGCAGAGTTTAGCCTTCTTGAATAAAATAAAGATGATGGCCAGCATGTTTATTTCTAACCCTATTCAAATTAAGAGTCAGTGTGCACCGAATATTGTGATTAGAGTTTCTGTAAAAATAGTGAAAAGGATGATGAGGTAGATTAAGGGTTGATTAGTACAGGAGACATATAAACCAACATTTTCAGGGTATGAGCCCAATAGATTATATATTAGTATGATCTCACACTGCTAACAAAGACATACCTGAGACTGGGCAATTTATAAAGGAAAAAGGTTTACTTGACTCGCATTTCTACATGGCTGGGGAGTCCTCACAATCACGGCAGAAGGCAAATGAGGAGCAAAGTCATGTCTTACATGGTAGCAGGCAAAAGAGCTTCTATGGGGGAACTCCCCTTTATCAAACCATCATATTTTGTGAGACTTATTCACTATCATGAGAACAATATGGGAAAGACCCACCTCCAAGATTTAATTAACTCCCACTGGGTCCCTGCCATGACATGTGGGAATTATGGGAGCTATAATTCAAGACGAGATGTGGGTGGGAACACAGCCAAACCATATCAGCTTTTCTAGCTGGCCTTACTGTAGGATATGGTATATTAGGTAGCACAAAGAATTTTGAATTCTCAGGGGTAGATTCAATTCCTATAATTCTAGAAATAAGAGGGCTTAAACCTTTATGATTTACTCTATCAAAATAACTATTTTATCAGACATATTTCTTATGTTTATGGCAGGATACTAGATATTATGATGTGCACTGAAGGGTGTCACACACATAATGCTAGTGTAAGAGGTAGAAATTTTTTTCATGAGAGTTGTATAAGTTGGTCCTATTGGAATCATGGGTGTGATGCTTGAATTCATAGGAAGGGGGATGTTAATAGAACAGTTTTAGTAATGAAACTAATTGTATATAATTCTGGTATGAAGATATCATGTAATGCTCCTAGAAAAATGACAGTGGTTAGGTGTTTATTATAATAATATTAGTATATTCTGCTATGAAGAATAAAGGAAATGGGCCTGCAGTGTATTCAATGTTAAGCCTAAGACTAGCTCTCATTCACCTTCGGTTAAATCAAATGGACTTCGCTGGTTTCTGCTAGGGTTGAGATTAGTCATATCATGGACAGGGATCATGACAAACTCTAGTGTAATAATAAGAGTTGACCGGGTAAATTACCTACTCTGCAAAAGGACTTATAAGATAGTAATGGCCAGGGTAACTTTGTATAAAATTGTTTGCGCTACAGCTTGCAATGTGCCAATCAAGGTATATTTTGAATTGGATGGTCATTCTTATGATAGGATTGAGTAGATGACTAGGCTTGATGTGGTCTAGATGAGTAATACTCCTATATTTACATTAACTAAGGGGTAAGATATGGGGAGGGGGATCTATATGATGAGCACAAGGGTTGGAGCAATAATGTAAAGCGGAATAGATGATGTTAGTTGTTGTAATGGTTCTTTAGTGAACAGTTTAATTGCACCTGCAAAGGGTTGGAGTAGGCCATATGGGCCTACAATATTGGAACCTTTATGAAGTTGTATGTAACCTAAAATTTTTACTTCAATCAATGTTAAGAATTCTATGTTGAGGATGGCAGAGATAATAAGTAGAAGAAGGTTGATTACAAACATGTTAATAAAAAGAGGGATTGAACCACTGATTATGCAGTTTTAAGTTTTATGCAACTCCTGGGCTCTGCAATCTTAACCTTTTTCCTTGGGCAGAGTATAGTAACAGTGTATTAGATTAAGATAATATCATCTATTAAATTGAGGGCCCTTTTTGCAGCAGACCTTATTTCTCTTGTCCTTTTGTACTGGGAGAAATATTGAATAGATAGAAACCAACCTGTATTACTCTGGTCTAAACTCAGATTACACAGGACTTTAATAAAACAAATGAACAATTAATAGCAGTTACACCATTAGGAGGTCCTCATCCAACATCGAGATTTTAAGCCCTATAGTCAATATGGACTCTAGAATAGGACTGTGTTGTTATCTCTAGGGTAACTTGCTCAGTTGGTCAAACTATTTGTGTCAATGTATGATATGTTACTTTGACTAGTGCAGTCTTAATTAAAGTCATTTTGGAGCTTGTGTTATCATCCAAGGTCACCCCAATCAAAATATTTCTTTCATTAGATAAAATATTAAGACTTCTAAGTTTTATTTTTGGTAAGCTTATTTGTCCTAATAAATTGAAGCTCCATAGAGTCTTCTCATCTCATGTAAGTATTTCTGCCTGTTTTTTTTTGTTCATTTGTTTCTGAGATGGAGTTTCACTCTTGTTGCCCAGGCTGGAGTGCAATGGCACGATCTCGGCTCACTGCAACTTCCGCCTCCTGGGTTGAAGTGATTCTCCTGCCTCAGCCTCCTGAGTAGCTGGGATTACAGGCACCTGCCACCATGCCCAGCTAATTTTTGTATTTTTAGTAGAGATGGGGTTTCTACATGTTGGCCAGACTGGTCTCGAACTCCTAACCTCAGGCGGTCTGCCTGCCTCGGCCTCCCAAAGTGCTGGGATTACAGGTGGGAGCCACCACACCCAGCCTTATGTAAGTATTTCCGACTCTTCATGGGTAGATCAATTTCTTTGATTAAAGGTGAGAGACAATCAAACCCTCTTGTGACCATTCATATAGGACCCTATTTGGGGAAAAACTAATTATGCTACCTTTACATGGTCAAGATACTGCAGACATTAAACATGTGTGACTGGGTAGGCATTGCCTCTAGTACTAGTAATGCTAGAGGTGCGGTTTTTTGGTGAACAAGACGGGTTTCCTTTTGCTGAGTTCCTTTTACTTTTAAAAAAATCTTTCCGTAATGCATGCTTGTGTTGGGCTAACAGTTGGAATAATAAAGAGTTTGTCATCTGATTATTTATATTGGGTTGTGAACTATTAGTGGATTTTTCAGTCTCATGTAAGCTTATGCAAGAGGAATTTTTTTGTTGTTGTTGTTACTTACATTAACAGCATTTCTTCAATTTAGAAATAGTTAGAAACACGATACTGGACCAATCTATTAGGTTGGTGCAAAAGTATTTGTGGTTTTGCCATTACAAAACTGCAATTACTTTTGCACCGACCTAACAGATTGGTTCAATATAGTGTTAGGAGTTAGATGTATTATTTAAAATTAGGGTTTTTAAATTTTGAGCTTAAATGCTTTCTTAGTTGGTTGCTGCTTTTAGACCAACTAAGGGATTTTAGTATCTTACTTTTGTGCAAGTTTATTTCCTATGTCTGAAGAGCTGTCCCCCTTTAAACTAACAATTAAACTTACAATAGGATTCCGTGGTTCTGTAGGTAAATTTAAAGTTGAATTTAAATTCTATCTTGGACAACCAGCTATCACCAGGCTTGGTAGGCCTTTCATCTCTACGTATATATTGTCTCATTATTTTTATACATAGATGAACGTGTTCTTTTGACTATCCATGGGTAGCTCATCTCGTTTGAGGAATTTTGGTTGAAGTTCTTTTTGTAAAACTATGCTAGTTGATTCATTATGCAAAAGGTACAAGTGATTAGCTTTGCCTTTTTGTATTTGGAATAATTCTTTCATCTTTCCCTTATGGTACTTTATCTATAGTGCCTAAATAAGTTAATTTCTATTGCCTACGCTTCTGTCTTGGGTAAACGTTTTGGTTTAGAAGGTGTTTGTAATACAGTTTCCTGAGGCAAGGGATAGCATTAGTCCAAAGAGATCAGGTCATATGAAATCTTCTGGGTGTAAGCCAGATGCTTTGAATTGAGCTACATTTTGGTTATTCCAAGTGCATTTTCCAGTACACTTATCTTGTTACAACTTATCTCCTCTAAATATGTATGAGTTTATGTTATTTAGATGGTTGGTAGAAATATTTGAGAGGGTGATGGGCAGTGTGTGAGTGCTTTATGTTTTTATTCGATCAAGATCTCTATTCTTGATTTACTACTAAATCCTTCTTTGACCTTTAAGTTTCATAAGGGTTGTCATGGGTGGTCTAGATTTAGAAAATGTGGCCCATTTCTTTCCATCTCATGGGCTACACCTTGATCTAACATTTTAATGTAAATACTTGTGCTTACTTTAAGACCTTTTCAGATTTTGCTGAAGATGATGATATATAGGATATGTGGCAAGAGATGGAAGAGAATATCAGGGTTTATCAATTATAGAACAAGGTCCTCTAGAGGGATGTAAAGCACTGCCATGTCCTTTGAGTTTTAAGCTATTGCTTGTCATACTTTGGTGAATAATTTTGTTTGTTAAATTATTTGAGTTTATGGCTAAGCATAGTGGGGTATCTAATCCCAGTTTGGGCCTTAGCTATCATATCCTCAGGGCATTAAAGTTACTTTCATAGTTTATTTTTATTTTAACTGCAGCTTTTGATGACTTAGTTTAAGTTTAACTATATTATGAGGGTTGTCTTAAACACACTTTTAACCAGGTTTTATTAGCTTGGGTAAATTGTATGACCACAGTGGCTAGCATGAAATTTACCAACCCTGGAGGCTTAGTATCGCTTAGTCAGACTTTCATTTATTGTTTAGTTTTTATCACTGCTGTTTCTTGTGGAGGTGTGGTTGAGCAAGGTATTATGAGCTGCGGTTGTGCGTGCTTGATGCATGCTCCTTTTGATACTAGATGATCTAGAGGGCATTATCACTGGAATGTTTATACTTGAACGTGTAATCTTACGAGAAACCAATAAAAAGGCCAGGGTCAAGCTTGTGTATTCAAGGGGTAATGTGGACTCATTCAGGCATTTTCAGTGCCTTGCTTTGACCTATTAAGCTACATTAACTCGGATCTAGAGAATTCTCTTCTGACTCAAAAATGAAGGGTTGAAGTGCTATGCTAGTATTGGGGCAATATTTAGTAACCTTATAAATAAATAAGTGTCCTTTCTAGCTCAGAAAACCTAGTTTTATTAAAAATTACGCCTTTTTGAAATTAAGTTAATTGAGAGTTGGACTAAAATTTGTTTGTAGTTGAGATTATAATTGGGTTTGGGTTGTGGACTGTGGCTGTAATAATGATGTAGATTTCTTGTTTTGGGGGTTTGGTAAAAATAATAGCTTATATCTAATAAAATTAGATTAGTCCAGGAATAGGTGGCTCGAAGGGCGGTTGTGGAGTTAATCATATACATGTTTAGAGAAAAACGTGTGTGAATGTGCATGAATGTGTGTGTGTGAACTTGCATAAATATACATCTTATTATCATTATGTTTTTCATGCATGAATGAATTCACACCTTGTGGTTGTAAATGCTGTCTCTTAATATTCAATGTAAGTCTAGCTACAATGCAGTTGGCTGGGTTCAGATTCCTGCCATGCTGAATCATGACTTCCCCAAATTTTAAAAATGCCAAATGCATGACAGAGCTCCTGGGAGTGTTCATCAGGTAATTAGTCACTAATCCATCGAGATGTTTTATTTAAGGGGAATAAGTGGAAGGAATAAGTCCTAAAATGTTAGAGTGAAAAGGGAGTTTAGACACTGATTTCTACATGGACCACATTCTACAGATAAGGAAGATGAGGCTCAGAGATGTTTTGAAAGATTCCCAGATAGAATTCTTTCTGGCTCTGGCCTCATGGGCGTTTGCCCAGTCTACTTTGAGAGCATAATTCAGTTTCAGCAGCACAACTCTGGCTGAGGTTAATATCAAATACCAGCATCCTTTTATATTTGTTAATGTAAATTGTGAATCGTGAGGGTGAAAAGAATGGACTATGCTGAGAGAAAAACTTGGGTTTTAGTCCCAGCTCTGTTATTTACAAGGTACATGATTTTGACTGAGTTAACAAACTCTCTGAACTTCAATTTTCTCATGTGTATAGGAATAATGATATTATCTGCCTTACAAAGGTATTAAGAAATTTAAATGAGATTGTCCATATGAAGTTTTCCTTCCTTCCATCCATCCTTCCTTCTTTTTCTTTTTCTTTAGTAAGAATTTACCAAGAACCTACTGCATATCGGGTGCTATTCTAGACGCTGGAGATGCAGCAGTGGACAAAATGATGCCCATAAATTCATGCAGCTTACCTTCTAGTGAGGAAGACAACACTAAACAAACACAACACAATTCAAATATGTAGTGTGTCAGAAAGTGATGTATTGTATGTAAATCAGGGAAGAGGTGTACGTCAAAAGTGCTACATGAGATAGGGTGTCCTATTTATGTCCTTTCCTATTAAGTGGTCAGGAAAGGCTGCTTTGATATTATGATAACTGGATACACACCTTAAAGAAAATGAGGAAACAAGCCACGTGTTGAACTGGGTAGAGCATATCAGGATGAGGAAACAGCAAACGTAAAGACCATAAAGACCTTAAAACAAGAATATCCTTAACGCTTTCAGAAAGTTCAAGGACTACCATGGCTGTAGTCAACTGATCTTCGTGGAGGGAGGAAAAGGGAGGAAAAGCAGGCGATTAGGTGAAAGAAGGTAATAGGATCTGGTCATAAAGCATCTCAAAGTCGGCTGTAAAAACTTTGGTTTTTACTCTGACTGAGGTGGAAAGTCATTAAGGGGTTTTGAAGAAGATGAACAATATAATCTGACACACTTTAAGACATGTTACAGAATCACCCTTAATACTTATTGAGAATAGACTGTTCCATGGCAATGGTAACTGGGCAAGAAGACTAGTTAGAAGGCGATTGCAGTAGTCTAGTTATGAAACTGCTCAATAAATAGTAGATAAAGATGATGATGTTTCTCACTATATGGCAGCTATTTTCACACAGTAATAATAGAAATTTGTAAGACATTGGCTACAGTTAATTACATTTTATGGAAAAAAGCCTAAATTTAAACATGGTATATAAAAGAATAAGAATTAATTTGTGTTATAAAAATATACATGATAATACAATGCAACTCCCTCATCTTTGGGTGTATAATAGCTATGTCTGCATGGTACCAAAATAGCTGGTGGAAAAGTTAAATTTTAGTCATCAGATAAAAAAATAACATAATAGAATGCATTTATTCCACCATTTGTGGCTTTGAATTGATGTCAAACTGAATTTATTGTCAACCTGAAGCAAAGAAGATAAGAAGGAAGAGGCAAAGGAGAGAAAAAGGAAGAGAAGGAGTTGTATCATTTATTTATTTTTTATTTGATTCATAGAAAAGAAAGAAGTCTTTCAAAGGCTTATTGAAAATTGATATTTAAATGACATTGCTTTTTTCTATTCTGTAGTAAGACATACTCATTACAGAAAAATTGTAAATAAGAAACATTATAATATTTAGAGGAAAAAATATCATCCGTAGTCTATTGCCAAAAGCAAACTAGGTTTACATGGCATATTTTTTTCGTGGTTTATTATTATTATTATTTAAACATTTTCTATTTCATGCTCACAAAGCATACAGATGTGTTTTTCATTTTCACATAACATCAAATAAATTGTATTGTTCCTATGCTCTTAAATTCTTTATAGATATTACCAAACTAGGCACACAGTATTTTCAGTACATGTGTCATGAGTTACTTTACTAATTTTCTATTATTAGACAATTTTAAATATTGTTTTATATTTCAAATAGTGTTGCAGTGACTATGTGCATAAAGCTTTCATTCCCTATTTACAAGCATTGTTTTAAAATAAATAACTAAGACTGAGATGATTAAAATATTTTAAGACTTTTATGAAGAATTCACAACCATAGGAATAAACATACCCATGACTAAAGGAATAAAATGACAGAACCATCACAGGTGACACCAGCAAGATGTACAAATAGAGTTACTGGTGCTCATCCCCCCAACAGAAAGAAACCAAAACAATGAATAAACAATTACATTTCAACTATAGTGACTGAAGAAGTATGCCAGACAGCACAAGAGCAATGATAAAATCCCATCTAGAGCATAGAACACAGGGGAGCATCATAGAAAGAAGAGCAAGGCATTCTGCCTCTGCCACACTGTCTCCCTTGCTGGGGTTGGCTCAGAGTAAGGAGACCTTCTCCCTATGGGGAAAAGCTAAGCTTCCCAGAAGCCCTCACTACTGCCACAAACATGAGCAATCCCTGCTATAGGAGAGTATCCTAGTCTCCACAGACTCCAAATCCAGTCTGAAGAGTAGCCAGGAGTTTGTGCAAATGCATCGCCTCAGAATAAGAGTGTAATTTATGCATCCCTATCCCTGAGACCTTAGCTGCTACAGTTTGGTGCCATTATGACTCACTGCTAGAGTGTGCCCTGCCCTGGGGGCTAGTACCAATTGACCCTCTCCGTTCCTGAGGCTCCACCATCATTTTACCACATTTACATGGGTGCCTTCGCCAACATAACCCTGGCTGTCCAGAGCCTAAGACAAATGAAATGACAGCTTGACACCGAAACTCGCATGGCACACCTTTCCTCCAATGAACAGATCAACCTGTATATTGGGGAAACAGCCAAACTTCTGGCCACCTTTCTTGTCCATGTGTACCCGTGCTGCACTGCCAGCTGGCCTGCTGAGCCCATATGTAGCCATGTTCCACCTGATAGTCCTGCAGTGGCCCAGCCACCATGAAAGATTGCCACAAAGTTTCTCATTCCCAACACACCAATGTGAGCTCACATCCAGCCTGGCCTGACAACTGGTCTGGTGGTGGCCCCACCCATCTGGCCAGCTGCACCTATGCACACTTGATCCTGGCATTAGCAACCTCTTCCCTGGAAAGCCCAACAGACAGCCTGTTGTTTCTTCAAAGGCCGTCAGGCATCCAGCCCAACAATTAGCTGGGTGCCCCCACCCCCAACAAAGTCACACCACCATCAGCACAAACTCCCACAGTCTAAGTCACTGATGCAATCATAGATATTGCTGATGAGGATTACAGCTGAAGAAACTGCAAGAAGACAACAAGAAGACAATGCTACTGAGTCCACACATAACCAAAGCCAATGTGCCACACTCAACTGTGACACACTTGGACCCATCTACACAAAAAGTATCTGCCTAAAAAGCTACCTCATAAAATTGGAAAAAGTGACTATATTAGTAGATGTGCAGATATCAATGCAGGGACTTAAGAAACATGAAAAATGATGGAAACATATCGCTCCCCAAAAGGAACACAAGTTTCTGGTAACAAACCTCTAAGAAAAGGACATTTACAAAATGTCCAAAAAAGAATTCAAAATAATGATCTTAAGGAAATGCAGGGATATGCAAGAGAACACAAACAAACAATTGAATGAACTCATGAAAACAATTTATGATCTGAATAAAAAGTTCAAAGAGATAGATATAAAAAACAACAAACAAATGGATATCTTGTAGCTGAAAAATTCAATGAATGAAATAAATAAAACAATGGAGAGCTTCTACAATAGACCAGATCAAGCAGAATAAAATATTTCTGAAATTGAAAATCAGTATTTTGTAATACCTCAGTCAGAAGAAAACACAACAAATAAGAACAAAAAGTGAAGAAAGTGTACCTGATGTATGGGGCACCAGGCAGCAAAGAAATATTCACATTATATGTGTACCCTACAATAAGTGACAAATAAACTCATAATAGAAATGTAAATTGTAAAGAAACAAAAGTACAAATTGTTGATGGGGAGGAAAAAAGTCTAGAGTATTTTTATGTAACCAAAAGCAAGTTACTATAAGTTTACAATAGTCTATTATAACCAAAAGACACATTATATTAGACTCATGATAACTGTTACCAAGCAAAAAGGCTTACTACCTGATGTGCTAGAATCAATACTGTTACACTGGATTTTTGAGAAAAGTAAGACTTTTATTGTGAGCCAACCAATAAGAAGGCAGGAGCTCCACTTAAATTGATCTCCTTGTGCTGGCTTCAAGGCATATGTTTTTTTTTTTTTTTTTTCCAGAAAAGGTTTAGGGGGTGGATTCTGGGATTGGCAGGTAACTGGTGGAAGAAAAGAAGAGGTCTGGAAACCCCTTGGACATTCAGTTATCTGTTCATATCTCACATGTCACATGTGCCACTTCAGGGGAGTTAGTATAGAACAAGCAGTGGAAATTCGGATGTGATCTTAGCAAGCTCGTTCTGCATACACTCCAGTTGGGCCACATTGATTCCAACCAATTTCAGCCATATTCAGAGGGAAGGCACAATTAGTGGACAGAGGGAAAATACAGAAGCTGAGCTGAATGTTTTTATCAGGCTACAAATTTTCCAAACTTTTATGCTCTGCTTCCCTTTTAAAGATAAGTTCCAATTTCAGATCATCTCTCTCAAGTTCAGAGTTCTATAGATCTCTAGGGCAGGGGCAAAATGCCACCAATCTTTTTGGTAAAGCATAGCAAGAGTGACCTTTGCTTCAGTTCTCAACAAGTTCCTCATCTCCATCTGAGACTACCTCGGCCCGGACTTTATTGTCCACATCATTATCAGTATTTTGGTCAAAACCATTCAACAAGTCTCCAGGAAAATTCATACTTTCCCACATCTTCCTGTTTTCTTTTGAGCCCTCCAAACTGTTCTAACCTCTGCCCGTTACCATGTTCCAAAGTCACTTCCACATTTTCAGGTAACTTTATAGTGGTACCCCACTCTCTGTGCTACCAATTTACTGCATTAGTCCATTTCACACTGCTATAAAGAACTACTGAAGACTGAGTAATTTATAAAGGAAAGCAGTTTAATTGATTCACAGTTCTGCATGGCTGGGGAGTCCTCAGTAAACTTACAATCATGGTGGAAGCAGAAGTAGGCATGTCTTACATTGCAGCAGGTGAGCGAGAGCATGTGAAGGAAGTGAAGCAGGAAGAGCCCCTTATAAAACCATCAGATCTCATGAGAAGTCAACTACTATGAGAACAGAATGGGGGAAGCTACCCGCCATAATTCAAGCACCTCCCAAAAGATTTCTCTATCAACACCTAGGGATTACAATTCAAGATGAGATTTGGGTCAGGAAACAAACGAGGCATAGAAGGGACATACCTCAAAATAATAAAAGCCATATACGATACACCTACAGCCAATATCATACTAAATAAAGAAAAGTGGAAAGCATTCCTCATGAGAACTGGAACAAGACAAGGAGCCCACATTCACTACTTCTATTTGACATAGTACTGGAAGTCCGAGCTGGAGCAATCAGGGTAACAGAAAGAAATTAAGGGAATTCAATGGGAAAATAGAAAGCCGAACTATTGCTGTTCTCAGATGACATGATCATATTACTAGAAAACTTTAAAACCTCCTCCAAAAGACTCCTACATTTGATGAACAAATTCAGTAAAGTCTCAGGTTACAAAATAAATGTATGCAAATCAGTAGCACTTTTGCATACCAATAATGACCACACCAAGAATCAAATCATAAACTCAGTAACTTTTACAACAGCTGCAAAAAAAAAAAAAAATATCTAGAAACATATTTAACCAAGGAGGTGAAAGATCTCTATAAGGGGAACTACTAAACACTGCTGAAGGAAATCATAGATGACACAAACAAAACATATCTCATGTTCGTGGACTGGAAATGTCAGTATTGTGAAAATGACCATACTGCCAAAAGCAATCCACAGATTCAGTGCAATTCCTATCAAAATACTAACATCAGTTTGTTCATAATTAGAAGTAGCAATCCTAAAATTCATATGAAACGAAAACATAACCTGAATAGTCAAAACAATCTTAAGCAAAAAGAACAAATCTGAAGGCAGCAAATTACTTACAAGGCTATAGTTACCAAAATGCATGGTACTGTTATATAAGTATGCATATAGACCAGTGGAACAGAATAAAGAACTCAAGAATAAAGCTAAATACTTAGAGCCAACTGATCTTAAACAAAGCATACAAAAACATAAATTGGGGAATGGTTGCCCTATTTAATAAACGGTGCTGGCAAAACTGGATAGCCACATGTATGAGAAGGAAACTGGATTCATATCTCTTATATGAAAATAAACTTAAGATAGATCAAAGACTCAAATCTAAGTCCTGAAACCATAAAAATTCTATAAGATAATCTAGGAAAAATTCTTCTTAACATTAGCCTAGGCAAAGAATTTATGACTAAATCCCAAAAAACATATGCAACAAAAACAAAAATCAATTAATGAGACAGAATTAAACTAAAAAAACTTCTGTACAACAACAAAAATAATTGCCAGAGTAACCAGACACTCCTCAGAATGGTAGAAAATATTTGCTAACTATGTATTTGACAAAGGACTAATATCCAGAGTCTACAAAGAATTCAAACAAATCAGCAAGAAAAAACAAAAATCTCATTAAAAAAATGGACCAATGACATAAATCAACCTTTCTGAAGATACATAAATGGCCAAAAAACATATGAAAACATGTTCAACATCATTAATCATCAGAGGAATACAAATTAAATCCACAATGAGATACCACCTTACTCCTGCAAGAACTGGGCATTATTAAGAAGTCAAACAAACAAAATGTTTGTGTGGATGTGGTGAAAAGGGGATGCTTGTATACTGCTGGTAGGAATGTAAAGTAGTATAACCTCTACGGAAAACAGTATAGGGATTTCTTAAATAACTAAAAGTAGATCTACCCTTTTATCCAGTAATATCACTACTGTCTGTCTACTCAAAAGAAAGAATGAGTGAATATAGAAAATGTGGCATATATACACCACAGAATACTAATCAGCCATAAAAAGGAAAGAAATAATATCTTTTGCAGCAACTTGGATGGATCTGGAGGCCGTTATTCTCTGTGAAGCACCTCAGGAATAGAAAACCAAATACTGCATGCTCTCACTTATAAGTGGGAGCTAAACTATGGGTATGCAAAGTCATACAGAGTGATAAAATGAACTTTAGAGATTCAGAAGAGGTTGGCTGGGAGGTGAGTGGGGGATACAAACCCACATATTGAGTACATTGCACACTACTTGGGTTATGGGTGCCCTAAAATCTCAGACTTCACCACTATGCGATTCACCCATTTAACAGAAAACTACTAGTACCCCAAAAGCTATTGAAATATTATATATATATAAGACACTCAATGATTTTTTACATGAATCTCAAATTCATCTGGGCATCCTGTAGTTTTATTTGTTAAATCTAGGATCTGATGAATCCTAGTCCAACAGCATTTGTTACATGTATGCCTGTCTTCCTCCATTTGTGTGGATTATAGCACAGTATCCCTATAAAGGTATACTTGACACTGAGTAATTTATAAAGAAAATAGATTTAACTCATGTTTATGCAGGATGTAAGAAGCATAGCACCAGCATCTGCTTCTCAGGAGGGCCTCAGGCTGTTTCCAGACATGGTGGAAGGATAACAGGAGCTGGCCTGTGTAGAGATTACATGGCAAGAAAGGAATCAAGAGAGAGCGGAAGAGGTGCTAGGCTCTTTTCAATGGCCAGTTCTCATGACCACTAAGAGTAAGAACTTACTCCTGCTAGAACGGCACTAAGTCATCCATGATGGGTCTGTCCCCATGACCCAGAAACCTCCCACTGAGCCCCACCTTCAACATTGGGGATTAAATTTCAATATGAGATTTGGTGGGGCAAAATAAACCATATCCAAACCATAGCAATGTCCAGGTGTATGTATATTATACATTTGTTGTTTGGACATAAGCAAAAAATGTTACTTAATTTTACATTTTTGTATTTGTAAATATCATATGATATAATTATATAATGCATGTGTAAATGTATTTATAATGCGTTTATATACATTTATTGTTTCTGCTTAACATGCATGACTTCCTTTAATCTTCACAGCCACTGTATTGTATACCTTCTTTACAGAGGCAGAAATCATGGTTTAGAAAGGTAAAGAAACTTGATCAAGATCATACAGCAAAGAAGAAGCCAAATGATGCCTAAATCCAGGCCCATCTAGCTGAGAGGTCTGGACTTTTAACCACTTGTGCTTTAATTGACTCGTTATGAAATGTGAGCCAGAAAGAAAAGTAAATTGCTTCATTAAAATGTCCCCATAAGGAAGTTTTAAGTAAGAAACAAGGGAAAAGAAGGCACTCCAAGTCTTGAAAAATATAATCTCAAATTGATTTTAATCTGTGACAGACACTTCATCTTTTTCATATTGATATGAAAATAGAGTTATGGCTCCAAGTGCCTAATTTTTGAAAGCAATATTTGTATAGACATGTTTAAACTTCTTTTCTAAACAGAATCTCAAAAAGAGTGCCCCAGGTGAAAGCTTCCTTTGAAAATGGAGTCTCCGATACTCACGTCCAACATCTTTATGTTGGTATTTTCTATCTTAACTTTTATTGTTTGTGTCTTTCAAAAAATTAATTGATACATTTGCTGTTTCTTCACAAACAGATGCAGTTGATTGTGCTTGAATAAAAGTGACCACACGTGAGAGCTGCTATTTTTATGAAAGCATTCCCATTCTTTATTTCTCTGCTAAATAGGGTGGTATAATTTGTCCTTAATGGATATGAAATGAATATGGATTGCAAACAGTCAATTGAAATTGCCTTTATAATCATCAAATGATTCAATCCCCAAAGAGGTTATTTTCGTTACCCTCAAATAATTGAATGAAATGAAAGAAAACTCCCCTTCTCTTTCATCTCTAATTCGCCAATCAAATAATACATTAGTCTCTATCTTCTAGTGCAAATGGAAATAATTCTCTCAAGAAATGTTACCATTAAGTGTATACCTTTGGGGATTATTTTCTCTTCATCATTTGTTATTTTTAAAGTTTCAAAATAATGACATCAGTTCTTTTGTGTTCTTTTTGACATTACGCATTATTTTTCAAATTTTGCAATTCTGCTATTGTACATTATTGTAACACATATCAACATTTTAAAAACCTGTCATTAACCAAATTATTCCTGGAATTATCTCCATTATTCTGAATAGCTTTTCCTGCTATTTATACCAGCTTGTATTTAAAAAGTAGTTTCAATTGGGTTTCTGCCAAGCCCAGGACAAGTCTGTTGTCTCGATGACATATATGAACATGTAGTTTCTATCATGCAAAAAAAAAAAAAAAGAAAGAAAAAGAAAAGAAAAAACAAAACTAAGCAGACTCTCCATTATGTTTCATTGATAAATAAAGCAATTAGTAATGTGAATGTTCTATTCTGCCTACATCAGTATAGCTTTCTGGCAGCCGTGTTTGTTTTTCCCTGCTCCCCCTTCCCTGGATTTTTCATTTATTTCAGTTTGACCCTGCCAATCTGGAGTATATGTTTCGATTTCCGTAAGTTTCAAAATACACTCATGTCAGTTTCAACTGTTCTTTATATATATGAATAATTGATTGGGATAATAAAAGTTATTTGTCAAGAGAAAGATATTACCCACTAACAAATGCCAGCTATGTGTCAGGTGTTATAATAGGTATCACATATACAGTATTTCATCTAATCATGGCTTCAGCTTTGTGAAACATATGATATCAACACGTGAAGAAACATGCCCAGAGAGGGCAACCGCTAGCTGAAGGTGACACAGTTGCTAAGAAGCATAATCAGGAGTTGATACTTGACTTCTCTCAGAAAATCTATTGAGTTATATCTACTAAATAAGGCTGACTCTCAGTCATTCAAGCTGTCTATGAAACTTCAATTGACTGACTACTGACCTTTTGTTCAAGGGCACACTGCAGTAAAAGCATTCCAAGCTATTCTATAAGAGAAATAAAAATTAGGTTCACCTAATTTATATACAAAATAACCAGTTGACTGAATTTCTATTTAAAAAATCTTTACACATTGTGCAGATGCAGTCCATGTGTGCATAGTTCCAGAGAACGCTATGAAAATTGACAAAGGTGATTTACAAATTTTCCTAGTCTATCTATACGAAAGAGACACTAAACATGCTACATTGAATGTGTGCATATTATCTTTCACCAATGTGCCTGTTTATTGCTAGTAAGGGTTGGCGAGTATGATAACTGTAATCCCTTGCCAGAAATATTACTTGCTTAACATTTTATTTTGCTTGCATGTATATGTATATATTTTTGATATTGGGTGGACATTTTTAGCAAATGATATCTAAGTCTGATCCTTTATATCAGGGGTCAGCAGATGTCTTTTGTAAAGAGCCAGATTGTAATTATTTTAGGGGTTGTGAGCCATATAGTCACTGTCAAACTCCTCAACTTTGCTGTTGTATTGCAAAAGCGGTCATAGACCAGATATATACGAATGAGCACGGTTGCATTTTAATAAGACTTTATTTAAAAAAACAAGTGATGATCTGGATTTGGCCAAAGGGCTATAATTTGCCAAGTTTTGCTTTATAGTATGATCTGATTAGGTGCGCATTCTCACACAACACACACATACACACACACCATACTTATTTTTAAAGAAAATGAACCATTACTAAGATGCCTTTTTGAACAGCTAATATGACCCAAATCTTATATGAAATTGCTAACATGCAAGTGAAGATTATTTAATTATTCCCTAATGCTAGCACTATTTTTCTGAATAAGCTACAAAATAATTAAAATGAAAGTTGGCTGTGTTGTATTTGAGAAAGAAATTATAGGCAATAGATTACAGATCTCTTTAGTTTCAATTGGAAACTGAGTTAAATTAGCTCTGCACTGGCATGATTCTATAAAGGAATTCATTAGAAGCATTTGTGAAACAATACGGTCTAAGGGCATTTTTCTGTGTATACTATTGTCATAATTAAGAGTCTGTCCACATTTTCAAGGGTTATTTTAAGGCTTTTCCAATTCAGCCTTATATAGTCTAGAGATTAAAACCTGGTAAATAAATTGACCCTGGGTTGTGGTACAGATGGGAGGGGCACTTTAGAAGATTGTTTTCTAAACTAATTAGTTTGTTGGGCCATTATAAATGGATGCTTATTTTGTTTAATGGTTAAGACTTCTAAATATTAAGAACTATTAAGTAAGTTTAGCAAAAGTCCACATGTTCAATGATTGACTTACATTTAAGTATTTCAAGCTTTCATCCCAAAGATGCGGCTTCAAAATTTCAAAATGTTTTTTAAGGGAATTCTAAGGGATATTTTGATAGTATGCTTGGATTTGAAACAATAGACTGAAGGTGATGTACAGAATACATCTAGAACATAGAATTCGAATTCCAAGAGGCAGAATGCACATCATGCCTTAATAAAATATGATAAATTTTTGAATAAAATGAGTGGTAATTCATTTGGGAGTGTATATATGTTATGCCTTTCTCAAATTGAGTATGTGCCAATTATATGATATAAAGTGAGATCATTAATGAGCCATTTCCTAATCAAGTGTAATAAAATGTTTGGATTACTGGAAAAAAGAGTTTTATAGTGCTTAATAATGTCCATCAACCTATGCAGGAAATATGGACAATTGCCTATATTTCTATTACCTTTTCTTTAGATATGTTTATGAAGTTATACAATTCAAAACATAATTGAATCATACGTTTCATATAAACTTTGCCTAACACGCTAGCTCAAAATATTTGAATAAAGCTCAACATCCATAGCATGGTGCTCAAGGCCCTCACAATCTAACCCCAGCCTTATTCATTGCTCATTCCTTCCCTCTACTCTACCCTTTATTGCAGCCAAATAAGATTGACTGCCTTTTCATGAATACACCTTGTATTTGCTGGCCCCTTACTTTTACTCTCCTTGGAAGAGATTTTTAGAAAATATAAATTACATTACTCTTGAAAATCAATGGAAACTTTTAACTGTAGAGTCAAATACCAATCATATGGTATTTTAGCAATATAGTCTCAGAACCTCATCTTTGCTTACTTGCTTGTCACACATCATAAGTGTGAAATGTTTCAGCTACCACTACATAGTTCCCTTTTTATCTATCAGTCCATAAAATATTTTATTCCTCATGCAATGTTACCAAGTCTGCCATCTTGGCACATAAATGATTTTCATATTTAAGGGATTTATTTGTTAAAATATGGGAGATCGTGAATTTTCAGCCTCTTGAATGGAAACTTGTGTGGGTATGGATGCATACGTGTATTAAGAATCAGCATAGGCCGGGTGCGGTGGCTCACGCCTGTAATCCCAGCACTTTGGGAGGCTGAGGCGGGTAGATCGCAAGGTCAGGAATTCAAGACCAGCCTGACCAACATGGTGAAACCCCATCTCTACTAAAAATACAAAAATTAGTTGGGCATGGTGGTGTGTGCCTGTAATCCCAGCTACTCAGGAGGCTAAGGCAGGAGAATCGCTTGAACCCAGTAGACAGAGGTTGTGGTGACCCAAGATGGCACCACTGCACTCCAGCCTGGGCGACAGAGTGAGACTCTGAAAACAAAAACAAAAACAAAAACAAAAAAACAGCATAATCCCATAGCCTGCCTGACTTGTTCCTCTGTTTTATTCTCTCTGTCTATAGGATGAAGTATGTTTATTCTGATGACAATTGAGAATTAAACGTAAGAAAGCTGAGGAGAGTATCTCAGCCTAGGGTTAACTAGCCACCTTAAACCTCTAGGGAAACCTCAAGATTTTCTCTGCTTCAACCTCTACCAGTAGTAGAAAGGAAAGAAAATATGATTGGTGCAAGGGAATCTGGTGGGAGGAGAAAGGGGATTGTAAATAATTAATAATAATGTATATTTATTGATCATTTACTATTTGTCAGGTACAATGTTTAGTATTCTATTCACATAACCTCATTTGATGCTCAAGACAACCCTATGAGGTAGCTGCAGTTAGTTTATACCACTTTAGGGATAGAGAATCTGAAGCTCAGAAGAGAGGTGATATACTTATTGAGCTCTTACTAAGCAGCAGACACTGTTCTAAGTCATCTTTGTCTATTATTTAATTTAATCTTTATAACAATTCTATGAACTAGATGCTATTATCTTCATTTTGCAGAAGAGAAAATGATGGAAATCCAGGCCCTCTGATTTGTGAGCTTGCAGTCTTAATCCCTACACTCTCTAGTAGCTTCTTTTTGTGTTTTCTTCTATTGGAATTGCCTTTTTCTGTCTGTATTACTTAGCACTGTTTGGTTTATATGCATGTCTATATGCATCAAATTTGTCCTTGGCCCTCTTGATACCTATTTCCTACCAGATTCTCCATGTCCAGGACTACCAAGTAGAACCAGGATGAGAGAACTAGAGCAAAGATCCCTTAAAAATGGCCTCTTTCGGGCTGGGCATGGTGGCTCACACCTGTAATCATAGCACTTTGGGAGGCTGAGGTGGGTGGATCACGAGGTCAGGAGGTCAAAACCAGCGCGGCCAATATGGTGAAACCCCATCTCTACTAAAAATACAAAAATTAGCCAGGCATGGTGGTGCATGCCTGTGGTCCCAGCTACTCAGGAGGCTGAGGCAGAGGAATTTCTTGAACCCGAGAGGCAGAGATTGCAGTGAGCTGAGATCACACCACTGCTCCAGTCTGGGCAAGAGGGCGAGAGGACGAGAGGGTGAGAGAGCGAGACTCTATCTCCAAAAAAAAAAAAAGAGACCTCTCTCACCTTTATGTACATTTTTGAGAAAGGAGTTCTTATAGTTCCGTAACTTGCTATTCTAGGATGTCTCTCTCAATCAGTGTGGTAAGATCCAGAAACTGTATAAGGAGAAGAATTGGCCATATTTCTCTATTTGGAATGAAACTTGAACTTGGAGTCACTTCTCCTGGACACTTCTGTCTTAGTCTCAGAAGCTGCCTACCATGTACCTCTTTTATAGTACGTGCATCTGCTAAAAGTTAAATTTTGGATGGAGTGATCTTTCCTAAACAAAAATGAATTAGAAAAGCAAGAGTTTCTCTTTCTAACAAATATTATGGAATATGATCTGAGTTAAATCAATTAGTATATGTGTCTTCTGATATTAAGAAGCTGATTTCTCAGGCAAAGTTGTTTTCAAGTAGTGTAGTTGGGAACTTTTTCATCAGTTTTACTCTGATGGACCATCTGTTGGCTGTTACAGGTTTTCACTTTCAGTAAATCCTGTGAATTTGATAAACTTTGCATTACTTTTATTTGTAGTTATTGTGTAAATGATGTTGAAGACTTGAATGGAACTTCCTTGTAACTGTACCTAAGATTCAAATTTTTCTGATTTTAAATTAAGGTAATCTGGTAGCTCAAATATAAAGTATGTTGGGAATTCTTTATTTTCCTTATGTCTATTCACTTGTAGAAAACAATGACTGAGTATCAAACTATTTCCCCAACAATGTTTTCTGTGGTTTTCAGCTCATAAAACATTAATTTCTGTTTTTAGTCAGCACAAGTGGTATTTAGGCTATAATATCTAAAAAGTAAAGTCTTTTATTTTTTTCAAACTTTGGGACTTCATTTCTGAAGTATCTCGAAAATTATTCTAACCACAAGCTATTTCTTTGTAAACACATATTAGAAACCAGGAAAAATAAACATGACTTTTTTGGTGAATGTCATGATCCTCAAAGCCCTGCTTTTGTACTTCAAGTATAATACATCTGTTAGGTTTCTTGATGGCAAGAAATGGAAACTGACTCTTGTCAAATTAAAAAAATAAAAAGAAACCTATTGGAAGGACCTCAAGGGATCATAGAACTAAAAAATATATATATGGGAGGACCAGACTTGGGAAATGTAAGATAGTAAGGCATTTCTGGAAGAGCCAAGAAGCAGAAAGCATATCTATTGTCTTTCCCCCACTGCAGCCTTGTTCCATTATTGCTACTGCCAGCGAAACACTATGCCATTTACCATGAAAGGACCTGAACTGAACTTTTATCTTTGTGTCACTTGTTCAAGATTCAAAGTCAAAGGTGGAAGCATCTTATTGGGCCTTCCTTAACATGTACCCAAGTCTCTATTAGAAAATGCAAAGAATGGCATTGCCTCACTTTTGTTTTCAAATGATAAGGCCAGGCAAGCACTGCATAATACAAGGACTACCTATATTGGAGGATTTACCCCCAAAAGGAAAGGAGTTGGATGCTAGATAGATTGAAAAAAAAAAAAAAAAGGTCAAATATTCACTACACACAGGTCAATGAGTAGTACTCCATCTCATTTAGTCTTATGTAAAACTATGGCACTATTCTTCTAAAATAAGTCAGATTTTGATTTCAATATGCAATTTTTGGAGTTCTAAAGGAGGTTATCTTAATTTCTAATTTATTTCTGTTTATCTATATGTCCTAACAAAAAATGGGATCTATTTAAAAGGGTTCAGTAGGGCGAACTTGAAAAAGCTTAACATTAGCAGTCAGACAAGACTAAGTTCATTAATCTTCGCCAGCTGTGTGATCTTAAATTAGTTCTTTAATACCCTCCTGGGCCTTAATTTTCTTATCTGTAAAATGGGAATACGGCCTCCTGTGCTATATTTATTATGAGAAGCACATGACATAAAGAAAAATTGTGCTAAGTAAATAGTCTTCAGCGTATAGTAGTATTTGTCCCCATACAGTAAATGTAAGTCGCTAAGTGTGCACATGTGAAGTCACAAATTAAGTTGATGCTATGTGAGTTTTTGATAGCTAAATTTTTTTTTAAATGTGGGTATTTTATTCAACCTGACCATATAACTGATTGAATTTTTCACTTCGTCTAACTTTTCATATAAAGTTTTATTGCCTAAACTGAATTTTGTATGGGCTTAAGTGAAGTTGAGAAATAGCATCATAATGTTGAATTACTGCTGGTTTACCTCATGAACAGTCTATCTTAATAAACTCCCAAAGTACAAAACCAAGCCATGTCTTTTGGTTTTCTGGAAGCAATTTATTTCAGATGCAATTCTTAGCATTCACAGGATTTAGGCACTCTTGTATCCTGTGTGATTTTTTAAATCTTCTTTATAGAGTTTTTATCCTCAGATTTGATTAACCTTTTGATTTTTTGCTTTATTAAAAATCACTTCATGGACCTTAATCATCTATGTCAACTTAGAGTTGACTAAGAATTTGGGAAATTATTTCAGGTTTAAAACATTTAAATCTTCACTGGCTTCTTTGATAAGTTGCTTCAGTATTTCAATGACTCAAGAGTTCAGATATTTCTAAAGACTCCAGTATTCTTGTTTGTTATATACCCCATCTATGCCTAGGCTTATCTCATCCCCAATCTTAGATGACTAATTAGCAGTGGAAAAAATATTGGCTGATGTTAAACAGTTTTGTTTGTTCTTGCTTTATCTTGCTGTCTGCTGAGATTCCTATTTTTACTTTTTTTCTGAATTGTTACTGATATTTAGAAAGTCTCTTTGCTGCAGCCTTGCTATAGGCAGTTCTGCAATTCGAGCACAAATGATATGGTAACACGCACTTTACTTACTATTGTGATAGTCACGCTCTGCTCTGAGCAATACCAAATGTAGAATATTACCACTCAGATCACATTTACATCAGCTAAATATTTGTACAATACGGATATCAGAGTATATTATGTTGAAGATGAAAAGAGCAGTTAGAATGTTGCAGAAGACTGTAAATTAACTTCCTTCTATACACAGACATTTACCTCTTTGATCTAGGGCATTGGAGATCCCTAGGAAATATGTTGCGAAGCTAACGCTAAATTGGTAAATGTCGAATATCTAGTGGATTTCAATATGCCATTTCCTCACAAATGTTTAAAGTTAAGGATAGATAATGTGCTTGTAAATGTCTAACAGCTAGCTTAGGGTTTGGGTGGGGAACTATAATTCATAGCATTTGCTGATCTTCATACTATATATATGTATTCTCAACATGGCCAGTTTCAAGCTACCAATATGAATGTAGAGTTAGGAAAAAAACAAACATGTCTCATGAAGAATTAAGAACTGGCTCCTGCACAGCACTATATATGTGTCTATGTACAAACACACACACACACATATAAAGCATTCCATTTCACAGGAAACAAAACCATCATACAGTATGGTATGACAAAATGATCTTCTATAGTCAATATAAAGTATTAAAAATTAGTGACAGCTCTTTTATTTAAAAGCAGAAGCAAGCTCTTCTATCACCCAGCCCACAGTTCAAAAATCGTTCAAAGGAGTGTGAAACAAACGAACAAACAAAAATGCTACTTTTGAAAGTACAGTCTATGGAAAAGCCATTTTACACACTAATTAGTACACTATTATTGTGGTCACAAGTTAGATGCTTTTTTAAAAAATAAGAAACAGTCAGTGGGCAAATGACACCACTTGACTGAGTCCTTTACTTAAGACAATGCAAAACTAGGATGTTCCTTGAAGGACTTTATAAAGAGTGACCTCTCATGTCATGAAAACAAAAACAAACACACTTGGCATGGATGCTCAATCTGCTTAACATGCTTTGTTAAGTGAATGAAGAGAATAAACATCACAAAGGTTATGAATGTCCTTTTCATATTCAGCGAACTGAAACTATTTGGGCCACTGAGGGACAATGTAGCATAAAGCAATATATTAAGTCTGTAGGAGAACAGGAACCCCATGACCTACACATTTTACACTCATTTGTATGGCAGGCACTGTCATGCTGGCCATTTGCATTGAGACAGCAATTTTTTTGCATGACCAGTCTTCTCTTAGTGATAAATATAAATCTCCATTGTCAGAGACTCATAAAACGGCAGGAATGGAGGGGGTTTTGATTGGTGAGGAGTTGGATATTATCACAATCCTGCAGAGAACATAATTAGAGGGGAGAGTAATATGGTCAGATGCTGAAAAAAACAAAAACGTTTCTCCTAAAGTCCAATAGTCCATATACCTCATTCAATATTCCCTTTGTCCCACCCCTTGCCACTACAGGAGGATCATCCACATTGTTGAATATACTACTACTCGGCCGGGCACGGTGGCTCATGCCTGTAATCCCAACACTTTGGGAGGCCGAGGCAGGTGGATCACCTGAGGTCAGGAGTTCAAGACCAGCCTGGCCAACATGGTGAAACTCCGTCTCTACTAAAAATACAAAAATTAGCCGAGTGTGGTGGCACATGCCTGTAATCTCAGCTATTGGGAGGCTGAGGCAGGATAATCACTTGAACCCCGGAGGGGGAGGTTGCAGTGAGCTGAGATCGCACCATTGTATTCCAGCCTTGGTGACAAGAACAAAACTCCATCTCAAATAAATAAATAAATAAATAAATAGATAACCTACTACTCAACCTACATTGAAACTTCTCTGTAGTCTTTGAGTTGCTGAATCTGTGGCTGACTTACGTCAGCCATTTGGTTCTGAGGAGTTTAGCATCACCGTAATGCATTGACACGAATACAGCAACATTCAAAGAAAGTGCTCATCTGCTACAGGCTCATTTGCTTCACCGATTAATAATAATAATTTAATTGTGGGTGCTTTCTAGTGTTATCTATTTTACAAATGGTTTACAGTGTTAGATGTTTTCTTTTAATCCTCACCACAGTGCCATACATAGGTATTATTATCCAAATTTTACACAGAGAAAATTGAGACTTAGTGAGGTACAGCTGACAGGTGAAGGAACCAAATACAAATTCATTTTATCTGGCTCCAAAGCATATAATTTCATCTCTTTGAGCCACTTAAAACCTTAATTATACTACACAGTTTCCAGCAGTGAATAGCTTCAGAAAGGATAAATGGTTGCAGGAAACAATTTGTTTCTTACAATTCTGTTGGCCCGTCTCTAATTTTGAAAATAAATAATTCCAACTTTTTGAGGGCAAATAGTAGTTAATCAGGTGCCTTTAAATAAATGTACGGAGGCAAAATTGAACTCTCTTCAAATGAATGAATGAACACATGAGTGCTCTAGAGGTCAAGGTAAACGTCTTCTCTGGAAGAATGTCTATTTTCTGGGGCATATTTGCTATGTGACTTCTTTATTTTGAGCCATCCTACACAGCCACAGAGTTTATTTTAATTTCTTGAGGCCAATAGCTGAGGAAATCTCTGATGCATTCAAAAGCCATAGCACTACAAATGTTCTTCAGTGACTTTAGCCTTTGAAATACGTGTAACAATGGTAAATACATGGATGTAATAGTATCTACCATCTCCCTGGCTCCTTCGTGTTAGCTAAGATGCAGTAATTCGCTGTTCATTCCATACTCATTTGAAAAAATAACATATCATTTTAATATTTTATTACTTTCGAAAATAATACAGATGATGGAGAAATGGGAGGAATTAGTATAAACTTTTTGAAGTTCTCTTAAAGGCTAATATTACAGGAAAATGTAATATTATTTTTCTGAAGACAGTTGCAGAACGTGGGAGGGAGTGTACCTTTTTATACGATTGGATCTTGAACCACTTAATGGGTGTCCTAAATAGACACCACCACTTAATAACATAAAATTAAACTTTGGTAAATACAAATATTCCTGCCTGCAAGACTGGATTGTTTAAACCCCAAAATTTAAACTTATGCTGGGCACTGTCCCATTTTCTGTTGTGTAACCAAATTATTTTGTGTATGAAGCAAAGAGTTGCCAAGGGCTGAGGATATGACCGCAGAAATGTGATCTGCGTATGTTTGAAAAGCCCCCATAATGTGAGTAAATGTTTTGAATGAGATACTACAGCCTGACAACACACAAAGCGCTTTGCATGGGCGCATGGTAGATGTCATGAAAGGTTTGAGTGTTGGAGTAAATAAATAAACCACTTAGTCTAGGTACCCATGATATTTTTCCATCCTCATAAAATGTCCTGATACATCTTTGTCTTTCTAGTAAGATACCAAAAGGGGGCTTCAAGAATGTTGACCCACATTGCAAGACATACAATGATAATAAAGCATTGATTAGATCCACATTCTTAATCCCTCCTTTTCCTGATCTTCAAGAGAGAGTATAAAAACTAATTGTTTCATAGAGCTGAACCAATGTGAGGCACCATCATAGACACTTTACAAACATAATCTCAGTTAATCTTCATAATGACACCAAGAGATAAGTATCATCTACTTTCTACAGGTGATTAAACCTAGCTTCAGAATGTTTAGTTTAGCATGTCCCAGATCATACAGCCAGTAACTGAACAGCTGAGCTTTGAGTTGGGTTTTAGCTGACTCCTCAGTTAGACACAAAGATTATGAGGACCATAAAATTTACTATATATGAACTGCATTCAGTGTGACGTATCATTTGCAATCTTCCAAAAAGTACTTAAAAGTATGTTTTATTATCTCATTTCACAGATGATACAAAAGTGAGGCTGTGAGAGATCACATAACCTTCCTGAGGCCACACGGCTAATATACAGGACAGTGGACATATGAGTCCAGATATGTCTGTCTTCAAAACCTCTGCTGTTTACCGCATAACACCTCCTGTCTCTAAGTACAGCTATATAGCAGAATTCCTATAAAAACTCAAACCCCCACCCCTAACACAACGCATACACCCTCTGCCCCACCCCTCCCCCCACACATGAGAACATAGTGGTCATTATAAAAAAGGACAGTTTATCATCAGATATCCTGGAATGAAAAACAATATCATCATCCTTCTAGCTGTTGGACAATAATACAAAAATTAGTTCCATCTTAATCATAATAATATTTCTTTCCATTTGAAAGTAATCTTTATTACCCTAAGAAAAAATGATATAAAATGTTAATTCTGTTTTGCATCTTTTATAGACAGAGATTCCTGTAGTTTGAGAGAAATCACGTAAAATAATGATATAACAAGTTCCAAAGTTAATACAATTTTAAGATAATATTCTGCATAGAAAGAATATCAAGAAAATGAAAAATGCTAGGTTTTTCAATAATTTCCATTGAGAGTTGTTACTAAAGAAAAAAAAAGTTCTAGTTCAGGAATAACAAAAGCAGTTGCCAGCAAAATGCACTTTCTTAATTGAGATCAATGGCTCTTGATTAGAAAAAAAATAATGGAAGGATAAAAAGCCTGTGCACAACTCATTTTCTAAACATTAATATTCTACAAGAATTATCTATTTTGTTTTCAAACGTAAAGAATTATGTCAGTGTAGAGAAGACTCACATTTCTTAATTTTTTTTGTTTAATAGATCAGAGGAGTTATTGGAATGATAAATGCAAAACCCAAAGAAACAAATGAAAAACTCCCTAATCTTTGTAATGTAATGAATGAATGAAAACACAATAGTATTTCACCAAACCAGAAATTTCAATGGTGTGGACCATAGCCAAGGACTCATAATTAAGGGAAAATCACTTAGGAGTGACCAAAGAGAGGTTGTGATAGCTAATAAAGTTGATGAACTTGACTAATAGTAGATGTTCCCTTGTCCATACTAAGTATCTTTAAATCTTATTTCAACTACAATACTAATGAATGGGGGTTATCATGTTTCAAAATCCAATCTGCATTGGAAACAGCAAATTAGGAATGAATGAAATTTCTAAAGGTTGAGATGCTGGCTGAAGTAATAGTGATAGTTGATGGAGAACAGAATGTAGGAAATACATAAAAATATACCTCAAAACTATCTAGGACAAATAATCCTATAAAAGCATCAATAGTCTGAGGAACCCAAATTATATTGTAACAACTGGTATCCATATTCAATAACTTAAGGCAATAGGAAATGATTAACTTTCCTTAAAACTTCTCATTTTATGAATGCAAGGATGAGTACAATCTATTTTATAAATATTTATATGTTAAATGATTTAAATGTTTATTTACTTTTTTTTTTTTGAGATGGAGTTTCACTCTTGTTGTCCAGGCTGGAGTGCAATGGTGCGATCTCGGCTCATTGCAACCTCTACCTCCTGGGTTTAAGCAGTTTTCCTGCCTCAGCATCCCAAGTAGCTGGGACTACAGGCATGCACCACCACACCTGACTAATTTTGTATTTTTAGTAGAGACAGGGTTTCACTATGTTGGTCAGGTTGGTCTCAAAATCCTGACCTCAGGTGATCCACTAACCTTGGCCTCCCAAAGTACTGGGATTACAGGCATGAGCCACTGCACCTGGCCAAATATTTATTTTTTTAAGTAATATGCCTTCAGTTATCCAGAAAACCTTATAGTTTAGAATACCGAGTCTCCAAGACTATGAAATACTGGCATTCATTGATGAACTCATACTTCATTAAAATACTCTTCTAATATCAGAAAAGTGTGTTTGTCATTATTACAGAAGCAATACACACAAAGAATTTGAATGACGTGGTGTGGGTAAAATTTCACTTATTTAGCAAAAGATGGCACTTTTCAATAGTCACTGCGCAGCTATGGTATTTCCTTGTATCCAAAGAATGGCTTTGCAGAGAATGAGAAGGGGTTTGGATTTGGAGAAACAAATGGGAGACAATTGAAGAACACGGTCATTTAGGTCCTACAAATTGCAACTGACTGCTGGGTGTTAATTTGAAGGTATTTAGCTGTCTCTGCCTTTCAGGCTGTCTGAAGCGGCAACAGTTCTCCCAGGTGCTCTTGAACTCATTCTCCTTCTCTGGGAACGAATCCACCAAGGGCTGCTGTACACTGGGTTTCACTGGCTGGCTCTCAGCTCATGGGACAATCTTGTTGCTTCCCCACAAAAACATTGCACCATCCTTAGTTTTTCTCCACTAATTTGGGATTTGCTATAATTTGTCAACTTGAGGAGCTGCTGCTCTTTTTATGTGTTTTAAATGGGACATGTTTTGTTCTGTATAGTCAAACTATGCTTTTAATGTTCAGAAGAGGGAAAAGGCCAAAGTTCCTCAGAGAAGCAGTGTGGCAGTGACTGCAAGGCCAGTTGTAAATTGCTAATTAACTTCTTGACAGATTGGTTTAAATAAGAGCAACAAGAAAAATGCACAAGTTGCTGCAGGTAGCTATGTGGAGCCATGAATGAAAATGGTCTTTTCACGACAAAAGAATATCAGGAGATAGTAGGGTCGAAAAGGGCAAAATGAGAGACAGAAAAGGGAAAGAAATTGTTACTGTCAGCTTGTATTTATGCCATGGGGAGTGGAATACAGGGATGACATTTTGCCAATTTAAAATAAAAAACTGGATGATATATGTCATTGTTCTGATAGTCCATAGGGATCAGGAATAGCTACTAGGTTTTATTATCAGATAATTCTAGTTGTACACTCCATTGCTATTTGCTTGATAAAGTGGCCAGCCTCCAGGGAAGTTTCTGTCTCCTTTCTGCCTGAAGGAAAAACAACTATTTCCTGTAGGTAGCCTTAAACAGACAACTGTATAGCAGGCTTTGAAGTAAACCTGTTATGTTTTTGTTGTTTTTTTCCACCTATGGATATACCAAGGAGTTACAGAGTCTCATTTTAGACTGTGAATATACTAACCTTAAAGTTAGCTAAGTATTAATTTATAGCTCTTGAAAGAGAGGCAATTTAAGCTGAGTTAAGTGTAGCTAATCATGTAGTCTAGTTCTAAATGTAAGATCTGCTCTAAATATAAGAGGAGAAAACTGTCTCTTTGGGCTACAAAAGCACAACAATCATTTTAGAAAATGTTTGAGCTGATGTTATTTAAATAAGAAAAAAGTTAGCTTAGTAATCGGGCAGAAGAGGTGGTACTTAGATTGTTTAAGAGACCAGATTGCTTCCAGTATTCTTGGACACTCTCAAAGTAGCTCCTTGTATAAAGTCATCCATCAAAAAATTATTATATATAATCTTATATGTTCCCCAAGGGACCTATACAAGGAAATACTTTTTCTAATTTGAGGAATGGTATGAACTTGAAAATATTTTACTAATTTTTAAAAGCACAACTTAGAGATCTTATTTTTAAGATATGTTCTACAGGTCCCCAGGGGTTCCACTGAATCCTATGAAGGCAGTGGATATGGAAAGTGACTTAGAAAAGTGATGACTATAAGGAATAAAATGTAATCATTTGCCTCTGATCCAGGGTTTGTTAACTGCTATTCAAATGTGTTATTTATTGTGGAATGATTTGTTAGTCACAAATTGTTTCCTAGCAGGTAATAAAATAATGCATGTAATGAACATTATTAGGAATAAAAGACTTGAAACCATAACCATCTTATCTTTTATAAGGCTAAGCTTTGTTACTTAGGCAAATTCACAGAGCATATTTTAAAAACCTGAATTAAAACCACAGAACCATTTTCTGTGGTTCCCATTAAAAACAGAATATACATTCTTCTCATCTGCACATGGAACATATTCTAAGATCAAAACCATGCTCATCCATAAAACAAGTTTTAATAAATTCAAAAAAATCAAAATTATACCAACAATACTCTCAGACAATAGTGAAATAAAGATAGACATTAATACCAAGAAGATCTCTCAAAACCACACAATTACAGGAAAATTAAGCAACTTGTTCCTGGATGACTTTTAAGTAAACAATGAAATCAAGGCATACATTTTTAAAAATTGAAATAAAAACAGAGACACAGCACAACAAAATCTCTGGGATGCAGCAAAAGTGGTGTGAAGAGGAAAGTTTGTAGTATTAAACACCTACCTCAAAAAGTTATTGAGATCTCAAATTAATAATCTAATGCCACACCTCGTTTTTCTCAATATATTCATAGCTGAATTCCAAAAGACATTCAAAAAAGAATTGGTAATAGTTGTATGAAAACTATTCCAAAAGACTGAAACGAGAGAATCCTCCCTAAGTCATTCTATGAAGCCAGTATCACCCTGACACCAAAACCAGGAAGGGACGTAACAACAACAACAACAACAAACCCGAAAAACTGCAGACCAGTATTCCTAATGAACATAGATGCAAAAATCTTCAACAAAATACTAGTTAACTGAATCCAACAGCACACCAAGACGATAATGCACCACGATCAAGTGGGTTTCATTTCAGAGAGGCAAGGATGGTTTAACATATACAAGTCAATAGATGTGATACACCACATAAACAGAATTGAAAACAAAAAAATGTGGTCATCTCAACAGATACAAAATAAGCATTCAATAAAATCCAGCATCCCTTTATGATAAAAACCCTCAACAAACTAGGCATAGAAAGGATGTACTTAAGAATAATAAAAGCCATATAGACGAACCTATAGCCAACACTATACAGATTGGGAAAACATTGAAAGCATTCCCCCGAGAACTGGAATAAGACAAGGATGGCCACTTTTGCCACTTCTATTCAACACAGTACGGGAAGTCATAGCCAAAACAATTATGCATAAGAAAGAAACTAAGGGCATCCAAATTGGAAAATAGAAAGCTAAACTATTACTGTTCTTTGATGATATAATTATACACCCAGAAAATCCCAAAGATTCCTCCAAAACACTTCTAGACTTGATGAACAAATTCAGTAAAGTTAGTTTACAAAATCAATGTACAGAAATCAGTACCACTGCTATACACCAGTGTCAAAGCTGGGAATCAAATCAACAACTCAATCCATTTTAAAACAGCTGCAGGAAAATAAAATACCTAGAAATACACTTAACAAAGGAGGTGAAAGATCTCTACAAGGAAAACTACAAAATATTGCTGAAATAAATCACAGATTACACAAACGAATGGAAACCCACCAAATGCTCATGGATTGAAAGAATCAATATTGTGAAAATGATCATAAAGCCCAAAGCAATCTAGAGATTCAATGCAATTCCCATCAAAATACCAATACCATTTTTCACAAAAATAGGAAAAAAACTATCCTAAAATTCATAAGGAATAAAAAAAGAGCCCAAGTAGCTCTCTTTTAATCCTGAATAAAAAGAACAAATCTGAAGGTATCGCATTACCAGATTTTAAGTTATACTACTCTAGTATATAGTTACCAAAACAGCATGGTACTGGCAGAATAGTAGGCAGATATACCTTTGCAACAGAATAGAAAACTCAGAAATGAAGCCACATACTTACAAAAAACGGATCTTTGAGAAAGTATACAAAAACAGAAATTAGGAAAAGGAGGCTCTATTTAATAAATGGTGCTGGCAGGACTGCCTAGCCACATGGAGAAGAGTAAATCTAGATCCTTATCTCTCACCTTATAAAAAACCAACACAAAATCGAATAAATACTTAAATCTAAGTCCTGAATTCTAGAAAAATTCTACAAGATAATCTTGAAAAAAATCTTCTGGATAATTGCCTAAACAAAAAGTTAATGCTAAGACCCCCAAAAGCAAATGCAACAAAAACGAAAATAAATAAGACCTGATAAAATTTAAAACCTTCTTCATAGCAAAAGAAATAATCAGAGTAAACAGACAACCAACAGAATGGGAGACAACGTTTGCAAATTATACATCTAACAAAGGACTATAATTCAGAATGTACAAGGTGCTCAAACAAATTAGCAAGAAAAAAACAAGTAATCTCATCCAAAAGTGGGTAAATGACACAAATCAACACTTCTCAAAAGAAGATATATAAATGGCCACCAAACATGAAAACACACTCAACTGATGATCAGGATAAAGTAAATTAAAATCATGATGAGATACTACATTACTCCTGCAAGAATGGGCATTATTAAAAAGTCCAAAACTGATAGATGTTGCATTGGGCATGGAGAAAATGGAATGCTTATACACTGCTGGTGGGAATGTCCTTTACCTTTTTAAAAATCTTTTATTTAAAAATTTATAATTTTTAAACAAAACACTGATCTAAGATAATTAATAAAGTCTGCCATCAGAGAAGTCTTAGAACACTTGGGCTATATGCTTACGTGCATTTTTCATCTAAGAATTTTTGAAATATTTTCCCCATCTGGACTTCTTTTTCCCTTCCTCCCTCCATTCCTTCCTTGTGTCCTTGCTTTCCTTTTTCTTTTTTATTTATTTATTTATTTTTTTTTTTCTTGACAGAGTCTCGCTCTGTTATCCAGGCTTGAGTGCAGTGGCAGGATCTGGGCTCACTGAAACCCCTGCCTCCCATGTTCAAGCAATTCTCCTGCCTCAGCCTCCAAGTAACTGGGATTACAGGCATGCGCCACCACACCTGACAATTTTTGTATTTTTAGTAGAGATGGGGTTTCACTATGTTGGCCAGGCTGGTCTCGGACTCCTGACCTCAGGTGATCCACCCACCTTGGCCTCCCAAATTGCTGGGATTACAGGTGTGAGCCACTGTGCCCGGCCCCCATCTGGATTTTAATATAGTCTTCATTTTACAAAATAGGGTTAGCTTTTTTTAGTTTTTTAGAGCTTCTTTTAGTGTGAACACTATTTTGCAAAGTGATAAAAATTTAGTCAATTTGGGATCCCCCATTTCTTTAAGTTCTGTAGACTTTATGTTGTGCCAAGAAATTGAGGATGAGATGTGCATCTGCTCCTCATTCTTGCACTCCTCCAAACACTGGCAGCTACTGACTTATCCTCTTGTCTGTCTATTCTCCTTTTTTATGCCCTCACAAACACTTCAGTCTTGTTGGTTTTCTAGGCATTGTGCCTTTCCTATTCACCCACCAATCTCCCCAGTCTAAGCTGTCTTTGAATCTTACCTTTTGAAACATGTCCTCTGCAGGCAGATGAATTGACAATGCCAAGGGACGTCTACCTAAATATTCTGTGTAGGCCAATGTCTTTCTTCTGAATCTCAGAGACTAAGAACTGACTTCTTTGTCCTTCATGTCCTGTGGTACACCCTCTTCTTTGTTCTAGTTGTCCAAATTTAGAGGTGATAGAGGGGTATGTTAGAGAATAAAAAAAATACTGGCATTATAGTAGTCCATTCTCACACTGCTATAAAGACACATCTGAGACTGGATAATTTATAACGCAAAAAGTTTAAATTGACTCACAATGCTTCAGGCTGTACAGGAAGCATGGTTGGAGAGGCCTTGGAAAACTTACAATCATGGAGGAAGGTGAAGGGAAAGCAGGAGTAGTCTTTACATGGCCAGAACAGGAGGGAGAGAGACAGAAGGACGAATTGCTACATACTTTCAAACAGTCAGATCTCATGAGAACTCACTCACTTTCATGAGAAAAACAAGGGGGATATCTGCCCACATGATCCAATAACCTACCACCAGGTTCCTCCCCCAACACTGAGCTTACAATTCAACATGAGATTTAAGTGGGGACATAGAGTCAAATTATATTATGCCACCCCTGGCCCCTCCCAAGTCTCATGTCCTTCTTACATTTCAAAACACAACCATGTCTTCCCAACTGTCCCCCAAAGTCTTAACTCATTCCAGCATTAATTCAAAAGTTCAAGTCCAAAGTCTCATCTGAGACAAGGCAAGTCCCTTCTGCCTATGAGCTGGTAAAACAAAAACATGTTAGTTATTTCCAAGGTAAAACAGGGCTTTAGGCATTGGGTAAATGCTCCCGTTCCAAAAGGGAGAAATTGGCCAAAACACAGAGGGTACAGGCCCCATGCAAGTCCAAAACCCAGCAGGGCAGTAATTAAATCTTAAAGCTCTAAATTATTCTCCTTTGACTCCATGTCTCATATCCAGGGCATGCTGATTCAAAGGGTAGTCTCCCAAGGCCTTGGGCAGCACCACCCCCATGACTCTGTAGAATAGAGCTCCCACCTTGGCTGCTTTCATGGGCTGGCATTGAGTGTCTGCAGCTCTTCGAGGCACATGGTGCTAGATGTTGGTGGATCTACCATTCTGGGATCTGGAGGATGGTGGGCCTCTTTGCACAGCTCCACTAGGCAGTGCCCCAGTGGAAACTCTGTGCTGGGGCTCCAACCCACATGTGCCCTCTGCACTGCCCTAGTAGAGGTTCTCCATGAGGGCTCTGCCTCTGCAGCAGACTTCTGTCTGGACACCAAGGCATTTCCTTACATCCTCTGAAATCTAGGTGGAGGCTCCTAAGCTTCAACATTTGCCTTCTCCATACCTGCAGAACCAATGCAATGTGGACACTGCCAAGGCTTGGGGCTTGCACCCTATGAAGCAATGCTGCAAGCTGAACCTTGGCTCCTTTTAACCACAGCAACAACCATATCAGCTGGGACACAAGGTGCCATGTTTTGAGCTGCACAGAGCAGCAGGGCCCTGGGCCTGGCCCACAAAACCATTTTTCTGTTCTAGCCTTCCAGGCTTGTGATGGGAGGGGCTGCCATAAAGATATCTGAAATGCCCTGCAGACATTTTCCCCATTGTTTTACATATTAACAATTGCAAGTATTAATAATTTTGAGTTCCTCATTACTTATGCAAATTTCTGCAGCAGGCTTGAATTCCTCCCCAGAAAAATGGGTTTTTCTTTTTCTGCCACATGGGCAGCCTGCAACTTTTCTAAAATTTTATGCTCTGCTTCCCTTTGAAATATAAGTTATAGTTTCAGGTCATTTCTTTGTTTATGCAAATGAACATAGGCTCTTAGAAGCTGTCAGGCCGCATCTTGAACACCTTCACGCTTAAAAATTTCTTCCACCAGATACCCTAAATTATTTTTCTCCAGTTCAAAGTGTTACAGATCTCTAGAGCAGAGGCAAAATGCTGTCAGTGTCTTTGCTAAAACATAGCAAGAGCGACCTTTACTTCAGTTCCCAATAAGTTCCTTATCTCTATCTGAGACCACCTCAGCCTGGACTTTACTGCCATATCACTCTCAGCATTTTGGTCACAACCATTCAATAAGTCTCTAGGACATTCCAAACTTTTTCTCATCTTCCTGCCTTCTTCTGAGCCCTCCAAACTGTTTCAGAGCTGCTTCCACATTTTCAGGTATCTTTATAGCAATGTCCCACCTCTCTGGTACCAATTTTCTGTATTAGTCCATTCTCACATTGCTATAAAGAACTACCTGAGACTGGGTAGTTTATAGAGAAAAGAGGTTTAACTGACTCCCAGTTCCACAGGCTGTACACGGGGCATGGCTGGGGAGGCCCCAGGAAACTCACAATCATGGTGGAAGGTGAAGAGAAAGCAGGCATGGTCTTCACATGGCCAGCAGGATAGAGAGAAAGGAAAGAAGGAAGTGTTACACACTTTCAAATGACCAGTTCTTGTGAGAACTCACTCACTATTACAAAAACAGTAAGAGGGAAAATCAGGCCACATGTCTTAATCATCTCCCACCAGGTCCCTCACCCAACATTAGGGATTACAATTCAACATGAAATTTCGGTGGGGACACAGAGCCAAACCATATCAGAGGGTTATAATGTTTAAAAAGTAAACATTTCAAAGTAATTTCTCTACTTCACTTGTTTTTGAGAAGGCACATTACGGAAATGGAAATTAGTCTAAATAACAAGATATTTTTTTAGAAGACTTTGGGAATAACTGAGGTAGCTAAAAAGAAGCACTAAGATAATCTTGGTAGGGATAAACAATGCTTGCCAATGATATTATATTGTGGAACATTAATTTTCTTATTATTTTATGATTCAACTGTCAAGTGAATTCAGTTCTGATGTATTTCAGAGTGCCTCAAGGCACATTTTCCATCACCATTTGAACATAGGAAGCAGGAATGCATTACTATGAAAATACAGAAATGAGAAAACCTGACATCTATTATCTAAGCTTAGGAATTTATGCCAAAATTCATTAACATTTAAATTATAAATTAACTATCATGGAACATGACCTCAATAACCAAAGGACTATACAGATTTTTAAATACCCGGGTAGCCCGATTTTGATTTTAGGGACTCTGGTAACACATTAGTTAGGAGGTAGTCGGACAGTTTTTTTCAAACATTTTCTAGGTTATTTACAGTCCTTGGAATCAACTCATGTGATAGTAGTACCCTCGACAAACTGCATGGTAAACATTATTTTCCTTGGGGAAAAAAAGCAGTAAAAAGCAATGTGAGTAAACTGAAAGAAGAAATATTTTGAGATTTCCTCTAATATGTACTATGTTTTAATAATTATTCTTTGGTATTATTGAAATGTCATTTTTTAAAATGTGTTTCAGACTTTCTATATTTCATTACATTCTTCAGATTTTTTTATGTGAGCTTAAGTTTGAGGTCTATTAACCTTGAGAAATTTATGCATATTATTCATTGATTCACCTTTATGTAGTTGTCTGTGTATGTGCAGGTACATGTGTGACTATTCACATTCATTCATGGTGATAGAGCCTGACTTCGAGGTGTATTTAAAACTTTCAGAATCTAATCCCAGCACTTTGGGAGGCCGAGACGGGTGGATCACGAGGTCAGGAGATCCAGACCATCCTGGCTAACACGGTGAAACCCCGTCTCTACTAAAAAATACAAAAAACTAGCCGGGTGAGGTGGCGGACGCCTGTGGTCCCAGCTACTCGGGAGGCTGAGGCAGGAGAATGGCGTGAACCCGGGAGGCGGAGCTTGCAGTGAGCTGAGATCCGGCCACTGCACTCCAGCCTGGGCGACAGAGCCAGACTCCATCTCAAAAAAAATAAATAAATAAAAAATAAAAAATAAAATAAATAAAAACAAAACACAAACAAACAAACAAAACCTTTCAGAATCCCCTTCCATCCTGCATCGCTTATCTCTCTCTGTGTCTTGTTCTCTCTCTCTCTCTCTCTCTCACTCACCCGCTCCTTTATTCTCTCCTTCCCTGACTCCCTTATCACTTCTTTCCTGCCTGCCTATTGTTGTTTTCTTCCTTATTTCTACAAATATATTTGTTATGTTTCATCATTCTAAAAAAGTGCTTTTCTCAGTCCTCCTACGTTTTTGAGCATATTTCTTTGCTTTCCATCATTCTAACTATTCCTATTTCCATGTCTTATCCTCTGTGATTGGAAGTCAACTTTCATCAATTTCTAAAGCTTCTTTTTTTAGGTCACAAAATACTTTTGAATTGTGCATCTAACAATGATTTCTTAGTTTTCACAATCCTGGACTTCTTTTTTGAGGATGATCAACAAAGACCACTGAGCAGAGAAGAATGAACTAGTAACTTGGTCGTTTAAATGTATTACTAGCCTGCTTTTTAATCTGTTTTTTATTTCGTATTTTCACTGTTTTGTTGTTGTTGTTCTGTTTTTTATTTTGTTTTGTTTTGCTTTGTTTTCCCTCAGAGGCCAAGACTTTGCCACATTGGGCAGTGTTGCTTGACCAGGGGTGCACAGGTGCACACGAGTAGCAGCCCTGGGGACTTTTTTTTTTCTTTTTTTTGAAACGAAGTCTCGCTCTTGTCCCCAGGCTGGAGTGCAATGGCATGAACTTAGCTCACTGCAACCTCCACCTCCTGGGTTCAAGTGATTCTCCTGCCTCAGCCTCCTGAGTAGCTGGGATTACAGGGGCCTGCCACCATGCCTGGCTAATTTTTGTATTTTTAGTAGAGACAGGGTTTCACCATGCTGGTCAGGCTGGTCTCAAACTCCTGACCTCAGGTGATCTGCCTACCTTGGCGTCCCAAAGTGCTGGGATTACAGGCGTGAGCCACCGCGCCCAGCCAGTCCTAAGGATTTTGATTCGGGGTTCTGGGGTGGAAAGAGGCATGTACATTTTCAACATGTTCTTCAAATAATTCTGCCTTCCACTAAATATTAAGATTAGCTACTCGACTATTAGCAGCTATGTGCTTTTATTCTTAAGATGTGCTATAAAAATAGTTATTTGGCCTCTATGTTTTATTTGAAGAAGGTGCTTTCTTATCTATATATTTTCATATATTCAATTGTTCTTTGAGGTATATGGATATATTATTTATTCTTGTTTCTGTGGCTTTAAAATCTGGTGGAATTATAGTCTTAAAAAGACAAATAAAACATATAGATATTTACTTCATTAAGCTTGGAGTTTAAAATAGTAAATAGGATGACCATGAATATAACTCCTCTTGGAAATTTATTAGATTATACTACCATTTATTTTTTCAATGATAACTTGTGATTTTTTAAAGAATTATTATGTAAATTAAAACATATTGTAACTTATCCTTGATGGCTTAATTGACAGGTAAAAATTAAATCTTTTATGTCTTTTCATTACATAAATGTACTTTTGCATCTCTACATGACAAATTTTTTTAAATGATATAGAATTACTTTTCTCTGGAGAATGGCAAAACCCAATCCAAGGAAATTAAGAATCAAAATAAAATGATACATGAGCTGAAAGATGAAATAGCTGGTTTAGAAAACAACCTTACTGATCTAACAGAGCTGAAAAACACACCATAAGATTTTCACAATGCAATCATAAGTATTAATAGCAAAATAGACCAAGCTGAGAAATGAATCTCAGACCTTGAAGATTGGCTCACTGAAATACGACATTCAGACAAAAATAAAGAAAAAAAAAGAATGAAAAGGAAAAAAAAAACAACTCTGAGAAATATTGGATTAGGTAAAGAGGACAAATCTAGGAATCACTGGCATCCCAGAAAGAGATGGGGAGAAAGCAAATAGCTTGGAAAACATATTTCAGGATATCATTCATGAAAACTTACCCAATCTTGCTAGAGAAGTTAATAGTCAAATTCAGAAAATGCAGAAAATCACTGCAAGATCCTACACAAGAAGATAATTCCCAAAACAAAATCATCAGATTCTCCAGATCAAAATTAAAGAAAGAATGTTAAAGGCAGATAGAAGAAAAGGCAGTTCACCTATAAAGGGAGCCTCATCAGACTAACAGTGGACCTCTCAGCTTAAACTCTGTAAGTCAGAACATATATTCAACATTCTTAGGGAAAAATATTATCAACCAAGAATTTCATATCCAGCCAAACTAAGCTTCCTAAGCAAAGGAAAAATAAGATCATTTTTCAATAAACAAACGGTAAGGGATTTTGTTACCACCAGATCTGTCATACAAGAGATCTTGAAAGGAGCAGTATATACAGATAACAAAGACTGCTACCAGCCAATACAAAAACACACTTAAATACAAAACCGGTGATACTATAAAATAACCATATAACCAAGCCAGCGTAATAATTAGCTAATAACACAATAACAGGATCAAATTCACGCACATCAATACTAACCTTGAGTGTAAGAGAGCTAAATGCCCCTTTTAAAAGGCACAGAGTGGCAAGCAGGATCAAAAAGAAGACCCAATAGTATACTGTCTTCAAGAGACCCATCTCACACATAATGATACCCATGGGCTCAAAATACAGAGATGGAGGAAACTCTACCACAGAAATGGAAATCAGAAAAAAAAAATGCAACTTAGGGTTGCCATACTAATTTCAGGCAAAACAGATTTTAAACCAATAAAGATCAAAAAAGACAAAGAAGGGGATTACATAAGGGTAAAGGTTTCAATTCAACAAGAAAACCTAAGTATCCCAAATATACATTCATCCAATATGGTGACAAACATATTTATAAGTTTTATAAAGATCTACAAAGAGACTTTGGCTCCCACACAATAATTATGGGAGACTTCAACACTTCACTGAGAGTATTAGACCGATCACTGAGGCAGAAAATTAACAAAGATATTTAGAACCTGAACTCAACATTGGACTAAATGGATCAGATAGACCTCTACAGAACTCTCCACTTCAAAACAACAGAGTATATTTTTTTCTCATTGCCACATGGCACATATTGTAAGACTGACCACACAATTGGACAGAGAACACTCTTAAGCAGATGTAAAAGAATGAAAATCACACCAAACCCTCTCTTGGATGACAGCACAATAAAAACAGAAATCAAGATTTTAAAAAATGCTTAAAACCATGCAATTACATGAAAATTAAACAACACACTCTAGAATGACTTTGGATAAGTAATGAAATTAAGGCAGAAATAAGAAGTTCTTTGAACCTAATGAGAATAAAAATATGATTTTTAATATTTTAGGAGACATGTCAGTGTAGATATGCAATAAGAATTGGTCCCAGCTGGGCATGGTGGCGCATGCCTATAATCCCAGCATTTTGGGAGGCTGAAGAGGGCGGATCACCCGAGGTCAAACAAACAACAAAAAAGAATTGGTCCCAACCCCAGATTTGTATAAAACCAGAGCATTGAGATGAAATTGAGATGAATCCACTATAAGACAGAAAATCACTAATATTTATTGTAATTCAGCTAAGAGGAAGAGGAAATGATGAGGTTATATCCAATTATTTCAAAATCTCAGGCCTTATAATACCTGCTGTTGAGGAAAAAACATTTTTTTTTCTGTTTAGTTTTTTTCTTCTTTTTTTTTTTTGAGACGGAGTCTTGCTCTGTCACCCAGGTTGGAGTGCAGTGGCGAGATCTTGGCTCGCTGCAAGCTCTGCCTCCTGAGTTCAAGCGGTTCTCCTGCCTCAGCCTCCACCATCTGGCCAGGCTAATTTTTTGTATTTTTAGTAGACACGGGGTTTCACCGTGTTAGCCAGGATGGTCTTGATCTCCCGACCTCGTGATCCACCCACCTTGGCCTCCCAAAGTGTTGGTATTATAGGCGTGAGCCACCGTGCCCGGCCTTTTTTCTGTTTTTGTGTGGGCAAGAAATCAGGAAGAAACATGAGGAATGTGTCTAAAAAATCTGATTGACTATTGAACATTTCTATTCTCAGAAAGTCATGGTCACTATATGCGTGACCAATCCTTCTGGGAGTACCGGGAACTGTCCCAGCGTTAAAACTGAAAGACCCACATTCTGGGTTCCCTCAGTTTCAGGCAAACCAGGATGGTTTGTCACCCTATATTTTTGTTTGTCCTCAACATAAAGCAGAACCCAATTTTACTCATTAACTTCTTCATGGATTTACTCATTTGTTCATGATTTTAATAAATCTTTACCAAGGGGACTGCTACGATCCAAGCAATGTGCTATTTGCTATGGAGAAAATGGTAAATGAGAAATCATTTAAGCCCTTGAGGAACTTACAATCTAGTGAGGGAGATGGATGTTAAAAAAGAAGTGGAAACATTACCAAAGGGGAAATTCAAAGTCATACAGGATAATTTAATTGTAAGAGATAGGATTCTGGGGATTCTAAAAAGGGCCTCTCTATGGATATGACTGAATGAAGGGACAGAGAGAATGATGGAAAATGTGGCTGGAAATGGAGGCAGAGAGCAGATAATACAGGTCGTGTTAGTCATCATAAAGACTCTGGATTTTATTACAAGAGCAATGGAGAGTCAGATGTTTTCTTTGGAGAATATTTCACCTTTAAAAATATTTGGTGTCTGTCATACTACGTTTAGAAGAGAGCCACTCGAATGGTAAAAACAGACATTTCTAGGTTCCTGGCTATACCTGACCAAAGTTGACCCAGCTATTTACTTTTTGTCAGAACCAGTCAGCTGTAGTACACTAAGATCAACTCAGAATTAATAAAACTACTCCTAAGTGTGTCAGATGACCTGCTGGAAAGAAAAATCATCGAGAGGAAGTGCTACCTTCTATTTCTGACAGTATCTTCAAATTCTGTTTTACTAGTCAATTTATTTCAACCGGCATCTGAGAGCAGAATCTCTGTGCTAAATGCATGGAGTTCACAATTAAGGTTACTGGCTAAAACAATCTTATATTTACTATGCAAGTAGGCTTTTCGTCTGGTAGAACTGTGGCCTGTACTGCTTAGCAGTCACACATTGTTCTCTGTATTGAGATAAATAACTGTCCTTTCTTACTGACCGTTGTGTAACTGCTAAGCCTTGTAAAGGAAGCTGGTATGTATCAACGATAGGGTATTGTGGTTACATGTATCTGGCAATCAGACTGGGACTCTGTCTTCCTCTTTTATTTTAAAGATCATGAGACTAAGTTGACTAATAGTGTAAGTAATTAAAAGTTTTCTGAATTTTGAAATGTTGATGCTGTTTAGACAAAGCATCTGAATGCTTTTCAAAGTTTTTAACTTTCAGTCAGAATTTGTTATTACAGACAGGCTACATGTTGCCACCCGGGCAGATCTATCAAGCTTTTGCAGCTGCTCTCACAATCCATGTCAATGTCTATACTCATATTTATTTAGCAGTGATCTCCATTGATCGCTCAGACGAGAGAAGTTTGTTGGTTCTTTGGCTTCACCATATTCTGGTTGCTTTGAATTCATAGCTGTAGGCTGAAGAACAATTGGTGGTATTAATACCATATTTATTGAATCATTGTTCGACCTACCAAAACATGATAACAGAAGGACAAAATAAACTGTTTTTAGGGAGCACTCCAAGAAATATACAAACTCTTTTGCAATTTTGATGAATAGCCTAAAAATTTTAGTCACCAAAGCTAGCAAGCTTTCATTATTCCCAGATACATTTTTATTTAAAAAATTATAATTTTTCAATAAAAATTTGTTATACAGGCAGCTGTCAAATGTCAATCTATCTTTTTTTCTCTGCTTCAAGGTTTTCTAATGGTGAAAAATGGAATAGGGGAGTCTATGCATTTTAAGTATATAAGTAATTGCATGATAGGCATGATTTTCTGTAGAGGAAAAATGTTTCCTGTATTATCTGCTGAGCACAGATTGTTGATTACATCAATTTATTTTCTAGCTTGAAAATTATTAGTATCTACATATGTTTATTTTCATTAGGACTCCCTATTACACAAAAAAAACAGCCAGTAAATGAAAATAAAGCCTGCAAGATACCATTCAGATGAGTTTCTGCGATCCAAAAATGTGTCCATACTTAAACTTAGAGGACACTTAACTCTTTGAACCACAATTTCTTCATCTGGAATATGACAAGCAGAGTTTCTGTTACATGGAAGGTGTAAAGACACTTTGTACAATGGCTAGAACATAACAGGTACTCAAGAATGTTACTTAACTCAGAATAAATTTGAATATTACTCAGAATAGGTCTAGATATCTCTGATAGATGACTCCATTTATCCTCACCATATATTATTAAAACTGTTCTGTGGGAGTCCTTGCTATCTTGTATTTGAGTACTTAGGTACATGTAAAGCCAAATTAAAATGTATCGGACAAAGCATATTATTTAGCCATAATTACAATAAAGTAGTACTCACATAGCCAAAGTTCTCTAGATGTCCAGTTGACCTGACCTGGTGTTATAAATTATAAACAATATCTGATATAGTTTGGCTCTGCGTTCACACCCAAATGTCATCTCGAATTGTAAACCCCATGTATCAAGAGAGGGAGCTGGTGGGAGTTGATTGAATCATGAGGGCAGTTTCCCCCATGCTGTTCTCATGACGGTGAGGGAGTCCTCATGCGATCTAATGGCTTAAAAGTGGCAGTTTCCCTTCTGCTCTCTCTCTGTCTCTCCCGCCAGCATGTAAGAGGTGCCTAGCCTGCCCTTCCACCATGATTGTAAGTTTCCTGAGGCCTCTCCAGCCATGTGGAACTGTTGAGTAAATTAAACCTCTTTCCTTTACAAATTGCCCAGTGTGTCGTATCTTTAGAGCAGTGGAAAAATGAACAAATAAAGAAAAATGATACCAGAGCAGAGTGGGGTACGGGTATAAAGATAACACAAAAATGTGGAAGCAACTTTGGAACTGAGTAATGGGTAGAGATTGGAACAGTTTGGAGGGCTCAGAAGACAGGAAGATGTGGGAATGTTGGGAACCTCCTACAGACTTGTTGAATGGTTCTGACCAAAATGCTGATAGTGATATAGACAGTGAAGTCCAGGTTGTAGTGGTCTTAGATGGAGATGAGGAACTTGTTGAGAACTGGAGCAAAGGTCACTCTTGCTATGCTTTAGCAAAGACACTGGTGGCATTTTGCTCCTGCTGTAGAGATCTGTGGAACTTTGAATTTGAGAGAGATGATTTAGGGTATCTGAAAGAAGAAATTTTTAAGCAGCAAAGCATTCAAGAGGGGACCTGGCTTTTCCTGAAAGTATACAGTTATATGTGCCCACAAAGAGATGGTTTGAAGTTGAAACTTTTATTTAGCAAGGAAACAGAGCATAAAAGTTTCAAAAATTTGGCCGAGCATGGTGGCTCATGCCTGTAACCCCAGCAGTTTGGGAGGCCGAGGCGGGTGGATCACGAGGTCAGGAGATCGAAGCCATCCTGGCTAACATGGTGAAATTCCATCTCTACTAAAAATACAAAAAATTGGCCAGGCATGGTGGCGGGTGCCTGTAGTCCCAGCTACTTGGGAGGCTGAGGCAGGAGAATGGTGTGAACCTGGGAAGCGGAGCTTGCAGTGGCCGAGATTGCACCACTGCACTCCAGCCTGGGTGACCAGCGAGGCTCTGTCTCAAAAAAAAAAAAAAAAAAAAAAAAAAGTTTCAAAAAATTTGCAGCCTGATCATGATGTAGAAAGGAAAAAAATCTGTTTTCTGGAAAGAAATTCAAGCCAGCTACAGGAATTTGCATAAGTAATGAGAGGCCTAATGTTAATTTCCAAGACAATGGAGAAAACATCTCCAGGAATCTCAGAGTTCTTTACAGCAGCCCCTCCCATCACAAGTCTGGAAGCCTAGAACAGAAAAAATAGTTCTGTGTGCTGGGCCCAGGGTTCTACTGCTCTGTGCACCTTTGGGACATGATACCCTCTGTTTCACCCAGCCAATCCAGCTCCAGCCATGGTTAAAAAGGGCCAAGGTACAGCTGTGGCTGTGGCTTCAGAGGGTGCAAGTGCCAACCATTGGCAGCTTCCCTCTGGCATTGGGCCTTTGGGTGCACAGAAGACAAGAGTTGAGGACTGGGAACCTCCACCTAGATTTCAGAGGATGTATGGAAATGCCTGGACGTCCAGGCAGAAGTTTGTTGCAGGAGCAGAGCCCTCATGGAGAATCTCTGCTAGGGCAGTGCAAAAGAAAATATGGGATCAGAGCCCCCCACACATGGTTCCCACTGGGGCACTACTTAGTAGAGCTGTGAGAAGAGGGCCACTGTCCTCAAGACCCTAGAATGGCAGATCCACTGACAGCTTGCACCTTGCACCTGTAAAAGCTGTAGGCACTCATTGCCAGCCCATGAAAGCAGCCACAAGATCTGTACCCTGCAGAGTCACAGGGACAGAGCTGCTGAAGGCCTCAGAGGCCACCCTTTGCGTTAGCATGCCCTAGATGTAAGATATGAAGTCAGAGGAGATTTTGGAGCTTCTTTAAGATTTGATGACTGCCTAGCCAGGCTTCCAGACTTGCATGGGGCCTGTGGTCCCTTTGCTTTGGCCAATTTCTTCCATTTGGAATGGGAACATTAATCCAATGCCTATATCCCCATTGTATCTTGGAAATAATTAACTTTCTTTTGACTTTACAGGCGCTTAGGTGAAAGGGACTTCCCTTGTCTCAGATGAGACTTTGGACTTAGACTTACGAGTTTATGCTGAAATGAGTTAAGACTTTGGGGGACTGTTGGGAAAGCATGATTGGTTTTGAAATAAGAAAAGGACATGAGATAAAGGAGGGGCCACAGGCAGAATGATATGGATGGGCTCTATGTCCCCAATCAAATCTCGTCTCAAATTATAATCCCCATGTGTCTAGGAAGGGACCTGGTGCAAGATGATTGAATCATTGAGACAGTTTTCCTCCATGCTGTTCTCATGATCGTGGGAGAGTTCTTATGATATTTGATGATGTAAACGTGGCAGTTTGCCTTGTGTTCTCTCTCTCCTGCTTCAATGTAAAACGTGCCTGCCTTCCCCTGTGCTTTCCACCATAATTTTAAGTTTCCTGAGGCCTCCCTAGCCATGTAGAATTTTGAGTCAATTAAATCTCTTTTCTTTATAAATTATCCAGTCTGTAGTATCTTTATAGCAGTGTGAAAATAAATTAAAACAATACCTAATATGACTAATCCATGTCATCTTATCATTACATATTTTATTAAAAGGAATTGCTTACAGTTACTACTAAGTTATCACTCAGTTAATGATAAGAATAACTGGTTAGGTAATTATACACAGTGTAACCCAAAAAAGTTCATTCAATGTCAACATCTTGCCTCATATTGGCTACTTATGTTACATGGCTCCAAAAGATCTATGAGTAGAGGCACAATTTGTTGGATGTGTATAAAAAAAGTTATTTACTTTGAACCAGTTGTTTTTAAGTGGCAATATCATTTAGCATTTCTAGTATATGGGAGAGAAACTACCCTTATAATTTTTTAAAAAATGTCTTCCCTTAAAAGGTCACTATACTAGAGAAGAAAAAGATAATGATTAGAAATTAGTTCTATATCAGGTAATTTTAACTCTTTGAAACAAAAGGCCACCAAATTTAGAATCTCTGAAATTAGCTTCGCAGCACAGTATAAAATCTTTCTAAACATTTTTGTAAATTATATAACTCTAGGAATAAAAAAGCAAAAGTACACTTTTGTCTATTTTTAAATTTGTACTTTATAAAGAAAAATTGAATATTTTCTTTTTTAAGCATTTGCTCTTGGAAAGCTCCATGGAGACATATGCTTGGTTTGGTTATAGAGTTAGTTTTTAATTATTCATTATTTTAAAAGGTTCCATTTATACCTTTGGGTAGAGTGGTTATCACATCTAGTTGTCAACTCTTAGGGTTGGAAAGAGGATGCAAAAAATTAAGAGTGCTGCTCTATGTGATGCTCTTTATTAGTATATTTTATTTGATCTTTAGTATTTTTTAGTCATTTATATTTTACATCAAAATATTCAACAGAAAAATATAACTGGTAAGTATTCTATTATCAATATGTTCTAGCCGAAAGGTGGATTTCAGGTTTAAATATCTGTGTCAGTACTCAAAATATACTCTCAGCTCATATACCTATAAGTGTGTGTGTGTGTGTATATATATATATTTATATATACACATAAATACATATATATGTACATATATATTTTATTGATAAATTATTCCCAACATCAAAGAGTATAAGAAACTGATCCCCATTGCTATGAAATAATATTCAATAATATATATGTGGGTATCTATTGATGTACAAAAAAACACAACAAAAATTCAGTGGCTTAAGGCAACAAATATTTATTAACATACCATTCTGCTGATTAACATTTAGGGATGAACTCAGCTTGTTGCTTATATTAAAGCTCCCTCATAAATTTGCAGTTATCTGTAATTCAGCTAGGTGGCTCTGCACTGGAGACTGATCAACTGTTGGCTGGGGCAATGGGAGTAATTGGGTAAGCTGTCTTTCTTCATGTAGGATGTTTTACTGGGCTTATTCGCATGACAGCTGGGCAGAGTTCCAAGAGAGGGAGTAGTAGCTGTCAATACCTCTTGAAGTCTGGGGTCGATGTAGAACACTATCATTTCCACCACCTTCTATTTGTGGTAACATACTGGTGCTATCCTGTATTAAACCATGAGAGCTGACAGTGCACATTTCTTCACAACTATGCATCCAGTGAGGACATGTAGGTACCTTATAGTTGGCCATGGGAGAACATTTACATTTTAGAAATCAGCAAATGCTACCAATCAAGACTTTTGAGGAGAGCGATTTATTTATCATTTTCAGAACACCACTGTTTATTGGTTTAAGTGTTACAAGGCCATCCCAGATTGAAGAAGTGAAGAAATTCACCGCACTGCTTGATTAGAGAAGTTAGTGATATTTTAAAGGGCCCAGTTACAAAAAATGTCATGATAGTGGCCTTTTCTTTTCTCCTAAATGATCTACTGTGCAATGCATCCAAATTGTGTCACGTTGTTGTCTAAGATGGATACATCATCAAAAAATAAAGTAAATGTAGCACAGATAACGTAACTGATAATCATGATGGTTTACATTTGAGTAGAAATTTTCATTTATTCAAGTGTTTTCATTTTCGTGATTTTATATGTAAACTTTAAGGGTGGCTATTACTCCAATTTTACTGATGAGGAAATTGAGTTGCAGATTTCATATGACTCTACTAAAGCATGCAAAGCAAGTAAAAAATTCATTCAAAACATAAATTTTGGTCTTTTAACTCATTATTTCCAAGCCTTCACACTAACCACCTTGATTAAATCAAATTCAAAGTGCTATAGTGATGATGTTTAAAAAATATTAGTGATAAATGCTTACTTTCTATTCTTAATATTATGTTAATGGAGTTGTACTACCAACTGACTATAGATGCCATAACACCAGATTAACAACTCTAAAGGTGCTGACAGTGCTTAAGCAAATCATAGCTCTGGATATCAGTTTAATCTGTATATATTGAACTGCAAATGCATATCTCATTGGAATGTAAATTAACTTATTACGGGTAAATTTTGGGGGTTTTTAGTGATTTCTATACAATAAAATTGTTTATGAGGCACCAGAGTTTCTGAGTGAATGTTGGCTAAGGGTCACCTTTTAATTTATAAACTCTCTCTACCTGGGCTTGATTTTAGAGCTGGGTCTAGAACATAACTGCTTAAAGGACCAACTTATTATCATAACTAGAACCAAACAATCATCCCTTAAATTATAAATTTGAAATTTTCTAGCTTTAACATGAACTTGATTGAATTTTGCCTTCAATCTTTTGAAAATTTAAGCATATTTGTCCCTGTCTTTTTAGGATTTTTAAAAGATACTATCTGCTATTTAAGAGATGTTATTCTTGTGTGTATGTGTGTGATAGTTTATGTGTGCTTCATTAAACCATTTAGCCTGTTGGGTATATCAATGTCTGCAACATTCCCTATTCTGAGATAAAGTAAGAGGGATAACTAATAATGCTAAATTTACTTATCTGTTTCTACACTTACTCATTAGTTTTAAGTAAAACATGTTTTTGAGTAAGTGGCTAACAATTGATTAATGTAATTTTATGAATTATTTTCAAAAGTACAATTTAATTTGCTTTATTTTAATACTCAAGACTATTTTGTCTTGGTAGATACAACCTCAAATTCTGTTAAAACCAAAATGTTGGGGTGATTTAAGAATTTTTACAAACTTAAGAAGATTGCTTTTCTGACTTCTCAAAATGCTTTTGCTTTTGCCAGATAGAGAAGTAGAACTGTTGTTTGCAATGCTAATCATAATGAAAAGTCACCACTAAACACCAATAATAATAAAGGAAAAAATAAAGTTGTTTCTTAATAGAGACACACAAAAGAAAGTATCCTAACTAGAATTCAGATTGCCAACATTCTACAATTTTATATTGAATAGAAGTCTGCCATTCACCAGATGTGTGATTAGAAGTGCAAGTATGTGCAGATAAGCCTCTATAAACACTTAAGAGAAAGAAGAATTAAAACATGCATAAAAGTTGGTATTAAGTTATTTTTAAATCTATTTACTTTGCAGTGTCATTTATAACCATGATTTTACATTTTTCTTTAGACTCTCCAGTTGTGCCTTTATTAAGCTGTAATTAATTCTCTACAACACATTAATTCTTAGCCAAATTAGAGTAACATTCAAATTAAGCATATAGTTGATGTAGTTATGGTTATGTCCCCACATTTAACACAATTTAATTTAATAGGTTTTCTACTTGGCTTTAATAGAGTTTCTGAATGAAGAATTTGTGTCAGGTTTTAGCCAGAATGAGTATATTTCATTTTAGTCAGTTTTGTAACTATGTATTTATTAGGAATTTGAATATAGAGGCAGGAGGCAAAAAATTATCTCTTTCACATGATATCTCTCTGAGAGGTAATGTGGTTTAATAGAAAACATACTGTATAAGAAATCCTAACAGTTAGTTCTATATTCAACTCCTTATTTACCCAATATGTGACATTGGAAAAATCAATGTAACTCACTTTCCCCAGTATAAAGTGTGAAAAACTTTTCTCATACACTTAGGAAAATAACATAAAATTATGTACGGTAAGCAACATAAAATGGTTTTTAGTATGTATTTCTTAGCAGTGCAAGAGTACAGACAGATAAGACTAAAATGAAGCATTTTCATGAAACCACCACTTAATATTGTTGAAACTACTGATGTGTTTCTTCCATATCCAATTCCACTGACTCATTTTTACTCTCAGCTGCTTTTAAGACCCTCTCTTTGCCTTTGAGTTTCTGAAGTTTTATTACAATGATTGAATGTTTGTGGAGTTCTTGTAATGTATCTTGCTTTGTATCCATTGCTTTTCTAGTAAGTTTATATAAACATATGGTAGTCCTTCTTACTCTGTGTATTATCTCTTCAATTTTTTCATCTAATTAGTTTTCCATGCTTCATTCTCAATAATTTATTCAGTTCTATCACCAGATAGAACTGATTCAGTCATTGGCTGAGTGTAATCTGCTGTTCAAACTGTAATTTGTTTCTGATTTTGACGATTATACCTATTTTAATTAAATGTTAAAACTTGCTTTATTTTCTTATTAAGTTCTAAGAGTATTTTGAATATTTTGTATACAAGTACTTTATGAAATACGTGTTTTGCAAATATTTTCTCTAAGTTACTGCCTTGCCTTTTTATTCTCTTAATTATGTCCTTCGTAGAGCACAAGATTTTAGTTTTAATAAAGTTCTTTTTTTTTTTCTTTCATGGATGATGCTTTTTGTGCTGTGTCTCAAAAATCATTGCCAAAGTCAAGGTTACCTATATTTTTGCCTGTGTCATTATTTTAAGAAATTTTGTATTAGGTCTGTGTTCCATTTTAAGTTAGTTTTCGTTAAAAGTGTGAGATCTGTGTCTAGAATTTTTTTAAGTCAAAGTCCAGTTTTCCCAGCACCATTTGTTGGAAAGATTATCCTTCTCTATTGAACTGCCTTTGCGTCTTTGTCAAAGCTAAATTGATGATATTTAAGTGGGTAGATATGTCTTCCTTTTCAAAACACTGGTTCAATGCCATAAATTATCCTTTAAATATTCCTCTATGCACTTATTTTATGCATCCAACAATATTTTTTTTACTATAGGATGGGGAAACATCCTACAAATTTAAGAAGTTGTATTTTATTTACTTCACTATTTTTAAAAAGATTAATGGATATATAATATTTGTACATACTGGTGGGGTACATGCCATATTTTGATACATGCATACAATGCAATGTCTAATGATCAAGTCAGGGTACTTAGAATATCCATCATCTCAAGCATTTATCGTTTCTTTTTGTTGAGAACATTTTGAATATGCTCTTTTAGCTATTTTGAAATATACTCTATATTATTAACTACAGTCACCCAACTGTGCTATTGAACACTGGAACCAATTTCTCCTATTTAACTACATATTTATATTCATTAACAAATCTCTCTTCATCTCCCTACCAAAATACACAGGTTTTCCAGCTTCTGGAAACTATCATTCAACCTCTACCTCCCCAAGATCAAAATTTTTAGCTTCTACTTATGAATCAGTATATGTGATATTTGTCTTTCTGTGTCTGGCTTATTTCACTTAGCAAAATGACCTTTAGGTTCCACACGTGCTGCTACAAACGACAGGATTTCATTCTTTCTTATGACTGAACAATATTCCATTGTGAATATATACATTTTATTCATCCATTCTTCTGTTGAAAAATACTTAAGTTTACTTTTTAAATTTTCCCCAAAACTTCCTTTTTTGTCCCATGTATTATATAGGAGGGTGTTTTTTAACTTTTAAATATTTTGTGAGTTTCCAGTTATCTTTCCATTGTTGATTTCTTGTTTAAATCAGTTGCGATCCATGAGCCCACTCTGTGTGATTTCTATTCTTTTAAAATTGTTACGGTATGTGTTATGGCCCAGAATGTTGTCTACCTGAGTGACTACTGTCCCATGTGATTATGAGAAGAATGTGTATTCTGATGTTTTTAAATGAACTAATCTATAAATGTCAGCTAGATCAAGTTTATTGATGGCAATTTTTCATAAAATTATATCCTTACTGATTATCTGCCTGCTGTACCTTTGAATTCCTGATTGAGATTTGATAAGGACTACAATTATAATAATGGACTGGTTTATTCCTCCTAACGTTCTACCAGTTTTTTTTCCACATTTTGATGTTCTATTTAGGTACATGCATATTAAGGATTATCATGTATTTTTGGAGGATTGGTTTCTTTATCATTATTTAAGACCCCTCTTTATCCCTTATCACATTCCTTGTGCTGACATATGCTTTGTCTGAAAGCAGAATAGTGATTCCAGCTTTCTTTTCATTGGTGTTAGAATGATATATATTTCTCCATCCCTGTACTTTTAATTGATTTGTGTCATTGTATCTAAAGTTGGTTTCTTGTAAACAACATATGGTTAGATCTTGATTTTTTTAATATCTTCGCTCTCTCTCAAAGTTGTGTATGCAGACCATTTACATTCAAAGAGATGGTTGATATTTGGGGTTATTATCTATCATATTTCTTACTGTTTTCTATTTATTGCATTTGTTCTTGTTCTTCCCCCTTTTCTACCTTTACTAATTTTAATGGAACATTTAATATTATTCTATTTTCTCTTTTCTCTTAGTCTATAAAGTTTACATTACAAACTATTTTTAGAGTTATCAATATACATTTGAAGCTAATCAAAGTTCACATTCAAATAGCACCATGTTTGCTCATGAGTAATACAGACACCTTATTACAGAGTATTTCTTTTTCCTCCCTGCTGTTTCTCATAATATTGCTGTCATTCCTTTTACTTATCTATAAACTATAATCTCTCAGTACATTTTTGTTATCATTTTGAACAATTATCTACTATACCAACTAAGAATAATAAAAATAAAATATTTAATTTTAGTTTTACTTCTTTTCTAATGCTTCTCCTTTTCCAAGTAAATCTGAGTTGGTAACCTATATAATTTTCCTTCTTTTTCTGAAGAATATTTTTATAAAAATTTCTTGCAAGGCAATACTACCAGCAGCAAACTGATTCAGTTTTTGCTTGTCTGAAAAAGTCTTTATTTCGTCTTCGCTTTTGAGTGATAATTTTACTGGGTATATAATTATAGGCTGGTGCTTTACATTTTCTTTCAACACAATTAATTTTCACTACTGTCTTCTTGCTTGCATGTTTTTGAAGAGAATGCAATTCTTGTCTTTGTTCTTTTATGGTTAATCCGCTCCCTCATTTCAATTTCTTTCAAGATTTTTTTTGTTAATACGATATACTTAGATGTGTGTGTGTGTGTGTGTGTGTGTGTGTGTATATATAATTTTCTTGGTGTTCTCTGAACATTCTGAGTTTGTGGTTTCATATCTGTCATTAATTTTGGAAAAAATTATTTATTCTGCTATTATCTCTCTTCTACTTTTGATATCCCTATTATACCTATGTAATATCTTTTTAAAATTGTTTCACAGTTCTTGGATATTCCATTTATTTTTTTAAAAATTTTTTTCTTATTTATTTTCAGTGTTGAAAGTTTTTGTTGATATGTCTAATCTCACTGAAGCGTTCCTCAGCTGAGTACATTCTACTCATGAAAACATCAAAACATTGCTTATTTCTGTTACTTTTTAAATTTTTTGGCATTTGTTTTTATTTTTTGACACATTCTATAATTTATGGCACTCTATTTCCATTACCCATTTTTCCCTGCATGTTGTTTGACGTTTTTTCATTAGAGCTTTTAGTTTACTTAGAGCTTTTAGTTTATTAATCACAGTCATTTTAAATTCATGTTATGACCATTAAAAATTTCTGCCATATCTAGTTTTGGTTTTGATCTTTGTTTTATTGCTTCAGACTGTGGTTTGTGTTGCATTTTAATGTGACTTGTAATTTTTGTTGTTGTTGTTGAAAGCCCATCATGACACAAAAAATAATAGCAACTAAGGTAAATAGGCCTTTGGTGTAAAGTTTCATGTTTATTTGGTGCGAAGTTAGGCTGTGTTTAATGTTCACTGTAGCTGTATGCATCAGAGACTTCCATTTCGCCTGATGTACTTATTATTTTCTTTTCTGCTTTATTCAGGTTTCCTTAGACATTCTTTCTTAAACAATGTCGGTTTTTTTTGTAGATCTCTCAGGTGTAAACTACTGTTTTATACTGGATCCCTGTTTAAGTGACGGCAAGGCACTCCAAAAGGAAATTGTTTGATAATATTGTGATTAAATTTTAGAGTTCTTTGAGTGGGTCTGAATTCCTAAGCTGACCTTCAGAAGAGTTTCTTACATTTTTATCTCTCCCATGTAATATGTGAAGGCTAGAGGGGGTCCAATAGACTAACTGACCTTTCCTTATAATGAACTGCCTCTGATAAAGTAGTTTCCCTTGGGAGTAAGTCTCTGTGACTGAGAATAGTAAGTCTCTGTGACCTCATATTTCTAAGTGGTTAGCTTCTGCTGAAAGCATGAGAGGATTTTTCTTTGATTTTCACTGTTAGAACCCGGTGGGGGACCTCCTCAGCAGTATAGTTGTGGTGGTGGTATTGTGGAGTTATTATTCTTTGTGACTTTTCTTTTTTAGCATAAAAACAAATGTCCCATTAGAAAACTATCTAAAAAATTTTCTCATTTTTTATTAGTCATTTATAGTTATTTGTGATATCACACCATTAGTCAGTCCCTTTAATAAGAAATACTTCAATCACAGAATTCTATTATTACATGCAAAAATTACATTAATCATGCCAAAGCAATTTATTACAAAAATGTTATTAATTATGTTTATCCTATGTCATACTACCAGCTAGATCCCACCCTTCAAATTTTACTATTTAAATAATAATATTCCACTAACTAATATTTTAGTGTTCTTTATAAATTAATTTTTACAAAGAAATTGTCTACATAATTAAAACAATCTTCTGTGAAGAAATTGGAATTGTTATGGACACATTCACACATTGGATAAGTCAGGGTCAACATCCAATATAGCCTGACAAAAAACAATATCATGATGCAAATCCTCTGGTTGTGTCTATGCAATTTCAATCAATTCACAATGAAAATGTTAAGAGAAAGGCTTTGAACTGCTTGGGATAGTATGCATATAGTTAATGAGAAACTTCATTTTTTCCATCAAAATAGTCAAAACTCCTTGGATTGCTGGTTTTGGTTTAAAATATCAAAGTAACCAAGGCTCAATTAACTAAGAAGTTGGAGAATGGGACTGAGTTACAGAAGAGATTCATTTGCTATCACAACTTTAACAGCCAGCCTGGCCATCTCATGGCTTATCAGTGTGAGCTTTGCTCATTCGGTGTATCATTATACGGTTGAGAACTTTTCCAATATTAACTTTTTTTGCACTCTTACATACTTGTGACAGAGAGAAAACTGGGTTTCCTCCTCAATTTATAATGTGAAAATCCTCAGTGAATACAGGTTGAGTCATATGTCCATCCTCTGGACTAATCAATGCATTAGGGGTGTGGTAAGGTACCCATTAATTAGCCCAATCATTGGGGTTATGGAGATGGGGTCACAGAGCTTCCATTTGGCCCACCTATATGATTGGACAAGGGAGGGTGAATTGTTTCTCTAAAGAAGTACATGGGTGCATCAATGGCATAGCCCCTGGGGAAATTGTTGTGACCTGGGCAGCCATCCAAATTTGCCTAGTATAGGCCTAGGATTCAGATAATTAAAATATATATGAAAAATCGAATGCAAATAAAATGATACTTAGACCATTTATCTTCTTAAAATATTCATTCCCCAAATCCCAGCTTTTCCATGAAGAGGGATGCGTTTGAACCACACATATGACACAAGAACTTTCATAGTCCTCCCTAAAGGTCTTGACTCTTAAATCACCTGGTTCTGGGAGTGAATGAGACTCTGCATTCCTGAGTTTCTCTGGACCATAGAGAATAAAGAGGTAGTTCTGAATGGGGCATGTGAGTATTTCTGGTGGCTGTAGAACCCAGGATGAGTGCAGAGAAAATGGATTAAAACACCCAGTTCATAGCTTCCCCTTAGCAAGGGGTATATCTACACACTTTTCCAACAGCTGTCGGAGGGTCAGGCCAGCCTACATCTGGAATCCAATAGGGCAGATAAACAATAGGCATCCACATGCCTGAAAGAGAGTATGGCACTTTCCATGCCTTTACTCCTTGTTCACTCAAGTGATAAATCCAGTTCTCTAGGTTGTCCTGGAAACAGTTTGTGTAAACAACACATGCTCCAATGTTTGCAGCTGTCACTTGAAGTCTTGGCTGCAAAATCACCTTGCTCTAGGAATTGACAGTGCTCTGCATTCTTGAGTCTCTCAGGACTACAGACAACAGAGAGGTTGTATTAGCCCATTCTCAAACTGCTAAAAAGAACTGCCCAGGACTTGGTAATTTATAAAGGAAAGAGGTTTAATTGACTCACAGTTCACATGGCTGGGGAGGCCTCAGGAAACTTAAAATCCTGGCAAAAGGTGAAGGGGAAGAAACGCACCTTCTTCACAAGGTGGCAAGAAGAGAAGCACAGAGCAAAGGGAATACTTCTAAACTCATTCTGTGAGGCCAGTGTTACCCTGATAACAAAACCAGACAAAGATACATCAAAGAAAGAAAACTACAGACCAATGTCTCTCATAAATATTGATCCAAAAATACTCAACAAAACACTAGCAAAATGAATTCAACAATACATTAAAAAGATTATTTACCATGACCACATCAGATTTATCCCTTGGATGCAATAATGGTTTAACATACACAAGTCAATCAGTGTGATATATCAATAGAATGAGGGACAAAAAAACATATGATCATTTCAGTTGATGCTGAAAAAGCATTTGATAAAATTCAACATCCCTTCATGATAAAAACCTTCAAAAAACTGAAGATAGAAGAAACATACCTTAACAGAATAAAAGCCATCTATGACCAATCCACAGCTGGTATTATAACGAATTGGGAAAATCTAAAAGCCTTTCCTGTATGATCTGGACAATAACATGGATGCCCAGTTTAAACACTGTTGTTAAACATAGTGCTGGATGTCCTAGCTAGAGCAACCTGACAAGAGAAATAAACAAAGGCCCTCCAAACCCCAAAGGAAGAAGTCAAAACATCCATGTTTGCAGATGATATGATCATATATTTGGAAAAACCTAAAGACTCAACAAAAAACTATAAGAATGGAAAAACAAATTTGGTAAAGTTGCCAGATACAAAATCAAAATACAAAACCAGTAGCATTTGTATATGCCAACAGAGAACAATGTGGAAAAGAAATAAAAAAGTTATTACACTAACAATAACCACAAATGAATTTAAATATCTAGGAATTAACTTCACCAAAAAGTGAAAATCTCTATAATGAAAACTATAAAGCACTGATGAAAGAAATTGAAAAGGACACAAAAAATGGAAAGTTATTCCATGTTCATAGATTGGAATAATCAATATTGTGAAAATATTCATACTAACCAGAGCAATCTAGAGATTCAATGCAATCCCTATCAAATACCAATGACATTCTTCACAGAAATAAAATTACATAGAACCACAAAATATCCAGAATATCCAAAGCCATTTGAATCAAAGAAAACAAACCTGGAGGAATCACAATACCCAACTTCAAATAATACTACAAAAATACAGTAATCAAAATCGCATGGTACTGGCATTAAAAAATAAAATAAATAAATAAATAAATAAAACACTTAGACCAATGTGACAAAAGAGAGAACCCAGAAACAAATCCAAACACTTTCAGTCAACTGATTTTGACAAAGGTGCCAAGAGCGTACACTAGGGAAAAAACAGTTTCTTCAATAAATAATGCTGGGAAAAGTGGATAACCATATGCAAAAGAATCAAACTGGACTCCTATCTCTCACCATATACAAAAATAAATCAAAATGGATTAAAGACTTAAATCTAAGACATCAAGGTGTCAAACTACTACAAGAACACATTGGGGAAACTCTCTAGGACATTGGACTGTGCAAAAAATATTTGAGTCATACCCTATAGGCATAGGCAACCAAAGCAAAATTGGACAAATTGGATCATCCCTTTTGATCTTACAGGCTCATAGGTGGAAGTGACTTGCCTTGTCTCAGATGAGACATTGGACTTGGACTTTTCAGTTAATGATGGAATGAGTTACGACTCTGGCTGGAGGACTGTTGGGAAAGCATGATTGGTTTTGAAATGTGAAAAGGACATGAGATTTGGGAGCAGCCATACGCAGAATGACATGGATGGGATCTGTGTCCCCACCCATATCTCATCTAGAGTTGTAACCCACATGTGTCCAAGGCAGAACCTGATGAAAGGTGATTGGATCATGAGGGCTGTTTTCTTCCATGCTGTTCTCATGATAGTGAGGGAGTTCTCACAAGATCTGATAGTTTAAAATTCACAAGTCCCCCTGTGCTAGCTCTCTCTCCCACCACCATGTAAGACGTGCCTGGCTTCCCCTTTGCTTTCTGCCATAGTTTTAAGTTTCCTGAGGTCTCTCCAGCCATGTGGAACTGTGAGTCAATTAAACTTCTTTCTTCAGAAATTACCCAGTCTCAGATAGCATCTTTACAGTAGTTTGAGAACAGATTAATATAGATAGTTACCAGAGGCTGGGAAGAGTTGTAGGAGGATGGGAGAATGTGGGGATGGTTAATAAGTTTGAAAAGTATGCTTATAAATAACAAATAAAACTGACTATTTTATAGCACAACAGAGTGGCCATGGTCAGTTATAATTTAATTGTAAATTTTCAATAACTAAAAGAGAATAATTAGACTGTTTGTAACACAAAGGATTAATGCTTGAGGGAATAAATACCCCATTATTCATAATGTGATTATTATACATTGTTGGCCTATATTAAAACATCTTACGTATCCCATAAATATATACACCTAATACATACATGAATTAAAAATTTAAAAAGATGTCAAAGAAACAATCTAACTTTATACCTCAATAATCTAGTAAAATAATAAAACAAACTAAATCCAAAGTTATTAAAATAAAGGAAATGATAAAGATCAGAAAAAAATCAGTGTATACAAAAACTAGGAAAAAATGTATAAAACTAAGAGATGATTTTTTTGAAAATATAAACAACATGTAGGACCTTTAGCTAGACCAAAATATAAAAAGAAGAGAAGGCAAATGAAATCAGAAATGAAAAGAAGATATTACAATAAATGCCTCACAGAAAAAAGAATCATAAGGGACAATTGTGATTAATTATATGCCGATCAATTGGATAACCTAGAGTAAATGGATAATTTTTTAGAGACACACAACATACCAGGGATAAATAGAAAGTCTAAACAAACTACAAATGAAGAGATTGAGGTAGTACTAAAAAACCTGTCACCAAAGCAAAACCCAGGACCAGATGGCTTCATGGCTGAATTATATCAAACATTCAAAAAATAATTAATATGAATTATTTTTAAGTCTTCCAAAAAACAGGAGAGGGAATACTTCCAAACCCATTTAAACGCCAGAATCACCCTGATACCCAAGCCAGGCAGTGACATCACAATAAAAGACAACTATAGGCCAATAGCTCTTTTGAGCATAGATACAACATTCTTAACAAAATGCTACCAAATCGAATTTAATAACACATCCAAAAGATTATACATGATGAGCAAGTTGGAGTTATTACTGGGATGCAAAATTGCCTTAACATGTACAAATCAATCAATGTGATGCATTACATTAACAAAACAAAAAATTAAAATCAGATGATCATCTCAACAGATGTAGAAAAAACATCTAACAAAATTCAACATCTTTTCATGTTAAAATTCTTAACAAAATAAGTAAATAAAGAAATTTCCTCAATGTAGTAAAGGCCAATTATGAAAATCCCACAGTTAATTTTATAATCGTTGGAAAAAGATTGAAAGTTTTTCCTAAGAGATCTGGTACAAGGAAACAATGCCTGTTCTTCTCACTTCTATTCAATACAATACTGTTAATACTTGTAAGAGCAATCAGACAAGAACTATAAATAAACAAACCTGTCACTGCAAAGATCTAATCAGAGACTGCACAACCCTATATAAATAAATAATTAAACATTCAACGAATATTTATTGAGAACCTATTATGTGTCAGTCTTCATTCTACGCCTTGGGAATACAGCAGAGAACAAAATCAAGATCCCTGTCCTCTTCCTCATGGAACTCACATTCTATATAGAGAGGAAAAGGAAAGAAATATAGATATAATCAATATGAATTATATGTTATTTTACAAAGTAATAAGTTTTATAAGAAAGGAATTAGTAGAACAGATTAAGGGAATGGAAATGCTGGGAAGGGGTGGTAATTTTCAAAAAGGTGGTCAGGTAGGGTAGATCTTGTTGAGAAAGAAACATCTGAAAAAAAATATTTCCAATGGCATGTTACATTCTTTCACTGAGTGAAGACTGGGTGGCCTCTAAATCCTTTCATCTGTAAGACTTTGAGACCACTATGAGTTTAAAACATTTACCAAGTCAGAGGGCTGGGGCATGTCCAGCCTGTTTCCCATTTTTCAGAAGTGCTCCAGTCGGTACCAAATCCAACAAAATTCTTATCCCCAAGATTAAAATGTTAAAGTGTTTGAGGAAATAGATCTTGTTAGATTCACAGGTGACTGAACAATGAGTTACTGATGATGATCCTAGGGGTTTGTGGGATATAATGACATATTGAGGTTTACTTCTTGGGACCCCTGACCATGAGAGTCTCCTAGACTGAGCTAATTATCACTATGTAATATTACACATACTGCATGTATGTTAGCTTCTTCGTGACCATCCATTTTCACAATGATAATCCTGCTCTGAAATAGGTGATGTGAAGAAGGACCATCTTCATCAGAACACATGAAAAGCTTATGAAGAAGGCATATTCCTGTTTCCCACATCTCACCCTAAGCAAATGAGAATCACTGTAAAAGTAGCCCATGAATCTGCCTATTTAACAAGCTCTGCAGTGCTTTTAAGTTACACTGAAGTTTGTGTATCATTGTGGAGTGGACTGGTCTCACTCATCGATCTCTTCCTCTGAGCCTGTTTTACCCTTGGGAAAGTGAGCTAGGTCAGCTAGATGTCCTTTAAGACTCCTTCTAGTTTCAAAATTTGGTGATTATCTTAATCATTTGTTCTCTCAGTGAGTTTTGTGGTTTGCTCATTTAATTTTGTTTCACTTTTAAAATGGGGTATTGGTACTGAAAAGGTATTTCTTCAGCAAGCATATTTCCTTTCCTCCAGTTTGCAGTTCCCACCTTTTACTCATTTCCTTTCATCCAGTTTGCAGTTCCCACATTTTACTCAACATGTCTTTTCTTACCTATTTATTTTTGAGCTGACAAACAACGTTTTCATGTAGTAATCCTAAATTCAGTTATATCAGTTATGTTTAAATATTTAGCATAGTGTCTTGTCATTTGTGGCTTACATATGCTATGCTTGCCATTTCTGGCATAGGTAAATAAGTATGACCATCAGAATCAGACAGACCAGGTTCAAATACTTCGCCACTCACTAGTTATATGATCTTGGGTACAATTCCTACACCTTATTTTTCTCATTTGGAATTGGAAGATAATAAGATAAATATTGTATTTTATTCTACTTCTATTGTTGCAGATGTATTTATGTGTGCATTGTGATAATGTTTAAAAGTGTATGATAATACTTAGTTCATATTCGAGAATCCTGAAACAGTTTTATTCATTTTCTTCTATTTCTCCAAACATAAAATAACTTTTATTGGGGAATGAGAGAGCTTTATCTTATTTGTAAGCATCAAAATCGCTCCTATTGACATAGGCAAAATGATCCTTAGTGTATTTTTGGCACTGAAAACAAATTAGCTCTTCTGCCCCTACGAAGCCAAGATCGTGGAAGATTATAAAACTAACAAGAGCAGCATGCATGACAGGTGTATGATAGAGACTAGAGGAACACATTTACATAAAAACTCATCCACAAGGAGTTCCCTAAGGAGTTGAGGAGACGCACTTGCTTAACCGGGCAAGTATATTACACTGTGATAAGTGCTAAGATGGAAGTACATACCTTATGCCATAAGAAAACACAGAAGGACCCATCATGGGTTCTAGGGTCAGAGGAGACTGCCCCAAAAAGGTGACAGCTGAGCTATCTCCTGAAGGAAGAGGAGGTGTTTTGAAGGTAAAAGTGATAGCCAACGACATTCCAGAGAGTAGTAATAGTGCAGGAAAGGCTGTGACTTATAAAAAAGCCCAGTACATGAGGGAGGCTAAAAGGTTATTGTGCTACTTGCTAGCAATTCAGAGAAGGCTCCTCCACTCCAGTAGCTCTATTTCATAGAGAAGGGAAGACATTAATATACAAAGAAAAACATGATACACTGGTACAGACTAAGTGTCAAACCAGTGGTTAGGGATGACAAGAATGATGATGGATCACTGTGAATCAGGTTTAGGAAGGGGACTAATATTAAATCTTCTTTGGAAACTAAGACCTAGACTAGAAAACAATGTAGCAAGCATTCACAGCCCAAGCTCAGAAGGTAGCACAATCACAGACCTTCTCAGGATAAAAACAGTGGGCCTTGTGTACCCAGTGATTCTCACATTGAGGCTGTACTGTCCACAGAGTGGGTATTTAGAATTGTGTGGGGAATCATATTGTCAATATTCCTGGGAGGAGCTACCAACATTTAGTCTCTGATAAAAATTCTGCACAACTACAAATTCAACTACTCAAATTACAGAAACAACCCAAAATACCCTCAGATAGAGAAACACTGCCATAAAGCAAATGCTTTTTGTAGAGGAGTAATGAAGAAGTAGGAAAGGTTTACAAAAGACAAATAATAAGATGTTTTGACTTCTACACAGGTGAGCGTGGAAACTATCATAAAGGCAATGAGGAGTCAAAAAGGTTACCACTAGGAGAGTGTCATATATTGAATGCTTTCTGAATATGGATTCTCATCATCACAGGAGCTGGAGGCAAGGTTTTTACCATAGTCCAGGCAAGGGTTGATTAGGGTATTGATATGGTTTGGCTGCATTCCCACCAAAATCTCATGTTGAATTGTAGTTTCCATAATCCCACATGTCATTGGAGGGAACAGGTGGAGATAATTGTTTCATGGGGGAAGTTTTCCCCATGCTGTTCTCATAATAATGTGTGAGTCGTACAAGATCTGGTGGTTTCATAGGCATCTGGTATTTTCCATGCTGACACTTCTCACTCCTGCCGCCATGTAGAGAAGAACGTGTTTGCTTCCCCTTCTGCCATGATTGTAAGTTTCCTGAGGCCTCCCCAGCCCTGCAGAACTGTGAGCAATTAAACCTTTTTCCTTTATAAATTACCTAGTCTCAGGCATTTCTTTACAGCAGTATGCAAATGGACTAATACAGTAAATTGGTACTGTGTATTGGGGCGCTGCTGAAAAGATACCCAACAGTGTGGAAGCGACTTTGTAACTGGGTAACAGGCAGAGTTTAGAACAGTTTGGAGGGCTCAGAAGTAGACAGGAAGAGGTGGGAAAGTTTAGAAATCCCTGGAGACTTGTTGAATGGCTTTGACCAAAATGCTGATAGTGATGTGGACAATAAAACCCAGGCTGAGGTGGTCTCAGATGGAGATGATGAAGTTGTTGGTAACTGAAGCAAAGGTGACTCTTGTTACGCTTTTGCAAAGAGGCTGGAGGCATTTTGCCGCTGTTCTTGAGATCTGAAGAACTTTGAACTTGAGAGAGATGATTTAGGGTATCTGGCAGAAGAAATTTCGAACCAGCAAAGCATTCAGGAGGAAGAAGAACATAAAAGTTTGAAAAATGATTGCAGCTTGATGATGCAATAGAAAAGAAAAACCCATTTACTGGGGAGAAATTCAAACCTATGGCAGAAATTTTCACAAGTAACAAGGAGCCGAATATTAATCAATAAGAAAATGGGGAAAATGTCTCCACAGCATGTCAGAGACCTTTGAGACAGCCCTTCCCATCACAGGCCTTGAGGCATATGAGGAAAGCATAGTTTCATCCGCCAGACCCAGGGCCACCCTGCTCTGTGCAGCCTAGGGACTTGGTGCCCTGGGTCCCAGACACTCCAGCCATGGTTAAAAGGGGGTGAAGGTGAAGCTCAGGAAGTGTTTCAGAGGATGCAAGCCCTAAGCCTTGGCAGCTTTTATGTGGTGTTGGGCGTGCAGGTGCACAGAAGTCAAGAATTGAGGTACCTCTGCCTAGATTTCAGAGGATGTATGGAAATGCCTGGATGTCCTGTGATGCTTCAGGGGTGGAGCTCTCATGGAGAATCTCTGCTAGGACAATGTGAAAGGGAAATATGGGGTTGGAGTCTCCACACAGAGTACCTACTGGGGCACTGCCTAATGGAGCTGTGAGAAGAGGGCCCAGAATGGTACATCCACCATTCAGACCCCAGAATGGTACATCCACCAACAGCTTGCACTGTGCACCTGGAAAAACCACAGACACTCACTGCCAGCTGGAGGGGGGCTGTACCCTGCAAAGTCACAGGGGTGGGGCTGCCCAAGGCCATGGGAGCCCTCGTTTTACATCTGCATTACCCGGATGTGAGACAGGGAATCAAAAGAGACCATTTTGGAATTTTAAGGTTTAATGACTGCCTTATTGGATTTTGGACTTACTGGATTTTGGAATTGGTTTTGGCCAATTTTTCCCATTTGGAACAGGTGTATTGACCCAATGCCTGTACCCCCATTGTTTCTAGGAAGTAACTAACTCATTTTTGACTTTATAGGTTCATAGGAAGAAGAGGCTTTCCTTGTCTCAGATGACATTTTGGACTTGGATTTTTGAGTTAATGCTGGAATGAGTTAAGACTTTGGGGACTGTTGGAAGGGTATAATTGTGTTTTGAATTGTGAGGACATGAGACTTGGGAGGGGCCAGAGGCAGAATGATATCTTTTGATTGTGTCCCCACCCAAATCTCATCATGAATTGTAGTTCCCATAATCCCCATGTGTCATGAAAGAGACCAGGAGGAAATAATTGAATCATGGGGGTGGTTACCCCCATGCTGCTCTTCTCATGATAGTCAGTGAGTTCTTCATGAGATCTGATGGTTTTATAAAGGGTTTTCCCCACTTTTGCTGGGTACTTCTCCTTGCTGCTGCTATGTGAAGAAGGAAGTGTTTGCTTCTGCTTCTGCCATGATTGGAAGTTTCTTGAGGCCTCCCCAGCCATGCTGAACTGTGAGTCAATTAAACCTTTATTCTTTCTAAATTACCCAGTCTCAGGCATATCTTTATTAGCAGCATGAGAACGAACTAATACAGGTATGCACATATTTATTCGATAAAGGACACAGGCAAATTTAAAAAATGTTAAACTAATTGATATAATTACTAATCAGATCATTATTGTAGCTAACAACTTTAATTCTCAGTTGTATTTAACTTTGTCCATCTAAAACTTGGTATAAAAGTGGAAGTTTTGGGGTGATATTATACAATTGAACATAATAATTATTAGTAGCTTATCACAGTTCAGATTTGCCATGTGTATTTGCTTTTGCTACTTAAAATGCAATTTCTTTGGGGAAAATTCTCAACCTTTAATCTTTCCCTGACCCTGTTTGCAAGGGTTTGTAAGTAGATAGAAGCCTTTGAACTCCACATCCTAATATACTTTTTCTTTATGTGACTGGACGGTACCCGTTAGAGATTTGGAAAGGGTGGCTGCCTTATTATGAAAATATATTAAATAAATGCAGTGCATTTATCTATAATTGTATCGGGTGATTGTTTCTGTTAGGCCTCTGTGCCTGACCCACCTTGCCAACACCCACTTTACACGAAAGTAAACTCAGTTTTCTTTATTCAGGTGTGTTTGGGACATTTGGATCATAGACCCTGTAACATGATAGATGGATGCAAGAAGCCGAATTGCTTCAGAAAAATCTAATTGAAAAGAACACTGGATGTTGGTGCCTCAGCCAAGATGAAAAAATATAAAATGCTGTAGCCTATTAACAAGTTATAATTCAGAAATGTGACACTTCCATTTCTCCTTACTTACAACCTTAGACAGAACTTTGTAAGTTTTTGTTTGTTCGTTTGTTTGTTTGTTTATCTTTCCAAAGACTGGCCAACCTAGTAGGGCTTCTATGAGAGAACTTTTACTGTTTTCCAGTTATTAAAGAAATCAACAAAAAGCCAATTAATAAAAATAAATTTGGAGATTACCAGAATATAAAATAATAAAGGGCTTCCAAGATTACAAAAAACCAATGAGATGAAAATAATGTTTTATGAGTAGTAAATACCTATGTCAAGGCAATATGCTCTCACAAACATGTATCAAGCTTCCTGTTTTATGAGATGAAGAATAATATACTTTCTCATTATGACGTGGAGAATAATTTATATGTCTATATGACTAGAATAAAATTATTTGACTAGAATTTCTTCTGTAGGACTAGAAAAAATTTACCTTTTCTGTAAAAAATGAATTTGTACCTTCACATCCTCCTTAAATTCAGTTACAAAAGGTTTAAACATGGCTCTATGCCAAGTTGTGTTTTGTTTTGTTTGGTGATTTTATGAGCTTAAACCAGCAGTTGTGCATGTTTCTGCCATTCTAAAGTCAGGATTTATATATGTAATTTTTCAACTGAGGAAAAAATGTTAAAAATATCTTTAATGAATCACATAAAAAGCAACTGAAAGAAATATAACACCAAAGATGATGGCTTATTTATGTTCTTTTGTCAGCCTACATATTTACAAAATTTATAATGGAATTGATATAATCCTCTCTTAGAATAAGACTTGCCTTCCTAAAAACTGGGTGAGTTAATTTTTAATGGAGTAATTCAGGAAATCAAGTAGGCTTTTGAAATCTTATATGGTGCCAAGAAGCAGGTTTGACTAATTTTCTGTTAAAAAAGAAAAAGTTCAACATCCCTTCTCTGCACCCTTATGTTACTCAAATTCCTCCAAGACCAAAGAAGGACCAGACTACAGCTGAACTTTTCCAGGATGAAGGTTAGAAAAGCAAAACTGCTGGCCCAGCAGAACTCCTTCAGCAATACCCGTATTTTGCAAAGTCAGCTTCAGGATTTTTTTCTTAATTTAGCCTCTCATTGGAAAGGATAAAATATATTTGGTAAAGCATTATTATCTTTTTGGTAGGAAGTACTAAGTGGTGTTTCCCCTCCCAGCATTTTGTTATGCTTGAATGAGAAAAGAAATGTTTCTTAGGTCTCTCATTCAATTTTCCTTCTGTGCCTTCACATCCCTCCCCCTTCTCTGCCTCTCTCACTCACACCCTGATTTTTTAAAAGCAACCTTTTCCTCATATGAAGTCTATAAGCCAACTTTGTTTCTCTACTCCCATACTTGGAGCTTGCACCCAAGTATAAGACATCACCTAGAATCCACACCAGATTTTATACTTTATTTATTACTCTAAGAAGGTATAAAATAATGCTTTCTTTATTACTCTAGGAAAGTCTTAGGGATAATTTAACTTAGCCCTATGGAGACATTTTACTCAATAAGATGGACTCGATAAAGCTATTCATATGAATCTTTATTACTTCAAGGCTCTCAGTATTCAAAACTTTAGACACAGCAGTAGCTCTGAGGATTTCTCAACTTTATCCTTTTAAAAATAAATCTTCGTTGGTCACAGAAGTAAAGTGTTTTTCCTCTCATTTGATATCTACCCTGGAAACCTGGCAGAGAGCCATAGATTGTGCTAACTAAACATTAGTGTCGATCATGTGTTAGATCCACAAAATCATTTTAGCTTCAACCTTCCAGATGAAAAATGAAGTGAAAATGAATAGAAGCTGGTATCCTTTTACATTAACTTTTTAAATAAAGTTGATTTCATTGATTCATTATAAAGAAAAGCAAGAAAAGTTTAGCCTTCAAGTTGTCTTCAAACAAAAATCTGATTGCTTTCTGCCTTCTACATATTCCATCAATAGAAAGAGCCCAAGACAGTTTCTCCTGCCTCCTTTTCTATACATGAATACACAGAACTCTGCTCAACAGATGCAGGGAAAAAGAGATGGCCAGTGACTAAATAGTCTGACAATGACGTAGTAATACTACAACCCACCAACGGTGAAAACAGTTTACATGTGTTTGATGCCTTCTGCCTATGAGGCATTGTGCTTAATGCTTATGCAAATCATCTCATCAGATCTTTATCATAGCCCCACTGAATGCAAGTGATACTATCATTAACCCGTTTTTCAGATTTAACAAAAAACAGAGACTCGAAAAGTGACAGATTCTCTTTGTATCTCTTACTTTTTAAGACTCTATTTTTTGTAATCAAAGAGGAGAACAACACATACCGGAGCCTATTGGTGGGGTGGGGTGTGGGGAGGAAGAGCATTAGCAAAAATAGCTAATGCATGCTGGGCTTAACACTGAGGTAATGGGTTGATACATGCAGCAAACCACCAAGACACACATTAACCTGTGTAACAAACCTGCACATCCTGCACGTGTACCCCAGAACTTAAAATAAAAATAAAAATTTTTTAAAAAGTAAGAAATTGCCCAATGTGTGTAGTTGTGATTTAAAAATGGTAGCCTTTTCCACAGAGGGCAAAAACATGGCATATAATAAAACGTAATAGAATCAAAGAATAATAGAATAGACAAGAACCAAAAGCATTAGCATTCACAGTACTGGTAATGTCTGTGACTTTTTTTAAAAAAATTATTTTTTATAAAAAATATTTTATGCAAAAACATGACGTAAAATAAAATGTAATAGAATCGAAGAACAATAGAATAGACAAGAACCAAAAGCATTAGCATTCACAGTACAAGTAAGGTCCAGCTTTTTAAAAATAATTTTTTACATATACTACTTTCTTCATTCTAATTATAATTACTCTTAAAGGAGTAAAATCATTAGACATGCATAGAACTAAGAACTTGAAGCAGAATAAAATATATGCAGTCAATTTACACAGATACATAGATGCATCTCTCATTCTCAGATTAACTCAGAGGTTCACAGGATGTCAATTTTCTCTAGTTTTCTACAGTCAATGCTGATTTCGTGTTTAAGAATGGAGACACTGATTTATTGAGAAAGAAGGCACAGTTTTTTACTCTTCTAAGATTCATTCAGTTATCCTGAAGTCTCCATTTACCTACAAAATATTGATTTGAGGCACAAACTCTAACACAGCGCTAATGTTCCATTTTATCCCTAAAAGGCTTACATTTAAGTTATTGCCAGATCACTTTCCAATGAAAATAATTCACAAGTTAAAACTGATTTACTCCATGAAACTTCACCTCCAGCTGCTGCCCATATTTTATGCCACCAGGCTAATCCTTAGCTTTCCCTCAATGCACATTCAAAACTATGATATTTTAGGTCTGTATGCAAAGATATAGCTTCCACAGCAAAGCTGATCGATTATCAAATCCACAAATTATGTTTCCATTTCAACATTTATTCCAAAATGCATTTGGTCAAATACACTTGCCTTCTTGATAATGACTTCTAGTAGGCAAAAAATGTGCATTAACTCAGGGATAGTGATGAGAGAAGTTTTGAGCTTGGATTATAGTTTTAGGATGACTAGGTTTCAATTCCAGTTGTGTTCTTTTGGACACGTCACATTAAGTCTCTAGGACTTAACACTTTCTCTGGAAAATTAGAGTATCAGACTGTATGATGGTAAAGGTTCCATTCAGGTTTAAGATACTAGGAGCTCAGATTTCAGATTTTCAGGACATTTTAATTATTTATGTCCTGATTCTCATGTAAGCCAAAAAAAAAAAAAAAAGTTCCATCAACACCCTCAGGTACTCACATATAAATGACACATGATTTCATTGAAGTGAGAAAGTAGTCATAGTTCATGCTTTTATTTTCATTATGTCCTGTCATGGGCAGTAGCTAACCTTTAGATTTTACATGTAATTTTTGTTAATTGCATGTTTATTATATTTTCCCTGAATTTATTGGACTTTTGACACCAGCAAGTCCAACTAATTATGGCTATGGATTGCATCTTGTGGCAACCCATTCATTCATTAACCCATTTTTCTGTTTAGAAAAAAATTGCAGCTCACTGTCAGTGCTCATTTCATTTTACATAAACATGCTGTTTGAGGCTGAAGCAAATCTGACTGATTTTCAAGATTAAGATAAAATATAATAACTGTTCTTGGAGTTATTTCTAAACAGAACTTGTCTCTAATCCTAATGTAACAGAAATATATATGATGATCAATATTTAATATTTTTAAGACTTAGTCTCACTCTGTTGCCCAGGCTTGAGTGCAATGGCGCGATCTCCGCTCACTGTAACTTCTGCCTCTAGGGTCAAAGGGATTCTCCTGCCCCAGCCACCTTAGTAGGTGGGATTAAGGGGCCTACCACCATGCCTGGCTAATTTTGCTATTTTTAGTAGAGACGGGGTTTTACTATGTTGGTCGGGCTGGTCTTGAACTCCTGACCTCAAGTGATCCACCTGCCTCGGCCTCCCAAAGTGCTGCAATTACAGGTGTGAGCCACCACACCCGGCCTAATAATTTTTTTGTGTGTGTGGTAAATTTCAAAGCACGGAGCAACACAAGGTGGAACATCACATTCCTCACAAAAATATCACGTTTCTCTCGGGATCTTCTTGCCATGCTTGGCATTGTGTGAGCAGCAAAATTCACAGCGACTGGTTGGATTCTGTTTCCCTGATGTTGATGGTATGGTCTTGGGAAAATATCTTCCAGTCAGGAGAAGAGGTGTGACATTATTAGAGCACAGAAAACCTCGAAGGCATTGCTGCCCTGGCTTGTGATGCTTTTCCAGCATTCTTTCAATCAACAGCAGTCTGAAGTTTACGTGGCTAATCATGCGCTCAGAATTGTTGTTCTTGAACAGGGTGTAGGAGTTCAGCACTGTAATGTTAGAAGGCGGTGAAAGAATTTCTCAAACAAACCTTGCGCCTATTGTGCTCAGTTGGATAGGAAATGAGCATGTGATCAGTCAAGTCCACTGCTCCCACATTCTCGTTATAATCCTCAATGACAAATGGCTTCTTAGTTTTCTTTCCATTTCTGTTGTCTACTTCAATCACGGTATCATTGTGGAATGTTGACAACATTTTCACTTCCTTCTTGTCACATCATTTCAGTGCCATAAGTTCACCACAGAATTAACATCACATGTAGGAATGCTACTTTTTATATGATTTGACATTTTCAGCTATTGAGACTTACTATATTTTGTAAATGGAAATACCACTGCGAATGCTTTAAATAGAATGATGTCTACCTGCGAGTTATCTAGGAGTAAATGTTGCAGCCACAAGTGCCACCAGCAAGTATTCTCGGGGCAGGTGCGAAATGGGTTAATCCATTTGTGCATTAATTTAGCACATATTTATTGAGTGTCTATGACATGATAGCCACTGATCAAGGCACTGAGGAAACAGGTTGAACACAAATATATTCCTTGCTGTCATGGCACTTATAGTCCAATGTTGGAGATAAAAAATAAGAGAGTAATAAATATTACAAATCATGCCTAGTAGTAGAGGGAAACAGGTTGTTGTAATATGGAGTAACCATGAGATGTGAGGAGGAGATGAGAAGAAATCTGATTGAGAATACGTGGTCAGCAAAAGCTTCCTTAAGGACTGACATGTCAGCTGCAGCCTCAGGAAGAAGAAGATACTAGCTATCTGTAGGGCAGTGGAAAGGTTGTTAGAGTCAAGGGAAAAATATGTGAAGAGTTTTTTGACAGGAAAGAACTTGTAATGCTTACGTTTAGTTAGAGAATAGAAAGTCAAGGGGAGAGTGGTATAAGATGGTATAAGATGATATTGGAGATATAGGCAGCAATTAACATTGGCTGAGAGCTTACTTGGACCAGCAATTCTTTTAAGCATTTAATACAGATTATCTCCATTGATACTCATAGCAAACTGATGAATTCAGTATTGTCATCATTAGTCCCACTTACAGATGAGGAAAAGAATATATGAAGAGTGTGAGTAACTTGCATAAGGATACTCAGTTGTAAAGAATGATGCTGAGACTTTAATCTCTGTAGTCTGACTTCAGAGCACACATTCTAAACCAAAACATAGTATGGCCTCACAGACAATGATCAGATGACATAGGGCCTTTAGGCCACCAGAAAGGATTTGAGTTGGATTGTAAATGTAATGGATAGCTATTCAGCAGTTCTTGGTGGCTTAATCTAAACTACGTTGTAAGGAGGCCTTTCCAGCTGATATATGGGGAAGATGGGTAGGGATAGACACTAAAGAAGAATGAACACAGGGAAAACAGATCTCAGAGTACTGCTGGAAAGACCTAGAAGTGGCAGACACTATCGCTTGCTTATTCAACAACCATTCCTCCCCTTCCTTCTGGCCAATGGAGCTCGACTTTGATGAATTTTGGTGAAGTACTGGCGAGGTTTTTAAATCTAAACCAGTAGTTCTCAAACTCTTTGGTCTCAAGACTGCTTTCCAATCTTAAAAATTATCAAAGACACCAATGAACTTTTGTTTGTGAGCTTAGCTATTCATATTAATTATAATAGAAATTATATCTGCGACAATGTAAAAATATGTATAAATTCATTCTAGAATACAAATAATAAACCACATTACATGCTTATATAAATAACATATTTTCAGGGAAAATATCTTTATTTTCCCTGAAAATATAAAGTAAGAACAGTGGCTTTGTTTTACATTTCTTCAAGTATCTTTAATGTACGGCTTAATAGACGGCAACTAGATTCTCGTATTTGCTTCTTCGTTTAATGTGTTACAATATGGCATTTGACTGAGCTATATGAAGAAAAATCTGGCCTCACAAAAAAAAAAGCAGATGGAATAGGAAAGAGTTTTTAATATGATTTTGGGGACATTGTGGATTATTTTCTTTACTACTACACCAAAACTTAACAATGGGCAATTTTTTATGAGTCAGTTGCAATGCAGGATTTGAAACCACATTGATAAATTTTTCATAATCAATTGCACTAGAATTCATTTTATTTTACTTTGGACAGATCTGATTTTGTATTATGATGCATTGGTTATTTGGGAAATACTGGCCCATGGAGTTTAGCAGGCCTTCCAAGTATTGACATTTTGTTATATTCTAACAAAAAAAATTCACATTCATTAATATCAACGTTAACTTAATTAAAAAGTCCTCATATATATTGGGACACTGTTAAGCTCGCAGTGGCAGATAAAATTTACCAACATTCTAATTTTCGTTTCAACAGTTAATTTACATCATCAGCAACATATCACTCATTTTCCTGGTAATGACAACTTCAGTTTGCTCATTTTCAGAAAATCCTCTGACAAATTCTTCAGTCTGAATAGCCATAGTGTGTCTGTCAGACTGTCTTTTAAGTGAAAATATATTTCCATGAAAAAACTGACTAGTTTGTAATCAATTACAAAAGTGTCTTTGCTCCAGGCAGCCCTTAGACTTCCAAATGCAGAAAGAAGATGGGCTTCATATGTATTTCCCACTTTGTAATGTACAATATTAAAAGAGGCATTCAAAGGTCAGGTTTAAAATTAATAAAATTAACATGTTTAAGCTGCTGCATCAAGGATATTCTTAACCAGTATTGGCCCCTCCTCTTCTTTCTTTCTTTCTTTCTACTGTGTATGTAATAGTGAAGAATGCAAAGCCTGCTAGTACAGTTTATTGCCGCAACTGCTTTTGCACCATCAGTGCAAATTTCAACACAGTGAACATGTGTACAAAATCTTAATGTTATAAACAGTTTTGACCTGTCAGATCTCATGCAAAGGGCTCAGTGACCTCCAGGGGGCACTGGACTGCACTTTGAGACCCCCCTGGTCTAAACCAACTCTAGTGATGTCAGGGCTTTTCTTACTTATGGGAAAACTCTGTTCAGATTTTTGGCTACTGAAAGGAACAGAGAAATATGGCGTTAGCCTGGGGGCTTAAAGAACAACTGTCATTATGTATTGTAACAGAGGGGCTATTAAAATGTTCTTGTATCCTAATGATGATGATCCAGTAGAGAGGTAGGATTGATGATGCAGTAGAGATGGGGGAAACCTGAGAAGACACAAGGAACTGAAACTGAGAAAATAAGCTTGATGGAAAGTGAGTGGCCATGAATTCAATGCAAGTAGTTCTGTAAATTAAATGTTGGTAAGGAGAGGGATATATCAGATTTAATAGATGACCTTATATCTGATGGCATCTATTTTTTCAATGAGGTGAGGTTATCAGTTAAGTGTGAGGTATGGGGGAGTGATTTCAGAAGAAGGTATGTAATAGTTATCTGAAAGAATGAAAACATGAAGCTAGTAAGGAAACACTAGGATTTCTAGGCAGTGCTGAATACCATTTTGATATTTTAAACATCAAATTAATATGGAACAATCAGTAAATATGTGTACACTTTTCAGTACATTCATCCAGTTAAATGCAAATATGGACAGGCAGTATTGGCTTCATCTACAAATGGGATTTGACCAAAAGTCTATGGAGGTTAATAATCTGGAAGTTTCAATAAAGTAAAAGAGTAATCACATTATGTTCTAGAGTAAGTGTGCCAGAAGTATAGGAGGTCAGAGGGAAATTCTGTCAATTATAGTTTTAAAAGTGATACAATTACAAAAGGCAACAAGATCCAAAATGTGCCCATGGGAGGGGCTGGCTGTGGTTGGTCGGTGGTAGATGTTGTTGGAGCTAAGAACGTAAATTATCTGTGAATTCCAGTTATTGCATGGTTAATCGTCTTGGATACTGAATTTTCTTGACATGATAACGAGTCTTGGAGAGAAGTAGACAGCAATCCAGGAATTAAAAGTTTCAGTTAACAAGTAGAAGTTGGTGGATGACAGCAAAAAAGAGCAGAAGATAGTGCTTATCTGGATAATACGAGCCTCTGTATGAGAATTCTGAAGTTATATCATTTCTTAACTTAGGACTCCTCATACTTTGGAAGGTTTATTTTACTAATTATAAAAACAATACCTCTACATTATGAGAAATTTTGAAAATACAAATATACACAATAAATAAAATAAAATAAAATAACTCGTAATGACACTACTATTTCTGTTTTCATTTCTATGTGTATGCGTATAAAATAATATAAAGGTAAAACAGTACTTAGAATTTTTGCAACCTCTTTTTCTTCTTAGTATATCTGGAGCATTTCCCAATATCTTTCTACATCACTGTAAACACCATTTTTAATGTTAGATTAATATATCATTGTATGGGTGTAGAATAATATATTGAACCATATCCCTATTTCTGTACACTTTTCTATTATAAATGAGGTTGAAATAAATATGTTTCTACATAAATCTTTGTACATCTAAAATTTGCCTTAGAATAAATTACTAGAATTGAAATTACTGCACTGGGAAAAAGATATGACCAATTTTAAACCTCATGATACATATGTATAGAATACCTAAATTTTAGTATCCCGGGGAAACAATTTATTATTTAAACCTTAAGGAAATAGTTACTTTTAGTTCATGGACAATTCAAAGATAGATCAGATTCTTTTGGCTTCTAACAGTTTTGATATTGTGTTCTTGAAATCTTCTGCTCAGGCTATAATTGAAGTTTTCAGCAGATGAAAAAACTAATTGACCAATGTTTAAGGATATTTAAGTTATCATGATACAACCATTTAGTAGTCCTGGCAGCAAGTGAATTTTCTCTCACTGTGAAAGTAAAAATGCTACAGAGGCAACTGGGACAGTTCCAGAAATCAGTATACAGAGTTGTCTTATATGTACGTTCAGGGGGGTCCTTAAAAGCTGTGTTTCTCAACCTCGTTTTATTGTTATCCTCCAAGGGGAAACTGAATTAAATTCAAGTTCTGCAATGAGAACATATAGACACAGGGAGGGGAACATCACACACTGGGGCCTGTAGAGGGGTGGGGGGAAAAGGGAAGGATAGCATTAGGAGAAATACCTAATGTAGATGACGGGTTGATAGGTGCAATAAATCACACTGGCACATGTATACCTATGTAACAAACCTACACGTTCTGCACATGTATCTCAGAACTTAAAGTAAAATTAAAAAATAAATTAAATTAAAAGTTAAAAATAACAAAATGCCACTAAGTGCCCACTAGAATCAGTAAAAAGAATGAATGCTGGTGGGGATATGGAGCAACCCAAACTCTCATGCATTGTTGGTAAGAGTGTGAAATGGTAGAACCACTTTGGAAAATAGTTTGGCAGCTTCTTAAAACATTAAACATATCTCTAGCTAAAAAAATAAAAAATAAAAAAATTTTAAGCTCTATATAAACTAATAAAATTAATTAATTCAATACATGAATTATATTAAGTTAAATTTAAACTTTTCTTAGTAAGATAAACTAAATTCTAAGGAATAAATTTTGTCAAGTAGAGTTTGGAAGGCCCAAACCATTATAATATCTAAGATTTTCCCCCTGCCCCCTAAAACCAACTTTTAGCCAATGGGGCCATATTGCCCCCATTCAGAATATGAATATTTAAAAGAAAATGAGTGCCCGACAACTAACAAAAAGAGAAGTACCTTAACTGTGAGCCACTCTTTCTAAGCATCAGGCAATTATGAATTTTACTTACTTTCATATAGTCAGAACAATTTTGAGATGACCCCCAAGATTCTTTCTCGTGTTGTTAACGTACTTTCTTCCAGTTACTTAATCAGACACTAATATAAGTGCTGATGTAAACTAAATTTACAGATATAATTTAAGTCCAAAATCACTTGATTTAAGATAGAAGATTACAAGGTGGGCCTGATCTAAAGTCAAGGGTTCTTTAGGGCTCTTCTTAGTGAGAGAGATTTGAAGTGTGAGAGCCTCTTGAACCGATCCTATAGCAAGGATTTGAGAGTGTCCTAGGTGCTAAGGGTAGTCTTCAATCTACTGCCAGAAAAAAAAAGTACCTCAATATTACAACCACATTGGAAATTAATTCTACAAACAATCTAAGGAAGCTTGGAATCACATTTCCCCAACCAAGCTTGCAGAGGACACACATGGCTAACATTAGATTTCAGCCTTATGAGGCCATGTGCAGAGAACTCAGCTAAAATATTCTGAACTTATAACCCATGGAAATAGTGACATAATAAATGGATGTTCTTTTATACCTCTAAGTTTGTGGTAATTTGTTACACAGAAATATAAAACTAATATATTCCACAATCATGAATCCTCATTATACTGCACATTATTCCTCCCATCCTTTTGAGGGAAGAAAAATTAAATATTGGGTTGTAACAAAGGTGCTCCTCTTTAACAAACTCTAGTTAGACTCCTCTAAGCCCATCCATCCTTGTTTGACCTGCATCATTCAGTTGTAGCAACAATCTTGCTAAATCAGTTTTTTGAGAATCCTCTACCCTCAATATCTGATCACTTTCAATATCCTATCAAATATACCTTCATCCCCCATAATTCCCTAAGTGATATCTGATCACCTTGGCCTGCCTTTACCAAAAATTCTATTAGATCTCTTTAGCCAGAACCTTCCCCACCAACTCCTGATGTTTCTTCTTAGGACTTTTTTTATTCACTAATTCTCACCCTGCTTTTTGGTTATAAATCTCCACTTGTCCAATGCTATATTTGGAATAGAGGCCAGTTCTATATTGAAGTCTCTTTCCCCTATTGCATTAGTTCCCAAATACATCCATGTTTTACCACTTTTCTGTGCAGCTTTGCTTTCTCTTTGGCAGTTGGGTAAAGGAAGTGATGACAGTCTCCTCTTTTCCACCATATGTTAAAAATCAGAACAGTTGTGACAGGAATAAGGCTTTTGTTCTTTATAAAATGCAGCATGGTGAAACACATTCAAGCTACTTGTATGACTCAGAAGTGTTTCTTTCATAATTATAATTTAATGATTCCTTCTCTTTCCAAAATAGCGCATTTGGTGTAGCCAACTTAGAAAATATAAATAAGAAAAATTAGAAAATAAAAATTACCCACAATTCTACCATACAGAGATAATCACATTTTAATATCTTAATATATATACTTCCCCCTTCTAGCCATATGATATATCCATACTTATATCTATATTTATAATAAAAATGGAGACATTCATGTATTTTTTTAAATAAATATGGAACACTTATAACAGTCAGTACTCTAGAAATGAACACAACCCTTAATGTCTTTTTGTTTAGGAGTTTACATTTTAGTAGTCAAATGGGAGAGGATATAAAAAGATAAATAAATAAAATATTTGCTAACTCTGATGGTGATAAGTGCTTTTTAGAAAAATGGAACAGAGTAAAGGGAATAGGTAGTGACAGAGGCTGCTATTTTACTTCACATAGTCAAGGAAAATTTCTTCAGTTAGGTATTATTTGAGCAAAAACCTTAAAAAAAGTATGACATAAGCCAGGTGGACTTACGAGGGTAGATCATTTCAGACAGGGGAAATAGCAAGTGCAAAGGCTCTGAAATGGAAATAAGATTGACATATTTGAGGAACAGCAAGGAGGCCAGTGAAGCTGGAACAGTGTAAGTAAGGAAAGATAGCTGGGAAATGAGGTCAGAAAGGTAGCTGAGGAACCAGATCAATGGGGCCCTGCAGGCTTTATTAATGACTTTGGATTTCATTTTAAATGTGCTTGGAAGTCATTGAAATGTTTCAAGCCAAAGGTTAATACAATCAGATTTCTGCTTTAAAGAATTACTGCATCTGCTATTTGGAAAATATACTCCAGAAAGTCAAGTCAAAAACATAATCAAGCCAACTGAGAGTGGGAAGAATGGTGTGAGATGAGATCAGAGAGGTGGAAGAAAACCAGATCAGGAAGAAACTATGGAAAGGAATTTGGGCTTTATTCTCAGTGAGATTTAGAACAAACTGTTGGAAGCTGAAAAAGAATCAAAGAGATTAATTAGAAAGTTTCTTCCACTAGTCCTTGGTTCCTTGGACCAAGGTAAAAGCAGTGTTGAAAAACAGTCACAAGATTACGGAAGACAAAAATCAAGATTTTCTCATAGTTTTAATGTGGGGTGTGAAAGAAAGAGAGGAACAAAGGCTGATCATAAGATTTTTGGCCCTACCAATTGGAAAAATGGAGTTGTCATTTACTAGCACGGAGAAGACTAAGAGAACAGATGTTCCTTGGAGGGGTTGAAAATAAGGTCCCATTGATCTGGTCCCCCAGCGACCTCTCTTGACTTCACCTTCTAGATATCTTCCTCTACTCCATCTGTTTCAACTTCACAGTACTCATAAATCTTCTCAACTGAGTAAGTGTAAAAAGAGAAGTTATTAGGACTGATATCTGGGGATCTCCCACATAAAGAGGTCAAGAAAATAAAGAGGATCAAGCAGTGAAAATCAAAGAGTAGCTTGGATCATGTGAGTGTCCCTATGGCCAAGACAGGAAAGATGTATCATTATAGCTCCTCAAAGAAGGGAAAATAAACAGCTTCCCAAAGGAAGTATGAGGGCTGAACAGACACAAATAATGTAGGCTACAAAGTTGCCTGTACTATTTTGATTTAATTAAAAAATGCATTAAATGGCACTGTAGTCGTATCTTTGTTAACTTAATTATTTATTTATGATGAATTCCTTGAACTAGAAGCTCAGAGCCAGTGAGCAAAAATATTTTGATATGCTTATTGCCATGTTGCCTTCCAGAAAGGAAGTACTCATTTATATCTCCACTAACAATGTATATGTGCTTATTTTTTATTTAATATCTAACAAAAATGTTATTAAAAATACTCTGTCAATTTTACAGTTGGATAACAACCCACTGTTTTTTAAATGACATTTATTTTACTGGTTATAAAAGAATTCATTATTTTTACAAATATTGATCAGTCAGCTACATGTCTTTTTTAAATGAATTGCCTGTTTGTGTCCTTCCCCTGGATTTTTTTTTTTTTTACTGTGTGATTTTAATCTTTTACTTTTAATAACACAAGTAACCCATGATCATTACACAAGATCTAGAAAACATAGATAATCAAACATATTAGTTAGACTCCCAGTATAAGGAGATAACAGTGTTAAGAATTTTGTTAATATACAGACACAGTCTCCTTCTCATCCTCCCTCTCTGTTTGTCTCTAATCTCTACAGACAATTCTGATTTCAAAATACCATCATTCCATAAATGTTCTTTAGTAGTTTATTTCCCTTGCTAAAAATAACCTTTATTTGTACATGAATATATATATTTGAATGTGTGTGTGATCAGAACTTTCACAATAATACAAATATCATAAAGAAAATAGAAATTGCACATACAAATATCAATGCAATTTTATTCTTTATCCTTTTGCATTTTTACATGTTTGTGTGCGTATATGTGCATGAGTATATTTGGAACCTCATTTTCTACTTAACAACTGTCATGATTACCATTTCATGTCAATAATACATGGTGATTTTTCAAATCTATATGATATTCAACAATTAAAGAAATTGGAAAAAAAATAAGTCTAAAAGAATGTGCATTATCATTCTTTTTTATATCTGTCAATCTTACAGAAGAAAATTACTTAATTGCATTTCTGGATTACTACTAAGTTTGAACATTTTTTAAAAATGTATTGTCATCATTATTTATTCCTTTGTGAATTGCTTGCTCATTTCCTATTTTCTTTTGAATTTTTCTATTGTGTATCTATTTCCTTAAAAATCAAACCTGATTTGTAAAGGTTATTTAAGTATTAGGAATATTATAATTTCAGTGTATGTGTTGTAAACAGTTTTCTAGTTTGGGATTTATGTACTGTATTAATTTTTGTCTATGCGTTTTATAATGAGTGAAGGATGTTAATTTCATGTATTCCATTTTATTGGTTATGTCTCTTATGATTTATCTTCTTTAATATCTTATTTAGAAAGTCCTTCATGAGTTGAATATTTACCTGTATTTCTTTTTTGACAGTTTGACTAAGGAATAATTATCATACAAATAACTACATATTTAAAGTATAAAATGTGATAAATTTTAATTTGTATATATACTCGTAAGACTATTACCACAATCAAGAAAATAAATATATCCATCACCCCACAACATTTCTGTATGCCCCTTGTAATCCTTGCCTTTTTTCCTTTCTTGCCCCTTTCACATTCCCTATCTCCTGTCACCAGGCAGACACTGATCTTTGTGTCAGCATAGATTGCAGAATTTTATATAAATGGGATCAGTTTGTAGCCTTTTTGTGTCTTCTTTCATTAGCATGAGAATTCTGAAATTCATCCATTTTTTGCATATATCAACCGTTCATTCATGTTTATGACTTAGTAGTATCCCCTTGTATGAGTGCACCACACTTTATTTACATATTAATCTACTGAGGTACATGTGAGGGGCTTCCAGTTGGGATTTACAAATGTAGCTACTGTGGATCCTGTACAAGTTTTTGTGTAGAGTATGTTTTCTTTTTTCCTGGGTAAACACTGAGTGTGGATAATATGGTTGGTTTATGTTTAGCTTTTAACAAGGTTGCCAAACTTTTCTAAAATAATTGTGCCATTTTCTGTTCTCAACCAGCATTATATAAGAGAGTTCAGTTGCTTTATATCTTCTCCAACCTTGTTGCAGACAGTTTTACCAAAAATTTCCATTCTTATAGATGTGCAGGGGTATCTTATTGTGGTTTTTATGTGCATTTGCTTGATGAATAATGATGCTTGAAGTTTTTCTATGCTTATTAGTCACTTGTGTGTCTTCTTTGGTGAAGTATCTATAAAAACCATATGTCTATTTTAAAATTTGCACTGTCTATTTTCTTATTGAGTTTTGAGAGTTCTTTATGGATTCTGGTTGTATATCTTTTATCAGATATGTAATTTTCAGGTGTTTTCTCCCAATATATATTTTTTCAATTTGCCAACTTCTTCCATGTGACCACGTTTCATAAAAAGGGCAGAGGAAACCATTCTCAGCTCCAGAAGATAATCTATATTTGGATTAAGTCAATTATGGCAGTCCTATTCTCCTTGCCAGGAATTTAGGCAGAAACATTTTATCCAATTATAGCAGATGAGAACTGAAGAAATATCCCCTGAAAGGGAGGGCTTCTGGGAAAATTTCACCCACTGTTAAAAAGAGATACAGTTTATCTTCTTCTATTGTATGTTGTCATGTCCACATGGGACACTTGGAATTGTAGCATCTATCCTGCAGTTTAAGGAGACTAAATTGAGGACAAGCTGGCAAGTGACGGATGGGACAGCAGAATATTTAAAATATCAGGTCATGTATGATGTGAATTTGCTGAACTAAGCAATGTGGAATTGCACTACCTGGGGTCTTCCTGACTGTGAGAAGAAACCTTTTAAAAATGAGTTAGGTTTTCTTTGCTGCAGCTATGTACATCTTAATTCATACAATTAAAGCAAAATTCATGTTGCTTTAAATGCTTTGTGGCATAAAGACGTAAGTAAAGGGGTAGTGGGTTCAAGGATTAAAAATAAGTATGCAGCCAGAACTCCAGGAAGAGAATGAAAGAATGGGGATTACTGTTTCAGGATGGCAGTTAAACACAAATTTCCAGGGTATGGAGAAACCCCTGAAACTGTAAGTGAGTGTAGGCCTTTTGAAAATACATTCTTCTTGAAACTGAGTTTTTCAAATTTGTTAGCTTCATATGATTTGTCTTCCCTGGATATTCAATAGACAGTAATAAGCATTATATAATCATTAGTAAATTAATATATGCTAAGCCCCTTCGTGTCTGCAAGAATTTTGTTTTAAAATTTTTTTTAATTTTTATTTTTTTGTGTACATATTTATGGAGTACATGAGATGTTTTGACACAGGCATACAATGTGAAATATGTACATGATGAATAATGGGGTATCCACCCCCTCAAACGCTTACTCTTTACTCAAACACTTACTCAAACACACAATTGTACTCTTTCAGTTATTTAAAAATGCACAATTAAGTTATTCTTGACTATAGTCACCCTGTTGTGCTATCAAATACTAGGTCTTATTCATTCTTCTATTTTTTTTGGTACCCATTAACCATCTGCATTTTCCCCCACATTCCCCGCTACCACTACCCTTTCTAGCCTCTGGTGATCATCCTAGTACTCTGTATCTCCAGGAGTTTGAATGTTTGCATTTTTCAATTCCACAAATAAGTGAGAACATGTGCTTCTGGGCATGGCTTATTTCACATAATATAATGCTCTCCAGTTTTTGCCAGATATACTATTGTAGGTAAATGTTTTCCTTCAGCACTTTAAATATGTCATGCCACTCTTTCCTGGCCTGTTAAGATTTCTGCTGAAAAGCCTGTTGAAAAGCCTGCTGTCAGATGTATTGGAGCTCCATCGTATGTTACTTGTTTCTTTTCTCTTGCTGCTGTCAGAATCCCTTCTTCATCCTTGATGTTTGAGAGTTTGATTATTAAATGTCTTGAGGTAGCCTTCTTTGGGTTATTTCTGCTTGGTGTTCTATAACCTTCTTATACTTGGATATTGATATCTTTTGCTAGGCTTGGGAAGTTCTCTGTTACTATTCTTTTGAATAAACTTTCTCATATTTTTCTCTACTCTTGTAGGACTTTCTCCTCAGTTCAGCTAAAGACAGGATCCTTGTCACAAAGCCATGAAATATTAGGCTCGCAGACACTTTGAAGGGTGAGAAAAATGGAACTTACTGGGCAAAAAGCAAAAAGAGGGAAAACAGGGACCCTCAGCGGAGTGAGCCCTGCTAGTATATGCTTCCCACCTTGCCGACTGAATTCCAGGTTCCACCCAGGAAGAGGAGGGGCCAGGCCTCTCTCCACGTGCAAATTGCGAGAACTTCTGTGGCTCCACCCTAGTGTGCACTCTCAGTGCGTGGACAAGCTGGAGTTTTTCTGGGAAACCCTTTACACTTGGCTGTCTTACTACCTCCCCTTTAAGGGCAATGACTCTTAGATTTGCTCTTTTGAGGCTGTTCCTGTAGGCATGCATCATTGTCTTTTTCTTTTTTTTTCTTTGGTCTCCTTTCACTGTGTATTTTAAAATAGCCTGTCTTCAAGCTCGCTAATTCTTTCTATTGCTTGATAAATCCTGTTACCAAAGGACTCTGATGCATTCTTTAGCATGTAAAGTGCTTTTTTTCAGCTCCAGAATTTCTCCTTGATTCATTTTACTTGTTTTAAACTGTTTGTTAAATTTAACTGATAGAATTCTGAATTCCTTCTCTGTATTACCTTGAATTTGAGTTTCCTCAACACAGCTATTTTGAATTCTCTGTCTAGAAGGTCACATATGTCTGCTTCTCCAGGATTGGCCCCTGGTAGCTTATTTAGTTTATTTGGTGAGGTCATGTTTTCCTGGATGATGTTAATACTAATAGATGTTCTTCTGTGTCTGGGCATTGTATGTATTTTTATCTCCATTGTCTGGGCTTGTTTGTACCTGTCCTTCTTGAGAAGGTTTTCCAGATATTTGCAAAGACTTAGGTGTTGTGTTCTAAGCCCTGTCTTATTTAGGGGCATCCCAAGACCAGTAATAATATGGTTCTTGCAGAGTCATAGAGGTACCACCTTGATGGTCTTGGACAAATCAATCATTCTCTGGATTATCAGGAAGAGTCTTTTGTTTTTGTCCCTTACTTTCTCACAAACAAACAGAGTCACTACCTCTGTTCTGAGTCACTTAATCTGGGAGTGGAGTGGCACAAGCATCATTGTGGCCACCACCAGTATGAGGGCCCTGGGTCAGACCTGAAGCCTGCACCACACTGGGCCTCACACAAGGCCTGCTCCAACAACTCTCTGGCTTTGGCCTATGTTCATTTAAGGCCCTGGGGCTCTACAATCAGCAGGTGGGAAAGCCAGCGAGGCTTGTGTCCTTCCCTTCAGGGTGGCAAGTTGCCTCAGGCCCCAGGCGGGTCTAGAGGTGTCATCTGGGAGTCAGAGACTACCTGGTGTTCTATTGTACTATGGCTGGGTTGGCACTCAAACCACAAGATGAAGTTCTTCATACTCTTCCCTCCCCTTTCTAAGGCAGAGGACCCTCGCCCCATAGCCAGTGCTACTTCAGGTCACAGAGATTAGTGACAGACTATCTATTAAGAATACCACCAATGTTCCCTTAACACTCAAGGGCTCTTAAATCAGCTTGTAGTAAATGCTGCCAGGCCAGGGACTCAATCTTCAGGACGGGGGGGTCTCCTCTGGTTCAGGGTAGGTCCAGAAATGCTGTCCAAGAGCCAAGTTCTGGAATCAGGGACCCCAAGACCCCATTTAGTGCTCTACTCTCCTGTGGCCACGCTGGTACCTAAGATGTAAGATAAAACCCCCCTTTACTTTTCCCTCTGTTTTTCTCAAGCAGAAGGAGTTTTACTCCATAGCCACCATAGCTGGGAATGTGCTAAGTCTAACCTGAAGCCAGCAAGTCTCAGAGGTTCACTGAAGGGCCTTGTATTAGTCCATTTTCATATTGCTATGAAGAAATACCTGACACTGGGTAGTTTGTAAATAAATTTAAAAAAAAAAAAAAAAAAAAAGGTTTAAAGGACTCACAGTTCCACATGGCTGGGGAGGCCTCACAATCATGGCAGAAGGTGAAGGAGGAGCAAAGGCATGTCTTACATGGCAGCAGGCAAGAGAGCATGTGCAGGGGAACTGCCCTTTATAAAACCATCAGATCTCATGAGACTTATTCACTATAATGGGGATAGCATGGGAAAAAAACCCACTCCAATAATTCAATTACCTCCCACTAGGTCCCTCCCATGACAAGTGGGGATTATGGGAGCTACCATTCAAGATGAGATTTGGGTGGGGACACAGCCAAACCATATCAGACCTCCATGTAGTACCTGAGTATAGCTGCTATTTCTTCATGGCCTAAGGGCTCTTCAGTTAGCAGGTGATGAATGCTGCCAAGACTAGGTCCTTTCCTCCAAGGCAGTGCATTCCCTTCTAGCCCAGGCTGTGTCTAAAAATGTCATCTGGGAGCTAGGTCCTGGAATGAGGGCATCATAACTCTCACCAGTGCCCTATCCTGCTGTGGCTGAGCTGGTATCCAAGATGCAAGGCCAAGGTCTCCTCACTCTCCCCTCTCCTTTCCTGAAGTGGAAGGAATGGGTCTCTTTTGGAGCTATGAGCTGTGCAGCTTAGGTTTGGTGGAGGGGTGATGACAGCACTCCCTTGTGTAACCCAGCTGGTGTCTCAGTATGTCACCTCTCCCCCAGTCCAGTGTTTCTGGGCCCAGTTCAGAACTAAGAGTCGCCTAAGAGTTGCATTCTTTATGACCTAGAGTGCATTTTAGATTTACTTGGCAACAGAGAATGCTGTAGCCCTAGGTAGTGAGGTTAACAGGCACTCAAGTAAAGACTGTTGGGATTGGTGACTGACCTCTGGCTAGGGCTGGTTTAAATGCTACCTCCTGGGTGGGCATCAGCTGAATTTGGTCTGGTTTTCCTTTCTGTTCTAATAGGACAGCACTGAGTTCAGTGCCTCACAGTTGCTGTGCTCTCCCCCAGCACCGAGAGATGCTCTCTCCAGGCTGCTGCTGCTGTCCAGACGTGAAGGAGGGGTAGCATCAGCAATTCAAAACTGTATTTTCTATCTCTTCAGTGCTTCCTTCAGTAATACAAAGATAAAACCAGACATTATGAGGACTCACCTGATTTTTGGTTCTCATGAAGGTATTTTTTCCATGTAGATAGTTGTTAAATTGGTGTCTTCATGGGGAGTTGATGAATGGAGTTTTCTGTTCTGCCATCTTGCTCCGTCTCTCTCCGTCCATATCTGCAAGGTTTTAAATATTTATTGAATTTTCATAGTAACTCCATGACATAGGAAGTGCAATTATCCCAATTTTACAGATAAGGAGAGACTAAGGCATAGAAAAGTTTAGTTACTTGCCCAAGTCACAGAACTAGCAAGTGAAAGAGCTAAAGTTTGTTACCAGGCTTTTCATTTTACAGGAAAGGTAACTGAAGGTAAAGGAAGCCAAACAACATTATGATTTTCCTTTTCTTTCTTTTTTTTTTTTTTTTTTTTTGAGACAGAGCCTCTCTCTGTTGCCCAGGCTGAAGTGCAGTGGCACAATCTCAGCTCACTGCAACCTCTGCCTCCCGGGTTCAAGCAATTCTCCTGCCTTAGCCTCCTGAGTAGCTGGGATTACAGGTGCCTGCCACCGTGCCTGGCTAATTTTTGTAGATTTTTAGTAGAGACAGGATTTCCCCATCTTGGCCAGGCTGGTCTTGAACTCCTGACCTCGTGATCCACCCACCTCAGCCTCCCAAAGTGCTGGGATTACAAGTGTGAGTCACCGTGCCCGGCCATGATTTTCCTTTTCTTAAAGAGTTTCTTAATTTAATCTGATTTCAGCCTTTTTCACACCTTTATATCCTTGAAAGCTTGACCTGTTAATGAACAGCCATGAAAGTGTGTCCGGCTTTACTTATGATCCCCCTTACACAGATTCTAAGACGTGTGTGAGTTTTTGTGGCTTGTTTTTCTCAATACCACTGAATTCACACTTTCTGAGATGCTTATAGATTTAGGGTTTATCCTGCAATTACTGTCCTTCATCTTACATTTGGCCCCAGTACCTACCCATCAGAATTTTGGGGGTGTTAGTATTCTTTCGTAGAATTTTCCTCCACTTATTTCCCAGGAGGGACTTTGCTTTGAATGTTGTCCTTCCTCCAATCTACTTGCACCTGTACATTATCTTACAGAAATTATGCATATTTCTCTTAGTTTGGAATCGCTTTGCTCATGGGAGTGGGAATTTTGGAGGCAGGCAATTTAAATCACTTGGTGGTGGATGTTATATTAATCAGGATGACTCCTGATTCAGGTATAGAGATTGGTTTATTTATCATACATATTATAGAGGTAGATTATATGACATCGATTTGAGGGGAACTGAAAAGGCAAGCTTTTGTTTCTCAAAAGACTCAGAGAAATTAGATTAATCAAGCAAGGAGGATTTAGACTAACGACAATCTACTGATGGCGAATTTTGTCTTGATCATCCACCCCCAGTTTCTGGAGCAACCATCTTACTTCAAAGGATTGAAATAGGCTCTATAGATGCCTTGTTTGCCTTGTAACTGTGAAAAAAAAGTGTCATTTTTGCCTGAAGAAAAAAAAAACCAAATCTTAGTATGGACGGCAAAGAACAATTTATATGAACAGGAAAAACAAATAAGTAGATATTTGTCAACCAAGTATAAGGTTAGTTTGGATATATGTGTCTTTTATTTTGGCACTTGTTGTCTTGTTTTGTAGAAGATGAACTCTTTGGTAGTTTTCTATTAAATACAGAGATCTTGCAAGACAAATAGCTTCTTACTTAGGGCTCATTGCCCTAGAACACAAGGACAGTTTAAAGGCTTTTTCCTCGCGAGAAGAGCCTTTAGAGATAATACATTTCTACATGTTAAGGGACAATTTGGAAATGAATAAATCCTAATTGGGGCTTTGCTAATCCAGAATTTATAAACAACCCAGAAGCTAACAACTCTTAAGCCTCTTTGCCTGTATTTTCAGGTAAATTTAGGAAATAAAATATTTATCTTTCAGCATCTCTTTGATGCATGTATGGTGATATTTTGAGGACTAACATTTCTTCTCTTTTTTTTTTTTTTTTTGAGACAGGGTCTCGCTCTGTCACCCCGGCTGGAGTGCAGTGGCATGATCTCGGCTCACTGTGCAACCTAAACCTCCCGGGTTCAAGCAATTCTCCTGCCTCAGCCTCCCAAGTAGTTATTACAGGCGCCCACCATCATGTCATGCTAATTTTTTTATTTGTAGTAGATACAAGGTTTCACCATGTTGGCCAGGCTGGTCTTGAACTCCTGACCTCAGGTGATCCACCCACCTCGGCCTCCCAAAGTGCTGGGATTACAGGCATGAGCCACTGCGCCCAGCCTAACGTTTCTTTCTTTCTTTTCTCTTTTTTTTCTTTTTTTGAGACAGAGTCTCGCTCTGTCACCAGGCTGGAGTGCAGTGGCACGATCTTGGCTCACTGCAACCTCCGCCTCCTGGGTTCAAGCAATTCTCCTGCCTCAGCCTCCTGAGTAGCTGGGATTATAGGCGCCCACCACCACGCCTGGCTAATTTTTGTATTTTTAGTAGAGACAGGGTTTCACCATGTTGGTCAGGCTGGTCTCGAACTCCTGACTTTGTGATCAGCCCACCTTGGCCTCCCAAAGTGCTGTGATTACAGGCATGAGCCACCACACCTGGCCTAACATTTCTTTATTTGAAATTGTTTCTACATGTTGGTAAGTACTAATTGTGAACAGATAACTCTCCGTTTGGAATTAACTGGCTAAAGATTTACTGATATTTACCTTATTTATGGTGTTTTATCATTTAAGCAAGGATACTCTGGGGAAAAATATGGCCTTGCTTTCTGTTTGCGGGAGACTATGACCAAATAATTGGAACACACAGCTCCATATTTAAGGACTGAGCTAACATGGTGACAATGTCAGTTTTATCTGTGGTTGTTTTATCAATTTATACAAAGAGTCTGAGAAAACTAAGTACTCAGAGTTTTCACGTTATGTCATGTGTATAGGTACAATTAGGGAACAAATTGCTCCTTGTTCCTTACTTGTAATTACTCATAGTGACATTGACAGGGCATACACTACTTTAAATGAGATTATTTATCTAAGCTATCAGGGACTTTTGTTGGTAAATAACACCTCATCTCTGGGTTTTTTGCCCAAGCATACAAGAACAGTTAACACAGAAACAACTTTTTAATAAAACCATACAGGACAATAATTTGAAGAAAAAAACAACTATTTATTCCATGTTCACTCTCCAAATGTAGGGGAATAATTGAATGAACTTTTTTCGGGGCACTTTGGATATCAACAAATTCTTTGACGGGATTCTTCCTAAATGTTTATAGCCACCGTTTATTAGTATATTCTTAATTTGGATTATTTGTCACAGCAAGCAGAGGAAATTTTGAAAAAACAATTCTGTGTTTAAGATTTATGTTCAAGCATATGACCACACAGTGGTGTACAACCACTTCATTCTTTGTTTGTTAGTCGTTAACAGGGAAGAAAAACCTGGGTTCAAGTCTACCTCTATCACTTAATAGATGAGTGGTATTGCAAAAATTACTCAAAGTTTCTGAACCTCAGTTTCCTATCCAAAGAAAATGGGAAACTAATAGTCCCAAACCTGTAAGGTTACTGAGAGGATTGAATGAGATATGCATGTAAACTACTTAAAACAATGCCTGACATATAGTAAATGCTCAATGAGGTTTGCCATTCTCAAATAAATGATAAATGCTACTTTACATACAGCTCTTTACAATTCATACCCATTTTCCCATTCAGACATCTTAGGGTTTTTACTCAAAAGACTGTTTTTATTTCTATCCTATTATTGAATGCTTTCAAAATGAGTTTTTTAAGGACACTACATATCTGTAACTTTTTCGTTCTTCCTCTTTCAAACTGATATGATGACAATAAGCAGCTTATTTCAGTTTTGTAAGAAGTCATCTTCTGTGTATGCTGTGAAAATTTAACAATATTAGGGTGGATGGTTTACCTTCAGTATCTCAGTTAATCTATCTAGAAGTGCACCATATCAAATATTAATACTTTCATTTTATTCACAATGAAGGTGAGTTCCAGAAAAGATAAGTAACTTGCTCAAGATCATATAGCTAGTAAATGACACTGTTAAAACTTTATAACAGGTCTGTTTGACTACAGAACTGTTTTGTTAACCATCGTAATTATTTCTCCACTGTAAATTTAAAAGTCATATTGAGTTGCAGAATTCTATTATTAATGGTACTATTATTTAATATAACACACAATAGCAACTAGAGAATTTAATTACTCTGTAAGGAAGATTTTCTTCCCACTGTTTGTGTAACAGCTGAAGAAAAGATAGACTGAAAGTAAACAAAAAGAAGTAGGGAACAGTATAATATTCTGAGAAAATATTTGTGAGAGCCTGGACTATTGTAATAGCTGCAAGTCTGAAGATAAAGAGATATGTGTGACCTATTATATGAGAGACAAGAATATTCCATAATGGAATACATGTGTTGGGTGTAGGAAAGAGAATAGAGAATGTGACTATGGGTATCTGAATGACCAACCAGATAGTGGTATTATGGAGTAAGTTGAACTGAATTCAATTGGAAGGGTAAGATTTCAGAGAAAAGATAACTTTAGTTTTCAAAATGTTTAATTTTCCAATAATATAGCTTCCAAAGGTTAATTAATTTAAGAAAACTGGCTAATGGTTAAATATTTCCAGGAAAGATGAGATGCAATCACTGATATCAGTAAGATCTTTGTTTCCCTACATCATTATTTTGTATTTGTGACAAGACATCCATGAGAACACAGATTAAATTATTCCTCTCTCTAGCTTTAAAACTTTCCTCATAGCGTCATATCTTACTAGAGAAAAATAAGTTGGAGTCTTCAATTTGTCACGCCCTAACCATGAGGCCTTAGTCATAATTATTTTTTCTGAAATATGCTCTCCTCATCTAGCAAGAAAGCATAAATATAGTACGAAGATAAAATGAGATTATATGTATGAAACTGTTTTAATACACAATATATGTCCTTAGAAATGACAGAGAGTTTTACTATATCATGCCTTCCATTGCACCCCAAGAAAAATCCTCATTTAGACTGGCATCAATCCTACATTTCTCCATTTTCTCATAGTTTTATGTTCATTCTTCCTGGACTGCTCATTCTCTTTCTCTCCACTAATATAAGTTCCATCCATCTCTTTATGCCCAGCTAACTGTATAATCTTCTGACAATTTTTAATGTTGGGCACACACGCATACTTTTGTTATTTAAATGTGTCAAGCAAGGGTGCTTTGTTCTGTTCTTCTGCATTTAAGTGCTACAAAGCACCTTGAAGATAGATCATCTTCTCTTTTCTACGAAGGGCTTAGTAAACAACAATAAAACAGGATTACATTGCACCTACATTTCTTTTTATATTTCAAAACATTACATTTTGTTTCATCTTCAATGAATGGAGAATATGAACCTAGAAATGAAACCCTTTTCTCTCCTTGAGATCTGGTGTTAAATCCTCAATGCCTTCTTTCACAGAGCTGTATTGTCTAGGAGCATTAAATTCTCCTTTGCTCTTCCCCATCAACTTTATTTACATGGTGGGTGATTTATGGTGCTATAATAATTTTTAGCAGGAAATTTTCTACATGCCATATATGCCTATGCATTTGTTATCTTTAATGACTATTGGAAGTGTTTTTGCCATTAACATCAAGAATAATTGCTGTCTCACTAGGTATTACTCAACAGACCCCCAAAGAGAATATGATTGGAGTATATCAGATAACATTAGATTTTCTTTCAGTAATGGAAATAGATTTGTAGTTTTTCTATAGTGTCTAATTAATTCAATATAACAGTATGATGAATTAATTTACTTTATTGGTAATTGCTACACATTTATGGGAAATAAGATGACTGAAAACAATATCCTCTTCCTGTAGGTATACTGATATGTGAAAATTTTAAAACCGTCACCCAAAGCCAGGGAACATCATGTTGAGATACAAATGAAAGCGATTAAGTTTGCTTGCAGTAAAGGTTAGTGTGGCTAATTTTTAGGTTCCCTCCTCCTTTGATAGATAAGAATAGAATGCTTGCAGCACACTTAAAATATTCTTGAAATTACTCTTTGAGATGTTCATATTTCAGCTCTTTCCTTGTACTTTCAAGTGGTTCAGAGTCACTCTTACTATTCTTAGAATTTATACTCACCTGAACTATGACATTTTCAAAGATCCATCTTTCTTCCTCCACCAAACACATTAAAGTCAAGTCATATTTCAAAAATTTCTCATGATTTGTGGGATTCAGTGTCTTGCTTCCTTCTTAATATGCACATTGTTAAAGCATCATTCTCCAGATAATTGGCTTTTAGGCCAAGAACTAACATTAACCTATACAAGGCTTTGGAGTCATCACTCAAGGTAAAGGTGGTGTATATGGCGTCATAAAGATACACAGGGGCAGCTGTTTCATTGAATTCAACCAGGGACTTATAAAAACTACCTGTCATTTGAGAGAATTCTTCATTTTAAGAGTGAAAAAAATGGGCTAGTTTCACTCCTTTGTCTTCCTAGATTCCTAAATTTTGGAAACAGAAAACAGGGAAAATCTGTTTCTTCCCTCGCCAAGTATATAGTTGTTACATTTTAAACATTGCTTTTTTCATTTTGACATTTCAGTTCGGAGGCTTAACCTTACCAATTAGTGTGCTCAGAGCAGCAGCTTTTAAAGCTATTCACTGAAGCTTCCAGATTGATTGATTCTTCAATAAATTTTAGAGTTAATGAGGTAAATGTTAGGAAAAATGTCTCTGTCAATTTTAGTGTTTGGTCTGATTTTTAGCTTTTCCTGCTATTTTAGAGATTTTGCGTAGGCTGCTATGTAGAGAATTTGTTGGTTACCCTTGGAAAGCTATTTGAAAATGCTGTTGTGAGAATGAAACATTTAAATGATATGAAATAAAGCATAAAATGTGTTACATTATACAAAGATTTATACAAATTTTGAAATTATTAATAAATATCACCAAAATCTATTATAATAAAAAAGCTTCAGGAAACACTTGATTTTGATTAATAGAATTACTAAGTTCATTATTCAAATATGTTTTCTGATATATTTGAAGACAATAGATTATGTAACTGGGTATAAAATATGAATATAATACAAATATTCTTTTTTTTTTTTTTTTGAGACGGAGTCTTGCTCTGTGGCCAGACTGGAGTGCAGTGGTGTGATCTCGGCTCACTGCAACCTCTGCCTCCCAGGTTCAAGCGATTCTCCCGCCTCAGTGTCCCGAGTAGCTGGAACTACAGGCGCCCACCACCATGCCCAGCTATTTTTTTTTTTTTTGTATTTTTAGTAGAGACAGGATTTCACCACGTTGGCCAGGATGGTCTCCATCTCTTGACCTCGTGTTTCACCCACCATGGCCTCGCAAAGTGCTGGGATTACAGGCGTGAGCCACCACACCCAGCCCCACAAATATTCTTAAAAGCAGATATCTGTGCCTTCTTATTGGAGGTGGAAGGCATTTTACTTCCTCTCTCCTTTCCTAAATGCATTGAAATGACATTAAACACAAATAAAAGAGGGGAGGATTACCATGGCAGATGGGAGGCAGGACTAGATCGCAGCTCCGGACAGAGCAGCGCGTGGAGGCTCGCATGGTGAATTTTAGCTCCAGATTGACTGCAAGAAAAAAACAACAGTCCTGAGAGGACTCATAGACGCCCTGAAGGAAGCAGACTGCTCCTGCAGGACCTGGGAGACATCTCAAATACGGTGAGTGCCCCAAATGCGGAAGTGGGAAAAGGAGAGCCTCCTTCCCCAAACACACACCGGCGCTGGAGAAACCAAAGTTCCGTCTGTGTGAGAAGTTTCTGAACTTACTGAGAACTGAGCCCACTTAGTGAGCCAAGTGAAATACACGGGTAGAAGTAGCAGCAGAAAGGCTCTCAGAGCTCGCTGGGCCCCAAGTAGGCCAGTCCTGCCTGGCACCACAGGGATCCATCCATCGGGAGGGTGGCCAGAGGAGTCGGGGGTAAAGTTCCACAGCGAGAAGAAAATCTCTAGCTGAACCGCGTAACAATTTGAATGGGGAGAGAAGCCTCCTGGCCAGAACTCAGGGCAGGGTGTGAATCTAGTGTGTAGTCTCCACAGGTGGGAGAACCAAGCCCTTTTCTTTCACAACTGGGAGTCGGGTAGCCTAGGCAAGTTTTCAAGCTGGGCTTACCCACTGCCAGGAAACAGACTGGGGAGTGTTGTGGGGGGAGGGGCATTGTAGGAGTGAGACTAGCTCTTCAGTTTGCATGGGAGCTAGGTGAGGGCTTTGACTGTAGGCTTTCCCCCACTTCCCTGACTGCATGACTCAGGAGAGGCAGCCATAATCCTCCTAGGTACACAACTCCAATGACCTGGGAATCTCACCACCCCACCCCTCACCCCCACAGCAGCCACAGCAAGACCCACCCAAGCAGACTTTGAGCTCAGATACACCTAGCTCTGTCCTTACCAGATGGTCCTTTCCTACCCACCCTGGTAGCAGAAGACAAAGGGCGTATAATCTTAGGAGTTCTAGGGCACGACACATTACCAGTCCCTCTCCATACTACCGCAGCTGATGCTCTCTGGAAAGCACCACCTCCTGGCAGGAGGCCAACCAGCACAAAAGTAGAGCATTAAACCACCAAAGCTAAGAACTCCTCACGGAGTCCACTGCATGCCTCCCCCACTCCCCATCCCCTCCACTGGAACAGGTGCTGGTATCCATGGCTGAGAGACCCATAGACGGTTCACATCACAGGACTCTGTGCAGACAACCCCCAGTACCAGCCCAGAGTCAGGAGACTTGCTGGATGGCTAGATACAGAAGAGAGACAACAATCACTGCAGTTTGGCTCACAGGAAGTCACATCCATAGGGAAAGGGGAAGAGTACTACATGAAGGGGACACCCAATGGGACAAAAGAATCTGAACAACAACATTTAGCCCTAGACCTTCCCTCTGACAGAGCCTACCCAAATGAGAGGGAGTCAGAAAACCAACCCTGGTAATATGACAAAACAAGTCTCTTTGACACCCCCCAAAAAATCACACTAGTTCACTACCAATGGATTCAAACGAAGAAGAAATCCCTGATTTACTTGAAAAAGAATTCAGGAGGTTAGTTATTAAGTTAATCAGGGAGGCACCAGAGAAAGGAGAAGCCCAATGTGAGGAAATCCAAAAAATGATACAAGTGAAGGGAGAAATATTCAATGAAATAAAGAAAAAAACAATAAAAAATTTAGGAAACATTGGACACACTCATAGAAATGCAAAATTCTCTGGAAAGTCTTGGCAATAGAATTGAACAAGTAGAAGAAAGAAATTGGGAGAACTTGAAGACAAGGTCTTTGAATTAACCCAGTTCAACAAAGACAAACAAAAAAGAATAAGAAAATATGAACAAAGCCTCCAGGAAGTCTGGGATTGTGTTAAACAACCAAATCTAAAAATAATTGGTGTTCCTGAGGAAGAAGAGAACTCTACAATATTAGAAAACATATTTCAGGGAATAATCAAGAAAAATTTCCCTGGCCTTCCTAGAGACTTAGATATCCAAATACAAGAAGCACAAAGAACACCTGAGAAATTCATTGCAAAAAGATCATCACCTAGGCACATTGTAATCAGGTTTTCCAAAGTTAAGACATAGGAAAGAGAGCTGTGAGACAGAAGCACCAGGTAACCTATAAAGGAAAAGCTATCAGATTAACAGCAGATTTCTCAGCAGAAACCATACAAGCTAGAAGGGACTGGGACCCTGTCTTCAGCCTCCTCAAACAAAACAATTGTCAGCCAAGAATTTTGTATCCAGCAAAACTAAGCATCATACACGATGGAAAGATACAGTCTTTTTCAGACAAATGCTAAGAGAATTTGCCACTACCAAGCCACCACTACAAGAACTGCTAAAATGAGGTCTAAATACTGAAACAAATCCTGGAAACACATCAAAACAGAACCTCTTTAAAGCTTAAATCACACAGGACCTATAAAACAAAAATACAACTTAAAAAGCAAAAACAAAAACCAAAAAGCCAAAGTATACAGGCAACAAAGAGCACAATGAATGCAACGGTACATCACATTTCAATACTAACATTGAATATGAATGGTTTAAATGCTCCACTTAAAAGATACAGAACTGTAGAATGTATAAGAACTCACCAACCAACTATCTGTCACCTTCAGGAGACTCACCTAACACATAAGAGCTCACATAAACTTAAAGTAAAGGGGTGGAAAAAGTCATTTCATGCAAATGGACACCAAAAGTGAGTAGGGGTAGCTATTCTTACATCAGACCAAACACACTTTAAAGCAACAGCAGTTAAAAGAGACACAGAGGGATATTATATAATGGTAGAAGGCCTTGTTTTACAGGAAAATATCACAATTCTAAACATATATGCACCTAACAGTGGAGCTCCCTAATTTATGAAACAATTACTAACAGACTCAAGAAATGAGATAGACAGCAACACAGTAATAGTGAGGGACTTCAGTACTCCACTGAGAGCACTAGATAGGTAATCAAGACAGAAAGCCAACAAAGAAACAATAGATTTAAACTACACCATGGAACAAATGGACTCAACAGATATATACAGAACATTTCATCCAACAACTGCAGAATACACATTCTATTAAACAGTGTAAGGAACTTTCTCCAAGAGAGATCATATGATAGGACATAAAACGAGCCTCAATACATTTAAGAAAATTGAAATTATATCAAGTACTCTCTCAGACCACAGTGAAATAAAACTGGAAATTAACTCCAAAAGGAACCTTTCAAACCATGCAAATGCATGGAAATTAAGTAACCTGCTCCTAAAAGAGCATTGGGTCAAAAACGAAATCAAGATGAAAATTTAAAAATTTCTTTGAACTGAACAACAACAATGACACAACCTACCAAAACCTCTGGGATACAACAAAGGTGGTGCTAAGAGGAAAGTTCATAGACCTAACCTCCTACATCTAAAAGGCTGAAAGAGCACAAACTGACATTCTAAGGTCACATCTCAAAGAACTAGAGAAACAAGAACAAACAAAACCCAACCCCAGCAGAAGTAAGGAAGTACCCAAGATCAGAGCAGAACTAAATGAAATTGAAACAAACAAACAAAAAGAACAAAAGATAAATGAAACAAAAAGCTAATTCTTTGAAGAGGTAAGTAAAATTGGTAGGCCATTACCAAGATGAACCAAGAAGAGAGAAAATCCAAATAACCTCACTAAGAAATGAAATAGGAGATATTACAACTGACACCACTGAAATACAAGAGATCATTTAAGGCTACTATGAACACCTTTATGCATATAAACTAGAAAAGCAAGAGGAGATGGATAAATTCCTGGAAAAATGCAACATTCATAGCTTAAATAAGGAATAATTTGATACCCTGAACAGACCAATAACAAATAGTGAGATTGAAATGGTAATTTAAAAATTACCAACAAAAAAAAAGTCCAGGACCAGATTCACAGCAGAATCTTACCGGACATTCAAAGAAGAATTGATACCAATACTTTTGACAGTATTCCACAAGATAGAGAAAGAAGGCACCCTCCCTAATTCATTCTATGAAGCCAGCATCACCCTAATACTAAAACCAGGAAAGGACATAACCAAAACAAAAAAACTACAGACAGATATCATTGATGAACATAGATGCTAAAATTCTTAATAAAATACTAGTTAATCAAATCCAAAAACATATCAAAAAGATAATCCACCATGATCAAAAGGGTTTCATACCAGGGATGCAGGGATGGTTTTACATATGCAAGTCAATAAATGTGATACACCACATAAAATAATTAAAAACAAAAATCACACGATCATCTCAATAGAAACACAAAAAAACACTCGACAAATCCAGCATCCCTTTATGATTAAAACTTGCAGCAAAATCAGCATACAAGAGACATACCTCAATGTAATAAAAGTCACCCATGAGAAACACACAGCCAACACAACACTGAATGGGGAAAAGTTGAAAGCATTCCTCTGTTAACAGGAACAAGACGAGGATGCTCACCCTCACAACTCCTCTTCAACATAGTACTGGAAGTCCTAGCCAGAGCAATCAGGCAAGAGAAAGAAAGGGCATCCAAATGGGTAAAGAGGAAGTCAAACTGTCACTGTTTGCTGATGATATGATCATTTCCCTTGAAAACCCTAAAGACTCCTTCAGAAAGCTCCTGGAACTGATAAAAGAATTCAGCAAAGTTTCTAGATGCAAGATTAATGTACACAATTCAGTAGCTCTTCTATACACCAACAGCAACCAAGCATAGAATCAAATCAAGAACTAAACCCCTTTTACAATAGCTGCAAAAAATAAAAATAAATAAAATACTTAGGAATATCCATAACCAAGGAGCTGAAAGATGTCTACAAGGAAAACTGCAAAACACTGCTGAAAGAAATTATAGATGACACAAACAAATGGGAACACATCCCATGCTCATGGATGGGTAGAATCAATATTGTGAAAATGGCCATACTGCCAAAAGCAATCTACAAATTCAATGCAATCCCCATCAAAATACCACCATCATTCTTCACAGAATTAGAAAGAACAATTCTAAAATTCACGTGGAACCAAAAAAGAGCCCGCATAGCCAAAGCAAAGCTAAGCAAAAATAACAAATCTGGAGGTATCCCACTACCTGATTTTGAACTATACTATAAGACCATAGTCACCAAAACAGTGTGGTACTGGTACAAAAATAGGCACATAGACCAAAGGAACAGAATAGAGAACCCAGAAATAAACCCAGATACTTATAGTCAACTGACCTTCAACAAAGCAAACAAAAACACAAAGCAGGGAATGGACACTCGTGTCAACAAATGGTGCTGGGATAATTGGCTAGCCACATGTAGCAGAATGAAACTGGATTCTCATCTCTCACCTTATATAAAAATCAGCTCAAGATGGATTAAGGACTTAAACATGAGACCTGAAACTATAAAAATTCTACAAGATAACATTGGGAAAACCCTTCTAAGCATTGGCTTAGGCAAGGATTTCATGACCAAGAACGCAAAATGCAATAAAAACAAAGATAAATAGCTGGGATCTTATTAAACTAAAAAGCTTTTGCACAGCAAAAGGAACAGTCAGCAGAGTAAACAGACAACCCACAGAGTGGGAGAAAATCTTCACAAATCTATACATCTGACAAAGGACTAATATCCAGAATCTATAATATACTCAAACAAATCAGTAAGAAAAAAACAATTACATCAAAATGTGGGCTAAGAAGATGAATAGACAGTTCGCAGAGGAAGATATTCAAATGGCCAACAAACATATGAAAAAATGCTTAACATCACTAATGATCAGGGAAATGCAAATTAAAACCACTATGCAGTACCACCTTACTCCTGCAAGAATGGCCATAATCAGAAAATCAAAAGACAGTAGAGGTTGGCATGGATGTGGTGATCAGGGAACACTTCTATACTGCTCGTGGCAATGTAAACTAGTACAAGCCACTATGGAAAACAGTGTGGATGTTCCTTAAATAACTAAAAGTAGAACTACCATTTGATCCAGCAATCCCACTACTGGGTATCTACCCACAGGAAAAGAAGTCATTATAAGAAAAAGATACTTGCACACTCGTGTTTATAGCAGCACAATTCACAATTGCAAAATTGTGTAACCAACCCAAATGCCCATCAATCTATGAGAGGATAAAGAAGTAATACACACACACACACACACACACACACACACACACAATGGAATACTACTCAGCCATAAAAAGGAATGGATAATTAACAGCATTTGCAGTGACCTGGCTGAGACTGGGGACTTTTATTCTAAGTGAAGTAACTCAGGACTGAAAAAACAAATATCATATGTTTCTACTGATATGTGGGAGCTAAGCTATAAGGACACAAAGGCATAACAATGATACAATGGACTTTAGGGACTTGTGGGGAAGAGTGGGAGCAGGGTGAGGAATAAAAGGAATAAATTTGGTGCAGTGTATACTGCTTGGGTGATGGGTGCACCAAAATCTCGCAAATCAGCACTAAAGAACTTATATAACCAAATACCACTTGTACCCCAATAATTTAGGGAAAAAAATAAAAATAAAAAAGAATTGAAGAAAGACAATGAGAATATAGTAGACATTTAGATGGAAATGAGGAATTAGTGAACAAAGATCGTGTTAAATTTTGGGAGAATGAGAAGGCCAGGGGATCATATTGACAGCTAATTCTGAGTAGAGTGAACTTTGGCTTAGAGCATTCACAAAAGAAGGTACCAGTTGATGAGGGGACTCCTCTTCCAAGCGCAATTCTCCAGAATCAGTAGTAATGGACAACGGAAGTAAGAAGAGGAATATAAGTCAAGGGTTTTGACTGAAGAGCTGCTTGCAAAACGATGTGTAGTTTGGTCTGCCTTTCATGTTATCACTCCTCTTCTCACTGCCTTGCTCCTCCTCTAAGTAATGACATTTGCCCTCAAGTAAACCTGGATAAATACTCTCCAAAGATATCAATCAGTTAGCTCTAGCAGGGGCTGGAGTTCTCAGTGGGAAGCTAGTGAAAGTAGAAACAACCACCTTGTTTAATCTACTCTGCCCTGCCAGCCAGAGAATTAGTCTGCCCACATGAATAGAACTGGGCATTAGTTCACTCTTTCATAATAGTGACTGCAGACAATGAAGGGGATTATTATCATCTGAATTAACCAACTAGTCTTTCAAAACTCTATAAACAGAAAACCAATAATCATCAAGAAATTTAGAAAACTAACAGATGAGAGAGACCAAGATAAAGAAAACATCTGATTCTATAAGAGGCATAAGACATGCATTCATAAAATAGGAGTAGTCATGTAGGTTAAAAGCAAAATCAGAGGCAAGGAACAGCTCAGAACAATTAAAAAATACATTATCAAGAATTTTTAAATTCCATATAAAAATCGGAGAAAGGTTTGACAAAGTCTTTCAGAACATAGAGAAAATAGGAAATGAAGTAGAATATATTATAAGAAACTTAAAAGACACTAAACACCAATCTACAAGAACCAACGACCCTCTAATCGGGAACTCTGGAAAGAACAGAGAAGTTGGGGAAGGATAGAAAGTAGCAAAGAAATTAAAAAATATATTCCAGTGTTGAAGAAAGATAAAACTTCTCAGATTGAAGGGGCCCATTGAGTTGTGGGCATGATGGATGAAGTGACATAAAATCCTAGGCAAATTTTCATAAGACGTCATTATACCAAGAATTTAGAGATGATCAAAAAGCATCTAAAAAAAAAAAAGAGACAAAACTAAACACAGTAAAAAATCTACAAAGAAATAATAAAACATTTGGCATGAGTCTTCCAGATAGTGACATAGGATTGTAGAAGACAATGGAACAATATCTTAACGTTTTGAGGACAAGGATTTTGGATTTAGAAGTCAATTCCTAGCCTAGCACCAGGCTTGCCTACCTGCAGAGCCTGGCACTGGTCCTGCCTTCCCTGATCTTGCCAGCTATCCCACCCAGAATCTCTGACCGGGCTGACTATTGAAAGACTTTCTCTGCTGAAGCCAGTTTTTTAAATATTGGAAGTGGTGCTTGTTTTTTCAAATGTGCAGACACCAATGCAAGGCTGCAAGTATCACAAAGAATCAGTGAAACATGACACCACCAAAGAAATGAAAATATTTTCAGTAACTGACCCTAGAGAAATGGAGATCTCTGAAGAGCCTAATGAAAAATACAAAATAATCATCTTAATGATGTCAATACCAGCCAAAGTGACAAATAAGAATAAGAAAAATAATTTAAAGATAAAATGCAAGGTCTTGGTCATAAATTTTTTTAAGATGAAAAATTATTTGTGATTATGCAACAGTGAAATGAAAAAAGAAGATATTGGACAGAAGAAATGTAATACTAATGATTATAATGAGAATAAACCCTAGGATGATAACTATGTAGTAGTCTTAATATAGTCATTGGGAATTGTGTTTGGTTGCTGGTGACAGTACTGACTGCAATGACTAAAACATGCAAATGCTTGTTTTTTTCACATTATGAGCAATGTTAAGATACTTGATTACTGGTATTGCATCAACAGTGCAAATTTCTTGTTCCCAAATGGCTTCTGCAGTTCTAGCTATCACACTAACATTCTAGGCTGAAACACTGAAGTAGGGGAATAGGCAGACAGAAGTACTTCCCCATTTAGTTCTCAGAAACACCACTCAACAACTTTTATCTAAATGTCATTGGCCAACTCTAGTTACAAGAGGTTCTTTCCTGTTAGGAAAAAGGGGAGAATGAATTCAGTGGTAGCTAACTAGCAACCCCTGGAATATCTTAAAAGCATTTTAGTGCATTCAACAAATAGTATGACTATTACACTCAATGAGCTTTGATGGTGAAGAATGCATATATTCATTTTATAAATGAGAAATAGAAAGATTATTAGCAATTTAAGGGATAATAACATTCTGTAGGTAAAATAAAAGCTTTAGTTAAATTACCTGTTGATTTCTACGATGTATTTGACTCTTCTGAGTTTTGCTTGCTTGTTTGTTCACAGAGTCAGAAAGGGGTATCTGCTTTTGCCAGACAGGTTAGGCAATGAAAGACAAAATGAAAAGATAGCTGTGGTCACTTTAGACAAATGGGTTACTCAAGAGAAGGAATTAGAGAAAAGGAAGATCAAACATGTCTCAGGTCATTTGGTCCCCTTTCAAACTGTACAGCACTTCTGCTTTCTGGAGCTTTGAACTATATCATGTGGATGCGTGCTGGGCATTAAAGGATTTCCTGCCTCCCTAATATTACTTCCCGTTCTGATATAGTTCATCCATTGAAAATTGGGGGCTTATTTTCTATTTCAGGTACAAATGTACCTTTCCCAATTTAATCCCATTATTTTTCATTATACCATTCAAATTGCCTCTATAATTTCCATCTCGTTAGAATTTTTAAATTTCTGTAGACAGTTTGCACAGCAGCTTCTTAGTCATTAGTCAGATGCACCTGTTATCTCTTCTTTGATCTTTTTACTAAAGTAAATTCTTGCAGTCACTCAATCCCAATGGTTTTATAGATCCTTTTCTTTTCTATTTCCTTTCAAATATCTACATTTTCTTGAGAGCAGCACATCAAGATTCCTTCTCCCATTATAGCGGTCAGAATTTTTTTTAATATAGTGCAGATTAGTGCATATGTTCATGTATCACCTGTGACATGTGGGATATTAAAGCTGATTGTTTATGCTTTGAAGTGGGCAAAGGGATATTTGACTAGATAATCTTAAAATTAACTTTTAATCCTGTGATTTTATAATTTTCTTCAAAGATGACAAATTAGTTTTCATTTATAAATTGTGCAGCAAAGTAGTGATCAAAAGAATTGAAAATGTCAAATGCCAAACTTTTCCAGCATACTTTTCCAATCTTTATAAGTGTGAAAATATGTTTTTTGAATGGTGTGCATAGTGTTTCTGGATTATGTTGTATTTTTCTTCCATCAGTGGCTACTATTTTGCATAGAAATTCCCATGTGATCTACTATTCACCTTCTTGTCATTTAAGAGTTAGGTATGCATCTGTTGCATTACTATATCACAGCTTGTCTAACTATTTGAATATGCGACTCTTAAAAGCCATTTTCCCAGAGTTATAAAATGACAACAATATATAGCAGGTGACTGATTCATTAAATTGAGAAATAAACTTGATTTTAGTACTAAGTTTACCACTAATAATTCATAGAAAGCCTGTAGAATACAGAACTGTCATTTTATAGTCTTAAATTATTTTTTATTTTAGAAAAACACATATGAATTGCATGATTCACTGTCTTGCAATGCTGTGTTTCTATAGTTTATCCATTGTTGCTTTTTAAATTTAATATTTTAATGTTTCTGTAAAGTACAATGTTTTTACTCTATATCCCTTTGTATAAAAACTAAGTTTACACATAATTTTTCTTTCTGTCCAGCCTCAAGGGAGCATTTATTTTTTATTTTTTAATTTTTTTTTTTGCTTTTCTTTATTATTATTATTATACTTTAAGTTCTAGGGTACATGTGCATAACGTGCAGGTTTGTTACATATGTATACTTGTGCCATGTTGCTGTGCTGCACCCATCAACTCATCAGCACCCATCAACTCGTCATTTACATCAGGTATAACTCCCAATGCAATCCCTCCCCCCTTCCCCCTCCCCATGACAGGCCCCGGTGTGTGATGTTCCCCTTCCCGAGTCCAAGTGATCTCATTGTTCAGTTCCCACCTATGGGAGCATTTAAAACACATAGAAATTCTGCTCTTAGATATACCGCTGCAGTTTCCAGTGGCAAATACTTCTGAAGCATGCTTCTAGTTCTTACAGTGATGGTTCCTAAATAAAAGTGTTTGCAACTTGTCTTTTGTGATAACACAATGTTACTGGGCAAAAAAATAGGTCTCTTTCCAAAATTAAAGTTGCCCTTGGCATGTGTAATTTTGTAAAATATGCCCTTTCCATTGATAGGCACCAATAAATTTCTGAAAGCATAGAGCAAAGGAATAATGTAACTGTGTGTGGGAGAAGCAAATCATTTGGAAAAGTTGAATACTATAGATCAAAAGTTTGGACTCCTTTACCCAGGAAGTGTGTTATGCTTACTAACAAGATAGGGAAGTGTGCTCTGGGCCCAACATGAGCTTAATATGTGTATATCTATATGTAAGGTCAAGTCTAGTGTATAACAACAGAGACTCGGCCTGGAAGGAATTGCTAAGTAGCAGGAAAAAATGGAAAGGTAATGTGGCAGACACAACAATAAAATTTAATTTTAGTATTTTGTTAGAGCAGGCAAGAGCAGAGGAGGTTCTGGAATCAAATTCATTTTTTTTTAAATAATGATATTGCTATTACCAAATATAAAATGTCAACATTAGGCAGAAATTGTGCCATATGCCTGATAGAGAATCATTTTGATCTTCTCAATGACCTATTGAGGTAAGTGTTGTCATCAGGCTCATAGTCATGACAAAATTGAGGCACAGAGAGATTAAGTTACTTGTTTAGGTTCACTCAACTAGTATGTGGTAGAATATTCTGACTCATTTTTAATTCTAGTTGTCTCGGTCTCTGATTTCCCAAATTTGTGCTTTTCAGTGGGGCACGTAAAAAGCAAGTATGAGCTTATTTTGTACTTGAGAAAATAAATTCATTTATTGAAAGGAAATAAAACATTCCCTTTAAATGTCCTAGGAGGCCAAGACTAGTTTGTAGCCAACTAGCAGTCCCTGGCTATAGAGGAGCATGTCAGGACCTATATCACAGATTTTTTTGATTTTTTTTCCTAATACAGTGAAGTGCTGGGGTAATCTCAGGAATCAGGTTTGCTAGATCTTGAGTGTACACTATGTATTGGGTGAACTTTCTGAAGTTCCGTTTTCACTTATGTGACTAGAATTAACATGAACTTGATCACAGTTAAGATAAATGTAAAATGATGATAATAATAATGAAGATGCTACCAACAAGTAATGCTTTACAATACTTTTCTATTTGCAAAGCCCTCTCTCATATATAATGTTGTTTGATTTTCTCTATAACTCTTGGAAGTAGGTATTTGTATCAAACCACAATCTGCATTTTACAGATGAGATCAATGGGGCTCATAGATGGTCAAATATAAATTGTGATTTGATATTTTAAAAACAACTGCAACACCAACAATCTAATTTACAAGAAGACTGGGTGTGACTCAGGGCTTATTCAGTGAAGATAACTATCAAGAATGTTTTAAAATTCAAATGAACACTTTTGAGTGCTCCAGCTAGGCCAAGATAATTATAACCTTTCAACACAGGCCAAAGTTAACAGTTGTGCTTAATATTTTTTTTCCTATACTTAAACTGTGATAATAGAACATGTATTAAGCTGATAAGCCAGATGTAGTCCCCTTAAAACTGAACAAGCTCAAGGGAAACTGAAGGTTCAAAATTGTGAAAAGTAAAAATAGAATAAAATAAGAAGTCAAAGAAAAGAGTAGTGTAGTTGGTAGAAAACTAATTGCCTGGGTATGTGTTTGTACCAGGCTTAAGAAAGATGCAGGGTAACGCATATTGAGGAAAAAAAAGAACAAGACATACATACCCTAAATGTCAATGCTTCTTAATTATCTGATCATTTTTGTCTTGTCTCCAATTTTCTACCCAGTTACCCTTGAAAATCAAATTTAAATCCTAGGTGTCCATCAACAGATGAATAGATTTTAAAAAGTGGTGTATGTACACAACAGAATAATACTCAGCCTTAAAGAAGGAAATCTTGACATTTGAGACAACATAGATAAACCTGGAGGACATTACGCTAAGTGAAATAAGCTAGACACAGAAAGACAAATACTGCATGATCTCATTGATAGGTAGAATCTAAACATTTGATATCATACAAGCAAACAGTAGGATGATGGTTACTAGCCACTGGGGAAGTGGGGTGCATGCATTGGGGAAGAGACTGGGGAAGTGTTAGTCCAAGTGTACAAAGTTTCAGTTAGATAAGAGGAATAAATTCAAGAGATGGTGTTGTAAAACATGGTTACTATAGACAATAATAATGTATTTTACTATTGACAACTTCTAAAAGTGTAGATTTTAAGTGTTCTTACCACAATATAAACATAAGAATATGAGGTAATACATAAGTTTATTAACTCAATTTAGCCATTCTACATTGTATACATAGAAGAAAACATCACAATGTACCCCATAAATGTATACAACTATGATTTATCATTTAAAAATATATTAAAAAGCTCTTTTAAACATAAATATTGAAAATCTGTGAAAAAAAAGACATAAATACTATAGTGAAGAACCATGTAAGACTGAATGATACACTGTAAGAACAGTAGTACATAACAGCAGGGTCCAGGGAGGAGCCACTTCATGTAATTGAAACAAAGTCAGAGATATAAGCCTTACTTCTGCCATGTCATCATTCATGAACAAAGAGAAAGGAATCTACCAAGATCCTTTGACTACTATAGCAAAGCATTCCCTAGATCTCTTCCTTTGTCTGTTTCTTCACTGTTTCAGTGACTTTTTATTCACCCACGCTCTAAATGTCAGTGCCCCTTAATGTTCTGATCTTGCTTGTCTTATATCTAATCCTCTACCCATTTACCCTGGAAAATCAAATTTAAAGCCAAGGATTACATTATAAATATTTTCCAAATCTCTATTCCTAATCTCCAAGTCTATATTTTTCACTGTCTGTGTATTTTTTATCTCAAAATGTTGAAAACAGGACTTAAAGTTCCAGGCTAAAATATTCAGAATCATCTTTTATTCATTTCTGCCTTGCCACCTAGCCATTTAATTCTGTTGCTTCTACTTCCAAAGTATCTTTTCTATCCATCTTCTCCTCACCATTTCCACCAGTAATGTTCTATTGTAGGCCATTGCTATTATTTTTTTATAACTATTACAATGCCCTCGCTTGCCTGTCTGAATTCTGAATTCAGGCTCTCCAAGGATCTTGTACACTGATACCCACTTCATAGGCTTAAAGCTATGTCCCTTGAACTGTGTTTTAAATACTGACAATTTTGAGGAATGCTAATAAAAGAAATTTTTTAATGGGAATTGTGATGAAATGTTATTAGGAAATGCTTGGTTAAACAAACTAAGATATGTCTCTTTATTACAGGACTTTTCAGAGCCTACAGCATGTTAATTTACTGTATGAAAATTCCATATAAAATTTACATGTGGGCAATAATTTTATTTGCCTTTTTTGTTATATTTCAGGAATGGGCACACAGTGTCCATCAAACAGAAGTTGCTTAGTAAATATAGTTTGAATGAAAAAAATGATAAATTGTAAACAGTATTTTTACTTTTGCCTAAATGTAACAGTTTATCAAGTTACATTTCAAGGGAGTAATGTTTATGAATATTTTTCTGTGAAACGTTGGTCCAAAGTTCGGTTTCTCAACCTCAGCACATACTGTTTTGGGCTAGAAAATTCTTTACGGGAAGGAACCTACCCTGTACATTGTACAATATTTAGCAGTCATGTTGACCTCCACCTACTAGATGCCAGTAGCACCAACACTCCCATTTGTGACAGCCAGAAATATCTTCAGACATTGCCAAATGTCCCTGAGGTGTGGGTGAGGGGACAAGGAGGGCAGTATCATCCGTACTTAAGAACCAGTGGTTTAAAGTATAGTCTGGGCTTATTACTCTTTAGCTAAAAATTTTTCACAACATTTTTATTGTCCATGGAATTATGCCCAAGTTTCCTAGAATGATATTCAAGTTTCCATTTTGTCCCCAATCCTACAGGCACTTGTTCACACAAACATCCATATATATATATATATATATATATATATATATATACACACACACACACACACACACATACATACACACACACACATATACTTCCAGTCTACTGTAGGAATTTATCACACATATCTTCATTTTCTCTTCTCTATCGCATATCTCCAGTTTGTCAAGTGTTCATTTGAATATTTTTTTTCTTTAATAATATGTATTACTCAAAGTTTCCTTTGTTATCCATCCATAGTCCTGATTTCACCTGAGTATAAACATTTGGAGGAACACTGCACAATGTACCCTGGATCTTATATTCCATTAGGGGATCTCTGCCAATTTTCATATATGACCCAGAAATGTAATTCATTAATTAATATATGAACATTTATTGAATATCTACTATGTGCTAAGCACTGTGCAGTCTGCTGGGATTGCAACAAGTACTGAAATACATTCCCTACTTTCAAGGAATTTGCATACTAGTGATTTATGAACTGAGATTAGTGCTATAACAGAGGTAAACACCAAAAGGCAAAGAGGTGAAGGAGAAGAACAATTAAATTTGTGTGAGAAGCTCTTGGCGGATAGTGTAGTGTGTGGGAGATTGGTCAGAAGTTGTGGGAAAAACTATAGGGAAAGGACACAAACCTTCTAAAAGGTCAGAAGATTCTGCAGAGCCCCGGAGGAGAATAGCAGAAGGCAGCTGTTCTATAAACCTGAGGCAGAGGGCAAGCAGTAGGTACAAGGGAATGTGGGAGAATTTATCTTAAACTAGCTTGTTTACTTATGTTGACCAGGAACTGACCTTTGATCATCTGCACACCTGAAAGGGGAACAATAAATGTTAATTACCTACAGGTTGTGTTGGCTCCAGGTTTTCGGCATTGTGCCTGCACTGAATAAAAACAAAGCAGCTCCAGCTTCTCGGGACTGCTCTCAGACAGGCAGTCGTCTACCTGCTCTTACACTGCATACCTGTGTCTGAGTACTGATTTCATCTGTCGGCCAGGGTCTGCAGCACAGACTCGGCAATAGAGGTAGCAAGTATGAGTCATGAAAACGAGTAAGTGCCGATCTGAGCACCTCAAAGAGTGATCACTCATATTAGGCCTAGTGAAGAGCAAATCCACCAGTATGAAGGCAGAATTATGTTTTAGAGAGTTGCTGTTGTTGAATGCTTTCTACGTTTGGTCCCTGCAGTATTTCCCTCCTATAGTAAGAAAGAAAATTTCACTAAGGATTTTCACCCAGGCATGTCTTTTCACTCATCCATAATTCTTGCTTTTATGCTTAATAACATTGGACAGAACATTTGGATACATTGCAAGAACATGGTTCAAGGGGATCCTATGGGAACAGTGGAAGGGGAGTAGGAGTGCAGGTAGCAATAATCAGGACAGAATCTAGTCATTGTTTCCGCGCCCCCCCCCCCCCAAAAAAAAAAATGTGTTCTGGCCACCACACAAAGCAACTTTCACCTGCTGTTCTCCTAGATGAGATTTTCAGCTCAGGCAAAACAAATCAACTCAAGATATTTGAACAAAAGAAAGTATTAAATATATGAGGGTAGAATTAAAGGTTAAACACACACACACACCCCAACAACAACAATAAGGATTTTTTTTTTACCCCTACATTGAAGCAAAGTCCATTAGCAGATATTTCCACATTGGAAGAAATTTTCAAATGCTTTTTAAATATCATGTCAGTGATAACTGCAAATGCATATTTTACCTGAATAAATTATTCACTGAAGTAATGGAAGCTATATGGCCAAAGCAAATGAAACATAGAATTTATCAAGCAGTCCTTACTGTGTTTTCTGTATTTTCATTATATTTTCTCCAAAATGTTTAAAATTAAATTAGATTTGTACTTGCCAGAATTTTGCTTAGCTTAATTATGTGCAGAAAGGAATTTGACAAATCTATTTAAGACAAGTCTTGGTCTAAAGGAAATGAAGTTCTGGATTCAGAGATAAATGGGATTTTGGTATCTGTTGCTTTTATTTATTTATTTTTTTTATCAGAGATCGTCTCCAGTATCTGCTACAGAGAGCTATATATTGGCTGTGGATGCCACAGGGATTTCATCTTATGAGAAAATTCTGAGATATTGATAGTAGCTCCCAGGAATTCTGTGAAGATAAGGAAAGACGGTCAAGTTTGATTAGTGATGTCTGTCCTGGGTGCAGCCTTGAGAGCAGTGGTATGCAAGCCAGATAATCATGACAGACAGCTTTGTTTTCTCAATCTAGGGACTAGACTCTAAGCCCCTTTAGCTCCTTTGTCCATTTTCCAACATGATGATTAAAATTATCAACCTATTTGTCTTGATTTATTATTTCAAATTATAGAAAACTGAAAAAATCTGTTTTAAAACACAAAGATAGTCTATAGTCCCATAACTCTATCTTCTAAATGTATACATTTCTTTTTAGTATTAGTCTGCATTTCAATATTTTTACAGTTGTAAATGTATCATTTTCTGTGCTGCATTTTAATATAAATTTATATCATAATGTTTCCATTTTTGCCAAATAGTCTTTCAAACTATTGTTTAAGTGATTAATTTTCCACTTTGTTTGATTGTTTTGTCAATAGCTAGGCCTACCTAAAGAAATTTTAGGACAGTTTTACTTAGAATCTTAACTAAGCACATATCAACTTTTCCTTCAGTGTTTATAACTTCAGTTTGTTTCTGAAAATAAATGATGTTTTAATAAAGTATTTAAAGAGAAAAATATTTTACGTAGTCTTAATTCTGAATACACACATACATACTATATATATAAATTTTTGTTTGTTTTGTTTTGAGATGGAGTTTCACTCTTGTTGCCCAGGCTGGAGTGCAATGGCATGATCTCTGCTCACCACAACCTCCACCTCCCGGGTTCAAGCGATTCTCCTGCCTCAGTCTCCCAAGTAGCTGGGATTACAGGCATGCACCACCACGCCCGGCTAATTTAGTATTTTTAGTAGAGATGAGGTTTCTCCATGTTGGTCAGGCTGGTCTCAAACCCCCGACCTCAGGTGATCTGCCCACCTCAGCCTCCCAAAGTGCTGGGATTATAGGCATGAGCCACCACGCCCTGCAATAATATATTTCTAAGAATGATTTGGGCAAATAGCTAATGGCATTTTCATTTTCAGAATTTATTAGCCTCTCTGAACAGAGAAAACATAATGTCAGCATTTACAGGTGTTCTGTTTGTCCTGAACTCTAATACCTCCTTCAGATAAACCTAAACAAATGTCATCCATGCAGAACTCTCAGCCATAAGATATATTTGGACAATTCCTTCTTCCAAACCAAGTCTGGCAGTCCTGGACTTCCATAATCCAGCATGAATTTTCTATTCCCACTGGCTCCTGCTGCTTCCCTATATGAATTATTCACTCTTGCTAAGCAAGTCTACTCAGTGTACTCTGAACACTCAATGTTTGCCCATCTTCACTGCTTCTGCTTATGCTACTTTGCCTGCCTTGGAATCTTCCCTGTTCTGCTAGGCTTGTGAAAATCCCAACCTGTCCTTAAAACAGCAACATCTCCAGGAAATTTTCCCTGACTAACCTAACCCTTAGAGATTGCTCTCTTTTCTTATTTGCATCACTAGGAACTTAACTCGGTTACCGTTAAGTTTTATTATTATTATTTTTTTACTAGGTCACATCCTCAAGGGCAAAAACTACAAATCCTTGCACTGATCTATGTTAAATTAGTGACTTGCTATCAGTGAACCTCAAACTCGCAATTAGTATCAATGATTATACTTCCTGCCATAGCCCAGTAAGGCATTTTTTTTTATCAACCATTATGCGTGTGTCTGAAGCTTGGTAGACCATCATTCTTTTACTTTAGATGGATTGTAATACTTCCTATGCAGAAGTACGCTTGTCGCATCTGCATTAGCTGTTTTGTTAGCACTCTGGGAAATGTTAGTCTTTCACTACCCAGAAGCTGAACAGAGCAAACTCTGTTTTCTTCCTTGCCTTGTAATGAGTGATCTGTTTCCAGTAAAATGTCAGCATTCTCAGGCAGCTTAACATCTGTTATGATGGCAATGGGCTAATGTCACCCACAGCAACTATAACCATCAAATGGGTAGCAGCCGTGATTCTGCCAACTGCAGATAAAATTTACTGAAATTAATAGAACTTAAAGGTACTGCCAGCAATTTGGGGCTCAACAATTAGTTTTAGACTTATCTCCCCAGGGAAACTTCCCCTAACTCATAGGGTTTTCTCTTTCTTCCCACGAGAAAGATGTAAATTTCTCATCTGTAAAATCTTCTACATAGATTTCCATTTTTTGCTTTTTTACACTGCCCCACACTCAGCTACAGCTTTTTGCTCACTATCGGAATGGGTATTGGATGTGAATGTGAGGTTTGTGTGACTGCTGCTGAGGTTGACTGACTTGAGTCAGGAAGATGTAGGGGAGTATTCATCTCTCTTTTTCTCAGAAAAGCATGGATTTGACGGCTGGAAACCATATCCATGAACACTTTGCCATGTAGCTCTCCTTCTCACTGTTTTACAGGTTTCACTGGAAGAACTAATTTGTTCCCAAGTCTTTCTACTTCTCTGCACCAACATTCTTGGTGGGACGTGGCAGGACATGAGATGGAGTACTTGAAACAATGACTTTTAAAAATGGAGGAAATAGCTTATTTATTCAGTGCCCCTTCTTTATCATATTTAAAAGCTGAATAATGTCTCATTGAAAAATATTTTATTATTCCATGTCCTTATTGACTATTTTCTCATCAAATCAGTATGGAAATTAACAATGGAGGTTTCACTAAGTAAAAGACAAGTTGTAAGACAAGAAGACAAGTTGTAGCTCCTGGCCGTAGGTTTTTTAAAATTTTAAATTTATTTTAGATGCAGGGGTAACATGTGCATGTTTGTTACATGGTTATATTGCTTAATTGTGGGGATTGGGTTTCTATTGACTCACAAAATGAAGGGGTTGAAATAGATCTCACAGATTCTTATCTATCATTATATATACTGTAATGGAGAATTTAAGTATAAGCAAGTTTTCATTGTGAGTTATAGAATAATCAAGAAATAAAGAAATCTGGGACTTTTCTGTACACTGTGCATTGGTATATCTGAAACATAGTACTTTAGCATTTTTGCTTGGTAACCTTGCCATGGTAATATCTTGTTTAAGTTCTCAAGGCTACGATGTATCAGTATTTGTAATTTAATACATAACAAGAATGGTTTTAATTGGTTGAGTTGCACTCTGGGAAAAAGGTGAAAAAAATGACGGTATTCAGATAGAGCCAGATGGCCAAGAGATGTACAGCATCTGGTGTCTTTCTTAGAAACCATAGGCCCTAAGTTAGATACATCCACATATGAACATATATGCTATTACATAATTATTGAATCCTTTCATCATAATATGATTAATTGGAATGCAAATAGAAAAGTCATAAAGACTAACAACATTAAAAGCATTTTGCATAGCAACACCAATTATTTAAACTGAATGACAGAAATGAATATGTAAGAATTTAATTTTCATGCAGGTCCTGGGCTGATTTATATTTATTTCCAAATTCAGCATGTAGGAACTGGTTTGGGTTATTTAATTGGGAAAACAAAAAAGAAAACCTGGAAAGGAGATGAACAAAGTAGAGTTTGGGAAATGTTATGCTATAAATTATGTTTACAAATAAGCATTTCAGCAGGATTTTGTTACTGTTTATAATTATTTTTATGTCATATGGCTAGAAGTAAACTTTTTCATTAGACATTAATGGCATCAATTGACCGTGTGTTGGATGCCTCATGTATAAGTTTTATGTGCAGAAATTCAAAATCGTTTTGCTGTTTCTGTAGGGTCAAAGGGAGAGTTAATACAGATTTTTTTAATCAAAAATATTCACACCTATAAAAGGGTCATTTTTCATAGAAATCCAGTGACCTTTTTCTCAAGTAATATTCAGAATTTTTACATAATCTTTGCAATGATAGTGTCATTATGCCCTTAACCAGGGTTTTAAACCCAGTTTTTCAAAAGTTACAATGTCCGTACACCTTATTGGGTTTTTTGTTTGTTTAATGGTGAAACAGAGCATGATAAAAACATGATGACAAGCTTTGTCATGTATTTATGAAGTAGTTCTAGTTTTGTCAGATGAGAGAAATGAGTGAGAAAAGGATTAAGCAGCTTACCTCGGGCCATGCAATTGTAGGTAGCAGAATCAGAACCCTACATCTGATTTGTCTGACTTCAATCATAATGCTTTTTCTGCTACTATATGTGGCCATGTGTTCATGGAACTCATATTTTAAAACATTTTAAAAGCTCAGTAAAATATTATACTGTCTGATTTATTATTTGATAAATTGACCAGTTTGAAATTTGTATTGACCCAGCTTCCTTTCATAAATCCTGAACGAAAGCCATATTCAGATCTAGACCTATCTAAACTGGCTGCCTGTACTAGTCAGATGAATAAACTGCCATTTTAACCTTCTTGAGGTTTTACTCTGTGACCTGACCTAAGTGATTCATTGTTCTTTTATCAGCTTGTCATGATTCAAGGTTAAATAACCTCAAATGATGACCTGGACAAATGTGTTCCAGCTTCATCTCTTTATTGGGTATCCATTCCAAAGATGCTGTTGAACTTCATAAAATCCTTGGAAACATTTTAAATTCTCAAAATATAAACCAAATATAAGATGTTCTTGTGATGGAAAATTACTACGTTTCCTAAAGCCATAGCAGAGTTCACATCCACATTAGTTCTTGAGTCATATTTCTGAATCGAGGCCTCCAAGTAGTTTAAGTCACGAAAATAATAGACAATACTTCCCTCAGGATTCTGCATGCAAAACATACAGGATTCATTGACTCCTTCATCAAGCAATACAATTTTTTTCAGGGCCTACTATGTAGGACTTTGTTGATCAACCATCATCTTTGTTATCTTGTTTCCATTGAATTAATTCAAGTCAAGATTGTTCGTTGTCCTATGTGTGTTATCTCCGTTTCATGACAAATCATCCTGGATGTAGTGCTCAGCCCTTTTCATGATTTCTTCAAAATGAGCAAAGAAAACACAAAGAGATGAGGCATTTTTCTGTGAACATCAGACTTCACCGAAGGTTGTATGAGATGCAGATATTTTACCTTTCAAGTGTGGAGATAACTTAGAATATTGGTTATCCATGTTCTTAAGAAAAGTCCATGCACCATTGCTACAACTTGAGCTCTGCCTTCTCCTCTGGCCTTCCCAGTTGTATTTGTTGATCATGCATTCTTCTCTCGATGTAATACGGAATAAGAATGCTTTCATCAGCCTCAACTGTCGTTGTTCCTGTCCCACCATTGCATATCCCTTTACTGGCCTTATACAGAAGGACCTTCATTTTAAAAGGTCCTGCCCCCTTAAAAGTAGCTGTAACCATTCTCCTTCTCCATTGTGCTTGCTCACTTCCCTCAAGGGCTGTGCACTTTCAAATGCTAGAAATTTTATTCCATTTTTTAAAGTCTCAGTACTTAGCATCATGCTTGGGATGTACCAGCACATAACCAATTTTTCTTCTTTAAATAGACTGTGTGCTTTGATGGTTTATAGACTTACTCTTTTTCACATTTATAGTAATCGAAAACTTTCATGTAGCTGTATTGATATGTATATAGCAGTTACCATGTGTCTGGTGATGTTCTCAGTGTTCTACATGAATTAGTGCACTTAATTCTCAGGACAAACTAATGAAGTAGGTGCTTTTACCAGCTGCATTTTACAGACAAGGAAACTAGCACAGAGAGTTGGGTAACTTGTGCTAGACTGCACAGTTAGTATGCACCAATTGGATCTGAACTTATGCCATTGAGTTCTGGAGTTCAAGTTCTTAAGTACTAGATTATACTTGCTGTATATGCTACAATCATGAAAATTATCACTGAAGTCTATTTATAATTTTATGAGCCTGATATGCCCAGCATCTCTCATTCTTATAATAAGGAAATTAAGCACACTGCATCCAAGTATACATGTTTGGGTAAATGAAAGTTTTTTGCTTGTGTGTTGGTTGTTTTCTTTTTCTTTGCAAAGAAAGAATAGTTTATATGAAAAGGACTATGAAAACCATGTATTGTAATCTCTTTCAATTCAGCTAATGTGAATGAATTGCTTTCTGTTTGACAAGAAAGTCCACTTGCGTTATCTCATTGAATGTGTGCAACAAACACATGCCTTACCTGCAATATTATTGTTAGTTTGGGGGCTCTTGTCATCCTAGAGTGTGTTAATAGTACTGTCACATGGAGGCAAGAGCATTTTATATCTCTCCTCTGGGGCATGATATTATCACTAAGCAGAAAGTGCAGTAGTTTTATCATGAATTAAGACAGAAGAAAAAAAGTAGAAAATCTGAGATTATGGCTCCATTTGGAATTGATGTTTCTTTCTTTCTAAAGTAAATGTATGTCAGTTCTTAACACCATCATTTTTACAGAGGAGTTGCACAGTATGGTGGTTAAGAGTGTGGCTCCTGGACCTAGACTGCCTGGTGTGAATCTTAATGCAGCTTCACTGGCTGTGTGACCTTGGGCATGTTATGTAGTCTCTCTATGCCACAGTTTTCTCAGCTGCAAAAAGAGGATAGTAACAAGGCCAATCTCACACGACTGCTTTTGAGAATTAAGGAATTTAATATATGCAGAGGTTTTAGAATAAAGTCTGAGAGGAGCAAGTGCTTAAGTGTTAGTGGAATGAATTAAATATACCTTCTCTCAGAAATCTTTCTAGATAGTTCTACATCTTCAATGGTTCCAGAATATATGTATTAAGTAACGATATGATGAGCTCAGATTCTCTTTTCATAATTAAAAAAATGTTTTGATGTGTAGATTCAAGGACTAATACACGTAGGCCTTGTTTTATCTTGAAAATGAAAGCAGATATTTTGGGATTAACAGTCAAGAACAGTTGGAACGAATACAGAACTTTTAAAATTTAAGTATGAATGTATTTTAAAAACACCAATTCCCCCCCAAATTTTATCTTTTCTTTGGAAGGTGGAAGGTTGAGGTTCTAATTTAAGTAAACATTCAAAAAGGGAAAAATTAGGGAAAAAATATTTATTTCCCCAGCTGGAAAATGTCTGCAGATATAGTGAATACTTAGTCAGCAGATCTCTATTTTTATTCAAGCAACTTGCCAAGAAATACAGTGGCTGCAGTTTTCTCTCCTCTCTAATGTAAACTGCAGCTCAGCTAGGAATACTGAAAATGGATGCCCATCCTTTAATGTGCCTGAGTGGGCGACGGGTAGCACGTAGGTCAGCAAATTCTCCTCCTGCTCTCTACTGTGGGAATTGGCCCAGTTAACAAAGGCAAACTAGGTTAGGTCTGGGTTGACAATCTACTGTTACTATTTGAGTGTGCTTCATGAACCACAAATCTGAGCTGTCTTGTAAAAACCAGTATGCAATATTCTGGTTTCCTATTTGTCTTGGAAAGCAGTCATGTCTATGAATTTTTTTTCCTGTGGGATCCAAGAGTTTAAAGCCTTACAATGTGATGATGAGCACTTCATAGTTTACATGATGATTTTATGTACACAGTCTGTTACCTACCTTCATACTTTTCTCACATTGTCTGACCACCAGGAACAGCTTTGGCTTTCCCTCTATATTTTTTATTTCCAAATCCTAGCAGTCCTTGAGGCCCTGAAGCTAATGTTAGCCCATCCATCAAGCCACTATTGATAGCTCCGTTGGGAAGTAATCATTTCTTTCCCTGAACTTCTGAAGTGTTTCATCTGCACCTGCTTTAGCACATGGTCACTTTCTACCATGCATTCTACCAGTTTATATTATGTGTTTGTTTTATCTCCTCTATTAGATTATAATCTTCTGGAGGGCATGTCCACATCATCTTGATATTATACACTGTGTATTGAATGATGCCCATCATGTAGTAGGTACATAATGGATATTGACCAATGAACGTATAAACAACAAATCATTTAATCCTGACAACAACCTAGGAATAGATGTTATTCCAGTTATAAATGAATGAGAACAATAATAACTATGGTTAAGAATGCGCTAAGAATTGTTAAGAATGTGCTAAGCCCTGATCTATATGTTTTGTGCGTGTCATCCCATCTAATCCTCATAACAATTTTATGAGCTGGATACTATTAATATCATTCCCATTATACAAATGAAGTGATAGAGGCACATAGCAGTCATGTAAGTTGGAGAAAGAGCGATTTATAGAGCCAACATTTGAACTTTAGGCAGCTGGTTCTAGATCCTTTCTTTTTATTATAAGCATGCTATTATATGCATGGTTTCATAGCACATCAGTATAAAAATTTTGATTTAAACTCAGGACTTCTGATTGTAAGTCTAGTACATTTGCTACTGTAAAGGCCTAGTACCATGATCATTGTAGATAGTTCAACTATAACGCTACTAAACCCTCCTCTCCAGTTTCTACTACCTACAACTGGATCTCCTGCTTTTATAGGTCAGTCCTTTCCTGGTCCACTATTAACCTTTCTAAACCAAGTCATGTCATAATCTAGAATATAAAAGTATAGGATGCCATCGAATTATAAAGTTAATATTTGGGGACTAAAATAAAATGCATGGTGCGCATGTCCAGGAAACTGAGAGCTTCATAGCCTACCCCAGACTCTAACTTTTATTTGAAAAGTCCCACAGGTCCAGAACAGTCGGGACAGTTTAGTACCACCAACCCAGTTGAGTAGTTGAATGGTTCTCAACCTTGGCTACATATCAGGATGGTCTGCAAAATATGTTAAAATACAGATTCCTGGGCTTCACTCATATTAAATCAGAACTTGACTTACAATCCTATTTATATAATTGGCCAGTTGGTCACCATACTAAAATGATATTGCTGTGCCTACAACTTGAATTAAAAAGTACCTCTATTACAACATGAAATACTATTTAATAAATAGCTTGCATTACAGTTAATAAACTGTGCTACATAGATATAAATGAGATGTTTTAAAATAATTCACTATATTATAGAATTGTATTTGCTATTTAAATTAACTGACCTAAAATTATTGTTAAAACGTAGTACATTTCATATACATTGCCTTTAAATACCATGAATTTTAAGTAAAAATATTGAACTATTATTTATATTCTTTTCCCCAGAAGTTAGAAAAAAATTTATAAAGTTTTATATTATGATCAATAAGCAGACATCAAAAGTCATTGGGAAAGATATAAGAGAAAGTTACTTGGATCATGCTAGAGAAAATAGATTAATTACCAGGAAAATGAATAGGAAATAGATTCAGAGCTACAATTTCCAGCAGAATATAGTATCTGATTGATCAGTGTTGTATTTCTGTTTAATACGATCTTGAGATTTTTCTCTGCAGAGGGAGTGTAAACTCTAGCCCTGCCCTGATTTGGTTCCCTGGGGATCGTTTGTGGATATTTACACTGTGCGTTTCACAAGATACTTCTTTATCCATGCAGATAGCCTAATGCCTAGGTATCTGACCCATGCCAGATGTCCCTCTCATAGGAAACTTGTTTATACTGTCAACTGCCCTTAAGGCCCTTGTGTGACTTGTGTTCAGTTTATTCCTGCCAAGATAGCCACTCTTTAGGAGAGCTTTGACTGGGAGGAAAGTTAGGTCTGTGTGTATCAGTCAGGTGAGTCACAGGGAAGACAATGCAACAAAAACACATGAAGAAACAAAAGCAGTTCATTATTCGTAGATCCCAGAGAGAAGACAGGTACTCACAGGCAGATCGTCAAACCAGTGAGAGGGGAGTGAGAAACACAGAAGACTTACACAGTGAGGCATTTACTGGGGCCCAGGATACTACCATCTCAGATTTCCATTCCAACTGGTGGAGTTAGAGAAAGCAGGCATGAGTTCCTGGGGTTGCAGTGTAACAGAGTGGTCATTGCAGCATATCTGCACAGTCCCTGTTGAGGGTAGAATAAGTGGGGTGAGTCAAACGTGTTGTATCTCTATGTCCTACAGGGAGATCATTACCAGGAGGTGGCTGTACAAAGCAGATATGTGGGTGGACCATACTGAGCAACTAGGAGAAGATGAAAAACTGGAAACTGTGTTAAAGGTGACTAAACCCTGCTTCTGGTATGAGAAAATTAAACCTATATTCAGAATGGATGCCAAGGAAACATAACATTATTTCACTACAAGCAGGATATATGTTCCAGATACATGTAAAGCATACCTGATGAATTTCAAGGAAAAGCAGGTAAGATAAACCAAAATAATACATTAAATAAAAATTTAATATTTGTAATTCAAGGACATGACTACGTGATTTTATTTTTCAATGATAATACACTCTTGTAGAAAATTATCTACTTCAGATAGAAAATTTAAGTTTGAATAGGGTAGGAAGCTTCCAGAAACATTTGCATGAATTCTCTCCCAAATGGTAGAGGGGAGAAAATTACTAAATAATTGTTAATATATTCTACCTTGAAAGATTTAATATTGTCTATATTTCAAACACCTTGTGAATTGAAACAATCAATTAAAAACAACTGGGTGCAAGAATTTGTTAGGAAATGTGAACAAAGTAAAATCTGGCCAGCTGCAGTGGCTCATGCCTGTGATCCCAGCACTTTGGGAGGCAGAGGCAGGTAGATCACTTGAACCTAGGAGTTTGAGATCAGCCTGGTCAATATGGAGAAACCCCATTTCTACTAAAAATACAAGAAGAAAGAAAAAAACTAGCTGGGCGTGGTGGTGGGTGCCTGTAATCCCAGCTACTCTGGAGACTGAGGCATGAGAATCCTTTGAACCTGGAAGTTGGAGGTTGCAGTGAGGTGAGATCATGCCACTGCACTCCAGTCTGTACGACAGAGTAAGACCCTTTCTCCAAAACAAAACAAAACAAAGTGAAATCTACATCAATAGCAGGTGTCAGCATTCAAAATTGAATTCAACTGCAGAAGAGAGACAATTTGTACGAAAAAATCAGGGTACTTTGGAAGGCATATAATGTACATGTTTTAACTTTTTTATTGACAGCTTTATTGAAATATAATTCACATGCAATGCAACGTACCCATTTAAAGTATACAATCCATTGTGTTTAGTATATTTACAGTTATGTGTCCTTCACCACAATCAATTTTAGAACATTTTTGTCACCCCAGAAAAGAAATCCTGTACCCATTAGCGGTAACTCCCTTTTTTGCTTAACTCTCCCTGCAATCACCCCTGTGGGTTGCATTTTCATTTTGCTGGCTACTTCTTTTGCTGTACAGAAAAGTTTTAATTTGATGTAGTCTCATTTATTTTTGTTTCTGTTGCCTGTGTTTTTGTGTCCTACCCAAAAAATGACATTGTCAACACTAACGTCATGAGTTTTTCCATTCTAGGAGCATTACAGTTTCAGGTCTAATATCTAAACCTTTAATCCATTTTGACTTGATTTTCGTGTGTGGTAGTAGATAGGAATCCATTTTTTTTTTTTAATGTAGGTGTCCAGTTTTTTCAACACTATTTATTGAAGAGACCATCCTTTCCCCATTGGGTCTTCTTGGCCACCTCTGTTAAAGATTAGTTGACTGTATATGCATGAGTTTATTTAAGAGCTTTCTATTCAATTCCATTAGTCCATGTGTCTGTTTTTATACCAGTACCATGCTGTTTTGATTACTACAGCTTTGTAATACAACCTAAAATCAGAAAGTATGATTCCCCCAGCTTTGCTCTTCTTGTTCAAGATTATGTTAGCTATTTGGGGTGTTTTATGGTATCATACGAATTTGAGAATTGTTTTTTCTAATTCTGTGGAAAAACACCATTGGGGTTTTGACAAGGATTGCATTGAATCCATAGATTGCTTTGGGTAGTATGGACATTTTGACAAAATTAGATGATCTGATCCATGAATATGGAATGTCTTTTCATTTATTTGTGCCTTATTCAAGTTTTTTCAACAATATTTTAGTGTTCTCAGTGTACAAGTCTTTTACCTCCTAGGTTACATTCCAAAGTGTTTTAATCTTTTTGTTGCTATTGTAAAAGGGATTGTGCTTTAAATATCTTTTTCAAATAGTTCATTGTTAGAGTATAGAAATGAATTGATATTTGTTTATCAATTTTGTTTCCTGCAACTTCATTACATTCATTTATCAGGGTAAACAAGTTTTCTGTTAGGATGGCCATTATTAAGAAGTCAAAAGATAGCCAGTATTGATGAGGATGTGGAGAAAAAGAAACTCATGTACTGCTGTATAAACACTATTTGAGGGGTTAGGAATTCAATAATTTGAGATGGAGTCTCACTCTGTTGCGCAGGCTGGAGTGCAGTGGTGCAATCTTGGCTCACTGCAACCTCTGTCTCCCGGGTTCAAGCAATTCTCCCTCAGCCTCCCAAGTAGCTGGGACTATTTTTGTATTTTTAGTAGAGTCGGGGTTTTACCATATTGGCCAGGCTGGTCTCGAACTCCTGACCTTGATCCACCTGCCTCAGCCTCCCAAAGTGCTGGGATTACAGGCATAAGCCACTGCACCTGGCCAATTTTTAAATTATGTACAGAAAACAATGAGTTGCAACACATTATGTTGCCAAAAAAAGAGTCTAGATTCTAAAGCATTCTATATTCCCTATGCACTTTATAAAGCGAATAAAATAGTAAATATCTCTTGACACTACTGATTTTAAAAATATAATCCCAAAACAAGACAGCCACTTCTTAGTTTCAATGAATGTGGAGGTGTCTTGAAAAACTTTTACCCCACATAAATTTGAAGCCATTGTCAAATACTTAATGGGAAATTTGAGTTGATGCCATCATGCCACTAAACCTTCAGTTAGAGCCTTATGCTGTGATTTTTTAGACAATATTGATTCTATTAATAGTGACAAACATTTTTGGATTTCAGCCAAAAGTATACTTTTGAAAATATCTAGTTTTAAAAGTATTTAATACTAATCTGTTATAGTGTTTCAAATAAAATTAATATTATAAGGACAACTATGCAGAAACCAAAAATCTAAATATATAATTCTCTTGAATGCAGCAAAATATTTAAAACAAAACATTTGAAAACACAGTTTATGATGTTTATGATAATACATTATAGATGCTAAAAAATTGCAATCTTTTGATATCAACATCAACTTTTCCATTGTAGAAAACTATTTTATTTTATTTATTTATTTATTTATTTATTTTTAAGACAAGGTCTGGCTCTATTGGCCAGGCTGGAGTGCAATAGCATGATCTGGGCTCACCGCAGCCTCTGTCTCACCAGCTCAAGCCACTCTCCCACCTCAGTCTCCCAAGCAGCTGGGATTATAGGCGCACAGCACCACATCCAGCTAATTTTTGTATTTTTTGAAGAGACAGGCTTTCGCCATGTTGCCCAGACTAGCCTCGAACTTGTGAGCTTAAGCAATCCACCTGCCTCAGCCCCTACAGGTGTGAGCCACCATGTCTGGCCCCCAATGAAGATAATTCTATTAAATGAAAATAGTCAATTTGATTGTAAATCTCACAATGGGTTCATCTATGTTTCAAAACTGAGTATCAAAATCTATTTTTCTATGTTGCATGTAAGAATAATACCTTTAAATAAATGATTTATGATACTGCAAAAATGTCGTTGCCTTTTCAGTGTTCTAGATGACATAGTTTGAAGAGTTTTGAGGTCTGAATTTCTGCAAATTTTATAAACATGTACAATAAAAATTGACAGATAAATACAATAAGAATGAGATGTTGATTGAATATTGATGTATAAGTAAATGAAAACTTTTAGTTGTTTCATAAACCCAGATTTAGTTCCAAAGACGTATCACAACATATTTGCATCTATGACTTATCAGATATATTTCCAAACACTTGTCACTTTTTGTGTATATTTAACTTTGCCAACATTAGTAGACAGAAGAGAAGGTAGTCTCTCAAAATTTAGATTTACTGAAAATCACTTAAGGTCTACAATGTCACAAGATACTCATCATTAGTGACCATTTCTGTTCAAAGTAAGACATTAGAGGAAGAAATAACTAATCATAAACTATATTAAACATTTTGCTGTAATAAGGAGTACCTTTTCAAATATGCTAGTGGCAATATTGCCTTTCTACTTCAGTGAATTTTCAGTATTGAAAGGATGGCTTGTTAAGGGAATACACTTAAAATGTGACTTTTGGCTTAGCTTTCTGCAGACAGAATGATATTCCCATCTGGAGGTAGTATGGTACAGGGGGAAAAGCCTAGGTTTTGGAATACAAGACAACATTTTAAGACCATTGCAATATCTAGTTGTTGGCCACTAGAGAAGTCATTTCACCTCTCTGACTCACTCTACTTATCTGTAAAAGGTGGAAAATGAGACTGTTTATCTCCTAGAGCAGCATATACTGAAAAACTAACAAGAAATTATATGCAAAGTGCTTATCACCTTGTGTTACACAGAGTAAGTACTCAATAAAAGTAACTGCTTCCTCCCTCAAGAATGGTGGGGGGAGGGTGATCTGATAAATATAGTATCTGATATCTTCTCTTCTATTGTGATAAGATCTTTCAGCTCCCATTCAACAGCATTATTGTAACATTATTAGATTCTGTCCTTAAGTTTCTATGTTATTTCACAGCACTTTCAGTCCTTACATTGCTATTATTCTATTTATTTGATTTGATTTTGAGACTGGGGCTCACTCTGTCACCCAGGCTGGAGTACAGTGGAGTGATCATGGCTCACTGCAGTCTCAGTCTCCCTGGCTCAAATGATCCTCCCACCTCAACCTCCTGAGGAGCTGGGGCTACCATAACTGGCTAATTTTTGTATTTTGTATAGATATAGGCTCTCAACATGTTGCCTGGACTGGACTCCTGGGCTCAAGTGATCCACCCACTTTGGCATTCCAAAATTCTGGGATTACAAGCATGAGTCACCTTGCCCAGACTATTATTATTCTGATAGCTCCTTGAATTTGAACTCTTTACATTTTTGGCTGAAATAGCTCAGAAATAAATACTATATAAACATGACATATAAGTAGAAATTGCTATCTTTTAACCTGTGAAATTTTTACTTTTCTGTACCTCGGGACTTCAGAGCAACTATTCACACAAATGAAAATAAAAAAATATAAAAGAACAAAATAAAAATTGGTGTCTAAATATTTTATCTGATTTTCAATGACATTTTATTGATCCACTTTTCTGTTTCAAATGGTCTGTATAATTTACTTGTTGGAAAATATATCCATATAAATGTATACATACATATGTAAAATTTGGAGAGTTAATTATAAAGGTAGGGATAGACATATACTTGCAAAGTAATAATTCATTTCCAAGCTAAAATCATCAAACAAAAAAAAATCGGAATCACATTTAAAGCTCCAATTTGTATTTTAGGCACAGTGACTCATGCCTGTAATCCCAGCACTTTGGGAGACCAAGGTGGGCAGATCACAAGGTCAGGAGATCAAGACCATCCTGGCTACAGTGAAACCCTGTCTCTACTGAAAAACAAAACAAAACAAAAAAAGAAATTAGCCAGACTTGGTGGCAGGCACCTATAGTCCCAGCTACTTGGGAGGCTGAGGCAGGAGAATGGCGTGAACCTGGGAGGCGAAGCTTGCAGTGAGCCGAGATGGCGCCACTGGACTCCAGCCTGGGCGACAGAGCGAGACTCCATCTCAAAAAAAAAAAAAAGGCTCCAATTTGTAAACTAGAAGAAGACTTATTATCCTAAATCTTGCAAAGATTTTATGAATATGTTACTACATAACATTGGCTAAGATTATTAGAGCGTACCAGTCAGAAATATGAGTTATTTCATTTGCAGTATAATTTTTGGCACATAGTAAAAATTCAATAAATATCTGATGAAAGATTTAATTAGACATAGTATTCTATATTTACAGGGAGATCTGAGATCCAAAAATCATCAGTAGTTAGACTACATTCATATGTTTAATTGCATGGCCAACCTGACCTGGCAGTATTGGCATGAATAGAGATGCATCTTATTTTAAATCAAAAGAGAAAGATTGAGTAGTTAATTTAACTATGAAGGGAGAAAATTTCAGTAATTATAGCAGTATATATTCCATGTTTTAAAAAGTCGCATCCATTAGAAACCAGTAAACATATTGGTTATGCAGAACAAAGTTCTTCATGATAGTCATTAGAGATGTTGTCAAAGATTTCATTTCTTCTCCTGCTAGGCACATGGTTGGTTTGTACTTCTCCAGCCCTTTCAAAAATAGGGACAGTCAAGTGATCTACTTTAGTCAGTGAAATATAAGCTTCCAGAAAGAATCCTTATGGGCCACTGCATATTTCACTGCATTTCCTTTTTCTTCATAAAAGCAAGGAGGTGGAACTTTCTGCAGCCTCTTTTGCTATGTAAGAATAATATAGAACATAACCTTGTATATCAGTTTCCTGGCCAGCCCAAAATGGACATGGATTGTCTGTCAGATGTTTGCTTTTTAAGCTATTGAGGTTTAAAGCCTCTTTGTTACTGCTGTATAACCTAGCCCCTACTGACCAATATGTGTTGTAATGCTATAATAATCTATACCGTGACTGGGTTGATTGCCTCTTGAGAGAGTAGTACAGAATAAATTATTATTTAAAAATAAAGTGCTAATGATATAGTTGGGATATTTGTCACTGTCCTCAAATCTCATGTTGAATTGTAATCCCCAATGATGGAAGTGGTGCCTGGTGAGAGGTGTTTGGATAGTGGGGATGGATCACTCATGGCTTGTTGTTATCTTTTTGATAGTGAGATCTGGTCATTTTAAAGTATGTGGCACCTTCCCCACCCCACTCTCTCTCTCTCACTCTTGCTTTTACTATGTAATGTGCTTGCTCCCTCTTTGACTTCTGCCATGACTGTAAGCTTCCTGAGGCAGCCCCAGAAACGAAGCAGATGCCAGTACTGTGCTTTGCATAAAGCTTGTAGAACTGTGAACCAGTTAAACCTCTTTTCTTATAAATTATCCAGTCTCAGGTATTTCTTTATAGCAGTGCAAGAATGGACTAATCCAATTCATTTATCTGATGAGAAAATAGAGACCTTTTCCAATAAATATCAGTATGGCAAATGACACTGATCAACTTCTATGAAGCTGATATGATGTCAAAATTGTCACTCAGGCCTCACATTCAAATATGTGTTGAAAACTCAGTCTAAGTATAATCAGCTCCTAATCAACATAATTGACAAAAGGCTGTATATTTATCAAGCACTTACCTCCTCAGGGTACTATGGTACATATTCGGGAGCATTATTTTCTCCAACAAGATCATCAAATAGTTGGTGTAATGAGCCAAACTTATTAAAAAAGTATAATGTAAGCTACGTTTTTGATAAGCTTTATAGATAATGAGGACCACAAATATTCCTTGATAGAGGTCTGTGAGAACTGGCATGTTTTGGAAGCCAACTTGGAACCTGACGTTAGCCTTGACTGAGGGTGAAAGGAAGAAGGCACGGGGTGGAAATTTAAAGGTGGAGAATGACAGATGAAAGGCACAGAAGTAGAAACAAACACATGTGGGAAATATTGAGGACCAATTCTGCCTGAAGTATATGTTTCATTTCCATTAATAGTACATTAGTAAAATCAATGAATGTTCAATTTAAAATGTTCATTTATGATGCCCTTCTCTTCCAATTCACTATCAAGTCAGAATAATTTACTAAGTCCTGAAAATGTGGTTTATCAGGGGCCACATGTATACCTTTTCAGGGGCTGCATGTATACAAATGGCAATAATTTTCAACACTTGCTGTCTACCATATACTTTTGGGGAGCTTGTTAAAATCATGTTCTTATGGGCGGACCATTGCAGACCTACTGGATCAATCATTTAAGGTGAGGCCAAGACAAAGCCAAAGATCGCCAAGTGGGGTACTTTGTAGGCTAATAAAAATTTATCCCTTAAAACTGGTATTTGATATGTCTTTGAAGATTTTTAGTGGAACATGGAGAAAAGCAAAGGATGTCTTTTTTTTTTTTTTTTTTACGATTGGCCCAAGAATATTTGCCCTAATCCACAAACCACATTTCCCATTCATCTAAATGGAAGTTCTGCAGCTAGTTGACTATCATCCAAAGAGAGCTTGAGTGACCAGCTCTTGATACTTGAAGATGACCAATTGGGTACTAACCCACCTATTTCAAAAAGCATACCAAAGCATAGTGTGTTTTTTTGTTTTTGTTTTTTTTAACTACACAAAGCAGTCTGTCTCAGGAAAGTTGTGGTAAACGTAACTCTCTCCATCTCTTTACAGTCCATGTGATGTTCTAATACCTAAATGTGTCCCTTATATATTGACACCTCAGGTAGCTACCTGGTGGGGCCCTTTTAATCTGGTTCAGGACTAATAATATGTATTATTTTAAACAAATTAACCATAATAATTTCTTTTTTTTTTTTTTTTTTTTTGAGACAGAGTCTGGCTCTGTCGCCCAGGCTGGAGTGCAGTGGAGGATCTCAGCTCACTGCAAGCTCCGCCTCCTGGGTTCACGCCATTCTCCCGCCTCAGCCTCCCGAGTAGCTGGGACCACAGGCGCCCGCCACCTCGCCCGGCTAGTTTTTTGTATTTTTTAGTAGAGACGGGGTTTCACCATGTTAGCCAGCATGGTCTCGATCTCCTGACCTCGTGATCCGCCCGTCTCGGCCTCCCAAAGTGCTGGGATTACAGGCTTGAGCCACCGCACCCGGCCAACCATAATAATTTCTTATCCAGCACCAGGGCTAAGAAGAAATGGTAGAGTGCTCACTGTTATTACAAGGAATTCATTGTTGCAAGACTTTAATTTTGAAGAATGTTCTTATGTTAGCACAAGATTTACTTCTCCATAACTTGATCTAACACTATCCCACTTGATATGGCAATTTTACACATAACTGAAGATCAATCCAATGTCCTCCTCTCTGCTCCCCTTTATATTTCAAACTCATCTCCAAGGTCAACAGTTTATTCTTCATACAATCTGGGCTGGCCTCATAGGCATATCACTTAAGCAGTCTCATGAGGACCTATGCTCAGAAAGACTTCATGCTTGGTTTAATGCTCTGACCATCTTGAAATTTGTGATAATGTTTGAACACGAGGCCCCAGATTTTCACTTTTCAGTGGTATCATAAACGACGTAGCCAGTCCTGAATACAACAGAATTTCAAAGGCCCTCCACAGTCAGGATATTTTTCTCTGGGTAAACTCCAGTTTGTCTCTATTTGCTTTAGTCCTTAACACCTACAGCTGAGCACAATACATGCTAAGTAATCTACCTCACTAGGGCACAACTGAATGTGACTATTATATGCCTTGTTCTGGAAAATAGGTTCCTATTAAACTTGTGGCAGCTATACCATGCTATTGACTTAAACAGAGATTGCAGATATGATTATTTCCTTGTTTTCTGCCTGAATCCTTCTACGCTCTACAGCTGAGGTCATTTGGTCCCACCCTCAAGTTTATTCTCACTCCAGGCTCTGTTTCTATTTCGAGAAAATTCAGAAAGTCACAGGTAAGTGTCTTGTTCCAATGTCACTGTGCCCTTGCTTTGATAACCCGCTTTGTCAACCAACTTAAGCCAGTTTATTTATGTACACCCCTTGGGCTATTTTCTGGTGGATAACAATGTCCAGCAGTATTTAGAAGTAAGTTAGGGTTAGCTATCACCCCAAAACCTTCAGATTATAATGGAAGCTTACATCAGACCACATTCTACCAATACACACATATTTTTAAAACAAACACTGACTACCAAGCCTGTACAAATCACTTAATACCACCTGTTTTAAGAGCTCAATGAAATCCCAAGTAGCTGTGCTTTTATATTCTGTGACTATACCTTGCCTAAATGGTTCACTGGAGACAGATGCAACTGTTGTAGAGGAAAAGTCCACTTGGGAAAACAGAAACCACAGTAGTTATTTAAACTAAGATGTTTTAATGCAGAGATTTGATTACACATATGATAGAATAGCTGAAATGCCAAATTAGATAGTGAGACAACCCAATGATTAGTAAGAAAGAGGTCACTAACCTATTGGGCTGAAGGGCCAAAAGAGTAAGTAAATGGTATTACTGGGTCCCAGAAGGTGAAATAATTTGATGAAATCGCACTAGCACCTGGGGCCGGGACCAGACAGAATCACTGCTGGAGAAGCCACAGACATCCTTAGATTCTTAAACTCAGCTCACGAATATGTACGCATAATCTATAAACTATTATATTCAATTGTCATATCCTGAATGCAACTAATTTCAATAATGAAAGCCCATTTTAAATCTCTATTATGTTAATTCATCATGCCTCAGGTGTTGATCAGAGATAAAGTTACCAGAAGTGCTTTACTAGCCTTGTGTGGAATAGGCCTTTCTGATTAGAATGGTATCTGAGCAGTCTCTTATATGGGGATTTTTATTTAGGGTTCCTGACTGTACCCAAAGTATAACTTAAATTAACAAATATATGCTATATCACAGATATGTAGAAGTATTTTAAAGTAAATTAAAAGACAGGCTTATGTCCACCTAGTACTCTATTACCACTGTGATAGAGGCTCTTATTTTTAACAGTCACTTCTACCCCATTCTTCTACCTGCAACCAGACTCACTGCAGTCCACTTAGTTGTATATATCCAGCTTTTCCACACAATGGAGGCTGGTAGATGCTTTAAAGATGTTTTCTTAGATGATTGCAAACACGTCTGTTTCCTCAGTTTGGACCTTACTCATGCTATATGCCTGCCTGGATCACAGCCTGTTTCCTCTCAGTGCTTTCCCAGACCTCATGCTCTTTGTGTGTGGAGCATTTTATCATGAAGAAATAACAAAGAAGGATTTGTATTCACAGAAAATAAGCAAACAAGCCCACTATAACAAGAAAGAAAAAAAAAACTATGCAGAATCACTTAGAAACAAAAGAAAAATCTTACAGAAATAACATGGAAGGATTTGTATTCACAGAAAATAAACGAATGAATAAGCCCACTATAGCCAGAAAAAATACAATGCAAAACCACTTAGAAATAAAAGAAAAATCTTACAGAAATACCATTGTTTAGGGAAACATTAATTTGTCTTTCTCAGTTTTTGAACAATTGAATAGCCAAACAAAGGCATTGAGCATCTGAATTATGTAGCTAATACGATTGAGGGAATAGGTCTATATCAAACTGTGTACTCTACAAAGGGATAGTATAAGTAACTAAGTAAAGTTGAATTTGATTGTTAAATGCAATGTAGAATGTAGAATGTGAATAAGAACATTTTCTCACTGAAATTCTATTGAACAAAGATTATTAACACAAATTTAAATGATACCAAAAATATTTGGAAATGTAAAGGCACACTCACCTATGTCATCCTTGTGTTAAGAGGGTAACTGTCAGGCCTCTGAGCCCAAGCTAAGCCATCATATCCCCAGTGACCTGTATACATCCAGATGGCCTGAAGCAACTGAAGATCCACAAAAGAAGTGGAAATAGCCTTAACTGATGACATTCCACCCCTGTGATTTGTTCCTGGCCCACCCTAACTGATCAATGTACTTTGTCATCTCCCCCACCCTTAAGAAGGTTCTTTGTAATTCTCCCCACCCTTGAGAATGTACTTTGTGAGATCCACCCCCTGCCCGCAAAACATTGCTCCTAACTCCACCGCCTATCCCAAAACCTGTAACAACTACGGATAATCCGACCACCTTTTGCTAACTCCTTTTTCGGACTCAGCCTGCCTGCACCCAGGTGAAATAAACAGCCTTGTTGCTCACACAAAGCCTGTTTGGTGATCTCTTCACACGGCCGCGCGGGAGAGTAACCATACGTCTTCCTATTAAGGCCTATGGGATGCAGAAAACCTCTATTTAAAGGAAAATTTCTTACCTTTATCATTAAAAATATTAAAGTAGGTAGCTAGTGAGGTATGAACAAGGCAGGAGGAGCCCCACCCCCCACACCCCAACCAGGACTGTCAGGCTATCAGGTGATGGTCGGGTGGTTGTTAACTGGCGCTCTAAAATAATAATTGATTGCAGCTGGCACCAGGGACAGGCAGGCTCCGTATAGACAGGAAAAACCTGAAACTGTTGATCAGCAGCTTCTTGATAAGCTCTCAGGAGTTGGGCGATTGGGCTCACACATGTGCCTTAAGAGGCAAAATGGCATAGTTTAATTGGTATATGACCTCCTACGGACATTTGGCTGATAAGGGAAGAATGCCTCAAGCGAACATGCCTACAACTCCAGTAAACACTGTGCGTACTCCCCTCCCAAGCACTGGCAGGCCACTGTGGATGCAGACACCCCACCCCAAGGGAAGCATCAGGGGAGAAGGGACTCAAGAACATAAAAGCACGCCAACAGGTAAAACCTCAAGTCTAAAGGACAAATTGCACATTTGATTTCTTAAGCACCTGCTTTGCCCTCTTCCAAGTGTACTTTCCATCCTTCCATTTCAGTTCTAAAGCCTTTTAATAAACTTTCACTTCTGCTCTAAAACTTGCCTAGGTCTCTCCTTCTCCTTTATGCCCCTCACTCAAATTCTTTCTTCTGAAGAGGCAGGAATTGAGGTTGCTGCAGATCTGTATGAATTTGCCGCCGGTACCAAAAATGATTCTCATCTCATTTACTTTTGCCATGAAATTTACTTAGTTTTCAATTTATGTTGTTATTCCTGCTCTCATTATATTTCTGTTTTGCTTGGTCAATGTTTGCCTATTCTTTAACTCAAAATGTTATTTTTTCTTTTGGGTTGGATTTGTATGTTTTAAATGATGTAGTGTTGAATTCTACATTTTATCTAAATATGAGAGTCTTTGAATTTTAATAACATCATTTAATAACATTTTTGCTGTTCCAGATTTTTGGTATAAATAGATTCTCAGCCTCACGGGCAGTGTCTAGTTGTAAGAAAGGGCTCAAGCACTTAAAGTCATGTTTACATAGTAAGACACAGGTTTGTTTTTTTCAGTTATTTACTAATCAATAAAAAGGCAAAGTCTTCTAAAGATATTCATTGACACCTTATATGAGATGAGAGAACATCAAATATTCATGCAAATATTCTGTTTGTTATTGATATTAGGGCTGTGTAGATTGGGGTGGCTTTGGAGAATACAGAGATTAAAGGGGACATGCCCAAGTTACCATAAATTGTCGCACTGGTCCAGCATTGATTACCGTCACTTGACTTACATGGTTTTAGATGTTCTGTTTGTATACTTCTCTTTTGTTTTTCTTTTTTTAATTTAATTTTTAATTTATGTATATGGTTATGAAATTGATAAGTAATAACTGTATATATGTGTGGGGTATAATGTGATGTTTTGCTATATCTTTATAATGTGGAATGATTAAATCTGGCTAATTAACAAATTAATCACTACACATACTTATAATAAATTTTCATATTGAAAACATTTAAAATCTATTTCCTTAGCAATTTTGAAATATACAAGGCATTATAGTCAAGAGTTATAGTAAAAATTCTTGGCAATAAATCACTAAATATTACCCCTCCTGTCTAATTTAAACTTTGTACCTTTTGATAAATATCTTCCCTTTCCCCATACACCTCCTCCCCCAGCATCTAGGAACCATCATTCTACTCCTGGCTTTTTTTACATGGACTATGTTTCTTTGAATTTTTCTTTAGAGATTTAGATGGTATTTTTATTTTTCTCAGTTCTACTATTTTTCAAAAACAAACATCAATATGTATATTCTTTAAGTTCTACATTTAAAAAAAAGTCACGTCTACTTCACGTGATAATAGCTAACATTTATTGAGAACTGATCTATACCATGCATTGTGCTTCTCCCTGACTTCATATTACTCTACTTCCTTTTATTCTTTTTTATTGATTTGTTTACATTGTATTGTCGATAAATCAAGCATTTTCTCTTTACTAGTGCTTTCAGCTGTATTTGCACAAACATATTTTAAATGAACATTAGGGTCAGAGTGCTAGGTTAGTCACAGTCCTCAGCATCATTACTCTGACGAAGGCTTTTGATTGTTTCCTTTCATCATTATATTCTTACGATCTTCAACCCACCATACAGTCTCACTCTAAGATATTTAAAATCTTAAGACCAATCATAGTTCTGGCTATGGATCCCTCACTAGTATAGATCTTGAATCTCTGGGCCAAGAGGTAAATGGTGGGGCAGGGTGGAGACTGGTAGGTTTACTCTCTCTCTCTCTCTCTCTCTTTTTTGAGATGGAGTTTCCTCTTATTGCCCAAGCTGGAGTGCAATGGCATGATCTCAGCTCACTGCAACTCCGCCTCCTGGGTTCAAGTGATTTTCCTGCCTCAGCCTCCTGAGTAGCTGGGCTTACAGGCATATGCCACCACACCTGGCTAATTTTGTAGTTTTAGTAGAGACGGGGTTTCACCATGTTGGTCAGGCTAGTCTCGAACTTCCGGCCTCAGGTGATCTACCCACCTCGGCCTCCCAAAGTGCTGGGATTACAGGCATGAGCCACCGTGCCCGGCCGGTTTACTCTCTTTTAACCATCAAAGATGAGTGCTTTTCAATGCACTTCTCTTTGCTAAATGATAACAAATCTATAATCTCTACTTCATGATGACTTGACTTCCATGTGGGGATATGCGGTAGCAAAAGTTACACCAGAGCAAAGTCAGTGGCTGTGGACAGATTTATGATGGTATAGGATGGCACCCCCTGAAATACAAGAACAAGAATCTAAAGAACTCCTCAGTTACAGAATGTTGCAAGAAATTATTTAAAGGACTACAAGCCAAATACCTTTTTTAATGAGAGAATATTGAACCATCTTAGGTTTTTCTCTTATAATGCCTTCCCTTTGTTTGACCTCAAATCCTTTCTTAAATAAAATGTTCTTCATTGTTTCCTGCCTGAAAATTACTTTTGTTGAGATAACAGAAAAAGAATAAAATTCAAGAACACTTTCAGTAGAGATCAAGTACATTCTTTATTATTTCCCTGAATGTAAATTTAAATGGCATTTTAGAGCCTTTTGTCAACACTATTACAGGTTTGGACTTATTTTCTGGGTGTACCTTTAGTTATGCAGGACTCACTTCCATTCTTTGTTCTCTCACCGTTCTAACCCATTAGAGGACAATCTTCAGGGGGCTCGATTCGCAGCCTTCTGCTCCTCTTTGATCACTCTTCTTTTGTTCATTCTTATGATAATGATTTACTATGGCAGTGCCAGAATTTTGTTTTTAATGGCTGCACATTTATTTTGAGCATTTTCCATTTCAATATCTTAGTACCAGCAATCCTAAGAACTCTGTAAATATTTTAGAAACTATTTTTCCGTATTTTAAAATTTGACTTGAGGTAGGAGACGTAGGCAAGGACCAATCATGAAGACTTTATGGAATATCCATAGAGACTGCTGTTTGTCTTCCAGTATCCATTTATAACTTCTTCCTCAACAACAAGAATCTTGCCTTCTATTGAGGCACACCACTCCAGAGCGAAAGAGTGCATATCCACGCTGACAAATAAGCTTGGAGTGATCAAAGTTTTGTTCCTAAATGTATGTCAATGAAACAGAAGCACTAGTGCTGTGTTACTTTTTTAAAAAACTTGTTTAAACTTGAGGTGATACCTTTTTTCTTTCTATCATCTTGTAGTATTAAAGTTGAATATGATGACTGTAGCTCTGGTAGCCATATTAGACCATGAGAACCTAGGCCATACCATATTGTATTAGTCAGGGTTCTTCAGAGAAACAAAAACAATAGGCTCATGCAATTATAAAAACTGAAAAGTGTTATTGTCTGCCATCTGCAAGCCAGAGAACAGGGAAAGCTGGTGGTGTAATTCTAGTCCAAGTCCAAAGGCCTGAGACCCAAGGAAGTCAATGGCGTAAATCCCAGTCCAAAGGCAGGAGAAGACCAATGTTCCATTTCAAGCAGGCTGGCGGGAAGGAGATCAATTCTCTTTTCCTCTGCTTTTTGTTCTATTCAGACCCCTGATAGATTGGAAGATGCTTGCCCACATTGTAGAGGGAAATCTACTTTGCAGAGCCCATCAATTGAAATACCTACCTTGTTAGAAAACATCCTCACAGGCACAACCAGAAATAATGTTTAATTTGGGAAGCCCATGTCCCTGTCACTTTGACACATAAAATTAACCATCACATCTATTGATGGTGAAATGTTGAGTTGGAAAGTTCCTGGGTCCTGGTGAATTTTGTGGTCACCGTATTGTCCCTGCATTTATTTTGCATGAGAGATATTCACATAACTCTGATTTATCTTATGTAAGAAATATATATCTTTCTTTTTAAAAACTGGTATAATTTTAGATTTATCTTATTTAGGGATGAATCCAATTTTAGGTTTGCATAGTGCTAAGGGACTTGGCCTTTAATCTTAGCAGATTAAGCAAAGTATTATTTAAGAAAGATCAATTTGGAAGTATGACTTTGATGAATTTAAAGAATAAGCAAATGGGGACAAAGATATCAATTATAAGGTAATCACAACAGTCCAAGCAAGAAGGTATTATGTCAAGACTATGGTGGTGGCACTAGGACACTTGTAGTGATATGAGGTTCTCAGTTTCTCATTTGTGGAGTGGGTAAGAGATCTGGAGACAAAAGGACTTGTAGTGTCAGGTCAGATTTATTGACTACTACTTATTCTCCCTGAGTCCTAGAATGCTCTTAACACATATATTAGAAAACATTCCCCAAATTTCTAGGTAGGTAGTGTGGTACATTGAAAAGAAGAAGGCATTTTAGTTTAGTAATCTTAGGTCTGCCAATGCTAACCATGTGACAAGCAGTTAGTTATCCTTTACAGTTTTCATTTTCTGAAAAGGCCTTGGAATTATTATAATAACTATCTCAGGGGATCTTTAGTGAGGATTCAATGAAATAATCTCTGCAAAATATTACATAGCACAAGGACCCATCATAAGCATTCAATAAATATTAGTTCCTTGATTATTAAAAAAACACTTGGCACATACTACTAGACATATCAATGAATTGATGTTAAATCTGAAAAATAATCAGGAAAGATTATAGCTTATGCTAGTTTCCATTATCACAAAGAAAAGCATTTTTGGAGCAAAGCTGTTCTTATGTGTACCAAAATCTCATCCTCATTTAAGAACTGGGCAGATAATTTTTGACAATATCAATGACAATGTTTTGAAGAGGTGAGCACTATCAAGGAGGAGCTGAGATGAAGGGGTTTCGGTTGACCTAACAGTGCTTTTGAAGTATTGCTACACTCAGGAGCTCTGTATTAATTAGTAAGAAGATAAAAAGGAGTGGCTTTCCTTAGAATTGAGTTTCTGGTTTCCTGTCCTGCTAGTGCAATTGTCCCTAGGTATTCCTAGAAACTTTTCAGTTCAACATCGATTGATTTTACCTAAAAACAGGGTTGAAAGGCAATCTAAGAAATTGATAAATAAAGACAAAACAAGTTTCTTGCAGATTATTTACTGCAGAAACTGGACCAACCAAGAGGCAGGCATTTAAAGGAAGAACATTTTATAGAAAAAATAATGTGGTGGCTGTAGTGAAATTCTAGTATCCCACTAATCGGTAGTCATCTTGTCAGAGTTTAATTTCTGTAATAGTGAAAGAATGTTCTGATTCTTTACAGGCTTCTTAGATGATTTGAGAATGAAAAAATATATAAATATCATTGTAATGACAGCCATGCAATAGAAGGGAACTAACAGTGTGATCCCTATAACATTTGAAGAGAGTTTCAAACAACTGTTAGATTTTATTATCTGACTCAGCTTGCACCTGGACCCCACCAAGACCATTGATAAACAATGAACACATAGACCCACTGCTCCATCAGTCATTTATCTTTGATACTATCTTTCAGGTGTACCCGTTTCCTTCATATTCAGAGTTTTAGCACTCCTGCTGCTCCATTTTACTACTGTATTTAGCCTCTCTCTAGGATAATTCACATTGTGCCAATCAACCTTTATCCTACTGGTTGAGTTTGATAATTACTTACATGATATTTTCTGTTTCAGTTATCTTTTTTAACTTTGACATTTGCCTGATCATATCAAATGTATTTCTTTAATGTGCTAGTATGTTCATTATATTGGTTCATTTACAGGTCAAGATAGCCTGAAAGAAGTTTCTTTCTCCATAAATAGTATACCTTTATATCTTGCCCACCAGCAAGACATGCTTCTTACATTGTCATTAAAATCTGGTCAGAACAGCAGGAAAGAATCTTCAACTCTTTTTCTGTGCCTTCTTTGCATTGTCTCTGAATAAAGGAAACTTCTAGTAGCCTTGCCTGTCTCTTTTCTCTGTGACAATATACAAAAACAACAAAAAAACACAGCAACAAAAAAAAATTGTGTTTTTATACCATTATTACCATTACTGCTCTAGGATTGGCTATAATTCAGCCAGCCAGATGTAAATTCTATGTACTTCATATTGCTTTGTAGTTGGGGTCTGTATTAGTCTGTTTTCACACTACTGTAAAGAACTACCTGAGACTGGGTAATTTATAAAGGAAAATGGGTTAATTGACTCATAGTTACATATGGCTGGAGAGGCTTCAGGAAATTAACCATCATGGAGGAAGGCAAATGAGAAGAAAACACCTTCTTCACAAGGTCTCAGGACAGACAGAGAGCAAGGGCGGAGCTGCCAAACACTTTTAAAACATCATATCTTGTGAGAGAACTCGCTCACTATCATAAAAACAGCGTGGCGAAAGCCTCCACCATGATCCAACCAACTCCCATCAGGTCCCTTCTTCCACACACGGGGATTACAAATTGAGATGAAATTTGGGTGGGGATACAGAGTCACATCATATCAGGGTCCTTTAGTTTGTGACAGAAAACTAACCATAATTAAATTGAGAGAAGAAATTAATTTAATGGATCATGGAATTGAAAAGCACAGGCATTTTCTTTAGCCATGGCTTAATCTATTTGCTCAGGTGCAAGAATTCAGCATTGTACCTTTCTCCCTTTCACAGGTAACTTTTCTATTCCAATATTTTCAATATCAGGGAAGCTAGACCCTCTCATTGGCAAAGATGGTGGCAAACATGGTTGTTAGAAACTTCTTTTGTATATCACCTTTTATCTCCTTATAAGTAGGAATCTCAAAAAAAAAAAAAAAAAAAATGATGGCCCTGCTTGGATTATGGATTAAGAGAGAAACAGACATAGCTCAGAGATATTGCAGGTTAGGTTCCAGACTACTGCAAAAAAGAAAATATCATAATAATGTGAGTCACATAGAATATAGTTATAATAGACTGTAGTCTATAAAGTGTGAAGTACTATTATGTCAAAAAAAAGTACATACCTTAAATAATAATGCTTTATTTCTAAAAAATGCTAGCAATCATCTGAGCCTTCAGCAATTTGCTGGTGGAGGGTTTTGCCTTGATGTTTATGTCTGCTGACAAATCAGGGTGGTGGTTACTGAAGGTTGTGTGGATATAGCAATTTCTTAAAATGAGACCACAATGAAGTTTGCCATATCCATTCACTCTTCTTTCCTAAAAGACTTTTCTGTAGCATGCAATGCTATTTGATAACATTTTACCGACAGTAGAACTTCTTTTAAAATTGGAGTCAATACTCTCAAACCATACAACTATATTATCAACTAAGTTTATATGATATTCAGAATCTTCTATTATCATTTTAATGGTTATAGTACCTTCACTGGGAATTAATTCAATCTCAAGAAACTAATTTCTTTGCTCATCAATAAGAAGCAGGTTCTCATCTGTTAAAGTTTTATCAAGAGCTTGCAGCATTTATCTTTTGTGTTACAAACCAAAATATCTCATGTACCCTATAAATATACACCTACTATATACCCACAAAAATTACAAATTATAAAAAGAATATTAAAACAGATTGCAACAATTAAGTCACATCTTCAGGTTCTACGTGTAGTTCTCTTGCTACTTCTATCACATCTGCTCTTACTTCCTCCACCGAAGTCTTGACCCCCTTAAAGTCATCTGTGAGAGTTGGAATCAACTTCTTCCAAACTCCTGTTAACATTGATATTTGACCTCTTCCCATTAATCATGAATCATCTAGAATGTCGAATCATTTCTGGAAGGTTTTCAACTTACTTTGCCCAGATTCATCAGAATAATCACCGTCTGTGGCAGCTCTAGCCTTACAAAATGTATTTCTTAAATACTAAGACTTAAAATTAGAAATTACCTCATTGATCTATGGACTTAAGAATGGTTGTGTTAGCAGGCATGAAAACAACATTAGTCTTATACATCATCATCAGAGCTCTTGGTGACTACATGCATTGTCAATTAATTGTAATATTTTGAAAGGAACCTTTTTTTTTCTGAGCTGTAGGTTTCAACAGTGGGCCTAAAATATTCAGTAAACCATGCGGTGAACAGATGTGTTGTTATCTAAACTTTGTTCAATTTTTAGAGCACAGGCAGAGTAGATTTAGCATAATTCTTAAAGTCCATAGGATTTTCAGAAAGGTAAATAAGAATTACTTCAACTTAAAGTTGCCAACTGCATTAACTCCTAATAAGACAGCCTGTCCTTTGAAGCTTTGAAGCCAGGCATTGACTTATCTCTCTAGCTATGAAAATCCTAGACGGCATCTTCTTCCAACATCAGGTTGTTTTGTCTACATTGAAAATCTGCTGGGGGCGGAGCAAGATGGCCGAATAGGAACAGCTCCAGTCTCCAACTCCCAGCGCGAGTGACACAGAAGACCAGTGATTTCTGCATTCTCAACTGAGGTACTGGGTTCATCTCACTGGGGAGTGCCGGACGATCGGCGCTGGTCAGCTGCTGCAGCCCGACCAGCGAGAGCTGAAGCAGGGCGAGGCATTGCCTCACCTGGGAAGCGCAAGGGGGAAGGGAATCCCTTTTCCGAGACAGGGGAACTGAGACACACAACACCTGGAAAATCGGGTAACTCCCACCCCAATATTGCGCTTTAAGCAAACAGGCACACCAGGAGATCATATCCCACACCTGGCCGGGAGGGTCCCACGCCCACGGAGCCTCCCTCATTGCTAGCACAGCAGTCTGTGATCTACGGACAAGGCAGCAGCGAGGCTGGGGGAGGGGCGCCCGCCATTGCTGAGGCTTAAGTAGGTAAACAAAGCTGCTGGGAAGCTTGAACTGGGTGGAGCTCATAGCAGCTCAAGGAAACCTGCCTGTCTCTGTAGACTCCACCTCTGGGGACAGGGCACAGCTACACCACCACAACAACAACAACAACAACAAAAAAGCAGCAGAAACCTCTGCAGACGCAAACGACTCTGTCTGACAGCTTTGAAGAGAGCAGCGGATCTCCCAACACGGAGGTTGAGATCTGAGAAGGGACAGACTGCCTGCTCAAGCGGGTCCCTGACCCCTGAGTAGCCTAACTGGGAGACATCCCCCACTAGGGGCAGTCTGACACCCCACACCTCACAGGGTGGAGTACACCCCTGAGAGGAAGCTTCCAAAGCAAGAATCAGACAGGTACACTCGCTGTTCAGAAATATTCTATCTTCTGCAGCCTCTGCTGCTGATACCCAGGCAAACAGGGTCTGGAGTGGACCTCAAGCAATCTCCAACAGACCTACAGCTGAGGGTCCTGACTGTTAGAAGGAAAACTATCAAACAGGAAGGACACTTACACCAAAACCCCATCAGTACATCACCATCATCAAAGACCAGAGGCAGATAAAACCACAAAGATGGGGAAAAAGCAGGGCAGAAAAGCTGGAAATTCAAAAAATAAGAGCGCATCTCCCCCGGCAAAGGAGCGCAGCTCATCGCCAGCAACGGATCAAAGCTGGACGGAGAATGACTTTGACGAGATGAGAGAAGAAGGCTTCAGTCCATCAAATTTCTCAGAGCTAAAGGAGGAATTACGTACCCAGCGCAAAGAAACTAAAAATCTTGAAAAAAAAGTGGAAGAATTGATGGCTAGAGTAATTAATGCAGAGAAGATCATAAACGAAATGAAAGAGATGAAAACCATGACACGAGAAATACGTGACAAATGCACAAGCTTCAGTAACCGACTCGATCAACTGGAAGAAAGAGTATCAGCGATTGAGGATCAAATGAATGAAATGAAGCGAGAAGAGAAACCAAAAGAAAAAAGAAGAAAAAGAAATGAACAAAGCCTGCAAGAAGTATGGGATTATGTAAAAAGACCAAATCTACGTCTGATTGGGGTGCCTGAAAGTGAGGGGGAAAATGGAACCAAGTTGGAAAACACTCTTCAGGATATCATCCAGGAGAACTTCCCCAACCTAGTAGGGCAGGCCAACATTCAAATCCAGGAAATACAGAGAACGCCACAAAGATACTCCTCGAGAAGAGCAACTCCAAGACACATAATTGCCAGATTCACCAAAGTTGAAATGAAGGAAAAAATCTTAAGGGCAGCCAGAGAGAAAGGTCGGGTTACCCACAAAGGGAAGCCCATCAGACTCACAGCAGATCTCTCGGCAGAAACTCTACAAGCCAGAAGAGAGTGGGGGCCAATATTCAACATTCTTAAAGAAAAGAATTTTCAACCCAGAATTTCATATCCAGCCAAACTAAGTTTCATAAGTGAAGGAGAAATAAAATCCTTTACAGATAAGCAAATGCTTAGAGATTTTGTCACCACTAGGCCTGCCTTACAAGAGACCCTGAAGGAAGCACTCAACATGGAAAGGAACAACCGGTACCAGCCATTGCAAAAACATGCCAAAATGTAAAGACCATCGAGGCTAGGAAGAAACTGCATCAACTAACGAGCAAAATAACCAGTTAATATCATAATGGCAGGATCAAGTTCACACATAACAATCTTAACCTTAAATGTAAATGGACTAAATGCTCCAATTAAGAGACACAGACTGGCAAACTGGATAAAGAGTCAAGACCCATCAGTCTGCTGTATTCAGGAGACCCATCTCACACGCAGAGACATACATAGGCTCAAAATAAAGGGATGGAGGAAGATTTACCAAGCAAATGGAGAACAAAAAAAAGCAGGGGTTGCAATCCTAGTCTCTGATAAAACAGACTTTAAACCATCAAAGATCAAAAGAGACAAAGAAGGCCATTATATAATGGTAAAGGGATCAATTCAACAGGAAGAGCTAACTATCCTAAATATATATGCACCCAATACAGGAGCACCCAGATTCATAAAGCAAGTCCTTAGAGACTTACAAAGAGACTTAGACTCCCATACAATAATAATGGGAGACTTCAACACTCCACTGTCAACATTAGACAGATCAACAAGACAGAAAGTTAACAAGGATATCCAGGAATTGAACGCATCTCTGCAGCAAGCAGACCTAATAGACATCTATAGAACTCTCCACCCCAAATCAACAGAATATACATTCTTCTCAGCACCACATCGTACTTACTCCAAAATTGACCATATAATTGGAAGTAAAGCACTCCTCAGCAAATGTACAAGAACAGAAATTATAACAAACTGTCTCTCAGACCACAGTGCAATCAAACTAGAACTCAGGACTAAGAAACTCAATCAAAACCGCTCCACTACATGGAAACTGAACAACCTGCTCCTGAATGACTACTGGGTACATAACGAAATGAAGGCAGAAATAAAGATGTTCTTTGAAACCAATGAGAACAAAGATACAACATACCAGAATCTCTGGGACACATTTAAAGCAGTGTGTAGAGGGAAATTTATAGCACTAAATGCCCACAAGAGAAAGCAGGAAAGATCAAAAATTGACACTGTAGCATCGCAATTAAAAGAACTAGAGAAGCAAGAGCAAACACATTCGAAAGCTAGCAGAAGGCAAGAAATAACTAAGATCAGAGCAGAACTGAAGGAGATAGAGACACAAAAAACCCTCCAAAAAATCAATGAATCCAGGAGTTGGTTTTTTGAAAAGATCAACAAAATTGACAGACCGCTAGCAAGACTAATAAAGAAGAAAAGAGAGAAGAATCAAATCGACGCAATTAAAAATGATAAAGGGGATATCACCACCGACCCCACAGAAATACAAACTACCATCAGAGAATACTATAAACACCTCTACGAAATAAACTGGAAAACCTAGAAGAAATGGATAATTTCCTGGACACTTACACTCTTCCAAGACTAAACCAGGAAGAAGTTGAATCCCTGAATAGACCAATAGTAGGCTCTGAAATTGAGACAATAATTAATAGCCTACCAACCAAAAAAAGTCCAGGACCAGATGGATTCACAGCTGAATTCTACCAGAGGTATAAGGAGGAGTTGGTACCATTCCTTCTGAAACTATTCCAATCAATAGAAAAAGAGGGAATCCTCCCTAACTCATTTTATGAGGCCAACATCATCCTGATACCAAAGCCTGGCAGAGACACAACAAAAAAAGAGAATTTTAGACCAATATCCCTGATGAACATCGATGCAAAAATCCTCAATAAAATACTGGCAAACCGGATTCAACAACACATCAAAAAGCTTATCCACCATGATCAAGTGGGCTTCATCCCTGGGATGCAAGGCTGGTTCAACATTCGCAAATCAATAAACATAATCCAGCATATAAACAGAACCAAAGACAAGAACCACATGATTATCTCAATAGATGCAGAAAAGGCTTTTGACAAAATTCAACAGCCCTTCATGCTAAAAACGCTCAATAAATTCGGTATTGATGGAACGTACCTCAAAATAATAAGAGCTATTTATGACAAACCCACAGCCAATATCATACTGAATGGGCAAAAACTGGAAAAATTCCCTTTGAAAACTGGCACAAGACAGGGATGCCCTCTCTCACCACTCCTATTCAACATAGTGTTGGAAGTTCTGGCTAGGGCAATTAGGCAAGAGAAAGAAATCAGGGGTATTCAGTTAGGAAAAGAAGAAGTCAAATTGTCCCTGTTTGCAGATGACATGATTGTATATTTAGAAAACCCCATTGTCTCAGCCCAAAATCTCCTTAAGCTGATAAGCAACTTCAGCAAAGTCTCAGGATACAAAATTAATGTGCAAAAATTACAAGCATTCTTATACACCAATAACAGACAAACACAGAGCCAAATCAGGAATGAACTTCCATTCACAATTGCTTCAAAGAGAATCAAATACCTAGGAATCCAACTTACAAGGGATGTAAAGGACCTCTTCAAGGAGAACTACAAACCACTGCTCAGTGAAATAAAAGAGGACACAAACAAATGGAAGAACATACCATGCTCATGGATAGGAAGAATCAATATCGTGAAAATGGCCATACTACCCAAGGTAATTTATAGATTCAATGCCATCCCCATCAAGCTACCAATGAGTTTCTTCACAGAATTGGAAAAAACTGCTTTAAAGTTCATATGGAACCAAAAAAGAGCCCGCATCTCCAAGACAATCCTAAGTCAAAAGAACAAAGCTGGAGGCATCACGCTACCTGACTTCAAACTATACTACAAGGCTACAGTAACCAAAACAGCATGGTACTGGTACCAAAACAGAGATATAGACCAATGGAACAGAACAGAGTCCTCAGAAATAATACCACACATCTACAGCCATCTGATCTTTGACAAACCTGAGAGAAACAAGAAATGGGGAAAGGATTCCCTATTTAATAAATGGTGCTGGGAAAATTGGCTAGCCATAAGTAGAAAGCTGAAACTGGATCCTTTCCTTACTCCTTATACGAAAATTAATTCAAGATGGATTAGAGACTTAAATGTTAGACCTAATACCATAAAAATCCTAGAGGAAAACCTAGGTAGTACCATTCAGGACATAGGCATGGGCAAAGACTTCATGTCTAAAACACCAGAAGCAACGGCAGCAAAAGCTAAAATTGACAAATGGGATCTAATTAAACTAAAGAGCTTCTGCACAGCAAAAGAAACTACCATCAGAGTGAACAGGCAACCTACAGAATGGGAGAAAATTTTTGCAATCTACTCATCTGACAAAGGGCTAATATCCAGAACCTACAAAGAACTCAAACAAATTTACAAGAAAAAAACAAACAACCCCATCAAAAAGTGGGCAAAGGATATGAACAGACATTTCTCAAAAGAAGACATTCATGCGGCCCACAGACATATGAAGAAATCCTCATCATCACTGGCCATCAGAGAAATGCAAATCAAAACCACAATGAGATACCATCTCACACCAGTTAGAATGGCGATCATTAACAAGTCAGGAAACAACAGGTGCTGGAGAGGATGTGGAGAAATAGGAACACTTTTACACTGTTGGTGGGATTGTAAACTAGTTCAAGCATTATGGAAAACAGTATGGCGATTCCTCAAGGATCTAGAACTAGATGTACCATATGACCCAGCCATCCCATTACTGGGTATATACCCAAAGGATTATAAATTATGCTGCTATAAAGACACATGCACACGTATGTTTATTGCAGCACTATTCACAATAGCAAAGACTTGGAATCAACCCAAGTGTCCATCAGTGACAGATTGGATTAAGAAAATGTGGCACATATACACCATGGAATACTATGCAGCCATAAAAAAGGATGAGTTTGCATCCTTTGTAGGGACATGGATGCAGCTGGAAACCATCATTCTTAGCAAACTATCACAAGAACAGAAAACCAAACACCGCATGTTCTCACTCATAGGTGGGAACTGAACAATGAGATCACTTGGACACAGGAAGGGGAACATCACACACCGGGGCCTATCATGGGGAGGGGGGTGGGGGGAGGGATTGCATTGGGAGTTATACCTGATGTAAATGACGAGTTGATGGGTGCAGCAGACCAACATGGCACAAGTATACATATGTAACAAACCTGCACGTTATGCACATGTACCCTACAACTTAAAGTATAATAATAATAAATAAATTAAAAAAAAAAAAAAAAAAAAAAGAAAATCTGCTGTTATTCTGGATAGCTCAATGAATTGTCTTAGCAAGATTTTCTGGATAACTTGCTGCAGCTTCTCCATCAGCACTTGCTGCTTCACCTCACACTTTTACGTTATGGAGATGGCTTCTTGCCTTAAACCTCATAAACCAGCCTCTGCTAGCTTCAAACTTTTCTTCTACAGCTTTGTCAACTACCAGGCCTCATAAAAATGGGGAGAGTTGGGACTTTGTTTTTTTTTTTTTTTTTGAGTTAAGTTTTGGCTTAAAGGAATGTTGTGACTCATTTGATTGTCTGTGAAGACCACTCGAACTTTTTTCCATATCAACAATAAGCCTGTTTCTTTTTCTTATCATCAGTGTGTTCACTGGAGTAGCACTTTTACTTTCCTTCAAGAACTTTTCTTTGGCATTCGGAACTTGGCTAACTGATTGACACAAGAGACAAAGCTTTTCACCTATCTTGGATTTCAACATGTTTTTTTCTAAGTTCATTTTTTTTTTTTTCTAGCTCTTGATTTAAAGTGAGATGGATTACTCTTCCTTTCAGTTGAACACTTGGAAGGCCATTGTAGGATTATCAACTGGCCTAATTTTGATATAGTTGTATCTTAGGGAAGAGGGAGGCCTTAGGAGAAGGAGAGATGCAGCAGAATGGCTGGTGGGTAGAGAAGTCAGAACACATACATTTATCAGTTAAGCTTGCCATCTTATATGAATACAGTTCATGGCATCTCAGAACGATTATAATAGTGACATCAAAGATCACTCATCATAGATCACATATATATATGTGCGTGCATGTGTGTGTGTGTGTGTGTATATATAAAACTTGTGTTAAGGTAATCAATAATGTGCATATTGATTAATCAAATGGATCCCCTTTAGATCTTATTATACCTGATATTTGTATAGCTTTTATCACAGTTGACCATACCCTTTTTTGAAATCCCTAAGTTTGAAGTTCTTCAGACATTTGTCCTAAACTATCTTTTAGTTCTCATTTTACACCTCCCCAGGTTATCTCTCATAGTCAATGCATTTTATTTATCATCTAAATGCCAATGACTCCCCTGAATTTAGATGTCTATCCTTTTAGATACCCATGACTGTGTTAGTCTAGACCTCTGTTTCCAACTGCTGGTTGGTTATCTCCAATTGGATGCTTCAAAAACACTTCCCCTGTATTATGTCCAACAGTAAAGTCTGAATTTTTCTTCTCTAAATGGTGTATGTCCCTAGACATGCACATTTTAGTAGAAGACACCTCTATCTATCCAGTTCCTAAAGCCAGAAACATAGATGTTATTCTAGACTCCTTCATCCCTCTCACCAATGACATTTTATCTATTAACAAGTCTTGTCAGTTCTAGAGGAAAAAATATATCTTGAATTTGCCCACTTTCCTCATCCTTATTTCTGTGTTTGAAGTCCAAGGTACTGTCTTTTCTCACCTGATTTGCCACTATATTTTTCTAGCTGGTCCAGTTTATGTTGTTAGACTATACAGACCACTCTCTACACAGCAGCTGGAATATTTTTTTTTCTTGGATATGATTACATCATCCCTCTTCATACTCCTTCAATCTCACTTGCTCTACCACCATGCAGTAGTTCACTTTCTTACAGAACCCTTTGCAATGTCATCACTGTCTACCTTCCCCACCTCTCTAGCCTAATTTTTCACCACTGTTTCCCTTTGTCTCTGGATAAAGACATTCTGAGCTATGTCCTCTCATGACCTGCATCTTGCCAATTAAACTTCGCTGTGTCCTAAAATATCTACTAGGTGCCCATATTATGTGTTCCCAGATCACCTTTTGCGATCACCTGTTATATCAGTCAGGGTTTACCAGGAAAACAGGCATCATTGCAAGTAATTCAAGAAGAAAGGCATTTAGTACAGGAAATTAGGTGCTTACGAATCAATTGGAAGAGCTTGAGGAGAAAAAAAAGCAAGGAGGCTGTTACTAGATTTCAGGTTCACTTCTAGATTTCAGTGTTTAGGAAGCTCCTGTTTCTTCCTCATAAACTTTTCCAATTTTGCTCTGAGGTCATGAAGTTACAAGGAACCAGTAAATCCGGCCACAACTGCCATGCGGCATTAAAGTAGGTAACTTCTGAAGAAATACCTAAAGCCTGCTGCAAAATCTCAAGTTTGTCTAGGCCTAGATATCTGCCTGGTGTTCCCAGAGATACAACAGTATTGCTTCTGCTTCTCTTCTGCCACACAAATGCCAAATTGTGGTTTTCATTGGCAAAACCTAAGCTGTATTTTGAAACCTTCTGACAAGAAGTGTGGGTAATGTAGTTCCCAGGCTTCCGGTTCCTGTACTTCAGGGGAGAGTACAGAGAACAGTGTAAAAATGATGACAAGTTTTAATATTCAGTACAACTCTTCTTTTTTCTGAAACTCCATCTAAACTGAGCTCTGTGAGGGTAAGTACGGTGTGTTTCCCTGTTTTTTTTATTCCCCTAGGACCATCCAAATGCCTAGCCCAGTGAAAATTCATATAATGGTGAAAAGATGAGGTCTTTACATCTCACAGCATTATTAGAGACATTATTGTTTGTAAATTGAAAGTTAACTATAGTCCAAATTCTGTCATAAGAATATAAAGTTCTTCAGTACTTTTTGTTATATTGATATTTTAGTGCAGTGTGATTCACAGGCACTATGCTAAAGTTCTTTACCTAAATGACTTCATTTAATACTTAAAATAGCTGTGTGAAGTAGAGTACATGATTATCTCAATTTTATAGACAGGAAAATTAAGGCTCAGAGGTTAGGTAGTTTATCCAGTATCTCTTGGTTTCTAAAGGTGTAAGCAGTGTTTGAAACCCAGGGATCTCTTACTCCAAAACCCAGAATCTACTCTCCACTACACTATCTCCAACATGGAGAAGTGGAAGAATTTGCTCTCATGTCATTTCTTATTTCTGTAGAACGTATTCATGACCTTTAGACCCTAAAGCCAGTGTTCCTTATACATTCTCACACTGCTTTTGTTTAAATGGTTTCTCTCTTGCATAACAAAGAGGGTTTCTTAGATTTGTTTTTCCAAAAAGGGCTAAGCATAACTGGAAAATGCCCTCTCAATAGTACAAAGTACTTCCAACCTCATTTAAAGGGTTGCTGAATACAATGCTTTTTAAACTAGAGTCAACATGTTTACAATAGATGTCTTAAATGTATTCCTCCTATGTAACTATAATGTTGTATACCTTTAACGACATCTCACCAACCCCTACCCACTACAACCACCTGAGCCCCTGGTAACCACCATTCTACTCTCTGCTTCTATTAAACCAACTTTTTCACATTCCACATATAAGTGAGATCATGCGTGTTTGTCTTTCTATAAATGATAAATATATAATTTTATTTGTCAATTTTAAATAAAATGTTTAAAAACGGTTGCCAAATACAATGTGAGCTGTTCAGTTAAATTTATGTTAATTAGCTTAATTGACTCTTTCTACAGTGTATAGATAGATCAAGACATCACTGTATAACCCATCAATATACATATTTATTGTTTGTCAATTAAAAATGAATAAATGATTTTAAAATAATCATAATTTACATGAACAGTAAATAATGTTTTAGTATATCTCAAATACTGCATGGAAGATACTTATACCAAAAGTTATTCATTGTTTGTTGAAATTCAAATGTAACTGGCTAACTTTTATTTTTATTTGCAATATCTAGTTGCCCTACCTCATAGGAAGCCACATAAATAAACGAAATTCTCCATTTACTGGAAATCACAGCTTGCAAAGAGCACTTTCATCACCTTTAACTAATTTAATATGTACAACAATCTATAAGAAAAAAATAATTCACTGTATAAATATAACTGAGGACACTGGGTTCAGAATAAAGTTGTCCATGATCACATAGCTCATATGTGATGGAGCTGTGGTTTAAATCTAAGTGTAACACTGCTTGTCATTTTCTCTTTCCTTAATCAGCCATCAAACCTCAGATTAATCACCACCTTCTTTGAGAAACCTACCTGGTCTACTCCCTACCCAAATTTGTGGTTCTTTCTTTTATGCTGCCATGGGAGATTGCACATGTCATCATTATGGCATGCAGCACATTAATCTGTGATTATTTTTATGTTTTTTCTCTATGCCGCAACTGAGTTTTGAGTAGTGTGGTAGGCAGAATAATGCCTTCACAAGGAGGTCCACATCCTAATCCTAATCAATGTTACATTACATGGCAAAAGGAATTCTGCCTCTGTGACTAAAGTTAAGGACCTTAAGACGGAGAAATTATCTGGAATTATCCAGATGGTCCCAACTAATGACATGGGCCCTTAAAATTGGAGGACCCTTTTTGACTGTGGTAAGAGGGAGACATGATAATGCAAGAATTGTCAGAGAGATGAAACTTTGTTGGCCTTGAAGATGGAGGAAGTGAGCCGTGGACCAAGAAATGCAGGCTAACTTTGGAAGCTGAAAAAAATGCAAGAAAACCAATTTTCCCCTAGGACCTCCAGAAAGGAACACAGCCCTATTGACACTGTGATTTTAGTCCAGTGAGACCCACTTTTGGACTTCAAATTTCCATACATTTCTAGCAATATATTTGTGTTGTTTTAAGGTATTATGTTAGTGGTAATTTGTTACACAAGGAATAGGAAACTGAAGGAGGTAGGTGCCATGTCTTATTCACTGCTGCATTTCCTATAGCTAGCAAAGTGAAGAGTAAGCATGTAAAGGATGCTCAGAAATTGTTTTCTTGAGTGAATAAATAAAAACTATACAACATTTCTTCATGATAAGTGTGTTGTAAGGAAATGACTAATCAACTATGATATGAGTAAGAAAAATTATCTCTATCCATCTTCTTATCTGAGCCAATGATAGCAAACTCTACTCTCTCTATTCCTTGATGCAACAGGTCATTATTATAAATACAGGAAAAAATGGGTAACAATAAATGATGACTCCAGAATAAGCTTGTAGATTGGTCAGGGTGGTGGGAAAAATTGTAGAAAGATGCAAACCTTCTTGGAAGGCCAGGAGGTTTTACAAAAGCTTCAGAAAAGGATTTAGCTGAAGGCAGCCAGATTCTCTTATTCGGTGCCTGAAAGTTTAGGTTAGATAATAAGGGGATGTAAAGAAACTGATTTAGATAAGTTAGTTTACTTAGGCCTCAGAATGTGGCCTTTAATTATCCACGTGCAGGACTGCTCTCTATGGCGGTGGGGGGGAAGAAGTGTGTTGACTCAAGACCTTTGTCATTAAATCTGTACTGAATAAATGCCTGTAGCACTGGCTTGTCAAGGCCATAACTGCTACAACTCTTCCTGTGAGGGCCCAATCCCCTAGCCTGTTCTTTCACTGGATACCTGTGTCTGAGTGCATTTGTTCATCTGTTGTCCAGCCAGGGTCTGTGGGTCAGACCTGGCATAAGCTTTTACATCTTCCTAGCTGTGGATGTGAGATCATAAAAGGAGACCCCACCCATAGTTGCTACAATAATAGACATAACAAAAATTTCCTGAATTAGCATAATAGTTGTCAAACTTTAGTTTGCATTAGACTGGCCTGAGATATTTATCTAACACTGCATATTACTGATCTAACCTTTAGAGATTCTCATTCAGCAGGGTGGGGATGGAGCCTAAGTGATTCTGTGGACCATAGTGCAACAGGACCCATATATATAGCGAGACAGTGGTCAGGATAATCAGTATTGTCCTGATTGCCTCCCTATTCCTGGGAGCTTCTCTGGGAAGTGATTCCTACTCTCTTCTTTGGTCTTGAAAGCAATTCTGACACTAAATCTTATTTCTAAATAAATGAGAGCAAAGGTGAGGGGAGTTAACTCTTACACTATATTCTCAAATGTATTTTTCATGAAAGTATTTGGAGTTCAAGATAATCTAGGATCAAATACTTCATCAGATTTCAGAAATTCCCTATTAAATGAACAGGCACCAGAACCATCAAATGCAAGAAGAATTTGTGAGAGGAGTTTTCACTGTAGCATCTTCAACCCACATATTATCATATTAGACATAAGTTAATTTTGAGGTAACTTGCCCTCTGATACCCCACAAACCCAGGGAAATTTTTTAAAAAAATCTTCCTTTAGTTAGGATAAACAAAGAACTTTATACACACACACACACACACACACACACACACGTATACATCTCTGTGGCCCAGGCTAGAGTGCACTGGCACGATCACAGTTCACTGCAGCCTCAACTTCAGGGGCTCAAGTGATTCTCCCATCTCAGCCTCCTGAGTAGGTAGGACTACAGACATGTGCCACTACACCTGGCTAATTTTTTTGTAGTTTTATGTAGAGAAGGGGTTTTGCCAATGTTGCCTAGGATTGGTCTCATACTCCTGGGCTCAAGCACTCTGCCCACCTGGGCCTCTCAAATTGCTGGGATTACAGGGGTGAGCCACCATGCCCAACTGAGAACTTCAATATTTAACCAACCACTGGAAATAAAAGTCAGCAGTATGAATACCAGTTTCTAATTGACCATTTCTAAATGGCGCCTTATTTTTCCTTAAAAACTGTATTACATGCTAAAACTAAAAGGAAAATTTAAAATCCAGAAAGGTCTGAAGAAGAAAATGACAATTTCTGACAGTTTCATTGCCTAAAGAAAAGCCATAGTTAATATTTGATTTGTTACTCTCAGTGCTTTGGCTGTGCACATGACTTAGCGATTTGAGATAATACTGTATACACAATTTTATATCATGCTTTTTAAACATAATATAGGATATTCTGCTACCATATGGTTAATGTGTTGTAGTGAGACTGTTTTTGTTAAATTATTTTCCTTGAAGAGAATTGAGAAATTCAGAAGTCCTATGAATAGTCTAAAAAATAACTTTATGGGCAAAGTTCCCGCATATTATTCTCAAAGAGGTACAATTAGGTCTTCCTGGAGTGTCAGAGGTGCTGAGTCACCTGCAGCTACCGACTGCTAATCATATTAGACAGAAGTTAATTTCAAGATAACTTGCCCTCTGGCACCCCACATGTCAGGCAGTGCAGTGGCTTCTTTATTTACAGTGGCATGCAAGTGAGCAATGCCATGTTTAGAGAATAATGTGCATTCCAGGCCTGCCAACCCCAAATTATTGTGAAGCTTTGTTGGAAAAGACAGAATTCTAGAATGTTATGACCATAAATCACATTGTTGGAAATTGTCTTTCTCTAAAAGTTTATGGTTGTGGTGCAGTGCCATTTTTCTTCCAGACTTGAATTTGACTGAATTTCACTTGTCATCACAAAGAAATATTTTATTTTCATTTTCAATTCAGTCATAAATTGCTGAAAACATTCTCTCAAGAATTAGAGTATAATCATAGCACAACTGAGTATTAGCAATGAAAAATACTCACCATATATTAAATATACATGGGAATACTTTGAAAACAAACATGATTGCACTGCCAAATTCTCAACCTTGCAGCCATCTTGATGGTAAATTAAATTCTTATGTGAATAGCTTAGTTTTTTTGGATCTATCACTGAAGGAGAAAACTTCTTTCATTACCTCTTACTATGATGAAAACGACTTACCAGGTTAGAGATGTGAGACCAAATTAAGAAGGCCAAGCTTTCCATCCTTTCACATTCTCTCATCTAAACCCACTAAAAGTGACCATTTGTTCTGGTTCAGTTCACTTTGTTGGGTACTTGCAGAAGCCTTAGTAGAAGGTACTCCTTTCACTTCTCTAAATTGATAACTTGTTTTACAAAGCCCAATCAAAGGCTATATTTTTGTTTGGTCAATAGACTCAGAAAACAATGTTTTTCACATAAAGATTTCACAAAAAGATTTCAATCAAAGGCAACTGATGCTAACAGTTATAAATATATTTGACGTTTCTTCTTAATTCCTTTTTTTTTTTTTTTTTTTTTTGAGACGGAGTCTCACTCTGTCGCCCAGGCTGGAGTGCAGTGGCCGGATCTCAGCTCACTGCAAGCTCCGCCTCCCGGGTTTACGCCATTCTCCTGCCTCAGCCTCCTGAGTAGCTGAAACTACAGGTGCCCACCACCTCGCCCGGCTAGTTTTTTTGTATTTTTTAGTACAGATGGGGTTTCACTGTGTTGGCTAGGATGGTCTCGATCTCCTGACCTCGTGATCTGCCCATCTCGGCTTTCTTGTTAATTCTTTTTTATGGTGGCATTAAAATACAGAGGGACACTGTAAAATTCTTATAAAGTATTGGTATAAGAGAGGTAACTTGCATTATTTATAAATGGTTAATAGATTGGCAGGATGGATTGGATTTTACACTAAGAATACATTGTAAAATAGTACAAGGTGTACTGGGAATATGAGGAATAGTTCCTAGTTTCCACTCTCTTATTCATAAGCTCTGAGCTTGAGGACTTTGCTTGCCTGTGTTGAAGAGAAAAATGCTGGAGAGAAAATTGATAATAAAATATATGACTATGTACATGGTTGTCAAATAAGCTTTTTGAAATAAGTAGGGTTAACAGTTTGAGAAAATATAGGCTTGTGGCACATAATCAGAACCAAAAATGCAATGGTGATGGAAAAATAAGCCAATTTATCTCCAACTGGTGTCTCTAAGTTATAAAGAAAATCAAACATCTGGTCATTTGCATAGTTTTTATCACAGAAGCAAAATATGGTTGCATGCCCTTGGAAGAGAACCAATGAACATGAAGGTTATCACTCAGGAAGGACCGAAGCCGACTGCTAAACAAGGTGACTTTTGGACACTTGACCATAACTCAGAGTGTCATGGCAGGATGGTTAAACGTGACATAAGCCTAACTTGGTAAGGGAAGCAGCACTGTGGGACTGTCCTGAGAGCAGAACTGCCTGGCAACTTGGGTGGAATCAAAAGAAAAAGAACAAAAAAGACAGTAAGTTTTTTTATGCCTATGTGTGAGAGCTTCTGGGACACTTCAGCCCTGTTGCTTCTTCCACTGACTGGTCATGTTAATGTAGTTGATAAATCATGTGCTTGTATGGTCATGTTGCCTCACTTGTTCAGCAGATTCACTTTGCTTTGGGAAGGATACAGTAAACTGGGAAAGTGAACTGCCCAAATGATTTGACCGGGGATTGTGTACAATATAGGAAGCGCTTTCAAGCAAAGACTTTAAATTAATGCAGACCTTGGTTTGAGTTCTGGTTCCACTATTGATGAGCTGTGTGACCCTGAACAAATTTCATAATCTCTCTGTGCCTTAGTTTCCTCATCTGTAAAATGAGGATAATGATGATTTCTTGTGTCAGGGTGTTCTTGAGTTACTATAAAGAAATACAAGAAATACCGGAGGCTGGGTAATTTATAAAGAGTTTTAATTGGTTCATGGTTCTACAGGCTTTGCAGGAAGCATTTATGTGATCAGTTTCTGGGGAGGCCTCAGGAAGCTTAAAAATCTGGTGGAAGGTGAAGTGGGAGCTGGCATATCATGCGGTGAGAATGGGAGCAAGGTGCGGGTGAAGGCACCACACATCTTTGAACAAGCATATCTCCTAAGAACTCCCTCACCATTGTGAGGACGGCACCAAGCCATGAGGGATCCACCTCCATGAGTGAAACACCCCCACCAGGCCCCACCTCCAACATTGGGGATCACATTTCAACATGAGATTTAGAGGGGACAGTATCCAAATTATATCAGTTCTATATTCTATAATTATTATACTTGAGGGGATTAGTAATTTGTCTAGGTTCACATAGGTAGGCCTTGGTTGAGCTAAGGCTGTCTGACTTCATGTCTATGTTTCCAGAAGTGACCTAACCCATTCAACATTGCAGAGCTGGTCAGTAGTGAAATTGGCTGTGACAGATGCTGCTACTCATCTACCGAATGTATGTTCTCCCTTGCCTTCTTTACTGAAGAATCATTTTTCCCCCAGGGTTGAAATTTGGCCAGCTAAAAGTTCAACCTCCTATGCTTCCTTGGAACTTTGGTTATATATGTGACACAGTTCTGTCTGGTGGGATGTAATCAGAAACATATCAAGTGAGGTTTCTAATAAAGCTGGAGTTATCTTGACAAAAAGGGTCAGACTTAGCTGACACACACTTTTTTCATGCTTGAACATGAAAATAATACCTGGAGGTGGAACAGCCATGTTTGCAACCACCTCAATACCTGAAAGAAAAAAACCACATGCCAAAAACTGGCAGAAGGCATAGATGAAAGCTGGAAAGAGCTGCGTGGAGAAACTGTACCAGCCCTGGACTATGAATTTCCAGACCGCTGTCATATTAAAAATTGCCATTTAAGTCACTATAGTCTAGTTTCTGCTATACACAACTGCATCTAATGCCAACTGATATGTTAGGATTTAAACCTCTAAGAACTTGTTAGCACATTTTTTTTTTTTTTTTTGTGAATTCCCTAGAGACAAAGCTCTGCCCATAATATATTTTATCTTGTTTATGTGTAATAGTTACAGTGCTGCCCTTGGTCTTAACCATTAGGTCCTCAGCGACAGAGTACTTGGAGCCCAGGATGATGTGCAGTCAACACTGTGATTTAAGATTGGGAAATTGGGGCCTAGAGAGCGGTTAATAGTGGTGAAACAGAGGCTAGTACTCAGGAATTTTGATATTCAGTTTTGGCCTCCTTTTAGCGCTATACAGGACCCTACCCGTGCCCACCATAAACGTACTGAGGATCCAGGCAGATGTAAGTGCTTAGGTGACAAAGGAAACATTTTTCTATTTTATCATTTTGCTCTGAACATTCTTGTTACTTGCTATGTAGGCAAGGCATGCGCCTCAGTTTTCTCATCTGCAAAACAGGCATCATAGGGTTATTGTGACTGTCTCATTGGGTTATTGCTGGGATCTAAGGATTTGATATATGTAAAGTCCTTAGAACAGTGTGTAGAATATAGTAAGTTTGAAAACAACAGCCCATAGAACTGCAATCTTTATTATTATGTCTGAAATGTAAATCTTTTCAATTTGTTGCTCTGAGACTCTTCACAGTGACTGAAACAAAGATTTCATAGTCAGATAGATATGAGTTCCAGACGCAGGTTTGTCACCTATGAATTGTGTGATATCAGGATAAGCATGGAAACTCTTCAAGTCTTGATTTCTTTCTCTGTACCAGAGGATAATTTTTGTAGCTACCTTACTGAATTGTCAGAATTAACTGAGCTAATTTATGTAAGCCCTCAACATAGCTTTTGCACTCATTAGAACATAGCTATTAAGATTTACAATCTTTTTCTTAATACAACTTAGGTTTTGGTGTGTGTTTTTTTGTTCGTTTTTATTCCTCTCTTGGCCTGCATCACCATCATTACCCCAGTGTAGACCATACTTGTATTACAACTACTTTTTTAAATTGCTTGGTAATTTTTTCTTTGCGTGATGATTAAATGTATGTGTCAACTTGACCAGGTTACTGTGCCCAGTTTGATTAAGTACTAGTACAGATGTTGCTGTGAAGGTAATTTGGAGGTGTGATTAATATTTATAATCAGTTGACATTAAATAAAGAAAATTTTCTTGGATAATGTGGGTGGACCTCATAAAATCAGTTAAAAGTCTTAAGAGAAAAAACAGGTTTCCTGGAGAAGAAGAAATTCCGCCTCAAGGTAGAAATACTGCCTGGGTTTCCAGCCGGCTAGCCTGCCTTTTATTTTAGACTCAAGACTGCAACATCAAATCTTGCATGAGTTTCCAGTCTGCCGCCATGCCCTACAAATTTTAGACTTGTCAGGCCCCACAACTGTGAGCCAATTCCTTAATACAAATCGTGTATGATTTGTGTGTAAATATACATATAGAATTGATTATTGGGTCTATTTCCATGGAAAACTCTTACTGATACATCTTCCCCCTTGCACAAAATTGGATCTTGGAAAAAAAATAGCTAATCTCTGATTATTTTAGAAATTCTATTAAGAACTTCATCTTAACTTCTGACTTTTATATTCCTGCCTAATGTGAGATGATCAACTCTATGGGATGACTGGCTAATGTGTTTTTGTTTATGTTTTTATTTTCTGTTCTGGAATCTAGCCCTTGATTTAACTTTCACAGTCAATTTTCTATTCCTTGCAGCCTTTCACTTCACATTTACCATGCATCTCCCCCAACACCTCCTAGGAATTTCTATTCCAGTAGCTCTCTCTTTTCTTTTCCGTCCCTCCTTGTGACTGTCTTGTCATGCATGTTCACTAATAATGAAAATCATTTTACAAATCAGGCTGGGAGGAACCTTGAGTCCATTGGACATAGCCCAGTGAAAGCTCAATGTAAGATCTTTACAATAAGCTCTTATGATATTGCATGACACACCTTCTGTCAGAGATTTGTTCACAGTTTCCAGGCATGTGGAGAGGTTCAAAGGATTATATGGAGAGCTCCTGGAAATCTCCAGGGCCTAAAATAAAGCATACTTATCCCTTCATTACAGCAGAAGCTGTGATCTACCTCTTTGTGGACAAAGTGCTTGATTTCCTACCCATGGATATTGGTATCCTAAGAAATTTTTATGTACCGTAGCAGGCACCGCTCAGTGAAGCCAATTAATTAAGCTAGTTTTCCAGCCGATAGACTGACGCATTACCACTATTTCAGCAATGCGCAAATTAGAAGCATATTGTGTCTGATGGCCTGGTCATCACATACCGTTGATTTTAATTTGCTAGAGAGGTTGAGGGAGAGGAAGAAACAAAACAAGGATTAAACCTGGGAGGAAATGTGGTAAGGAACATGTGAAGGCTGAAGAAGCATTTATTGAACACTGACTGTGTGCAAAATTAAATGCATTATTCACATCACATCGTTTAAGGGTGAGGTTGATTTTAGTATTATTCCAATTCTTAAAATAAGGAAATAGACTCAGGGAGGTTGAATTACTTTCCCAAGAACATACATCTATTTAGTGGCAGAGCTGGCAGGAAGAAATCTAGGCAATAGTAATAGTTATGTACTGACTCTCCACGCTCTTGGCAGATTAAATTTCTGTGCCGACCTACTGACTTTTCCTATGTTCTCCTAGCACTCACTTCCTTCATTTCTTCTGTAATCACCACACATCAGGAAGCCATATTCTGTAGTCTTGATAATGTATTATACTCTGTAGATATCCCATTCTTTTGTGTCAATCCCAAGTGCTAAGAACTAGAATCACATCACAGGGAAAGAAAGATGTGTGCATTTATAGCCTACTCACGGTGGCAAGGACAGGATCCATCATAATGAAGGCACGAGAAAGGTTGCTATCTGGCTCCTTGGTTGAAATTGCAGTTGATGAAGGTTAAGACCTTCGAAGTACAGCTGCTTTGATTCCCAGCTGCTCTGTAGCTGATCCTGCCAGGCTGATTTGAAGTAAATGAACCTACTGTTCTCTGTTTGTAGGATATGGGAGTGCTGGAAGGGAGTGGGGAGGTCAGAGGACCACTTAAGTGGTTGTTGCTAGAATCCAGGTGTCAGATTTGATGAGAGTTTAAACTGAGACAGAGGAAGTAGATACAACAAGAAAGAAAGAATGAAAGATTCTGAAGAGTTAAGATCTGCAGAATATGGAAAAAAAATTAAAAGTGGGAGGTGAGAAGGGGGAAAATTATAGGATAAATCACTAATTTCTGGGTTTGAGACTAATGGATAGAGGCTTCATTAACAGATGAAAGACACAAAAACAGGAGCAGACACTTCAGCTCTATCTTACAGAGTTCTCCTGACATCCCATGGTAAGATGGGATTCCAGGAGGAGGGAACAAAAGAGATGCATAGATAGAAGTGAACAACGCCTATCTATAAAATAGCAAATGAATTGGTATGACCGAAGTGCAGAATGCATGTTGAAAAGTGTGAGATTAGGTTAGACAGACAGGGGATGACTAGATCAAGAAGAGATTTTTAAACCATTCAAGGACTTTTCCCCTTCATTCTTAGATAAAATGGAGTATCGTGAATAGGTTTTAAGCATGGAAATTAGTTGATTATAAAAATTTTCATTTTAGACAAATTACAGTATGGGAATGGTGGAATAATGAATTGGGGGAGCTATTGAAGTGGTTCAGCTGATGTTAATTGGAACGTAGAACAGTGTCAGTGTGAATGAGAAAAATGGATTGAATAGAGAGGTGTTTTATATTTATTTATTTATTTATTTATTTATTTTTTATTTATTTTTTGAGACGGAGTCTCACTCTGTCGCCCGGGCTGGAGTGCAGTGGTACAATCTCAGCTCACTGCAAGCTCCGCCTCCCGGGTTCATGCCATTCTCCTGCCTCAGCCTCCCAAGTAGCTGGGACTACAGGCGCCCACCACCACGTCTGGCTAATTTTTTGTATTTTTAGTAGAGACGGGGTTTCACCATGTTAGCCAGGATGGTCTCATAGAGAGGTATTTTAAAGACAGAATGGGCAAGACTTTATGATGACTTAACTATGTTTTTTGCTTAGGCAACTAAATTGATGTTGGTGTCATTTAACACATGAGAACCACAGTAGTAGGAACTGGTTTACTATATATTTGTGTGATTACTATGTTCTTGTTTCTTTGATTAGCAGCATCTTCTGATCCACACTTATTCCTCACTGCCCACAGTTGGTCACAAATCGTTCTTTGCTCTAGGTCCATAGAGAATTATAAGTATTAATGTACCAAACTTGTGTAGGCACTACCACCCGCTTGGGTCAGTGGAAAGCTGTGTGTTTTGAGACCACGGGCATTTGATTCCTTCTTCAATTTCCATCCAGTAATGACTATAGAGGGGAAAGAAAAAGCTAGGTTTAGATAGAACATCTAACATTAGGCCTAGGATGTTCTGACTGATGTAGAGATAATTTAGGTTTTGGTTTGCTCTGACAATGTCCTTTCTCAAAAACGCAAACTTTATATTTTTTCTTTTCTACCTTTTAACATCTCCCTCCAGAACAAACGCACAGATACACAGACAGACACACACACACACACACACACACATATTATACTCCACCCTTTCTATTATTCTCCTCCTCCTCCTCCTCTCTTCTTGTTCTCCTTCTCCTTCTTCTTCTCCTTTTCTTCTCCTCCTCCTTCTTCTCCTTCTCCTTGTTCTCCTTCTCCTTCTTCCTCCTTCTCCTTCTCTCTCCTGCTTCTCCTTCTCTCTCCTGCTTCTCCTTCTCTCTCCTGCTTCTCCTTCTCTCTCCTGCTTCTCCTCTCTCCTGCTTCTCCTTCTCTCTCATGCTTCTCCTTCTCCCTCCTGCTTCTCCTTCTCCTCCTTCTCCTCCTCCTCCTTCTCCTTCTCTTCTTTCTTCTTCTTCTTTCTTCTTCCTTCTTCCTTCTTTCTTCTTTCTTCTTCTCACCAGGCTGGAGTGCAGTGGCATGATATCGGCTCACTGCAACCTCCGCCTCCCAGGTTCAAGCGATTCTCCTGCCTTAGCCTCGCAAGTAGCTGGGACTATAGGCATGTGCCACCATACCTGGCTAATTTTTTATATTTTTAGTAGAGATGGGCTTTCATCGTATTAGCCAGGATGATCTTGATCTCCTGATCTGATGATCCACCCGCCTAAGCCTCCCAAAGTGCTGGGATTACAGGCGTGAGCCACCATGCCTGACCTCTTCTCATTATTCTTTACTTTCCAGAATATGTCCTTCATTATCTGACTTCCAGGACTTTGCTAAAGCTCTCCTTCCGTCTGAAATACCACCCCCTCCTCATTTCTTCTTACCAAATCTTATCCATAAGCTTGGATAACACTAACCTCAGCTCATACTTTCTCTAAAAATCTTCACAGGTCTCCCCATCAAAATTAATCTTTGTCCTATAACAATTTGTTTAAACATCTTTTATAGCATTTACCACAATGTTCCCATTCATTTGCTTGTAGGCTTATCTACCTTGATAAACTTTGGTAGCTAATAGAAGACAACAGCCAATTTGAATATATGCATGCGTAAGAATGAGTGGCATTAAATCAAGCATGAAATTTAATTGATTACCTCCCAAATGACCTAGCACAATGAAAAGAACATATTAAGTATACAATAATTTTTGATTAAGTGAAATTTCATTTTTATTTTATCACCTTGGAGAATTGCTTTATTTCCACAATCTTATTAGTATTAATATATTTATTATTTTTCTCAGATAACTGCAAATGCATTGAACTCTTTTCCTCAGAGGATACTCAGTGCTATAGTTAACACTGATGGGTTTAGATATCTGTTATAAAGAAGAATAAAATGAACTCACCTGTTTGGAATCAAGTCCAAATGTAACTATTTGTTTAAAGGTAGTAAAAGAAAAAAGTTCTTGACAAGGAGTGAAAATATATATATGCTTGATTTAACATACTTAAGCTCTCTTATCTTCTATTTTTGTTATACTTAACAATGACCAAACAAAAATGAACACAGAAAAGTGTGTGTGTGTGTGTGTGTGTGTGTGTGTGTGTGTGTGGTATTGGCTTAAGGGTTAGACTAGGATTCTAATTCCAACCCTTGCCATTAACATGTTGTTTTGATTTTCTTCATGAAAAATGGGATTCTGTTACTTTGTCTTCCTCCTTTATCTGCTTTGTGACATTAACGGTTCTAATAGCATTGTGTCTCTAAGATAAAGTTGTTTATTTAACATTTTATAATCCCCTCCAACATTTTGTCTCTTCTGTTCCTCTCCATGCACTTTTTGAATTTCCAATAAAAAAAGAATGTTTGAGAATAAGATGGAGTGCTCTTTTCCTAATCGCTTTCCAATGTAAACAGCACAAACATAGGAATGTCAACTGGACATAAAGTGTTACTATGATTGCCCCTCATTTTTCATTCAATTAAAATATCTGTTTCTTTTTACTCCCTTATTTTTGAAGCATCCCACAGAAAAATGTTTACAAACACCTAAGAACCCTGGGTAGGAAGATTGGATTACTTTGAGAAGCCCATTCAAATACTGAACAACTTGCCTTACTCATTGCCATTGAGCTGATGAATATAGGTAATTCACAGTTGTGTAGAGAAAAAAGGCTATCTGAACTTATTTCACAGGCTTCCCTGTTACATGTGTGAAATGATCTAGTGCCACTTTAGTATGCAAACAGACAGCCTATTCTATTTTTATAAACTGATCATCTAACAGATTTTGATAAATCAACACCACCTATTAGTAATGGAAATACTGAATGTTGAATATGTTTGTGCTACTAAGTAAGTCACTAAAGTATATCGTTTATGCTAATGTTAATGTGAATTTTTGAACTAGCTCTCACCAAGAACAATTATTTGTTCTTTTTTTCAGTTTTTACAACTTGCTTCCATGTGATGCTTCATTTCAAAGTGAACCATATAAGTTTAAAGAGTAAGAAAGACTGCCTAATTTTATTAATTTTAAGAAAATGAAAATGACTTAGAAAACAATTTCTAATCCCATAGCTCTTGGATAATTAAATTTATGTCAAACAATTAAGTATCATTCAGAATTCAAGCCACAAGCAAACGTCTTCAGACTCACAATAGTGATGCCTATACCCCATGCTTTAAGATAATGGTGATAATTTAGGAATTACACAACTTATACAGGCCCTGCCTTGTAAATATTTAAGCAGATATATTTAATGGAAAAAGTTAATGTAACATGAAAATTCTGCATGAAAGAGTAGGTCATTATTTTTCTGAAAACCATGAAATAGTCTGGGTATTCTTCCCTGCCCAAATCTTATGTTAAAGCATAATCCCCAATGTTGAAGTTGGGGTCTGGGGGGAGGTGTTTGGGTCATGAGGGAAGATCCCTCATGGCTTGGTGCTGTCCTCATGATAGTGAGTGAGTTCACTTCATTCAAGATCTGGTTGTTTTAAATGTGTAGCACTGCCTCCTTGATTTGCTCCTACTTTTGCCATGGGATGTGCCTCCCCTTTTGCCTTTCACCATTCATGTAAGCTTCCTGAGTCCTCTCTAGAAGTTGAGCAGATGCTAGCGCCATGCTTCCTGTACAGCCTGCAGAACTATGAGCCAATTAAATCTCTTTTCTTTATAAATTACCCATCCTCGTATTATTATTATTATTTTTTATATGATGGAGTTTCGCTCTTTCACCCAAGCTAGAGTAAAGTGACAGGATCTCGGCTCACTGCATCCTCTGCCACCCGGGTTCAAGTGATTCTCCTGCCTAAGCCTCCCACCTCCCGAGTAGCTGGGATTATAGGTGCCCACCACCACGCCCAGCTCATTTTCCTATTTTTAGTAGAGACAAGGTTTTGCTCTGTTGGCCAGGCTGGTCTCAAACTCTTGACCTCAGGTGATCCACCAGTGTTGGCCTCCCAAAGTGCTGGGATTACAGGCATGAGCCATCGCACCTGGCCTCAGATGTTTCTTCGTAGCAGTGCAAGCACAGCCTAACACAAACTAAGAAGGTAGTTGTGATTAGAACCTTTAAATAAAACGCTTTTAAAAAAAATATCTGTCATCTTAGGTATCATGGAGCTGCCTGCACAGAAAAAATAGCTTAATATTGTTCAAATATTATCCTCATGATGAACCACATGGTACAGAACAGAAATATATATTTTTATTTCAATAAGCCTTCCATTTTGAGTTTGATTCCATATATGAGAACAATTTGAAGTATTCCTGACCTAATTTGTGGTAAAACTAATGAACTCTGTTTATCAAAATACTTACAATCTTCAGGGTGGTTGACTGGGATAGTATCTATATAATATAAGTTTGGTGAGTAAGTAAATTAGTAAGAACATTAATTTCCCTGAGGTACTTTGGGTATACTGCCATCAGTGACACACATGTTACAATATAGGATGGAAATAAATATATGGATGATATAGACAGTTAAGTGATAGATATAGGTAGGTCATAGACAGACAGATAAGTAGATCGATAGATGGTAGATAGCCCTGGATTAATTGCTTCCCTAGTCCCCTACAATCATCTTAGGATAGGTTTGAATCACATGTTATACATACTGAAAAACATTCATTTTTTTTTTAAGATTTTTGTGGCTTTCACTTTATATACTTTGCTTGGTTGTGGGGAAATCATGTCACCCACGTCACTATGCTGCTTTTGATCTGCATTGGGAAGTCTCAGATGTGGAATTTAGCCCTGTTATTTCCACACATACTTTTTAGGTGTTTAGCAGGTTTTCCTAGATGTCTGGGGAAGTCATAGCTGTTTATACAGTAACGAAGCAAACAACTTTAAATGGTATATTTAATCATTCTTGTTCTTAAAACTCCTTTGGCTATTCTGCTTTGAAGTAAAATATAGGTGATTTTTTCACTGACTTTTCTTCAAAAGTGAGAAGCAGGGACATTTTACTTCTTCTCCATCAGATAAATGACAGTTACTCCTCCCCACTACTGGGCCAGAGCAGGAAAGGGCCTCAGTATTTCCCTATGTTAATACCAGAGTGAGCAGTTAAGAACAGCCTGCAATAGCTAGCTTTCTAGAAAGAATGTGAGAATACTATTTACAGTTATTTCATAAGGGACAATTGCTTTGACATACAATGTTTTTAGTTTGCAAGTGCTCTTTCAAGGATACAATCTTTTAATAAGTCATTGAATATATGTGTGGTTAAATATGTTTGCTTTAAAAAATGCAACACATTGAAACCGAAGCAAGGCAACATAAATAACCCAAGCAGAAAAGATAAAGAGCAAGGATCTTTGCTTTTTTCCCCTTTCCTTGAATGATTAGACTGGCTAGAGAGTATCTTGTTCTATTTTTTTTTCCCCCAACAAATAGCTTTTGCATTTATTTTTAATTCTTTAATTTTCTATATTCATCTCCACTAATTTTGTCTTTTTATCTTTTGAATTATTTCCTCATTCTTGACTTAGGTGTATTTTCTAACTTAAAGTAAATGCTCACTTATTTTCATTGAAATTTTGTTAGTTTATGAGAAAAATATTAAATCTCGTCAATTTTAATATGGACTGTTTTCACATACTGCTTCTAAATATTACATATGTGTAGTTTTTACTAATTCTTCTATATGATGTATTATCAAACTAGCAATTTTAAACTACAAGAAGTAGTTCTATTTTGTTGTGGTTTATTTGCTCGTATTTTTATTACTTAATTTTATTTTATAGTGTTCAGATATTGTGGCCTATACACTTTCTCAATTTAGAAACCTATTCAGGTGAGGAATTTTAGCTTAATGTTGATAAGTTTTTGCAAATGATTCAGAGGACTTGGGGAAAAAGGTATAATTTCTCTGTATTTGACTCATATGACATACAGCTCTTAAATTGACCTTGTTAACTTTAATAGTCATGTCTTCTGTAATTTTAATTTTTGCCTAATTAGTCAGAAAATGACTTAGATATTTTGAAGTATTATATTTCAGTTAGGTTTTTGTGAATTTCTCTGTGTATTTCTGACCTCATTTTACTTTATATATTTCAGTGCAATCATATTCCACTAAATATTTATGACATTTACCTTTTCATTAAAATCTTCTCTTGCTTTCATGCTTTTGACCTTGAATTCTAATTTTTCTTATCATAGTAATGTGACTCTGTTTTAGGAGCCTGTGCAGAAAGAAGTGGTGACACAGAAACTGACAAACCCAGTTTGATTGAAATGAGCAAGGATAAAATGCATTTACATCAAAATTCTACTATTTACACTCAGACCATTCAGGTCAAGTTCATAGCATTAAATGTAGCAGGATGAGCCACAGACAAAACTCCTCAGACACCCAGTTAAAGAAGGAAGGGGTTTATTCAGCCAGGGGCATCGGCAAGACTCCTGTCTCAAGAGCCGAGCTCCCTGAGAGAGCAGTTCCTGTCCCTTTAAGGGCTCACAGCTCTAAGGGGGTGCGCATGAGAGAGTCATGATCAATTGAGCAAGCAGGTGGTACGTGACTAGGGGCTGCATGCACCGATAATTAGATCGGAACACAACAGGATAGGGATTTTCACAGTGCATTTCTATACAATGTCTGTAATCTATAGATGACATAACTGATTAGGTCAGGGGTCGATCTTTAACTACCAGGCCCAGGGTGTGGTGCCGGGCTGTCTGCTTGTGGATTTCATTTCTGCCTTTTAGTTTTTACTTTTTCGTTCTTTGGAGGCAGAAATTGGGCATAAGACAATATGAGGGATGGTCTCCTCCCTTAAAATATTTCCAGGAATAGGGGGAAACAGAGGGCTTCTTAACAGTCTGTACCTAAGGGAAAAGCTCATGTGTTTGGAGGGCAACACACTCACTCTTCTATTAGAGTTTAGAGAAGACAGGTACATTACTTTGGGTTCTCCAGAGAAACAGAACCAATAAAGATCAGTAGATACATAGATAATAAGGAACTGGCTGATGTGACTATGGAAGCTGACTGGCTAGCACCAAGACCTGCAGGGTGAGTCAGCAATCTGGAGAACCAGAAAATTCTATAATATAGATTCAGTCCTAGCCTAAACACCTTGGAAACAAGGTAGTCAATAGTCTAAGTCCCACTCTGAAGGCAGGAAAATGTTGAAGTCCTACTCAGTTTTTTTTTGTTCTATGCAGGCCTTCATCTGATTGGATGAGGCCTACCTACATTAGGGAGGACAATCTGCTTTACTTAATCTGCTGATTTAAATGTTAATCTGGCCTGTAATTTTCTTTTCTCGTTATGTCTTTGTCAGGTTTTGGTATCAAAATGATGCTGGCTTCATAGAATGAGTTAGGGAGGAGTCCCTTTACAATTCTTTGGAATAGTTTCAGTGGAATTAACATTGGCTCTTTGTATGCCTGCTAAAATTTCGGACTCAGGGCTTTTCTTGGTTGATAGATTTTTTTTTTTATTACTGATTCAATTAAAAAATTCAATATTGCTCTGTTCAGGGTTTCAATTTCTTTCTGATTCAATCTTGGGAGGTTGTGTATGTCCAGGAATTCATCTATTTCCTCTAGATTTTCTAGTTTGTATGCATAAATGTGTTCAAAAAAGTCTCTGAGATCTTTTGTGTTTCTATGAAATTGGTTGTAAAGTCACCAATTTGTGAAGGACAAATAACACAATTTTGGCTAGAAAGTTATAGATAAAGGAATCCAAAGATATTACTGCTGAGAGTTAGTATATAGGGGTTTGCTGGATAAAAAGCGCATTCAAATAGTTCTGTATATGTTTTTTAAAATAGTGGGGCTAGTAGAATCAAAGGTAAATATTTTTATCAGTTAACTAGAATGGGGGCTTTTAGTTTTTAATGTTAGGAAATGTAAGAATATCAAGCACTATGCAATGGGATAGTAGAAAATGGGAAGGAGGGAATGTACATCTTTTGTTGCCCAATTAAGTCTCTTCTTGCCATTTGTGAAAGTGAGTCCAGTGCTGAGAACTAAAAGATATATGCATAGTGCCTTTGAGCACTTCATGGTTTTGCTCCTTCCCCTCCCCTTCCCTTCCCTCCCCCCACTTCCTTCCTTCCTTATTCCATTCATTCCTTCTTTATTTTGCAAATTATAGCCAGCTCAGAGAATGAGAGTTGTTTGAAGAATCTATAAGACAACATCCAAAGTATAGTGCTTCTTGCAAAGAAGAAACTCAGTATTGTTAGTTTTCTTTCCCTGTACTCCCTCACCTCCCTTCACTTATCATCTAGCAGTATCTCCTCTTATGTTTCCTGCGTCTTCATTCCCTGGGTGATATGAAGAGATTTGCACCAATGTATATTATATCTGAACTAAAATCCAATTTCCTGTGGCAGGCTGTCTGCATGTCTAGATTTTTCTTTGACTGCCCACATTCTGTGTCTGTGTGTTTTAAAGATTATTTTCTTGAGGAAATTCATAACTACTTTTAATCTTCTCTAGTAATCAACCGTTAGTTTGTTCATTTGTTTAACACACATTTATTAAGTACTCTGTGCCATATATCATTCTAGATGATGAGAATACAAAGATGAACAAACTGGATCCCTACCAATGGAGAGCTGGGTCTTGTGAAAGTTTAAATAAATTTCCTTCCAATATTGACTTTGCAAGCCAGTGTTTATTTTTCACGGTTGGCATCCTGAAAACCTTGGTGTTTTACCCGACTTGAAAGACTTTTACTCAACAGTCACCAAAACCATGTATAACCATGGGAATCAAGAAAATTGCATAAAAGCATCATAACAATGTTTTCATTTTGATTTTTTTCCAAAACAGGATTGTGGGCATTTCTTCAAATGGAAGGCAGAAAACAATTCAAAATAGAAATTTAAGAAGCCCTGAATTTTAATTACAAACTAAAATGTCTATTTTTCAATATTAGTCCTTATAAATCTTTGGGTATTTTGCTTCCAAAATATTGGCAGAGCTTAATTATGAACTCATTTTAAACATCAAGAACTTAGCATTTCATGTATTAAAAATTCAGCTTGGATCTTTGAACTTGAGGAAATATGATTATATCAATCTAAACAGGACTCATGAATTACTCAGCTTAATTTGAAACACATGCATAATGCAACAACACTCTTAATAATAGCTACTGTATTTGCATTATATGTCAAATACCATCCTGGGTGTACATTTTCCCATTTAACTATCACAGTATGCCCACAAGATAGCCCAGTTTTTCAGATTAAAGTAGTTTTTAAGGAAATTTTTAAAATTAGTCTAATTTCTCAATGGAAAAGCCATTTAATTCTACACTGTCCCTTATGTAATGATGACCGTATTATTGATACCGATCTACTATATTTAAAGGTAATAGAAAATTGTATGCACCACATGGAAAAATGCCATTTGAGTATAAATAGAACAGTTTTTTTTTTTTTTTTTTACTTTCATGGTACATAAAATAGCTACTAAGGAATCTATGGAGTCACCATACATTAAATATCTAAGCAGATAAAAAGTTGATAAAGTTAATATATGGACTTTTTTTCAGTGAATTGCATGACAAGATGAAGCAGCATGTTTAAATGTGAGCAACAATCAAAGACATCTAACTCTAATATGATATGAAATATGTGTGACTTCTGTTATGACAAAGTAATAGCTACTTTTAATGCCCTTGGCTTGTGTTTACAATGGAAAGAAAGTCTGAAGTTTTGTTAAAGGCTAGTGAAAATAAATACGGAATTGTTCCCACCTAAGTTCATAGACATCAGGTAACAAACACCTGTTCTAACAGAAGCCATTGCACTGAGGTTATGTTAGGGAGGAGCTGGGGAAGAGACAATCTTGGGGTTCACTGAGGGTGATCTAGAGGTCTTAGTGAACTGCCTCAGAAAAAAGCAGACACATGGCAGCTTGATGACATCAAGCTTATCCATTAATGAATGTAAGTTTTTCCAACTATGGATAGAATCTTTACATAATGTTTGTGTTTAGGGTCACTATACTTGAGATATTAGTAGCATTCTGATATTGTATTGTCTTTCTTATTTTCAGTATGGGATTGTAACACTTCATCAACTTTTATATGTAGATATTGATATATACTCTCAATGTGAATTGAAGAATTGGACAATATTTCATTTTCATACATTTTGAAAATACTGAACAATATCAATTCATTTTCATTTTGAAAATATAATTTTTTATTTTGCCTCCAAATCCACATTTATTTATGAAAACAGAAGACATCACAAATAATTTAGCATTTCACATACCTTGTCCTGTAAGTTCTTAGGTATATATTTAACATGCTGAGCCAAAGTGTTACTGGTGACACTTACATTTGCAACAGCTTATTTTTTGTTCAAGACACATAATTTCCACGATGCTGGATTGGCACTCTTTTGTATACTTGCCATCTGTATGTGTGATGCTTGTGGTTTTTCTTTTCACTTAACCCGTATTTCACAGTGGCATTACTTATTTCATTGGCATTTTTTTTTAAAGTTAAAATTTCAGTTTCCTTTTTTAGTTGATTAAGTTTTTCATCATGTATCTTTTCTGTATGTTGGTCATATTTTTTAACCATGGTTTATTTCTCATGATGTCTTAAGCCATATTCTTTCAACACAGATAGGCTTTATTTTCATAGTCAATACTTAAGCCCCAAACCCTCTAGCTCTGCCATTTTTGACATGAGGCTTACATCCTGTGATCTATGATGACTTCTCCACATCTGGGTTCATTCTCTAGGACTGCTGTAACACATTACCACAACAGCTTAAAACAATTGAAATTTATACTCTCGCAGTTCTGGAAGCCAGAAAGTCAAAACTTCAGGTGTGTGCAGGGCTCTGCTCCTTCTGAAGTCTCCAGGGAAGAACACTTTCTTATCTCTTCCTACCTTTTGGTGGTTGTCAGCAATCTTTGGTGTTCCTTGGCATGCAGCTGCTTTCACTCCAATCTCTGACTCAAGCATCCCATGGCCACCTTCCTGAATCTGCATTCAGATTCCCCTCTTAAAAAAGAAAACACCAGTCTTTTGATTAGGGACCACCCTAATCCCATATTACCTCATTTTAACTTGATTACATGCACAAAGACACTATTTCCTAACAAGGGCACATTCACAAGTACCAGGAGATAGAATGTAACTATTTCTTATTTTCATTTATTAATACTTTATTGAAATTAACATCAAATAACATAAAATTAAATTCTTTAAAGTAAAAAATTTAGTGGTAGTACATTCATGATGTTGTACAACCATCACTTCTGTCTAGTTCAAAAACATTTCCATCACTCCAGGGTAAAACGTCTAACTCATTAAGCAGTTTTTTCCAGTGTCCCCTCTTGCCAGCCCCTGGCAAGCGACAATCTACATTCTTTCTCTATGGATTGACCAATTCTGGATATTTCATATAAAACTTATCCTACAACATGTGACTTTTTGCATAAGGAGTCCTTTATTTAACATTACGTTTTCAAGGTCCATTCATATTATTGCATATGTTAATACTTCCTTTTTATGGCTAATAATATCCATTGTATGGGTATACCACATTTTCATCTGTTCATCAACAGATAAATGGGTATACCTTTAATCATCAATAGATAAATGTGTTATACCATTTATCTGTTGATGAACATTTGAGCTCTTTCCACCTCTTTACTATTGTGAATAATGTTGCTATGAATGTATATGTACATGTATTTGCTTGAGTTCCTGTTTTCAATTTATTTGAGTATATATCTAGGATTGGACTACAGGGTTACATGGTATTTCTATATTTCTCTTTTTGATGAACCACCGACCTGTTTACCATAGTGGCTGAATAATTTTACACTCTTACCAGCAATAAACTAGAATTTCAGTTTTTCCACATCTTTTGAACACTCAGTGTGTTCTGTTTTCATTATTATTATTGTAGCCATACTAGGGGATATGCAGTAGGACCTCTTTGTGGTTTTGATTTGCATGTTCCAAATGACTAACGATACTAAGAATCTTTTCATGTCCTTTTTGGCCATTTGTATATCTTCTATGGATTAATGCCTATTTAGATCCTTTGTCTATTGTAAAAATTGGGTTTTCTCTTTCTAGTTCACCTGTAAGAGTTCTTCATATAGTATAGATACTAGACCCTTACCAGATATGGGATATGCAATTATATTGCATTGTATGTGTTGTCTTTTTCTTTCTTGATAATGATCTTTGATACTCCAAAATTATTCATTTTGATGAAATCCAAGTTATCTGTTTTTTTGTGTGTGTTTCTTATGGTTTTTATGTCATATCCAACAATCTATTGCCAAATCCAAGGTCACGAAGATTTAACCTGGCATTTTCTTCTACGAATATATCTTTTTAGAGAGACATAATTCAACCCACAAGGTGAGCCCAACATGATGTCTTCATTTGAACTAGTGAGAAAGGACAGTGTATTAGTCTGTTTTCAAGCTGCTGATAAAGACATACCCGAGACTGAGAAGAAAAAGAGGTTTAATTGGACTTACAGTTCTACATGACTGGGGAGCACTCAGAATCACAGTGGGAGGTGAAAGGCACTTCTTACATGGAGGTGGCAAGAGAAAATAAGAAAAAAGCAAAAGCGGAAACCCCTGATAAACCTATCAGCTCTTGTGAGACTTATTCACTCTCACGAGAATAACACGGAAAAGACTGATCCCCATGATTCAATTACTTCCCACTAGGTCCCTCCCACAACATTTGGGAATTCTGGGAGATACAATTCAAGTTGAGATTTGAATGGGGACACAGCCCAACCATATCAAATGGGGAAATGTAAAATGAGAGAGTACGTTCTATGTCTTGATGTGTATTATCCGGAATAAAACATCACTTCTTGCTCATAATCCATTGACTGGTACTTAATTCTACTTTATAGTCAAATTCAGGGAAAGATAAGGTGGGAAAGTATAGTTTAGCTTTATGCCCATAAGATCAACAAAGCTGTATTACTGTGAGAAGAAGTATACATGAAAAACTAGCTATCGTTGCCACAGTTAAGTAAATGTTTTGTGGTTATACATTTTAAATTTAATATTTTGTAGACAACGTCCTTTTATAAGATGAAGGTTTCTGTGGGCACTTTTAAGGCCAGTGTAATCTCCCCTCCCTTGTTTTATTTGCCTTGATGACTAAAGAATAACTGTTTGTTCCTTAAAATTAAATAACACAACTAGACTGTCTAAATGTTGACAATTTTGTATCTGATATTTTAAAGTGTAGTGTGACATTTTAATCTGCAGATTCTGAATTATTTTTGTAATGCTTTTTATTTCACTTTCATTTCCATTTACAGTTGGGGATTCTACTTTTGGAATAAAATTATATTTGGTTTTCATCTGTGACTGCTCAGTTACTTGCTGTTTATACATTATTTATTAGTTCAATAACAATAGTGTTTAAGTCCTCAATTGTTTCCTTCACTTTGCACTATTATTTTTCATTTGAAGTTTCACTTTGATGTTTTATCATCTCATTTTTGATTTCTTGTTTTAATACATTTCATTCTATTCAATATAGTGTTGAACATTTTCTGGGTAAATTATTCTTTTTATTTCCTTTTTAACAAAATATCTGTTTGCTGTTATTTTTTCCATTTTTCCTCCACCCTCAACCAAAGAAGTTTTACACAGATGTCTTAACATATTAAAAATTTAATTCTGTTTAAAGTGGAGAGCTCTAAGTAGTCTTTTTTTTTTTTTTTTTTTTCCTTTGGACCCTCTTAGGCCAAGTAGAGAAATCCAGCAATAAAAGGCAGATGTAGCTATACTAAGCAGCCTATTTCTGTTGATGTAATTTACATGGATTCATCTTGACTCCCATTTCATCGTGTTGGAACTATTTTTCTTTTTCCTTTATGAGGAGACACCATTTGGGAGCTAAGTCTCCTCTCATCTAGAGGAATGAGTAACTGTAGGGGGAAAAAAGCTATCAACTATGTCCATGGGCAGAACTGGTTACCAGACTCAGGATTTACCTTGTCTTTTAAGGCCTTCTTAGGTGCCCTGTAACTTTTCCTAGTTTATTTTCTTCTTTTGCATTTTTATCTTAAGGCACATTTCTACTGCTTCAAAAAGAGTGCAAAATGGTAGGTTGAAGGGGGTTTTGGGTTATGGGTTCATTGCTTTGAGAACAGACATTAAGTATTAAAAGCTCATTGCTCATTCAGATGTCATTTCTCCTCACTCCCAACTCCCACTCCCTTGGGTTTTATTTTCTTCTTGGTCTTCTGTTTGACTACATTTCTTTTTATTGTTGGCAATAATTAAGTCTGAGCTTTTACAATCCTTCTAATTTTTCTCTTCAACTATCCTCCCAGCAGGAAATTGAGAGCCGCAGCAAATTCCAGCAATATTTCTGGACTGTGGTTAGAGGAGGAAGGTAACAGGATTGGGCTTTTTATGTAATGGAACTTTCTGCATGTTGAACCAGATTTGGTGACATCCTCTTCCTTTTAGACACACTCTAAATTGGGGGTAGGTTGTAATGTTTCTCAGGGTTATGTTTACTCACCTCTCTTCCTGGAATGTTTCTATAGAGAGTAGATGATATGGTTAGGCTTTGTGTACCCACTTAAATTTCACCCTGAACTATAATCCCCGTAATCCCCACGTGTCAAGGAAGAGACAAAGTGGAGGTAATTGAATCATGGGTGTGATTTCCCCCATGCTGTTCTTATGATAGTGAGTGAGTTCTCATGAGATCTGACGGTTTTATAAGGGGTTCTTCTCCACTTTGCTCGACACTTCTCCTTCCTGCCACCTTGTGAAGAAGGTGACTTGCTTTCCCTTCACCATCTGCTGTGATTGTAAGTTTCCTGAGGCCTCCCCAGTCATGTTGAACTCTAAGTCAATTAAACCTTTTTCCTTTATAAATTGCCCAGTCTTCAGCAGTTCTTTGTAGCAGTGTGAAAATGGACTGAAAATAAATTGGTACCACAGAGAGTGGGGTGCTGCTATAAAGATACCCAAAAATGTGGAAGTGACTTTGGAACTGGGTAACAGGCAGAGGCTGGAATACTTTGGAGGGCTCAGAAGAAGCCAGAAAGATGTGAGAATGTTTGGAACTTCCTAGAAACTTGTTGAATGGTTTTGACAAAAAAAGCTGATAATGATGTGGACAGTGAAGTCTGGGCTGAGATGGTCTCAGACGGAGATGAGGAACTTCTTGGGAACCAGAGCAAAGGTTACTCTTTCTGCGCTTTAGCAAAGAGACTGGCAGCATTTTGCCCCTGCTCTAGAGATCTGGGGAACTTTGAATGTGAGATAGATTATTTAGGGTATCTGGTGGAAGGGATTTCTAAGAGGCAGCATTCAAGAGAAAGCAGAGCATAAACCATTGGAAAAATTTGCAGTCTATCAATGCCTTAGAAAAGACAAAACCATTTTCTGGGGAGAAATTCAAGCCAGCTGCAGAAATTTGCATCAGTAACAAGGAGCCAAATGTTAATCACCAAGACAATGGTGAAAATGTCTCCAGGGCATGCTGGAGGTCTTCTTAGCTGCCCCTCCCATCACAGGCCCAAAGGCCTTGAGGAACAAATGGTTTCCTGGGCCAGGCCCAGGGCCTTGCTGTTTTGTGCAGACTTGGGACTTGGTGCCATGCATTCCAGCTGTGGCTAAAAGGGGCCATTGTACAGCTCAGGCTGTTTCCCCAGTCTTTCACTTTTAATTTCCTTTCTGTTTTTAGTTTACTGAGTGTTTTTATCATGAAAATGTGTTGGATTTGGTCAAATGCATTTTTTGAATCTACTGAGATGATTATATGTTTGTTTTTAATTCATTGATGTTATTAGAATGTTTAAACAAGCATGATTCCAAGGGGAAACTCTACTTGATCATGGCACATTATCCATTTCATATACTGATTCACTCTCTGTCTCATTCTGGATGGCTTCAACTGTTATGCCTTAAAGCACCCTATCCTTTCTTACTGCCATGTCTAAGCTGCCACTAATTCTTCTAGTGAATTTGCCAACTGAAATACTATGGTTTTCATCTCCTACAGTTATACATGACTCTTTTGTCTTCATATATGTACTTTACTTTTTGAACATGCAGAATACAGTCATAATAACTGTTTTAATGTTCTTGGCTATTAATTTTGATATTTTGTCAGTTGCGAGATGGTTTCTATTTCTCAGAGTAGTTTATATGTGAATTTCTCTGACTTTAGTGAGGTTAAATGTGTTTTTGGATTCCTAAGGGTCAGTTCTGTATTTTAAAAATAAATTTTCTGATCTTGTCTTCTTTTTTCAATTTTTTCCTCCATCTGATTTTTGGTCTTGTCACACTATATTACAGTCTTTACATATTAGTGATATTGGTCCTTTACCTGTGATCTATGCTGCAAACAATTTTTCAAGCTTGTCCATTTTATCTGAGTATGTTTATGGTGTGTTTGTCATGCTTTCTATTAAAAAAAAAAAATCATCGTAAGTAGTATAACGTATCAACACATCTTCCACAAGTAAGCAACCAGTGACTGCCAGGAAATGATTGCTTTATAGGAAACCCACAAAGCACTCATAATGGCAAAAGGTCACATGCTCAAGTGAGGACGAGAGATGACTGAATCTGCTGTCAACATTAGGAACATAAAGCCTGTGGTTAACTCCATGACTCCCTTCCTTCTAAGCTAAAAACCTGAATTAGAGGTAAATGCTCAGGACAGGACTTATTCACATCTTCCCAGAGAGTGAGAGCTTGTTTTAATTGTTTATAAAAATTTATTCTTCTAGTGTACCTCCTCCTGCTTTATTTCTCCAGAAGGTCATAGGATAAAGAAGGAAGGCAGCATGTTAACAAGGTCAGCAGTAAAATTTGATGAAAAATGTGTCTGCTGTCTGAGGATGCATACTGAGAAATGCTTTTCACATGAGGCACGGGTGACTTTGGTTAAGGTAAGCCCCTCCCTGGGTACACTAGTAAGTCTAAGGTTGTAGTTTCCTGATGAAAATAACTCAGAACCACTCCCAGCACGTGCATATTTCCCCCTCCTCACCTGTAGTGGTAAAATCCAAGTCTGCATTTTATACCTATAGAAATAAACTAGATTCCCCAGATATGAATTAAGTTGGAGATACAGTGTAGGGCAAGTTTAGTCATGGAAGCCTTGACAGCCTGAAGGCAGTGATTTTGGATTGAAAACTAAAAGCTGAAGAGAGTTGTGAGAACACTGGAAAAAGGAGGCAGGATGGGAAAGTTGTCTGCTAGGAACCAATAAATGACTGGTCTTTAAGGCAAATACAGGGGATCTGTAGAAGAGGAGTGGGAAGATTCATACCTCCATGGAGACTTAAAAATGGTCACAATGCCTTGGAAGGATTTTGGCAAGCCATTCAAAATACTACATAATGCTGAACACTGAGAGAGAACAGAATGAACAATTGGATGTGGGTAGCTCTGGGGAGAGACTTGGAGAAAAACTCTTCCTGCTATGTGTACCATCAGAATTGAACCAGAGGAAATGTGTACAGGTCTCCAGTTACTTTGGGATGGATCTTTCGGGAGTTCTAAAGAAACTCCCTTTTCCTCCAAGCAGAGAATCTTGGCCTCCTCCACACTTCACCAGCAACCCCCACAATCATCATGGAGGTGTCAGCCATGGTGCTTTGAGATATTAAGCCACTCCAGGGCTGCCCTGTCTGGAGGAGAAACTTGATAACCAAACAATGCCTAACAATGTGGCTCTTCATTGCCTAGACAAGAGTTATACATAAGGAAGGTAGGAACCCTGGAGAAGATCAGTGCTTGGTTTCAATATGGATGAGACGCTTGGCAAATAGTCTGGCACAGACATTGAACAGCAAACCACACATGGAAGACAACCAACCATAAGCACAGACCAACCAAACTCAACCTTGGAACAACCATTCACAAGCACTGTTAAAGAAATGAAAGAGAGGATGACTTCCTGCCAGTGTGAGTGCAGGGGCAGTGACAAGGTCAGATGACCCTGCCCATGCTCTTCTACCCTATAGATTCTCCATCCAAGACTCCTACACTGTCCTTGCCTAACACAAGTACCCCCACTGGACCACATGCTTCTCAGGGTTGCCATCCAGTCCTCAGTCTCGTCTCCCAAATGAATGTCCTGTGCTCGCTGTGTTGCCTTTCCAGGTACATGAGACAGCCAAAAGGGTAGAAATGCCCCTGCAAGCATGTCTAGGCCAAAGATCCTCCAAAACATCTATCGCCCAATCAAGAGAGCACAAGACATAAACAAGGGCAACAATATTCATCTGTTACCACCATCTGAAGATAGTGAATCAAAATAAGAGAGAGTCTCTGCTGGAGCATAACCAGGAAATCCCAGTTAATTTCACTGCTCCTCTAGTGATGTTTGCAGACCTAGAATTATTTTCTGAGTCTCAAAAGGAGCCTGTGGAAACATGACCAACCACTTAGAGACCAACCGTTACAAAGATGGTAAACTTGTTATTGTGTAGTTTGAGTTTCTTGTATATTTTGGATATTATCCCCTTATCTGATGTGTGATTTGCATGTTTTCTCCCAATCTGGGGGTTGTCTCTTTACCTGATTGTTTCCTTTGCTGTGCAGAAGCTTTTTAGTTTGATACAATCCTATTTGCTTATTTTTGTTTATGGTGGTAATGAAAACAAAATAAGAAATATATAAAAACATGTGTGTGTCTCTTCCTGTTCCCTGATGGTGGGGATGGGGAGAGGAAGGGAAAAGGGAAGTGTGTGAATAGAGGGATGTGAGTTCTTACAGGATTGCAGTTAGAGCAGCAGCAGGTCCACAGTTAGCCAGACATTTCTCTTTAACATATTATCCCAAAGGCAAAGAAGAAAGGGATTTGCTGTTTCTGCCTTACTCTGTGTGTGTGTGTATGTGTTTGCGCGTGCGCACGCCTGTATGTGTGCACATTGTGTGAGGAGGGCAGTGTTGAGGTATGTTTTGTGTTCAGTGACAATGAACCATCCCCCCAGAAAGGCAGACTAAGAAATTACCTCCAGGCCACATAACTCATAGTGGTGTTTATTGCATGTCACTCTATGGGTTAGGCAAATAAAGGCCCTCAGAAAGACCAAAAGTGTCAACCTAGTGAATGTCACTGACAGCATCCCTAAACACTGAAATAATGGTGACTGCTGGCCATACATCACTAATTAGGGCACTTTCTTGCTAAGAAGTTTAAGGCAAAACAGTGGTCTACCAAGGGTGGAACAGTGGGATTGATCTACCCGGATTAAGGTGATAGAGGGGAACATTATCCACAGCAAATTTTAATAGAAGAATGAAACAGTATGAGCTGGTCTTTTTTTATTATCATCTCTATATACTAGCATTTCTAAATAATTTTAGTCATTACTTTTTTTTATTACACTTTAAGTTCTAGGATACATGTGCACAACGTGCAGGTTTGCTACATATGTATACATGTGCCGTGTTGGTTTGCTGCACCTATTAACTCGTCATTTACATTAGGTATTTCTCCTAATGCTATCCCTCCTCAACAGGCCCTGGTGTGTGATGTTCCCTGCCCTGTGTCCAAGTGTGCTCATTGTTCAGTTCCCACCTATGAGTGAGAACATGCGGGGTTTGGTTTTCTGTCCTTGCGATAGTTTGCTCAGAATGATGGTTTCCAGCTTCATCCATGTCGCTACAAAGGACATGAACTCATCCTTTTTTATGGCTGCATAGTATTCCATGGTATAAATGTGCCACATTTTCTTAATCCAATCTATCATTACTTTTTACCTCCCTTCCACCCGAAACTTTCTGTTTGAGGTGGTTGTGGAGGGTTTTTACATCAAGTCTAGAGGGCTCAGTTAATCACATTATCTGAGTTAATTGTTCAGGACTCTCTGCTACTTATTTATTCACTCATTTATTTATCTTTATTTCCACTTCCCAGTGCTCTTCTTCTCTTCAAAGTCAATGACTCTAATAAATTTTATCTATATTGTTTCTTTTGCCTGAGTGTTAATAAAATGCATACTGTAGTTTGCAGACATGCATTTTAAATTTATGTCTGTGTTGTTACATATCATTGTTTCTTACTGTTTCACTCGGTATTATTTTTAAGATCTATCCATGTTGCTATGTGAATGTCTGGTCTGTTATTTTTTTCTCTGGTAACTGAACATTTTGGATATGTTATTTTTTGCTATGTAAACGTCAAATGATATTTGGATTTTATGTAACATAAAACATTTTTACCAGGTTAGTTAAATATATCTTAATTGCCTACCAAGTGACATTTTAGTTTGTAATTGAAATTCAACTTAATATTTTGATAATACCAATGAGGTAATTAAACATTTCTTCTAATGTTAATGAATTAAAGTAAGGTAATTATACCTATATGGTTTCTTAAAAATATTTGACTTAATTAGGTTGGAATGAGATTTATCTGTTGAATAATTACTATGTTTCAACTAACATTTTCTGAAAAAAAAATACAGCAATTGAGCTTGAGGTAGTTATTGGACTTGATTAGTCAGAAAGAATATCTGGTGATTCTTTTGATTCCATTATAGGGTAATAGCTAAATTGGTTGTTTTCTGTCTACATCTATGTGACACCAGGAAAATTTTTGTTCCTAGCTGAAGGATGAAACTAACACATTTATTTTTATGGATTTGATAGAGAAAAATAGTGGCTTTCCTTGATTGACTCTGATTCTTCTTGTAAATGACTTGAATATAGAAACTGGCTTAGTGCTCGATTACTCGAATTGGTGAGAGGTCTAGTTTCCAAATGAAGAGAAGCAATAAAGTTCAGTTTAGTTCTGTCATATTAGTCATGTTGATATTGCTTCTCTGTTTTAGGCACACACTATCAACAGGAAGAGTCACCAGGTATTTTGTGTGAGGCAGAGTAGCAGAAGGCTCAGCTATTGTGCCAAGAAGGAATTAAAATTATCTTCGTAACTTCAAATGTTACTCATTCATAGATGGTAATGTGATTTAAAGTTTCTTCTTCAAGTTTCTGGGTAGGCTAAATCACCTCAGGAAACAAATGATGAGCAACAGCAGAAACACTTTCCTGATACACATACGCACATGTACACACACACATGCACGGGCACACATACACAGAAACACAAGCTTCTCTAAAACATGTGGAAGGAAGGCATATATCAAATGTGTGAGAGGAGATCGTCACCTCTGAGTGGCTGCAGTGCTTTCTGTTTTATTTATTTTTTATTTATTTATTTTTTAAAGACAATTTCTTCCATAATTGGTGCTAGGGGAAATGGATATCCATATTCAGAATAATGAAATTACAAAATTAGATCCCTATCTCTCACCATATACAATAATTTAAAAAATACTTTTATTTTTAATTTTTGTGGATACATAGTACATGTATATATTTATGGGGTATATGAGATGTTTTGATATAGGCATGCAACGCATACTAATCACAACATGGAAGGGGGTGTGCATCTCCTCAAGCATCTATTCTTTGTGCTACAAGCAACTCAATTACACTGTTTTAGTTATTTTAAAATGTACAATTAAGTTATTATATTTTATTTACTATAGTCACCCTATTGTGCTATCAAATAGTAGGCCTTATTGTTTCCATTTTTTTGCACCCATTAACCATCTTCTTCTCCCTACCAGCCTCCCACTACTCTTCCCAACCTCTGGCAAACAGCCTTCTACTCTCTATTTCCATGAGTTCAATTGTTTTTATTCTAGATCTCACAAACAAGTAAGAACATGCCATGTTCATCTTTCTGTGCCTGTTTTATTTCACTTAACATAATGATCTCCAGTTCCATCCATGTGGTTGCAAACGACAGCATCTCATTCTTCTTATGGCTGAATAGTATTCCATTTTGTGTACGTACCATATTTTCTTTATCCATTCATCTGTTGATGGATGCTTAGCTTGATTCCAAAGCTTAGCTATGGTGAACAGTGCTGCAAAAAACATAGGGGAAAGGATACTCTTCAATATATTGATTTCCTTTCTTTTGGGTATATACCCAACAGTCAGATTGTTGGATGGTGTGGTCTGAAATACATCTTTCTACTTGTTATTTTGAATCCTCCATGTGTTTCTTGTTTTCATGTCACAAGGCTTTGTAAAGTAAGGCACTTTTGTACTTCATCAAAGAAAGGCACTTTTGTACACCATCTAAACGGGCATGTTATTGACCCACATCTCTATGCATCTGACTTTCCAAGCACCCACTTTAGGTAACATATGATATTTTTCCACCTCATACATGCATACACACACACACACACACACACACACACGTGGATTTAACTATTGACAGCTAGTACAAATATTTAAATACCTATGTACAAAAACTTTAATGTTTGATTTTTGAGGAACAATGAAGTTGAGTTAATTTCGAAAATACATTCATGCAAATCAGCGAGTATAAATCTTAGCAAAGCAACTGGCATGTCAGAGACCCCAGGTGACTGTTATGTTTAAAGATGGCCCTGGCTACTCCAAGACTTTCACTTGGGATTAGTTGAGAGACTGTAGCTGCTTGGAAACTGCACATCCTTGCTTCCTCAAAGTTGACATAGTAAACTATTGCACAGTTTTCTCTTGGTGTAAATTAAGAAATCATCAGATAATTGAGTGTATAATAGATGGAAGAAACCTCAGAGATTATCTAATTTACCACCCTCATTTAACAAACAGGTGATACTTCATTATAATTTTAGTTTGCATTTCTCTAATGCATAGAGATGTTGAGCATTTTTTCATATATCTGCTGTCCATTTTTATGTCTTCTTTTGAGAACTGTCTATTCAAGTCATTTGCTCATTTTTCAATAGGGTTATTTGTTTTCTTGTTATTGAGTAGTCTGAGTTCCTCATATATTTTGGATTATTAGCCCTTTATCTGATGTATGATTAGCAAATATTTTCTCCCAATCTGCGGGTTGTCTTTTTACTTGATTAATTGTTTCATTTGCTGTGCAGAAGCTTTTTAGCTTGATCCATTCCCATTTGTTTATTTTTGCTTTCAATTCCTGTGCTTATGAAGCTATATCCAAGAAATCACTGCCAGGGCCAATATCTTGGAGTTTTCCTCTATGTTTTCTTCCAGTAGTTTTAAAGTTTCATGTCTTATGTTTAAGTCTTTAATCCATTTTGAGGTGATTTTTATTAAGAGGGTAAGTAATATAACAAGTGTTGGTGAGGATGTGGACAAAAGGGAACCCTCATACGTTATTGGTGGGAATGTAAATTAGTATAGTCATTTTGGAAAACAGTATGGAGATTCCTCAAAAAACTAAAAATAGAACTACCATATGATCCAGCAACCTCACTTCTGGGTATATACTCAAAAGAATTGAAATCAATATGTTGAAGAGATGCGTCTGCTCTCCCATGTTTATTCTAGCCCTATTCACAATAGCCAAGATACGGAAACAACCTAATTGCCCATCTACGGATGAATCAATTGTTTAAAAATGTGGTTTACATTCACAAGGAATACTAGTAAGCTTTAAAAAACACAGGAAATTGTGTCATTTGCCGCAAAATAGATAAATGTAGAGAGCATTATGTTAAATGAAATAAGCCAGGCACAGAATGCAAATGCTGTATGATCTCACTTACATGTGGAATCTAAAACAGTTGATTCCATGAAAGTAGGGAGTGGAATTGTATTTACCAGAGGCTGGGTCAGGGTATTGGACAGGGAAAGGAAAGAAGTTTGTCAATGGGTGCAAAGTTTTATTTGCGTAGGAAGAATAAGTTCCGTTTATTTATTGTACATCATTGTGACTATAGTTAATAATAATGTATATTTCAAAATAGCTAAAATATAGAATTGTAAAAGTTGTTACCACCAGAAAATGATAAATGCTTGAGGTGATGAATATGCTCATAGCCTGATTTGATCATTCCACAGTCTATACATGTATTGGAACATCACATTGTCCCTCATAAATATAAACTATTATTTCTCAATTAAAAATATAATTTTAAAAACAGGAAAACTGAGGCCCCAGGAAGAGATATAATTTACTCAGGGTCACACAGTGAATTAGTGAAAGAATCAAATTTCCAGAGTAAACAGTTGTGCATAGAATAAGTCTCCAAATAGAACTAGTCTAGTTCTTCATCTAGCCTACATCCCCCAGATGTTCATAAGCTGTACTGTTCATTTGTGGGAAACTGCAGGTACACTTTTGTTTAAAGAACAAATAAAGCAGTTTGTTGATGGCAGGTAGCCTGAAAAGGAGTCAATTTCAGTCAACTCACAGTGTGTGGTAGATTCCAATTCAACAAAGAGTTTTTAGAAAGAGATACATTATAAAAGCTAGGAAGTAACCTAAGCACCATCCACAAATTAATGATTTATGTGTTAATGACATTCCCAAATCTCTATGAAATGATACAAATCACACCCTATGTGTTTGTTTTTCAGAGATGCTGTGTGTGTGTTTGTGTGTGTGTGTGTGTGTGTGTGTTTGAGGGTGAAAGAGAGAGCGGGTGGGGGGAGAGAAAAAGAGAGAGAATTAAAACTGTAAGACTAGTTTTAGTAGGTATTGAATTCTACAGAAAGTTAAATTCTAAAACATATGTATTCTTTGTAATTATAAACTATTTGAATCAATTGAGTCCATAGATAAAATAACAAGAACAACAAAACCCACATCACCTCCATTAGAAACAAAGTCAATCTATTTTTGTTACAATGCAGATCAAATAATCAGATAATTAACAAGAGAGTTGACTTTTTTCAAATATCTTATTTTCCAATTGTAAAATTAACATATACTCATTAACAAGACTCAGCAATTTATAAAAAAAATAAAGATAATTTATAATCTCATCATCTAGATCCATCCTCCATTAATGTTCTGGTCTTGTAAGCGTCTAAAAAATATAGATAAACACTCAAATGTGCTTTTAGTAAAAATCAGCTCATAAGATATACATATGAAAAAAAGCATTTGATAACTTGCTTTTGTTACATTTCAGTATGTCATAAACATTTCCATATATGCATTACATCATCATGTGTAATAGCTATACAGTATTCTATAATAGGGATATACTATGGTTAGTTTAAACAATCCTCCATTGGAGGATATTAAGTTGATTGTCTTTTTACTCTATCACAAACAAATTATGATAAACAACATTTTTCCAACATCTGTGTGCAATTGTGTGGTTAGGCAATGATTTTTTCCTTAGCATAAATTCCTAGAAGTGGAATTTGTGGGTCAAAGGGCCTGAATTAAAGACTGAGAAATCATATTAGATTTATTTTCAGACGTATTATATCAATTCATATATATTACATTAATTTATGGTCCAACAAAAAGTGAACGTGTGAATGTATTAATTTCGCCCATATCGTTGTCAAGTCTAAGCATTACTGTTTCTTAAAACCTTTTCAATTTCATAGAAACGATTCTCATGGATATTTTTATAAACATTTATTCATGCTTATGAATATCAGAGATAATTTTTCCTAAATCCACTGGCCATCATAGTTCTTATTTTGGCCTCTGTCCATTTTTCTATCTCACATTTATTTTTTTCTTTTTCTTTTTTTTTTTTGAGATGGAGTCTCGCCTTGTTGCCCAGGCTGGAGTGCAGTGGCACGATCTTGGCTCACTGCAACCTCCACTTCCCAGGTTCAAGTGATCCTCCTGCCTCAGCCCCCCTAGTAGCTGGGATTACAGGCATGTGCCACCATACCCGGCTCAATTTTTTGTATTTTTAGTAGAGACGGGGTTTCACCATGTTGGCCAGGTTGATCTCGAACTCCTGACCTCAGGTGATCCACCCGCCTCAGCCTCCCAAAGTGCTGGGATTACAGGCATGAGCCACCGTGCCTGGCTATTTTTTTCTTATCTAACATTAATTGTATGGTGTATTAGGGTTCTCTAGAGAGACAGAACATATGTCCCTCTAGATTTTATATATATATATATATATATATATATATATAGTCTCTCTCTCTCTCTATATATATTATTTTCCAATTATAAAATTAACATATACTCAGGAGAATCAGCAATTTATAAAAATTATATATATATATATATTCTCTCTCTCTCTCTATACACACACACACACACACACACACACACACACATATCCTATTAGTTTTAGTAGGCATGTAGATACTGAACTCTACAGAAAGTTAAATTATAAAACATATGTGTTCTGGGCATTATAAACCATTCAAATCAATTTAGTCCACAGGTAGAACAACAACAAGAAGGAACAACAACAACAAGAAATATATATATATATATAAAATAAACATATATATATATATAAAAAAAGAGGAGTTTATTAAGTATTAACTCACATGATCACAAGATCTCACAATAGGTCACCTGCAAGCTGAGGAGCAAGGAAAGCCAGTCTGAGTCCCAAAACTGGAGAACTTGGAGTCTGATGTTTAAGGGCAGGAAGCATTTGGCATGGGAGCAAGATGTAGGCTGGGAGGCTAGACCAGACTAGTCTTTTCATGTTTTTCTGTCTGCTTTATATTCTAGTTGTTCTGGCAGCCGATTAGATGTTGCCCACCCAGATTAAGGATAGTTCTGCCTTTCCCAGCCCGCTGACTCAAATGTTAATCTCCTTTGGCAATATCCTCACAGACACACCCAGGATCAATACTTTGCATCCTTCCATCCAATCAAGTTGACACTCAGTATTAACCGTCACACATGGTTACTATGTACATTGTACTATGTAAGATGCTTTGGAAAATCTTTTATCATCTAACTTACACCAAGGGTAGACACTAGTACTATACACAATTGTATAGATGAAAAATATGAGGTTTCGCAATTTGTCCAAGCTCGGGTAGTAATTGGTCAGTGACAGACACATGTTGATAAACCAGATCCGTTTCCCTTTGAAGCTTTCCTTTTAACTACTACATTAACCTCCTCCACACATACTTTTGGAGTTGTTATATAGCTAGATATTTTCCTTTTTATGTTCTGGCTCAGGTGATAAGCTTAGAAAAGCCTTTTTTTTTTTTTTTCTTGTTAGGCAGGAAAGAGTAACATCTATTTAGATGAAAGTGCAGGTATTAAGGTAAGAGGTTGGAGTAAAGTGGAGAATATTTGAAATAGCTTCTGCGATGCCCTCTCATTTAGGGCCTACCTCACAGCTGCCAGTCCCTGCCTCTCCTGGTCTGAAGAGTCCCATTTCCATTTGCTGACAATGAATGCTCCAACTCCATTGACCCTTTCCAGGCTTCCTTTACTAGCATGTGAATATACTCAAGTAGCTTTCATCTTAAAAAAAAAAAATCCACTCTCAACATAAGGCTCTAACTTGCTCCTCACTTTTCCAGTGAAACTCTTTGAAGTTTAAGCACTTGTTCAACTTCCTCACTTTCTGTTCACATCTCAACCCACTCCTGAGTAGCTCATTTGTCTGACAGTGCTGAAAGTGTTCTTGGTATTTTCTCCAATGACCAAAAAATTCAAATCCCATTTCTCATCCCATAGATTACAAAGGTGATTACTCTCTCATTTTTGAAAATCTTTCTTCCCTTGGTTTGGGTGACCACACACACTCTTGACGTTCCCCTTACATTGCAGACTGTGTTCCAAACTCTTCTTTGGTCTCCTCTGTCTCTGCTTGATGGTCTTAACCGCTCCCATTGCTGCTGACATTAGCAATGTTATCACGAGTTAACAAAATTGTATTCCTAATCCAGATCAACCTCTGAATCTCAGAGTGACATACACAGCAGGATATCAGGTGTCTCTACTCAGATGTTTTTCATGCACTTGAATCTCAACATATTTGAAATAAAAACCATTTTCACCTCCAAACCTGCTCCTCTTTTGGTTTCTCTCCTGTCATATCCACCTAATTGCCTAGGGCAAAATCTGGAATAGTTTTTGACTCCTTCTTCCCCCTCCTCCTTTCTCTTTGAAATATATTTAAAATTATATTCAATTCTTCCGTCTTGACTGCCTCTATCCTAGTCTTGGCTTCCACAGTCTTTTGTTGGATTAAGGCATAGTCTGCTAACTCTTCGCCTTGCACTTTATTTTTACTCCTTCAAACCATATTAACACTACAAAGAGAGTTCTAAAAAGATAGTCTGATCTTGCTATTGCCCACTGTCCCCAGGAACAATTCTAAGCCCCTTAAGAAAACACCAGTGGCATCTCCAGAAATTCTATATAGAGAACACATGCTTCTGTAGTTATAGGAGGGAATTATAGTGGTAATGTGCTCAGAATCAGGGATTTGTGGTCTCACCTTGAAATTTCTTTTGCATGGCATTTTTTAACACTTTGATAAAATCATTTCAATATTGACTGGGAAAAGCAATAATAACCTATGGAGGGAAAAGCTTCACCTCTTCCAAGCCATCCTTTAAATCTGTCCCTGTAGATATTACCGTACATGATATGGCGCTCTTCTACAACTCATTTCACTTTTGGCTTATACAGTTTGCCTTATGTGTGAAGAATTATGATAGACACTGAGGATACAACAATGAATTCACAGAGTTTCAGAGAAGATCGTCAGTTACAAATGATTTTAGCATTAATAACATATTTGCACTTGTAACAAGTGACTGTTGGGATACGGTAAGATCTAGCCCAGAGCTCCTCATTCTCAGCACTGCTGGCATTTTGTTGTATATGTTGTTCTATTGTATATGTTACTCTGAGGTTCAGAGGCTGATCTGGGTTGGGAATAGGGTTTTGTAATGCAGGAGAACATTGCTAATTTGAGCAACAACAGGAGTAGTTAAGACAATCCAGGAGCTGTCAGGTTGAATAATTCTTTGTTGTGAGGGGCAGTACTGTATATTGTAGCATGTTTAGCAGCACCCCTGGTCTCTACTCACTAGATGCCAGTAGCACCTCCCAACTCACTTGTGATAAATAAGAATGTCTCCACATACTGCCAAATGTCTGCTGAGAGCCAAAATGGTCCCTAGTTAACAATCACTCTTCTAGACCAAGGGTATCATTAATTAATACATTAATTGATTGATCAGTCAAATATCTTTAATTTCCTCAAGGATTCCACATTCTTTTTGTGAACTCAAAACCTGTGCATGCACTGTTCCCTCCGCCTAGAACATTGCACTCTTTCATTGATTAACCCCCACCACCTCCAACCTCTCCTGTTCCAACACATTACTCTGTGATCGATGTCATTGTGAATTCTCATATAAATAGGTTCATTTTCCATTGGAACATCATCAGACTTTATGATAGTTTCTTGCACATGTGTTTATACTCCCTACTAGAGTCTAAGTTCCATAAGGATAGCACCTCTCTTATTTATGATTGTATCAAAAAAGTTTAGAATTTTGTTTAGCACATAAAAGCATATCAAAATATAATTGTTGAACTGATGATTTAATAGGTGAATCTTTAAGCTAGGCCAAGAGGGAGTAAAGTGGTCAACGAGGATCTAACCACAATAATTAATTATGCTTGTTTCTCACAACTATTTTGATAAGACACAAAATGTCAAACTACAAAATTACTTTTGAATTACTAGACAAGGTAGTCAACAGAAATCCCTTACTCTCCCTCATGGCTTACTCTTGTTCTATGTATTTTCTTTTCTTAATTTTTATGTTCTATCCATCCTTGTTTCCCACCTGAGTTTGGAGACAGAGGACAGTATAAGTATCAGAAATTGGTTGATGTCGTCTAGTTTATAGATTATTTGGTATTTTTGAAAGCTACATTTTTTTGCAGCTGTGCCAAAATACTTTCACATTAAAAAGCTAGGGCTAGCACATGGAACCTTGAGAATGGGACCACCTGACAAGATTCTGGCCTGGCAGAAGCCCTGAAAAAGGAACCCACACCTAGAGTGGTGGAGGTGATGCCACCATCCCAGTGAACCTGGAAGACACAGGTCATGTAGCCAAAGAGAATTGTCTTCATCCTAAAGATCTAAAGGAAATTGCCTTGCTACATTTGGACTTTCTGGGGATCAGTTACCCCTTTCTTCCTTCTAATTTCTCCCTTTTAAAACAGAATGTCTGTTCTATGCTTGTCCCACCATTGTGTTTTGGAAGCACAAAACTTGTCTGGTTGCACAGGTTTATAGGTAAAGAATTTTGCCTCAGTATGAACTATACCTTGAGTTTCACTCATATCTGATTTAAGTGACATTCAGATGAGACTTTGGAATTTAGACTTTAGACTTGATGCTGGAATCAGTTAATACTCTTGGGGATATTGAGATAGAATGAATGTACTTTGCATTCACAAAGGACATTAATTTTGGGGGTCTGGAGTAGAATGCTGTGGACTGAATTGGGTCCTCCCCTAAAGTGATATATGTTGAGGCCCTAATACCCAATGTGATGGTATTTGGAGGTGGAACATTTGGGAGAGAATGAAGTTTGTATGAAGTCATAAGGGACGGGTCTTAATCCAAGAGAGTTGCACAAAAGGAGGAATCTCATGTGAACACATGGTGAGAAGACATCTATCTGCAGACCAGGAAGGCAGTTCATCCCTCACCTGAACCTGACTGTGCTGGCACCTTGATCTCAGACTTCCAGCCTCCAGAGCTTCAGAAGCAAAATTTGTATTGTTTAACCCATCCCAGTCTATGTCATTTTGTTATGGCAGTCTGAGCAGACTAAATCAAGTATGCGCCAAGGACAATGGCTTTTTCTCAAAAGCATGTAATAATTCTTGGTTAAGTCTTCTAACCTAAACCTTATAATACAGTGATGAGAAAAGAGAAATAGCCAGTGGACTTTTATAAACTTAGTATTACCTTCTCAGTAAATTATCTTTTCCTGCTCAGCACTAATTCTTTAAGTGTATTAGGCTATTCTCACATTGCTATAAATAAATCCCTGAGACTGGGTAATTTATGAAGAAAAAGTATGTAATCGGCTCCATGATTCCACAGGCTTCTGGGGAGGCCTCCAGAAATGTACAATCATGGTGGAAGGCAAAGGTGAAGCAGGCACGTCTTACTTGACTGGAGCAGGAGGAAGAGAGCGGGAGGTGCTACGAACTTTTTAAGCAATCAGATCTTCTAAGAACTCACTCACCAACATGAGAACAGCAGCGAGGGGTCCCCCTCCCCTATGTGATACAGGTACCTTAAGCCAGACCCCACCTCCAACATTGGGGATCACAATTCAACATGAGATTTGGGTGGGAATATAGATCCAAACCATTATCAGCCAGTGATACCACAGGTCTCCCGGTAACTAAATTTAAATCCATGTTCATATTTCTGTCCTCTCTTAGAAGACCCAGCAAATAATTTTTCCCTTTAGTGCTCCTGAATTCTATCTTTTTATACTGATATACACAGAGGTCAAAGACATATTACTATATTTCACCAAATTTAAGAGGCATCGCTATTTTGTGTATCACTAAGGAAGAAAAAAAATACTAAGAATTAAGCTGTGATAGAACATTAATAACATGTATCTGAAATACAGATATATTAAAATGTAAAAACATTGCATTATAACTTTAGTGAAATGATGCAAGTGGAAAAATCAAAAGTACTACACTGCATAGAGCACAAATACTGTATATACATCAATCAGCTACAAGCAGAAAATTGATGATGCACCAAAATTAGGATAATGTAAAGAAGGGTTTATTTTTAAAGCAGTTATTTTCAAAAATGTTGGTGGCTCATAGAGTGTCTCAGTCTGTTTGGACTGCTATAACAAAAATACCATAGACTGGGAAATTTAAAAACAGCAGAAAATATTACTCACAGTTCTGGAGGCTAAAAATTCCAACATCAAGGTGCCAGCAGATTTAGTGTGTGGTGAGGGCCCACTCTCTGCTCCATAGATGATGCCTTGTTGCTGCCTCCTCACATGGTAAGTGGGGCAAGGCAGGTCCTTTAATCTCTTTTTTAAGGGCACTAATCCCATGCATGAGAGCAGAGTCCTCATGAGTTAATAACTTCCCAAAAAGGCCCCACCTCGTGATAACACCACAATGGAGATTAGGTTTCAACATGAATTTTGGAGGGACACATTCAGACCATAGCATAGGTTAAACCATAAAGAATAGTACAGGAACCTGCATCTAGCAGCATCTGAGCTGTAGCCACTGGTAGGTCTATAGCAATGAGAAAAGAGAAAAGGTAGTCAGATTGGGAAGGAGAATAAATCATTTAGGACAGGTTGTCTAGAGAGAAGCAGTTTCCATGATGAAAGAACAAAATAAGTACAAGACACCCTTAAAAGGAGGCAATAGGGAGATAACTGTCCCTATGTAACTGACCTCCCTCCATCTAATCTCCTGCCAGGGCTTCTCACTGGCCACACCTAAGTCCAAGCCAGAGAGCAAGAGACCATGGGCAATATAATCCATATAGTTCAATCTGCCTAGAAAAAGAACAGGGTGGAAAAGGATGGAAAATGGATATATAGGGGCAAAAGGAGATATTTTGTACAATATTATTTGTGTATACAAAGATAAGAAAATATACATGTTTGTGCATACACATATTTACATTTTTTTCTGGTGAGAAAGAAAATTGTTAACAGTGACTAGACAGGGGACATGGGATTAAATGGATCTAGGATTGAGAATTTTTACTTCTTTATATTTTACGCTTCTGGAATGTTTGAGGTTTTTATATTAAACACCTATTGTTTTGTGGTAAAAAAAAAAAAAAAAAAAAAGCTAATAAAAATAGCCCTACAGTGAGCTGTCTCTCCTTTCCACTGCCACAATTCTGGTCTAGAAGGTTATGCCTTCATACCAGTTATTAACAGTATCTCTCATATGGCACCACAATCTTACAGTTTTTTTTTTTTTTTCTAATCTTCAATATAACTGCCAGAACTGTGTCTAGTCATTCACTCATTAATTAATTGAAGAGTTTTTACTTAGCAGACACTGTGTGCTAGGTATTATTCTAAAAGCAGAGGATATTCTGGTGTGTAAAAGTAAGCTGAGTGTGTGATGATCCCCTTCCTGTGTCCAAGTGATCTCATTGTTCAATTCCCACCTATGAGTGAGAACATGCGGTATTTGGTTTTCTGTTCTTACGATAGTTTGCTGAGAATGATGGTTTCCAGCTGCATCCATGTCCCTACAAAGGACACGAACTCATCCTTTTTTATGGCTGCATAGTGTTCCATGGTGTATATGTGCCATATTTTCTTAATCCAGTCTGTCACTGATGGACATTTGGGGAGGTGAGGGATAGCCGTAGGACATATACCTAATGTAAATGACGAGTTAATGGGTGCAGCACACCAACATGGCACATGTATACATATGTAACAAACCTGCACGTTGTGCACATGTACCCTAGAACTTAAAGTATAATTTAAAAAAAAAAAAAAAAGTAAGCTCAGCCCCTGCCACAGATAGTCTAGTGGGAAGGATGAATGATATTTAAAAACAATTATGAACAAATATACAATTTCAACCCCAATGATGACAAGGCAAATATTTGAAGGAGTAAAAATGAAGCTAAAATATGAAGAATGAGTAGGGGTTAATAAAGGGAGGAGGGGACGAAATATTTTCCCAGGTAGGGGGAAGATCATACACAGTTTTCTGTGGTGTAAGTGCACCTGGCATATATTTTTTTTAAGTGAAAGAAAGCCTGAGTGGCTTAAGTATTGACTTCAAAGAGAGCTTGCTGAGAGATTTGTAGATGATGTGGTGAGGGGCCAGTCCAAGCAGGCTTTTATAGTCAGTTCCAAAGATTTTTCTATTTATCTTAAAATCAATGAGAATTCTTTGAAATATTTTTTTCTTCAACCTGACTTTTGTTATATTGCTAATTCATCATGGACACCCTAGTTCTTTCTAGATAACATTTGTATTCAGGTCTTCCTTTTCAGTTATCTATAATCTCACTTCAATGACATGAAAATGGATGGCTCGCTGGTTTTCTCTATGCCTTTATTTTCATTCAGCACATATTGAGCACCCACTGTGTATGAGGAACTCATTGTTCTAGGCACTTAGGATGCACCAGTGAACAAACTAAGGATCTGTATCCTCATAGGGCTTAAATTCAAGCAACACTTGGATCCGTTTTATGAGCATACTGCTACGTAACTATACCATAAGAACTTACACAATTTGAGAATAGAAAACCCTAAAATAACTTTAAATGTTTTCTAATTGTGTTCCATAGGACTTTTGTTGTAGATAACTAAGTTCTGTTTTAGCTGGATAAGAAAAGGAGAAAAGATTTACTGTAAGGATTTTGGGACATCTTATGGAACCAGCTACTCTCTCTTTCTCTCACCTTTGTTACTTTTTGTGTTGGCTTGATTCCTTTCCTTGATGTATACCAGGCTCTCTCTCCTTTGCCAAGCTCTTGCGTTTTATATTTCCTTTCTTCCACAGTTCAAACATACTGAGACTGAAATTTTGTAATACAAGTGAATATTCATGGAGAATGGGTTTTATTTATTTATTTATTTATTCAGATGCCCAATTTGGGCCAAAAATTGTGGCAAGAAAAGATGGGGAGATATTGGGGAAACATCGCTGCTGTCTCTTATTATTATTTGCTGCTGTCTCTTTAACCTTGTATATTAGAAATAGGAGTAGGGAAGAAGTGGGGAAGGGGACATTTTCAGAAAACAACATGTTTGGTGTAGGGTTCGGCCAATAAAAATGTGTCTACTGTACTCATAACCATTTCTTTTGACGTGAGAAAATTGATGTGATAAGGAATTCCCTAAGATGATAGAATAGAATCAAATCTTCTTTTATCAGCCTTCCAACATTTACTCATTTTGTTCTCTTCACCAGGAATTTCTTTTTTGTTATTTACTGTCAGTAATAACAGAAGGACTGTTATTACTGACAGTAAATAACAGAACTTTTAAAGGTCAGTCCCTTCAGCATTGTGGAATCTTATTCCTTCTCTGAAGGTTTTTGAGTCCTAAAATTTGTATTACATAATTTAGCACACCTACAGAGTCAAGATACATAGATTTTTTTTCTCTAGATCTTCTGTTTAGTCCTCTCTTTGGTTACACTTACTATCACAATTTTAACATTCTCCGTTTCCATATAATCTTATAACATGCTGCAATATGCAAGAGTAAACGTAACTTTTAAAGTGTTTATTGGTTGCATTGTATAATAGATCAGTTCTTTCTCAATAATACCTACTGGTATATCTTCATTTCACTAGCAACCTATCTACAAATAATATCACAAGACATATAGTTCCAGTGAACTTGTGTGTACAGTGCACACATTTTAGACTCCAATACTTCTGGCTCCAGTTTGCATTGGCTGTGTGACTTTGGGAGAGTTATCAAATGTTTCTAGCGTTGCTGAGACTGAGAAAATACATTTATTTCTTTATTCAATGATTATTTAAGGACCAACTATGCAGCAGATACTTCTAAATCCTAGGGATGGTGCAATTAACAAAAACAGGCCAAAGGTCTCTATGTTTTTTGCACATAACCTGATTCATAATACAATCTCAACAGAAAAAGCTGTCTTACTCCCTTCCAGAAAGATTGTCTGTAGCTATATTATCTCATTTGCTAACATTTCTTAAGAACAAAACTTTTACAAGCCTTGGTGTCTTGATCTTTTTCTGATCTTTATTGCCTTTTTTCTGTATTTCAGGTATATAGCAACTCAATTCACATTCACGAACTGTCATCCACTTGTCATACATCTTGCCACATATTGCTGTATTTATTTTCTTATGATTAACTTTTATTTCCCAAATGTTTTTGTTTAAAAATCTAAAAATGCAGTGGTTGGGCACAGTGGCTCATGCCTGTAATTCCAACGCTTTGGGGGGCCGAGGCAGGTGGATCACTTGAGGTCAGGAGTTTGAGACCAGCCTGGCCAACATGGCCAAACCCTGTCTCTACTAAAAATGCAAAAATTAGCTGGACGTGGCGGCTCATGCCTGTAATCTCAGCTATGCGGGAGGCTGAGGCAGGAGAATTGCTTGAACCTGGGAAGCGGAGGTTGCAGTGAGCTGAGATTGTGTCACTGCACTCCAGCCTGGGCAACAGAGGGTCTCAAAATAAACAAATAAATAAATAATCTGAAAATGCAAAGGAGATCAAAGAAGAAAGCAAAATGTATCTATTATCTCAGTACAAAGACATATTACTCTTAAAGAGATACTACCCTTGCCATTTGGAATATCTTCCAATCTTTAGAACTGCATCTCTCTTGAGCTCCATATTATCACTACCCTTTCTCTACTATGCCATTGTCTGCAAATATTATTAATATTTCTTACACATTTACGTTTTGGAAATGAAAACATGAATGTCTGCACAAACATAATCTTTCACTGCATTGACCTGTCTCTGACTTCTTAATAATCAACAGTTCTTGTCTTCATATTGAAACAGATATTGATAATTTCATTAACATGAATGTCCACACACGGAATGAAACACAGATTCGTTTCTTTATGATGGGGAAGCAGAAAATGACTATAAAATGCAAGTCTTAATTACTGCCTACTAGTAATTAATGATTAGGAAATTGAGCCAAAATACTAGGTAATTTCAAATGAAAAATAGCATGCTTTGTTGTATGTATGTATGTATAGCGTGTAATGTTATCTAATCCAAAACCAGTTTTATTATGTTAGCCCTCTATATTGAGTTGAGTGTAATTTACTTGGTTTTGCCAGTCTGAGCACCAGTATTTTTTAAATCTTTGTCTTCAAAATTGTCAAGCAACACGAATGTGAAATAAGTAATATTACTGTAATAGACTCCTATGTACTTATTACTCAACCTCAGCAATCACCAACATTTTGCTTGATTGTGTCACCTAATACACCGGCTTCTTTTGTTGGAGTATCTTAAATTAAATTATCTTCATCATGTTATATAACATAAATATTTCTGTGTGCATCTTTGTCTTATAAAGATATCTTTGGCATATCCATTATGTCATGATCACATCTAACAAAATCAATACTTATTTAATATTATCTAAAATTTAGTCCATGTTTAGATTCCCATGGTTGTCTCAAAATATCTCTTTACAGGTGGTTTGCATTTGACTGATTTGTCTCATTTTCTCTAAAATAATTCCCAAATCCCCATTTATCATGCAATTAATTTGTTATAGAAAATAGGCCCTTTGTCCTGTAAAACGACTCACATTCGGATTTGGCTGTTATGATTTTGTTGTGTTTAACCTGTATTTCCAGCAAACTTGAGTTAGATCTGAAGGCATGATTATATTCAACTTAAATAGTATTTTGTGTAAAAATATTTCCTAGATGGGTCTGCATAGTTTCTGTTCAACAAATCCCAAGATATTTAGTATCTCATTGTCCCATTTTTATTGATGTAAAGATTGAGCAATGCCTTCAGGTGTATTAGCTTGATTCATCCATCATTGTTCCAGGTATTAGAGTTCCAAGTTTTAGAGTTTTGTTTTTTTTTTCATGACAGGATGTTGAATTTTATCAAATACTTTTTCAGCATCAATTGAAATAATCACATGGGTTTTGTACTACATTCTGTTGATGTAATCTATCGTATTGATCAATGTGCATATGTTCAACCATCATTACATCCCTGGGAAAAATCCCACTTGGTCATGATGAATTATCTTATTTTAATGTGTTCTTAAATTCAGTTTTATAGTATTCTGCATCAATGTTCATCAAACATGTTAGCTTGAAATTTTATTTTTTATGATGTATCTTTTTATGGTTTTAATATCAGGGTATTAATAACCTTGTAGAATGAATTTGGAAGTATTTTCTCCTCCTCTGCTTTTAAGAATAGTTTGCATAGGATTGATATTAGTTCTTCTTTAAATGTTTGGTAAAATTCAGCAGTGAGGCCATCATGTCCCAGGCTTTCCTTTGCTGTGAAACATTTTATTACAGCTTTGATCCCATTACTTGTTATTGGTCTACTGAGGTTTTGGATTTCTTCATTGTTCATTCTTGGTAAGTTGAATGTGTCTGGGAATGTATTCATTTTTTTTTAGGTTTTACAATTTATTGGCATACAGTTTTTCATAGTTACCTCTAATGATTCCGCGAAATTCTGTGGTATCAGTTGTAATGTCTTCTTTTTCATCTCTGATTTTACTTATTTGGATCTCCCCTTTATTTTGTAGTTACTATGAATAATGTTTAGTTGATTTTGTTTAAAAAAACAACAACTTTTTATTTTGTTGATATTCTGCATTGTTCTCTCATTTTTATTTCATTTATTTTCACTCTGATTATTATTAATTTTACCCTAATTTTGGGTTCAGTTTGCTCTTGCTTTTCTAGTTCTTTAAGATGCATCATTAGGTTATTTGAATTTTTTATTTTTTGATGTAGGCACTAATTGCTACATACTTTCTTCTTAGTTCTGCCTTTGCTGTATCCCATAGGTTTTGGTATGTTGAGTTTCAATTTTTATTTTTCTGAATACATTTTAAAATTTCCTTCTTAATTTTTTCATTGGTCCACTGGCCATTCAGGAGCATGTTGTTTAATTTCTATGTGTTCTTACAATTTTTAAAGTTCCTCTTGTTTATTTCTAGCTTTATTCCATTGTGGTCAGAGAAAATACTTCATACGATTTCACTCTTTTTGAATTTTTAAGACTTATTTTGGTCTTACATGGTCTATCCTTGAGATCAATTCATGTGCTGATAAAAAGAATGTGTATTCCACAGCCATTGGATGAAATATTCTATAAATATGCATTAAATCCATTTGGTGTGTAGTGCAAATTAAATCTTATGTTTCTTTTTTGATTTCCTCTCTGGTTGATTTCTCCAGTGCTGAAATGGGATGTTTAAGGTTCCAGCTATTATTGTATTGGGATCTATCTCTGTCTTTAGCTCTAATAATATTTGTTTTATATATCTGGGTGCTCCAGTGTTGGGTGCATAAGGATTTATAGTTGTTAAATCTTCTTGTTGAATTGACCCCCTTATTGATATATAATGACCGTCCTTGTCTTTTTTTTAAAGGTTTTTGTCTTGAAACCTATTTTGTGTGATGTGATAAAAGTATAGCTACTCCTACTCTGTTTTCATTCCTTTATTCATAAAATATATTATTCAATTTCTTTATGGACTAAAAGTCTATGTGTGTCTTTATAGGTGGAGTGTGTCTCTTTAGTAGGCACCAGATGGTTTAGACTTTTTCTTTATGCATTCAGCCACTGTCATTTGATTGGAAAGTTTAGTACATTTACACTCAATGTTATTATTGATAAGTAAAAATTTACTATTGCCATTTTCTTATTAGTTTTTGTTTTGTTTTGTGGTTTTCTCTTTCTTCATATCTTCCTTCATGTCTTTCTTTTTGTAAAAGTTATTTTCTCTTATCATGTTTTAATTTCTTACTTTTTATTTTTTGTGTATCTGTTGTATAATTTTTGATTTGAGGTTACACTGAAACTTACAAATAACATAGCCCATTGCTTCAAACTTACGCCAGCTTAACACATTGCAAAAACAAGCAAAAATAAAAGGCAACAACAAAAAAACAACTATGCTTGCCCTTCATTCCACTTTTTAACTTTTTGTTGTTTCTATGTATATGTTATTATACAGTCTACATCTTCAAAGATTGTTGTAGTTTTTATTTTGATATGTTTATCTTAGAGTCTTTCAACTCAAGATTTTAGTAGTTTATACTCCACAATTATAATGTTTACAATATTCTGCATTTGTCTGTTTACTAGTACCAGTGAGTTTTATAACTTCAGATGATTTCTTATTGCTCATTAACATCGTTCTCTTTCAGATTGAAGAACTCTGTTCCGCATTTCCTGTAGGACAGGTCTGGTGTTGATGAAATCACTCAGCTTTTGTTTGGGTAAGTCTTTATTTCTCCTTCATGTTTGAAGAATATTTTCACTGGATATACTATTCTAAAATAAAATTTATTTTTCCTTCAGCTTTAAATATATGATACCACTCTCTCCTGGTCTGTAAGGTTTCCAATGAGAAGTCTGCTTCCAGATTTACTGGAGCTCCATTGTATGTTATTTGTTTCTTTTCTCTTGCTGCTTTTAAGATCCTTTCTTTTTCCCTTTGGGGCATATATTAAGTGCTTGTCTGATGAAACTTGAGTTTATTCAGTTGTCCAGTTTACCATCTTGAGCTAAAAGGGTGAACTGGTTAATCCTTTGGTGAATCGCCATATGGGTGTGTCTTCAAAACCATTTGCAGTTATGTTTAAAATACGTCACACAAATCTGTCATCACCTGACCACATAAGTAGTCTGCGATTGGCTTCTGGTGGAAGCCAGAAGGCTTCTGATTAACTCGTTGATAACTTTTTCTTTACTTGATAGGCTTTTTTTTTTTTTTTTTGACATTTCTGTGTCTTTTAAACTCTTTTCACAGCCTATTTGTTGACACCCTGGTTTTGTCATGGGCCTCAATATCTGCCCAGTGTGAAGTGCCCAGTTCTGCTGCACGTAATATAGGATGTAGAGATTAGGAGTACATAGGCTTTGAAGATTTGTGACATTAGACTAGTCATTTCACCATTTTAGTTTCAGTTTTCTCACCTATAAAATAGCAAGCAACAATCGTAACAACTTATGGAATAAGTGAGAGGATTAAATAAATTAACACAAGTAAATAAAAGGCATTTAGCACATTTCCTGACAAATAAAAAACACTTCGTAATTGTTGATTTTTATTATTAACATGCTACTGAAATAAATATTGGCTTAATACTCCACCCATACATGAACAAGGACCTCAGTCCTTTCAACCAAAGAGAACCTCAGTTATTTCTGAAAGTTCCCAAGTAATGACGGATCACACATAATAACAACCAAGTGTGGCTGTCTGGTAGCTATAGTCACTACATAACATCCACCTATATTGTGCTGTCTTATTCTATTTCCTACTTGATATAGTTTAGATGTTTGCCTGCTCGAAATTTTATGTTACAATGTAATCTCCAATGTTGGAAGTGAGGCCAAGTGGGAGGTATTTGGGTCATTAGGGCTTATTCCTCAGGGATGGCTTGGTGTCATCCCTTTGGTAATGAGTGAGTTGTCAACCTATTTATGTGAAGACTGGTTGTTAAAAAGAGCATGGCACCTCCCTTCTCTCTTGCTCTGTCTCTTGTGACGTGATATGCTGGTTTCCCTTCACCTTGCATTATGATTAAAAGCTTCCTGAGGTCTGCACTGAAAGTACATACTGACATCATGTTTCTTGTACATCCTGCAGAACTGTGAGCCAAAGAAACCTCTTTTCTTTATAAATTACCCAGCTTCAGATATTACCTTTATAGCAACACAAAATGGACTAAAATGCTACTTGTTCACATCCACTACTAGAAAAGCCATATAGAGAAACCTCACTAATGCCACTACCTTCCATGGGTATGTCTATCTTCACTTTAATATATAATAAGTGTGGTTCTTCCAGGAAACTCTCAAAGAAAAAAATCCACAAGGTCCCCGAATGTTGCTGTGTTCTGTGCTGGGTTTCCTGTGGGTGGATATCAGCTCTGATACATTTTTTGATCTGATTCCTAGAAGAGCTTTGTTTGGGTCCAGATTCTCATAAATCACCATTTGAATAGTGTTTTTTAGCTCATACTATTAGCTACTTATCTCAATAAAGGGTAGACAATAAATCTGCATATTCAACTCTTTGTAAACTCTTTACTATAAAGCAGCTCAAGAAAATTTGATATACTTCCTGAACTTCTTGTTCATATTAAATAGATACGTTTCATTGAAGGGAAATTTCTATTTCATTACTTATTTTAGTTGATAAGTGGAACAAAAATGAAAAACATGTTTTTTGGGATGATAAGGATACCTGCCTCTCTGGGAGAATCTGGAAGGAGTCCACTACCCTGAAACTGTTCGATGGGGATCAGCATATTGCCAGCATGTATCTCTTTATCACACAAAAATGCTGAGTGAGAATTATTCCTGACCACTATCTGCTTCCAGCCCTAGAAGAAGGAATGCTGACATGAACGGTCTTGAAATGATCTCCTAGTTGAGTTGAACTAATATTCTATATTACAATTGGAGATGGTCTTCCCCTCCACACCAACTATTGGCTAGTGACCCACCAATGCTCAATGAGGCTCTCGCAGCTTGGCATGCAGAGATACTAAAGGAACTCATTTAAGTTAACTAACAGGTAGTTGGAGCTGTTTATGCCCACATATGAGCAGGCAGTTAAAATTGTTTTAACAATAAGGGAAATCAACAGCTTTCGGAAGTAGAATCAAACTGAACTAACCAAACATTCAGTACAGAATTGAAACAGATTTAATGAAGAAAAGAGGAAAAAATCAAAAGATGAAACAAACTAAGTCAAATTCTAAATGAAAAATACAAAAGATATCATATAAATATAAATATTTTTGCATGAATTATTTTAGAAATACAAAGTTAAGTCAGAAGCAGGGTAAAAGAATAAATATGGTGCATTAGAAGATCATCTGGATCAACTGGAAGAAATATTTTACAATAGGGAGCAAAAGAATAACAAACTTTAAAAAAGGAAAAATGAGTGAAAAGATAAGGTAAATAGAAAATAGAGACAGATGTTCTAAATATAACAATAGGAGTAACAAAAAAGAGAAGAAAGAACTGATGCAGGAGAATTCATTAAAAAACATATTCCCAAGCTGAAGAAAAGCTTTGGTTTTTATATCACAAAGACAGCAAGAACCAAGAAGAGTAAAAGAAAAACAACAAACAGCAATACACTGGTGAGATCTCTGATAATGGAAAGTAAAGAAAAAACATTTTAAAAGTAATGTGTAAATTATAAGGTACTTCAAACTTACAGAAAATTATGGACAGTAAAATAACCTGTATACCTACCATCTATATTGATCAAATTTTAACATTTTGCTATATAATTCAAACATTTTAAAACTAAGATATAAATTTAACTAAACCTAGTCTTTAACACCCTACTTCCCTTTTTCCCCCTGCAGAGGTCAGCAATTTGTTTCATTGATATGCATATTTCTTATTCATGTAAAAATATTTTAATATGTACATATAGTTTTACATTTTTAAAATGGAAAATAAATTACGTTAAGAAAAATTGCTTTTTAACAACATTTTTAAAGGATTTATACAGTTTAAAATCTAGATAGGTAGGTAGGTAGACAGATATTGAACTGCAAAAATGCACTTTATGACAATGTTTCCTTGGAGAACATTAAAAACCATTATATGTTCATTTATGAAATTAATATACAAATTAAATGCAATTACAATAAAAATCCCAACAAATTTATTTTGGAAAACATATAAAATTACCTTATTCTCACATGGATTATATATGCTCTAGAATAGCCCAAGAAAAATATTTAAAAGAGTGAAAGTAATTGCTTCACTGGATACAAGAACATGATATAGAGGTCCTATAATAGAGAAAAAATAGGATTTGGTAAATAAATAGAAAAACATCATTAGAACATACTAGTAGTTCATAGATGTACATCAATATATGTGAAATTTTACCACATGAAAAGGGTAAGTAGTTAAATTCTTTCAGAAAAGAATTAATTGTTTAATTATCATTCCTTTTATGATTGGCAATCCATGCAGACAATGTTGGAAATGTATCTTCATCTTATGGCATATGCCCAAATAAATTGCAATGCGTTAAATACTTATGATATGTTTTGGCTGTGTCCCCATCCAAATCTCTCCTTGAATTGTAATAATCCCCACATGTCAAGGGCAGGGTCAGGTGGAGATAATTGAATCATGGAGCTTGTTTCCAGTTTCCCACATACTGTTCTTGTGGTAGTAATCTCATGAGATCTGATAGTTTTATAAATGGGAGTTCCCCTGCACAAGCTCTCTTGCCTGCCACCATGTAAGATGTACCTTTGCTTCTCTTTTGCCTTCCACTATGATTGTGAGGCCTCCCAAGCCATGTGCAACTGTAAGTCCATTAAACCTCTTTTCTTTATAAATTAACCAGTCTCGGGTATGTCTTTATTACCAGCATGAGAACAGACCAATATAACTTATATATGTAATTAATTCATAAAACCTTTCAAGGAAATAAAAGGACAAATGTATAATTTCAAATTCTTGGAAACTTTTTAACCAAGACTAGAATTTCAAAGGCTATAAAATTAATGATAAATATATTTAATTATAAAATTTAACATTTGTTTGCAGGACACCACAAACAAAATTCATAGACAAATGAAGTAATAGAAATAATCAGAAGCAGAGCAAGATGGTAGAATAAAAGCTTTACCAATCATGCCCCCAACAAGGACACCAAGTTAACAATTATCTACACAGAAAAACCACCTTCATATGAACCAAAAATTAGGTTAGCACTCATAGTACCTGATTTTAACTACATATCACTGAAAGAGGCAGTGAAGAAATAGAAAAAACACTCACTAGTCACCGATGCCACCCCTCCCACACCTGAGCAGAGGCAACATGGTGCAGAGAGAGTCTCTGGGTGCTGAAGGATGAATCATACAGCAATTATGGGGCACTGAACTCAGTAATGTTGTGTTAGAATGGAAAGGAAACCTGGGCCAAACTCAGCTGATGCTGTGTGCAGACACAGAAAGAACATTTAAATTGTCCCATGCCAAAGAATAATTGCTGACCCCAGCAGTCCAAACATCAATGCCTGTAAACCTTTCCACTAAGGGCTACAGCATTATGTGTCTCCAAGTCAACTTGAAAAGCAGTATACGCCATAAAGACTGCAGTTCTTAGGCAAGTCCTAGTGCTGAACTAAGCAAAGAGATAGTGGAATGAGTGGGCATGTGACATACTGAGATGACAGCTTGGATTGCTAAGGGAGCACTGGCATCACTCCTCCACTAACCTCAGGCTGCACAGCTTGAGGCTCCCAAAGAGACCCCTTCATTCTGCTTGAGGAAAGGAGAGGGAAAAGTGGAAAGCCCTTTGTCTTGAATCTTGGATAACAGCTCAGCCACAGAAGGATAGGACACTGGTCAGAGTTGTGAGGCTCCTTTTCTAGGCTCTAGCTCCCAGCTGACATTTCTAGACACACCCTGGGACAGAAATAAACCCTCTGTCTTGAAGAAAAGTACCCAGTCCTGACAGCATTCATAATCTGCTAACTTAAGAGGCTTTGCCAGACATACAAAAGCTGAGGGATTTCATCAGTGCCAGGCCTATCTCACAAGAAATGCTTAATAAATTCAATTAGAAAGAAAAGGTCATTAATGAGCAATAAACAATCACTTGAAGTTACAAAACTCACTGGTAATAGTAAGTACACAGAAAAACCACAGAATGTTATAACATTAAAACTGTGTTGTGTAAACTACTCTTATCCTACGTAGAAAGATTAAACAATGAACCCATGAAAAATATCTACAACATCTTTTCAAGACACAACCAGTACAATAAAGTAAAAATGGAGGAATAAAATGTTAAAAACTGGGGGAAGAAATTAAGGTGTTGAGTTTCTATTAGTTTGCTATTTGCTTGTTTGATTTTGCAAACAGTGTTAAGTTGTTATCAGGTTAAATATTGGATTAGATAATATTTGCAAACCTCATGGTAACCTCAAAACAAAAAATATACAATGCTTACACAAAAAATAAAATGCAAAAACCAAACTTTATCAACACAGAAAATAACCTTCACTAGAGGAAGACAGAAAAGAAAGAAGGAAGAGGAGATCATAAACAACCAGAAGGCAAATAACAAAATGTCAAGAATAAGTCTATACTTATCAATAATAACATTGAATGTCAATGGACTAAACTGTCCAATCAAAAGACATAAACGGGCTGAATGGATAGAAAAAAAAAAAAAGACCCATTAATCTGTTGCCTACAATAAACACACTTCACCTATAAAGACTAAAAAGAAAGGGATGGAAAAAAATATTCCATGCCAATGGAAACTCAAAAGGAGCAGGAGTCACTATACTTACATCAGAAAAATAGATTTCAAGATAAAAACTACAAGAAAAGAGAAAACACCATTATATAATGCTAAGGGTGTCAATTCAGCAAGAAGATATAAAAATTTTAAATATATATGCACCAAACACAGGAGCACCCAGACATATAAGGGAAATATTATTAGAGCTAAAAAGAGAGATAGACTTCAAAACAATAATACTAGAGACTTCAACACCCCACTTTCAGCATTGGATAAATCTTTTAGACAGAAAATCAATAAAGAAACAGCAGACTTAATCTGCACTATAGACCAAATAAATCTAACAGATACTTAAGGAACACTTCATTCAAGAGCTACAGAACATACATTATTTTCCTCAGCACATGGATCATTCTGAAGAATAGACCATATGTTAGCACAAAAAAACAAGTTTTAATACATTTGAAAAGCTGAAATAATATTAAGCATCTTCTCTCAATATAATGGAATAAAACTAGAACCTAATAAGAAGTGGAGTTTTGGAAACAATACAGATACGTGGGAATTAAATGGTATGTTTCTGAATTACCAGTGGGTCAATGAAGAAATTAAGAAGGAATTGAAAAATGTCTGGAAACAAATGATAATGAAACACAACATAACAAAACCCACAGAATATACAAAAGAAGAACAGAGAAGTGTATATCTATATGTGTCTATGTCAAAAGAGAGGGAAAACTTCAGATAATCAATCTAATGATGCGTCTTCAAGAACTAGAAAAACAAGAGCAAAGCAAATTCAAAATTAGTACAAGAAAATAAATAATAGAGATCAGGTCAGAAATAAATGAAATTGAAGCAAAGAAAACAATACAAAAGATCAATGAAACAAAATGTTGATTTTTTGAAAAGTTAAACAAAATTGGCAAAACTTTAGCCAAACTAAGAAAAAAAAAAGTGAAGATCAAAATAAATAAAATCAGAAATGAAAAAGGAGACATTACAATTAATACTGCAGAAATGTACAGGATCATTAGTGGCTGCTATGAGAAACTATATGCCAATAAATTGGAAAATCTAGAATAAATGAACACATTTCCAGATACAACCTGTCAAAAATGAACTGGGAGGAAATCTAGAATATGAACAAACCAATAACAAGTAATGAGATCAAAGCCACAGTAAAATGTCTCCCACTAAAAAAAAATCCTGGGACCTGAGGTCTTCACAGCTGAATTCTACCAAATATTTAAAGAAGAACAAATACTAACCCAACTCAAACTCTTCTGAAAATTAAAGGAGAAGGGAAAACTTCCAAATATACCTGACAAGGCCAGTATTACACTGATACCAAAACCAAAGACACATCAAAAAAAAAAAAAAAAAAAAAAAAAGGAGGGGGGCGGTGGGGAAGAAAACTACAGGCCAGTATCTCTGATAAACATTAATGCCAAAATCTTAAAAAAATAATACTAGTACACCAAAATCAATAGTGCGTTAGAAACATCATTCTTCATGACCAAATGGGATTTATCCATTTGATGCAAGGATGGTTCAACATACGCAACTCAATCAATGTGATGCACCTTATCAACAGAATGAAAGATACAAATCGTATGATCATTTCAATTAATGCTGAAGAAGTACTTGATAAAATTCCACATTGCTTCATGAGAAAACCCTTACGAAACTGGATAGAGAAGGAACATACCTCAACATAATAAAAGCCATATAGGACAGACCCACAACTAGCATCATACCAACTGGAGAAAAAACAAAACCTTTCTTTGAAGATCTGGAACATGACAAAGGTGCCTACTGGCAGCACTATTATTCAACATAGTATGGGAAGGTGAGCAATCAGACAAGAGAAAGATATAAAGGGCATTGAAACTTAAAAGGAAGAAGTCAAATTATCTTTGTTGGCAGATGGTATGGTCTTATATTAGGAAAAACCTAAAGATTCCACAAAAAAACTATTAGAACTGATAAGCAAATTCAGTAAAGTTGCAGAATATGAACTCAGTATACACCAGTCAGTACTACTTTTATATGCCAACAGAGAACAATATGAAAAAGAAATTTAAAAAAGTAATCCCATTTACAATAGCCACATATAAAATTAATATCTAGGAATTAACTAAAGAAGTAAAGAAAAACATCAGTAATTAAAACTATTAAACTTTAATAAAATAAATTGAAGTAGACACCCCCAAATTGAAAAATATTTCATGTTCATGTATTAGAAAGATCGATATTGTTAAAATGTGCCTACTACCCAAGCAATCTACAGATTCAATTCAATCCCTATCGAAATGCTAGTGACAATTTTCACAAAAATAAGCAAAACAATCCTAAAATTTACGTAGAACCACAAAAGACCCAGAATAGCCAAAGCTATCCTAAACTAAATGAACAAATCTCAAGGAATCACATTACCTAACTTCAAATTATACTATAAAACTATAGTAACAAAAGCAGCATGGTACTGTCATAATAACAGACATACATACCAAAGGAAGAGAATAGCAAACCCAGAAACAAATCCATACACCTACAGTGAAATTATTTTTGCAAAAGTACCAAGAACATACACTGGGGAAAAGACAGTCTCTTCAATTTATGCTTCTGGGAAAACTGAATATCCATATGAAGAATTTATTTAGATCCCTATCTGTCATCATATACAAAAATAAAACCAAAATGGATTAAAGACATAATAATTCAAAGTGTAAAACTATAAGAAAACTTTGGAGAAAATCTCCAGGACATTGGTCTGCACAAAGAGTTCTTTAGTAATACCTCACAAGCACAGGCAACCAAAAGAAAAATGGGTAGATGGTATTACATCAAGTTAAAAAGCTTCTGCACAGCAAAGAAAGCAATCAAGAAAGTGAAGAGACAACCCACAGAATGGGAGAAAATATTTGCAAACTACCTATCTAACAAAGACTTAGTAACCAGAATGGACAAAATGTTTGAATGGACATTTCTCAAATGAACACATGCAAAATGCAAACAGGCTTATAAAAGGTGCTCAACATCATTTATCATCAGGTAAATGTGTATCAAAACTACAATGGGATATTATCTCACCCCAGTTAAAGACTTATATCCAAAAGACAAGCAATAACAAATGCTGGCAAGGATGTAGAGAAAAGGTACCCCTTGTACACTGTTGATGGAAATAGAAATTAGTAAAACCTCTATGGGGAATATTTTAGAGGCTCCTCAAATAACTACAAATTTAGCTACCACATGATCCAGCAATCCCACTGATGGGTATATACTCAAAAGAAAGGAAATCAATGTATTGAAGTGATATCTGGACTCCCTTGTTTGTTGCAGCACTGTTTACAATAGTTAAGATTTGTAAGCAGCCTAATTGTCCATCAACAGAAGAATAAATAAAGAAAATGTGGTATATATACACAATGGAATGCTATTCAAGCATAAAATAGAATGAGATCCAGTCATTTGCAACAACATGAATGGAACTGGAGATCATTATGTTAAGTGAAATAAGGCAGGCACAGAAAGACAAACTTCACACATTCTCACTTATTAGTGGGATCTAAAAACCAAAACAATCAACTTATGGACATAGAAAGTAGAAGGATGGTTACTAGAGGTTGGGAAGTGTGGTGGGAGTTTTGGGGAAGGTGGGGATGGTTAATGGGTGTAAAAAATAGAACGAATGAATAGGATGTGAGGGTGACCTGGCTGCGACATCTGTCACCCCATCGATCGTCAGAGTTTATTCGGCTGATCTGGCTGGCTAGGTGGGAGTCCCCTTCCTCCCTCACCACTCCATGTGCATCCCTGCCAAAGCTGCACACTTGGTCGAAGAGGATGACCATCCCTAACAGAGGAGTACCAGTCTTTGGTCAAGCATATACGAGTAGCTGTACTCCCCTGCTAGAACCTCCAAACAAGCTCTCAAGAATGAATAAGACCTATTATTAGACAGTACAATTGGGTGACTAAAGTCAATAACAACTTAATCATACATTTTAAAATAAAGAGTGGAATTTATTTGTTTGCAACTCAATGAATAAATGCTTGAAGAGATGGATACTCCATTTCCTATGATATGATTATTTCACATTGCCTGTATCAAAACATCTCATTTACCCTGTAAATATATGCACCTACTATGTACCCACACAAATTTAACAAATAAAAATAAAAAATAAAAAATGGAAATAAATATGTGTAACAGTAGAATATACGGAGGACTCTTACAAATTGATATGTAAAAGATAATCCAAGAGCAAAATGGACAAAAATTATTAATAGACAATTCACAAAATAAGTAAATCCAAATCACCAGTAGATACATGAGAAACAATCAAATCATCCTTGTAATTAGGAAATCTAAATTAAAGTAACAACTAGATACTATTACACACCCATTAGACAGATATTTTTTTTTTGAAAAGTACCCAGTGATAGTAAAGATGTAAAGGATTACAAACCTCTTAGAAAGCAATCTGGTGATTTATACTTATATTTACATACGCATTCGCATTTCTATTTCTATTTATGTTTGTATATGTCTTCGGCCTTCCAACTGAGATATAATAAAGGTATAGGTAACAGGATGTTCATTTCAATTTTGTTTGTAAGAAACTGAAAACAAGGTAAATGACCATTAATAGAATGGTCAAATAACTTATAAATATGCATATAATGGGATAGTATACAGTCACTCAAAATATTGAAATAAATCTACACTGCTTATACCTTTTCACATAAATCTCTCTCATCAAAACTTTTTCCCTATTCTACCACTTATAATGAAAAAGCATCATTGCATAAAAATCAAGATTTGTGTGTGTGTGTGTGTGTGTGTGTTTTGCAAGGCAGGAAGTATTTTTTATAGTAGCAGTAACCAACCTCTAAATCTGAACTGAGACTATGGAATCTCACTTGTTGAGCTAACCAAAAGTATATTGTCTGTTTGAGTGTGGTACCTTGGAGTTAGTTGTAGCCAGGAAGTTTCAAATTGTTAGATAAGGCACAGTCACAGGAATCCCATCCAACATTTTTAGCACCTATCATACAGGGATCAACAATTCAGCCGTCAAAAAGAAGGTGTCAAAGATTTCTGTAACCCATAGGGAATTGGACTGACTTTCAGGAAATAAGGTAGGAATCTATACCAAAGTAGCTTGGGTAGGACAAGGGAAAGTTATTTCTCAGTGAATCCAAAATTGCTTAGGGTCTCTTCTGGAAAAATTCGATGATGACATGTAACAGTAAAACGAATTTCAAATCCTACTTATTTGTTAGGTTCAGTTGTTTTTCTAATGTTTCCTGTCTGAGGAGATTGTTTTCAGGAGAGCTTCAACTGAAAATGTCTGGAGAAGGCACAAAAGACAAGATTTATATATGAATAGAATGAGGTTGAGCAAGGCAGAGAAGAGAATCTATTACATACAAAAAAGCAGAAGCAACTGACAACTATGTGCCCTACTTCATTATTAGTAGTGAGTGGTTTCCAGCAGTAGACCTTGACTGTTTGCATTTAAAGCATATATGTATTTGAGGATATTCAAATCTTTATAAAAAGTGCATGCAATTTTGTTTTAGCATAGTGGTATTTAATTTTTCTTATTGTATACAATAAAAAAGGGTTCTGGGCTAGTCAATACCACCATTCCTTTTTTCTTTGTAGAAAATTTTTGGAGCAGGCTAATTTCATATTGAAATCTAGTACTATTTGCTACATCACCTACCAAACAATTGGCAAGGTTTTTCATTTCTGTAGTTTTATAAGGAACCTAAGTACACTCTAAGTATAAATTATATACTTCAAGTCTTGGGCAATCACATAATTATTTCATATGATTAACATATGAAGAAAATATTCAAGTTCATCAGCAATTCTTTTTAAACAAACAAATATTAAAACGTGCATAACACCTTTCATAACTCATGCTTTTTCTTTTTGCTGTGTACTTGTTTTACAACAACTGTGTCTGCTATTGTCTGGTTGCTAAAAATATTGGGGACTTATACAAAGTACCAGGTTCTGGGAATATAATATTTCTCAGGAGAACATCTCTGTAGCTAGATTTATATTCCTGATTTCTAAATTTTCTGAATGTGGGTCTGACATTCTGATGCCGTGTAAAAGTGAGACAAACGAAAGATAGAATGCTGGATTATTTCAGCTTTTGGGATGGTGGTAAGGGACTGACTTCAAGTGTAAATGGGCCATAGATATTGAAGAAGAAAACCAAGCTTTACACAGGCTTTTGCAGTAGATCACTCTGTCTGCGACCTACAAAAATATCAATTTGGAAGGGCAAACATTTTTACGTTTTATTTCTTTGGATTTTTAATATGATAAGATTTCATTTTTCTTCTCTAATTTCTTCCTGGAAAATTAATAATCGAAGTTTTGTAAAGAGTGTTCAAATTTGGGACATTGTTCATGTTGTAATTATTTGGGCTAATGGCATAATCTCTGGTGAGCTATATTAAACAATAAAGATGGGCATAATTTGAGATGGAAAATTGAATAATGATAAAATATTCTGCCTAGGGTATAATGCAGCCTTGAAGTTAATCGTATTAGTGTCTTCTTCTGACCCACTTTGTAGTCTTCTGAGAAAAAAATTGTACTGTCTACATAGCTCATAGCTCATCGTAGAAAATAGATAAAATAGTAGTGGTTCATACAGGGGCTGCAAGTATGGGCTGCCTCATGGAGACTAGGTGGAGCAGTACTGCCCTGATATATTACTAGTTTACTCTCCCAAAGGTAATGACCACACCATATGCTTCATTATTAAGCTCAATGGGTTAAGACAGTGGTTTTCGTCCCTAGCTGCACGTTAGAATTATCTAGGGAGTGTTTAAGATGCTTAGGCTTCTTCTTAAACCAATTAAATTATAATCTCTGAGGCTGGGGTCAAGTGTTACTAAAAAGCTCCTGAGTATTTCCAGTGTGCATCTCTTATGTTGTTCCCCTGCAAACAGACTCTGTGACAGAGATACCCATGAAGGAAGTTTATTGGGAAGGGTTCTCAGCAACAACACCTGTAAAATAGTGAAAAGTCAAAGATTGGGCAGATAAAGTTGAACTGCCACAGTTACCACAGAGGTCTCTGCTACAGTCCATACCACAGGAAGGTCAGGAGCTGGGACAATCTTCTACATTTGTCCTGAATTTAGGCAAGTTAGCAGGAACTACATACCCTTGCATCCACCCAATATTGGGTTTGACCTTCCCTGTTGAGTGGGACAAGCTCCCTTTTACTGGGTGGGATTTTCAGGACAGACTCAGATCTAAGCTGACATGCAGTCAGCCTCCAGAACCCATAGCATTTCACAGAAATGTGAAGTATTGGAGTCAACCCTTCTGGTACCTCTCCAAAGTACAGAGGCTACTTCTCCTCACCAGAGGAAGAGGCATGTGTCTGTTTGGTAAAAACAGGTAGGTCCTAATAGCCAGTGGGCCATGTTAATTAGTGTTGGAGTCACTAGGAAAAAGTCAAGTATCATGGAAATGTCTACCACTCCTTCTGTCTCACGATAGACATGGATTTCCTCAATAAAATAAAAAAGTATTTGACTTCATATCTATTAAGTGATGATATAAGCCTACTACAAGAGTTGGCCGACACTCTCCAAGTCAGCCACTGTCCACCTTTTGTGTGTGCATGTGTCTGGAAATGCAAGTGCATATCAGGACTGGGACAGGAGATTCTAGTATATTGTACAATAAACTTTTAACCACATTCAAGTAGTTATATTGTGATTTCATCTGCATTTTAATTTTTACGTATTTTTCTCAATGGCTTACCAGCTAGAGAGGTGAAAAAAATAGTAATTAGGCTTCCCCAAACCATTTTCTCAAACATTTTGAAACATACTGAAACATACTGAAATAAATGAAACATACTGAAACAGACAGGAGGAAATCATTCAAAAATTACCTAATAAATAAACGAGGCAAGTAATTTGGGATGGAGGGGGATAAAGTAAAATAATAAAGACAAAGGATATAAAATACATGAAAACTAGCTGCTAGAGTGTATAGAAACAGATAGGAAAATGCTGAGAGAGAGAGAGACCAGTGGAGGGAGAGAGAATGACAGAGATTGCTAGGGTCTAAATGTGTGTGCCCTCCCTCCTCAAAAATTTATATTTTGATATCCTAATCCCCAACATGATGGTATTAGGAGGCAGGGCCTTTAGGAGGTGATTAGGTGATGAAAGCAGTGCCTTAATTAATGGAATCAGTACCCTTATAAATAAAACCCCAAAGAGATTCATTGTCTTTCCGTCAAATGAGGACACAGGTAGAAGGAGTCATCTGTAAACCAGAACACTAGGCAACAAACATCAGACGCCTGACACCGGACATCAAGTTTGTTGGTGCATTGATCTTGGACTTCAAGATCCCACAAAATCATAAGAACTGTAAGAAAATCAATTCTTCAGAACTATAAGAAATAAATTTAGGTTTTTCATAAGTTACACAGCCTATGGTATTTTGTTATATCAGCCAAAACCAAGAAAAAAATAGATTGCTTTGTTCAATTATATGTTTACAAATTATAGAATCTAATTAAAATGAATATTTTTCTCAGAAAATATAAACGACTAACAATGCTTAAAAGAAAGAAAATACTAGTATATAAATAACTATGAAAGAAAGTTTAAACTTATCAAAAAATACTCCAAAAAATTATAGAGCAGTTAATTTGTGCTCTGATCTATCATACATCCTAAGTAAAAGAAATATTTATTTATTTATATATTTCTTATATAAATATATAAATATAAAATAAATATAAATAATATATAATATAAATATACATATTATATATAAAATATATATTATATTATATATAAAATATATATTATATTATATATAAAATTTATATTATATATAAAATATATATTATATTATATATATAATTTATCAATTTTCTTTAAAAAGGTAACCACAAGCTAGATACCAAATTCCTTTAAACCAACTACAAAAAACTAAAACTGGAGAATATTCCTGGTGTCAAATTATAAGTAGAAACCTGGAAAATATAAATCCATTACTAATAAGATAAAAATGTGTGATCAAACAGAAAGCCAGCATCATTTTGAAACCAAGAAGCATTTACATCAGGATAAATAGAACAGCATTTTCTATCAATTCTATAATGTAGTATTATTTGATAGATTTTGGACATTGAAGGAAAGAATTCAGACATATAGGAAAATAAATGAAATATTATTGAAAGATCATATAACTATAGATGTCAAGATAATGAACTAAAAATATAATGTAGAAATTAATATAAATAATAGAATATTATTAAAGTGGTCATGTAGTAAACTAACACATCCCTATATACAGCTATTCACACACATATATCTATAACAACATGGATACGTGTATATATATGCATGCATATACCGAGACATATATTAGGTTGGTGAAAAAGGAATTGTGTTTTTTTGCCCTTACTTTCAATGGCAACAACAGCAATTACTTTTGCAAGAACCTAATATATATGCATGGATATAAACATATTTATATATAACCTATATATCAGGTTTTGCTCATACAGAATTACACTGTCTCCAGAGATTGTAATTTTATATAGACAATAATCATTTAGAACATATAGTAGAAGAATATAATCTTGTGCACAGCAATTACAGAAACATTAGAAATGAGCATGCATTTATTTTATTTATTTAAAAGAATTATTACACTAGGAAATGAATAATGTAAAATACGTAATTTATCTTCAATTTATTAGTTTAATAAGAATACAGTCAAACATTCCTTGCAATTATTTTAATTTGACCAAATGATTCTAAAATCCATGTAGAAAAACAGCACAAGATATTTACAAAAACAAGAGTAATAAAGTGGCACTGGAACTACAAGCTTTTAGGGCATACAACATAGTTTACAGTATTCAAAATGTTGCGATATTGATACAAGAACTGACAAGGTAGTGAAACAGAACACAAGACTGAGCAACTACTATTTGATACCTCATCTTTACCTGCACTTGTGTATTCCACATCTGGCTATATATCTACTCTGTTTAAGCTCTTACCATGTACTAATTAGTTACTCTGTTTATATTTTTATATATGATATTAAGACTAGTTAGGCTGTTGTAGCAAATAGACCCGGGCATGTAATGACTCAAAAAAATAGTTGACATCGTGTTTATATAATAATCTTGGTTACAGGTTCCAGTTCAGTGTTGCTCTAGTCTATGTAGCCATACAGGGGCTCAGTCTGTCAAATATTCTTTTCAAAAGATGATGAAGGTCAATTCTAAGATTCCTATGGCTACCACCAACACAATCAACCAGAGGGGGAAAGAAAATGAAGAAGATGGAGGACATTTATGTAGACCAGACCTGAGAGTTTTATATATCACATCCACTTCTTTTTAATCTGCTATTTGTAGTTCAGAAAAAGAGCTTAGTCCTATGGTCAAACCTAATTGAACGGGTGACTAGGAAAATGTAGTCTAACTGCTGTCTGGGAGAAGGAGAGGGTAGGTTTTGATGTACAGCTAGCAGGCTCTGCCATACATGCGCTCTCTTTATTAATTCACAAACATCATTATAATCCGGTACTATTATTAGTCTCATTTTATACACAAAGAACTAAGGCAGAAAGAATTTAGGGAACATGTCCAAAGTTGCATGGCTATTAATTGGTTGACCTAGCAATCCTATCCAGTTTACTAACTCCAGAGTCCATGCACATCACCATTAATACAATTACAACAACTACCATGACCACCACCACCACTACTAGTACTACTACTACTACACACACTCACGTGTAGAGTGTGTGAGTGTGCATTGTTCATGAAAAATATATTATAAATTGGTGACTAAAATGACTATTCAATTAGAAATAAAATACACCATTTCAATACATGAACATAGATCCTTATACTTTATAATACAATTAATTTCAGATAGGTCAAATAGTGTGATGTAGAAAATCAAATCATTTAAAACTAAAAGAAGATATTAGTGACTATCAGTTCTCTGGAATTTTAAAATATAATATGGAATATAATTTCAAATATATAGAGTAAGTGGCAAAGGATAAAATCAATATATGACTACATGAGAATTAAGTAGTTCATGTGCCAAAAAACAATAACAAAATTAAACAACAAACTAGTAAAATGTAAGCAATGAATTTGACAAATGGTAAATATCTTTAATATTTACTTACAAATAAAAGCTCTGTTAACTTATAATGGGAAAAAAGGCAAAGGACATGAAACAGTTATTTCACTATAAGATAGAATAGTGACAGAACTATAAATGTCTACTAAGTATATAAAAAATGTTCCGTCTTGGTAGAAAACAGAGTAATGCAAATTAAAGCAATTAGACATCATTCATCTAATTGAGAGAGGTTTTAAAAAGCACACTTAATCAAAAATATTGATCAGACATCTGCTATGTGTCAGATATTTACATTTTGAAATTTTAGGAATGGCTATTGAAAAAGGCATGTAAAAGAAATGATTCCATGGAAATTTTCAGTGGGGAGAACATAGGCAAAACAAGATAATAAGGAAAGTATCAGATATATATAAGTGCTATGCAAAGAGTTAAAGTAGGATATCACAATAACTAGATGACTTCTTAACATGAGTGGTTAGGGAAGGCCTCTGAACTGTTATTTAGTTGAGAATCTGAGTAACATGTCAATCTTATACAGAGAGTATTCCAGCTAGAGGGAATAGCTAGTAGACAACACTAAATGGGAATAAACTTTGCATAGAAGGTGCAGCTGAATCCCATTGGTGAAATGGAAGAATGACAAGACATGAGCTCGGGAAGTTGACATGGTCAGATTATGTAGGTTTAAGATAGGGTAAGAAGTTGGATTTTATCCAAGGTGCTGTGGGAATATCCTTCAAGTTTTAAGTAGGGGAGTGATATCATCTGAGCTGAGTTTTCAAAAAGATTATTCTGGCTGTTTTTTGGAAAATTGTTTGTAAGAAGGGGTAAGATGGGAGGCAAGGACACCAGCTGGGAGGCTACTACAGTAATCCAACTGAGAGAAGATGATGGCCGTGACTATGATGGTAGCAGGAAAGATGGATATCAGCGGACAAATTTCAGATTTTGGAGATGACATCCACAGCACATAGTGAAGATTGAGGGGTCTGAGGAAATAAGAGGAAAATCAAAGATAACTCCTAGATTTTGCAATGCCTGGTGTAAAGAGGTGACATACACTGAGATGAGGAAGACTGGGAAAGAAATTTGTTGATGGCGGAATCAACAATTCCTTTTTGACTTTATTAAATTTGAGATACCTTTTGATAAACTACATGGGGATACCAAACAGGCAGTTTAATATATGAGTCTGGAGTTCTATAGGAAATTCAGGGTCTGCCACAGATTTATGAGGCATCAGCTACAAATTATATTTAATGGTAGAGTACAACATGATTTTACCAAGGATGGATGTATTAACATAAAAGAGAAGAGGGCATATGAATATCAGTGAAAGTGAAGAGACATAGCATACTGCTGGAGAAAGTTTAAAATTTACAATTTTTCTTTAAAACTATTTGACAATAAGAATTAAAAGGCCTATGATGCACAATTATTGATACATCAATTCAAATTCTAGAAATTTTCTAAGAAATATACATTTATACAGTACAAAATTTATATATAAAGTTGTGCTTCATGATATTATTTATAAAAGAGAATATATTACCCATCCTAAAATCCCATAAACCAGGAAATAGTCACATAAAATATTTGTCAGTAATTGTATTTAAAATAAATATTCTTCAAAAATATTTAATGATATGAGAAATATCAAGGGGGCCACATCTTCAAGGATCTCACCAAGTAGTGGGACTATAAGCACATAAATAACAAACTTAATAATTTTAATGCTAGACATGTCTACGATTTACAGAAGAAACAGAAGAGGAAGTGGTTAAATATGTCTAAGGATTAGGGTGTTTGGGGGCAATTTCTGAGAGGAGATGGCATCTGAGCTGAATATTTGAAGGAATAATAGGAATTTTTCAAGAAGAAGAAACAACATATGCCAAGGCAGAGAGCATAGGAAGACAACATATTGATCAAATCACAAGAGAAACACAACATTACTAAAACATAAAGCATAAAAGCAAGTGAATAGGTAAAAGGGGAGGTAGGCAGGAGCCAAGTCAGACAGCACATAAAATATCATGCAAAGGAGCTAAGTCAGTGGAGAGGATGGAGTAACAAGACATTTTAAGTAAGGGGATGACAAAATCAGACCCAAATATTATCACATATTGCAAGGAAATATTTCATGGGGAAAGTAGACATAAAATCAAATACCCAATTTGGCATATTTCTTCATCATTCCTGCCTTTTCTTCCGCAACACACACTGTTTTTTTCTGCCATTGGCCTCATCACATTTGCTTCTTCTGCCTTCTAGGGTCCCCAAAATAATATTTTCTATCATCAGGATTAGAACAGACGCTCTCTATTGTCCTCCAGACTAGGTTCTTGTGAGGCCCATCCATCTGTGGATGGATGTTGGGATGTAATGTGTAGATGCATCAAAAAATTGTGAAGGATAGAATGGAAGAGTACAAGATGAAAGGGAGAAATTTAATAGGATTTAAATGAATAGGTTTTAAATTAAATTAATAGGGAGAAAATAGGTGGAATAGGTTCAATGGCTCATTGACTGAGAAGCAAGGAGAGCACTGGTAAATTTAATTTTGGACATTTTCTACCACATAGCATGTAGAACACTGGTTTCTGAACTTGGCTATGTATTGGAATCAGTGGAAGAGTTTTCCAACAGTGCATATACTAGAACACAATTCTTGGGTTTTCTGATGCATCACTCTTGAGGTGTGAAACAGAAAGCAGTATTTTAAATAAGCTCCAATGGTGGTCACAATGCACCACCAGAATGGAAACTTTGTTGTAGAATACTGCTCAATGAAGAGCAGTGAAACATTAACTAGCACATAGATGGAGATATATATATATATTTATGTCCATCTATCTATATATAACTTGTTTATGGTCCCATGCGTCCCGTTGTTAGTAGAGATCTGCATATTTCTTGCCATTGCTATTCTCAGCAGATGTTCATTCCTCATTCATGAGAAATTAAGGTTTGAATACCCTGCACCTGCCTCCAAATATTACCAATGGCAGATTCTCAATCCCTTTCTCTATACATCTATTAATCCAGTTCATAATGATTTCTTTTATGTTTAACATGTGCTTTTTCTGGCACAGATTTCTTCTATATAGCCCAACTATCCATGTACACAAATGATTAAATTACTCAGCAGATGTCTAAGACAATGGTTTTCCCTAGGAGAACCGTATCCTGAAGATTAAAATATTTTGTTTTGAGAAGTTGCCAGAATTTTCTTCTATCTTACTAAAAATCCCATAAGGAAGATACATGTGTAATGCACACAGAGTGACCAAGATGACCATGAAGAATATTGGTTAAAAAACAAACTTACATTATTACATTTAATGGGGTTCCCCAAAGTGATGATTCACAATGCGAAAACTATCTCTGGCAATTCTAAGAATTGAGTAACCTCTTTGTAGACTCTAATTAATGAATAATACAGACATAATGATTCCACAATTATTTTTTTAAAAAAAACAATACACTTTACTAATAATATTAAACTATTTTGAATAATTATCAAAAATTCAAATATTAAAACAACACTACCAACATGAAAAAATCAGAATCCACTGGCATCCTCCTCTCCTTTGTTTCTATTATTAAGTTTTGTTGTAACTACACACTAAAAGCACAGGCTCTGCTACATTCCTTCAGAGTCAGAAATCAGGGACAGTGATACATGGATACACCACTGGATTCAAAGGGCATCACTCCCAAACATAGAGTTAGAAATTTATCAGAAACCACGGAGATGGAAAGCACATTAGTTGTTGGCAGTGGTTAGAGACCGTGGGGACAGGGGGTTGCGGTTGTGACTATAAAGAGGTGGCTTGAGGGAGATCTCTATAGTGATGAAATAGTTTATATCTTAACTGAGGAGGTAGTTATACCAGTCTATATATGTGATCAACTAACGTAGAACTGTACTCACACATTGTATCAATATCAATTACATGGCTTATTATCGTTATATAAAATGTAACTACTTGGATAAATTTAGTGAAGGGTACAGAAGACCTGTCTGTCCTATCTACACCTTCTTGTGAATCTATTATTCCAAAATAGAAAGTTTAATTTAAAAAATCTCCTTGTCAGAGTCACTGCCCAAGAGAGCAACAACCCCAAACAGTGTGGAGGCTATTTCTTCTTCTACATCTAACATTATTTGATATGCCTCTGCCTTGGCTATTACATACCAGTGAATATATCACTTTATTCTGCTCTTGACCCAGCATTTTATCAATGCATAGCCAACTCAATTCAGGCCAGATTTCTGCCTTTGTCATTTTCTCTTGCTCAACCCACAGTACCTATCAGTGCCTGATATATGAAATACATTTTGAATGAATGAATAAAGGAAGGAAAAATATATCCTACTATAATTCTGAGTTTCTTGAGGGCTGGAACAACAGATTCACTTATATCTGGCACAGCAGGCATTCAGTTAATGTTTTAAAAGATAATAAATGAAATGTTATAAAATAAGTGAGGATTATTGCTATTAACATTATAAAGGCTCTTGCAAATCTTTGCTAGAAGGAACTTTCCATCATTTCCATCAACCTCACTTTCTTTTTAAGACCTTTTATATTTTTAACATAACTAGGGGCAACATATTTTTAGCAAGGTTGCAAAGTTCTGTGCATGACTATAAAATGATACAATTTCCTAATATAGAAAATTATATTCAAAACTGTTCTTGCAAATTATATCCTGGTACAGATTCTGGATGACTCTGGTACCAGTTCTGCTATTTTTTTGAAGCGAATTAGTGGGATACTTTGGATCCAGGAGAATGGTTGCTTGTTATTTGACTTCTACAAAGATGGGAAAAATGAGGAACCCCACTAGAAGGGCAAGGAGCTCCTGAATATATTTCCATAACTTTCAGACCTTGATTACTTGCCTATCATCAGTATTTGAATCTTCTGTTAAGCAGCCTGTATGGTTGGGGAGTGGGATTAAAAGTAAGACCCGTGTAACCTGTTTCTGATGTAAGTTATGCCATAGTTTTCCAGACTTTTTTCTCTCATTCACCATCACACACATGGAGACAGTTTGGTTGACATCAATAGAAGTATGTTTCCAATCATATTCTACCCTAATGAATGCTACTGTCCTTTTCGTACCATAAAAGTTATTGCCTGGAGTTAATGCACTACAACTATAGCAGAATCTTTTGGCAATCTAATATATTTAACAAGTATCCTTATTTCAAAATAACTAAGAAACTTAAAAAAATTATCTTATTTGTAAGCTGAGGAAAGTTTCATGCCTACCACATCATTGAGAAAAAATAGGTGTATATTAAGTTGTGTCTGGACGAGATGTCAAAATTGGGGAGCAAGCATACAAAGAACGAAGTTTCCAAGTTAGAATTCCTTGATGTAGGCCGGGCGCGGTGCCGCACGCCTGTAATCCCAGCACTTTGGGAGGCCGAGGCGGGTGGAACACAAGGTCAGGAGATCGAGACCATGGTGAAACCCCATCTCTACTAAAAATACAAAAAATGAGCCGGGCGCGGTGGCGGGCGCCTGTAGTCCCAGCTACTCGGGAGGCTGAGGCAGGAGAATGGCGTGAACCTGGGAGGCGGAGCTTGCAGTGAGCTGAGATTGCGCCACCGCACTCCAGCCTGGGCGACAGAGCGAGACTCCGTCTCAAAAAAAAAAAAAAAAAAAAAAATTCCTTGATGTAAGGCGGCAGTTCAAATACAATGCATATGCACACTCATATTTCACTCTGACTCAATAGACAAATTTGATATAATATTTTCCCAATATTTCATGTAAAGTGTTAACAAGCTCCCTCTTCCTAACAGAACAAGATGAAATTGATTTGAAAGGCTCGCACATTCAAACTATCAGGATAAACGTAGGGTACTGCATATTCAACATGATTATATATCTTGATGAGTAATTTTCAAACCTATATGAGCAACCGTATTAATAATAAACCAAGGGAAAGCATTGTTTATTTTGCTGTGAAAACAAAAATATGTCATTTAAAGTTGTCAGCCTAAGTGTGCTGATTTCTTTGGTAATTATTTTTCCCCTGAAGTATCCTCTGGGATTTTATTGAATTATTTTCTATTCTATTTTGTCGAACTCTTGGTACACACAGTTTCTTAGAGATGGGAATGCTTTTAAATTAATGAATCTGTATCTTTTATGATTATATACTACACACACACACACACACATTTTATATACATAATGCATATTTTATGTGTCACGTATCTCATATATATGTTCAAAGAAAATAAAAACATACATATAGCTTTAAAATTAAAACTTTCTTTACTTGAAATTGAGAGTTTACACCAAGCCTCTATGCAATGAAGCACCTTAAGTGAGTTATTCTTCACTTTACCTAACATTCTCTCCCCATCTACTACACATTTCTTTCTTTCTTTCTTTCTTTCTTTCTTTCTTTCTTTCTTTCTTTCTTTCTTTCTTTCTTTCTTTCTTTCTTTTTCTTTCTTTCTTTCTTTCTTTCTTTTTCTTTCTTTTCTTTCTTTCTTTCTTTCTTTCTTTCTTTCTTTCTTTCTTTCTTTCTTTCTTTCTTTCTTTCTTTTTCTTTCTTTCTTTCTTTTCTTTCTTTTTCTTTTTCTTTCTTTCTTTTTCTTTCTTTCTTTTCTTTTTTCTTTCTTTCTTTCTCTCCTTCCTTCCTTCCTTCCTTCCTTCCCTCCCTCCCTTCCTCCCTTCTTTCTCTTTCTCTCTTTCTTTCTTTCGTTCTCTTGCTCTGTTGCCTAGGCGAGAGTGCAGTGGTGTGATCTCAATTCGCTGCAACCTCCTCCTCCTAGGTTCAAGCGATTCTCTTGCCTCAGCCTCCTGAATAGCTGGGACTACATGTGCCCACCACCATGCCCGGCTAATTTTTGTATTTTTCATAGAGATAGGGTTTTGCCATGTTGGCCAGGCTGGTCTTGAACTCCAGATCTCAACTGATCTGCCTACCTCGGTCTCCCAAAGTGCTAGGATTACAGGAGTGAGCCACCATGCCCAGCCTTACACATTTCTACTGTGGCATTTCACATGTAAAATGCATCCAAATTAAACCATCACTGTGCCCACAAGCGTGTCCCTCTTGTATTCCTCAGTGCCTTATGTGACACCATCATCTATCAATTTACTCAGGATTAATATATCCGTGTCATCCTTAGGATTTTCCTTATCCGTGTAGCTGTATTCTGTTAATTGCAACGTGTTAATATTTGAAAGTCCACTGCTACTGCTGTTAGACATTTGTCTCCTAGCTGTACTGTTATAATGGTCACCTTGTTTATCTCTGTTTGTTAATCTCACCCTTAGAATCTCTGTTACTAGCACTAACTAGATCTGTTTATGCCAGTTCCAATGGTACCATATTGCTTAGAAGAAAAAAAAAATCCCAAACTCAAAGATGGCATTCAAGAGACTTCAGGATCTGGTGTCAGCCTCATACCAATACTAATACTTAGGCAAATAAGAAAGTTGTTAAAAATAGAGGTATACAACTTCACTGCAGATTCCCCTCTTCAACTAATTCTTTATGTTCCTTCTTACTTTCAGAAGCAAATGTCTCAAGTGAGTAACCTCTACTTGCTCTCTTCATTACCTCATGATCTATCCACTTCATTGTTATTTTAATTTTAATTTTTAAAGTAAAATTATATGTATTTAATGTGTAAAATGTGATGTTCTGTTATATGTATATATATACATTGTGAAATAATTGCCACAGTCAAATGAATTAACATATCCATCACCTAATATAGTTACCTTTGGTGTGTGTGGTGAGAAATTTAAAATCTACTTTCTTTTTTTTTTCTTTAAACTGTTTCAATTTTTGTATATTTAGTGGGTACAAGTGCAGACTTTTACATGTACATATTGTGTAGAGATAAAGTCTGGGCTTTTATTGTACTTGTCACTCGAATGATGAACAATGTACCCAATAGGTAATTTTTCAACCCTCACCTCTTCCCACCCTCCCACCTTTTGTTGTCTCCAGTGTCTATTATTCCACTCTGTATGTCCAAGTGTTCCCATCGTTCAGTCCTCACTTGTGTGAAAACATGCACTATTTTACTTTCTCTTTTTGAGTTATTTCACTTAGCTATAATGACCTCCAGTTCTTCCCATGTTGCTGCAAAAGACATGATTTCATTCTTTTTTATGGCTGAGTAGTATTCCATGGCGCATATATATATATATACACACACACACACACACACACCCACACCCACACACCACATTTTCTTTATCTAGTCCTCTGTTGATGGACACTTAAGCTGATTCCATATCTTTGCTTTTGTGAATAGTGCTGCAATGAACATGAGTGCAGGTATCTTTTTGATATAATGATTTCTTTCCTATTGGGTATATACTCAACGGTGGGATTGTTGGGTCGAATTGCAGTTCTATTTTTAGTTCTCGAAGAAATTTCCATACTGTTTTCCATAAAGGTTGTACTAATTTACATTCCTACCAATGGTGTATACATATTTTCTATTATCCCCATCCTCTGCAACATCTGTTGTTTTTTCACTTTTTTTTTTTCAGACTTTATTTTTTTATTTATTTATTTTTTTAAAATTTATTTATTATTATTATACTGTAAGTTGTAGCGTACATGTGCATAACGTGCAGGTTTGTTACATATGTATACTTCTGCCTTGTTGGTGTGCTGCACCCATCAACTCGTCATTTACATCAGGTATAACTCCCAATGCAATCCCTCCCCCCTCCCCCCTCCCC